>NC_140169.1:200237451-200837451 GCF_963971535.1 Notolepis coatsorum | reverse complement strand
ATCGAGGGGACCTGGAGGGCGATAGTGTAACAATGGTGAGATTGAAAGGATTAGAGACAGATGCTGCATGTCATGATATTCGAGAGAGGAGAGCGACAGTTCTGGGAGTGGTGTAAAGTTTGTAGCCCATGAAGGAGATGTCACGAGGCCAGTGCCTCCACCCCGTCTGGAAGGTCGAGGTGTGTGAGTGAAGTTATAGTTTGTAGATAATGCTGCAGGTGTTGATGAGTTATTGGGGGTTATCCAGGTCTCAGTTAGAGCCAGGAGCTGCAGATTTTGACTATGGGCGTAGGCAGTAATGAAGTCCGCTTTCTTGACTGCTGATTGACAATTCCATAAGCCTCCCCGTACTGTGACAGGTGTATTAGTGGCTGTAGGAGGGTAGGACAGATTAGCCGGGTTGCTAGCAAACTGCCGTGGATGGGTTGAATCTGTTCTGGAGGAGCAGATTGTGGATATAGGTATGAGACACATTGTGGTGTCAAGAGTAGCAGGGAGAAAGTTGAAGGGAGTAGGGGGGAAGCGGGATAGCAGAGAAGTAGCAGAGTGGAGTGAAAGATAGGATTATGGTGTACTTAGCACTAGGTGGATCCCTCTGCGTAGAACTCCAGGAAAACGCCTCTCTTTGTCCCTCTTCGTTTCTGGACGCTAAGGCAGCAAGCCTTTAAATCACTAATTACTGATGAGTGACACCTGCAGCAAAAGGCCACATGCACAATGGCCACGCCTCCAGTTTCTGTCAGCTGGGTGAAACTAATTACAATTAACAATTGTACTACTGTTACTGGTAGCATTGCACTGATCCGCAGAGCAATACACAAGTTGGGATATATTTCTGTGAGCTGCTTTGTGTGTATGAATTTCAACAACTCAAGAGTTGTCATGCTCTTTGATGGCAAGTCAGGTACATTTTCCAACTCCTGAGCCAGGTCCTTCCCATCCAAATCAGATTGCCCTCCGTTGTTTAAGGTGTGTACCTTAAGCCTTAAGCCTTAAGCCTCTGCTTGCTTCATCAGCTCTTGGTGTGGCAGGTCTTGGAAGTTGTACAAAATTGCATACCTTTCACCTTGAATGAATGAATGAATGACATTTTTATTTAACAGATTGCAGAATGGGTACAATACAGTACAGCTCAATACACACAATTGTTAAGGGGATGCAGACCAGAGAAAGACGTTTGTCTTGTTTACATCAGGGTCCCCCATTTTCATTTCATAGTGACATTTATGACATACACAACATACATGACATCATGACATTTATGGCATAGGGACATACAGGTATATAGTACTGTTACATTTGTGACATATACGATATGCAAATATACAGTACTGTTACCCATAGATCCTAACGGTGAATATATACATACATATGATGGGGTATTGGCACGTTTCTCTTCTTCTTTTCTTCTCTTTTTATACTGCGACCCGGGTGGCTTTTGTCTCTTCATAGTTCTCTAACGTTAGTCTTTCTTTCCTCAACGCTCAATTCTATAAACACTTGACCGATACCCATCAATGCACAGCACTCTAGCATGTTCTGACTGTGAACACCTAAAGCCGAGGCTCAGATCGACTGACCGTTTTAGATTTTTGGCTCATTTCCCCTTATGTTAGAAAAAAGATTATGTAAAAATAATGGTTGCAGATATAGAGGGGAGCGCCAAAACTGGGTGGCGCCCTAGGCAACCGCCTATATTGCCTGTAGGAAGCTCCGCCCCTGGTCACCTATCAGACTCGATGAATTGGGAGGGGGATGAGACAGGAGTACAAACTCACACGTGTCATTATCAGTGGCTGCATGTCTCCCTCATCATCTCTCTCTTCTCTCTCCTCTTATTTAGCTTTTTAAAATAATCACCTGTAGACTGCTTAGTTTTGGCACTTGCTTGCTTGAATGAGTTCAGCAGGGAGGGGATCTGGGGGAAATGACGTGAACCCTGAAAAGAAGCGGCTGGCGACTCCACATGTATCGGAGGAGGCATGTGATAGTCTGCACCCTCCCCAGACCAACAGTAGGGCAGCATGTGATAGTCTACACCCTCCCCAGACCAACAGTAGGGCAGCATGTGATAGTCTACACCTCCCCAGACTGACAGTAGGGCAGCATGTGATAGTCTGCACCTCCCCAGACCGACAGTGGGGCAATGCGCTTAATGACCAGGAAGTGAATTGGCATAATGACTAAATTGGGCGATGGGAGAAAATTATAGAAAGGCAAAAAATATATATGATAATACATACACATTTTTTAAAGTGCCACTAAGTCAAATATCAACTGCACTTCCCAAGAATAAGGTAAATTGAGATGATCATGTCATAATATCATTATATCTGTGGCATGAAATGGTCTTAAAATTACAATAATATTGTTTATCGCAATTATTTCTGGGACAATATGGTCCCAACAGAAATAGTTATAATTTTTTAGCCCTAGTGTCTGTCTCCCATGTTACGACCTTTTGCAGCAGTCCAGTCGGCCTGGCAATGCGGTGCAGTCTTCTGGAGGCGGCATCTGGGCTATGCTGGGCACTGTCCTCTACCCCCTGCTGGCCGTGTGGAGGTTCCTCAGTGGCTTCCTGTTTGCCACAGCCCCTCCCACCGGGGCAGCGTCCACAGGCCCCGCCCAGCGACCCAGCTCTGCATCTGCATCTTCATCGGCATCATCTGATGAACCAAAGAGGTGAGCGGGACAACTCGAGATCCATAGACCACTGTCCTCCAGAGAGACTCCTTCCTGGGCAATCTGCACATGCGCCGTTTGGGGAGTAGGTGCGGAAAAGCGACTATAGCTCGGCCGGGAAAGTGCCGATCGACTTGGGGTTGGTCTCTCCGTGTTCAGGAGACTCGGGTGTATAAAGAAAGTGTATTGGATCATGTCTACAGAAGGTTAACCTTTCACTGCCACACTACAGAAGGTTAACCTTTTACTGCCACACTACAGAAGGTTAACCTTTTACTACCACACTACAGAAGGTTAACCTTTCACTAACACTACTGAAGGTTAACCCTTCACTACCACACTACAGAAGGTTAACTTTTCTCTACCACACTACAGAAGGTTAACCTTTCACTACCACACTACAGGAGGTTAACCTTTCACTACCACACTACAGAAGGTTAACCTTTCACTGCCACACTACAGAAGGTTAACCTTTCACTACCACACTACAGAAGGTTAACCTTTCACTACCACACTACAGGCGGTTAACCTTTCACTACCACACTACAGAAGGTTAACCTTTCACTACCACACTACATAAGGTTAACATTTCACTACCACACTACAGCAGGTTAACCTTTCACTACCACACTACAGAAGGTTAACCTTTCACTACCACACTACAGAAGGTTAACCTTTCACTACCACACTACAGACGGTTAACCCTTTCACTACCACACTACAGAAGGTTAACCTTTCACTACCACACTACAGAAGGTTAACATTTCACGACCACACTACAGCAGGTTAACCTTTCACTACCACACTACAGAAGGTTAACCTTTCACTACCACACTACAGAAGGTTAACCTTTCACTACCACACTACAGACGGTTAACCCTTTCACTACCACACTACAGAAGGTTAACCTTTCACTACCACACTACAGAAGGTTAACCTTTCACTACCACACTACAGAAGGTTAACCTTTCACTACCACACTACAGAAGGTTAACCTTTCACTACCACACCTTTCACTACCACACTACAGAAGGTTAACCTTTCACTACCACACTACAGAAGGTTAACCTTGCACTACCACACTACAGACTGTTAACCTTTCACTACCACACTACAGAAGGTTAACCTTTCACTACCACACTACAGAAGGTTAACCTTTCACTACCACACTACAGAAGGTTAACATTGCACTACCACACTACAGACGGTTAACCTTTCACTACCACACTACAGAAGGTTAACCTTTCACTACCACACTACAGAAGGTTAACCTTTCACTACCACACTACAGGCGGTTAACCATTTCACTACCACACTACAGAAGGTTAACCTTTCACTGCCACACTACAGAAGGTTAACCTTTCACTAACACACTACTGAAGGTTAACCCTTCACTACCACACTACAGAAGGTTAACCTTTCACTACCACACTACAGGAGGTTAACCTTTCACTACCACACTACAGAAGGTTAACCTTTCACTGCCACACTACAGAAGGTTAACCTTTCACTACCACACTACAGAAGGTTAACCTTTCACTACCACACTACAGGCGGTTAACCTTTCACTACCACACTACAGAAGGTTAACCTTTCACTACCACACTACATACGGTTAACATTTCACTACCACACTACAGCAGGTTAACCTTTCACTACCACACTACAGAAGGTTAACCTTTCACTACCACACTACAGAAGGTTAACCTTTCACTACCACACTACAGACGGTTAACCCTTTCACTACCACACTACAGAAGGTTAACCTTTCACTACCACACTACAGAAGGTTAACATTTCACTACCACACTACAGCAGGTTAACCTTTCACTACCACACTACAGAAGGTTAACCTTTCACTACCACACTACAGAAGGTTAACCTTTCACTACCACACTACAGGCGGTTAACCATTTCACTACCACACTACAGAAGGTTAACCTTTCACTACCACACTACAGAAGGTTAACCTTTCACTACCACACTACAGAAGGTTAACCTTTCACTACCACACTACAGAAGGTTAACCTTTCACTACCACACTACAGAAGGTTAACCTTTCACTACCACACCTTTCACTACCACACTACAGAAGGTTAACCTTTCACTACCACACTACAGAAGGTTAACCTTGCACTACCACACTACAGACGGTTAACCTTTCACTACCACACTACAGAAGGTTAACCTTTCACTACCACACTACAGAAGGTTAACCTTTCACTACCACACTACAGAAGGTTAACATTGCACTACCACACTACAGACGGTTAACCTTTCACTACCACACTACAGAAGGTTAACCTTTCACTACCACACTACAGAAGGTTAACCTTTCACTACCACACTACAGGCGGTTAACCATTTCACTACCACACTACAGAAGGTTAAACTTCCGGTTTAGCGCAATATGTAGCGCACGCATTTGGCAATAGCTCCGCTCCCGTTATCGTTAATTTCGTTTAAAAACCTTATTTGGACAATACCAAAAGAGATTGGACCACATCGTATGTATTGATAAGACCTTCTACTAACTATATCAAAAGACAACATGGTTAAGGATAGGGAAAAGACGGTAAAGAAACAAGAAACGGCAACTTCAGCGGCGCAGATTGAAACACGTTCGAGAAGAAACGTTCAAGGCGACGCCGCCACAGATCCGTTGGCGACAAGCCCCGACAAGGAGAATATAGAGGAGATTACACCGAGACCATCGACTATTGTCCCAGACAAGGAGACAATAGTTGTCAACATAACAGGAGCGACAGGAACAAGCTCCGTGAGAGATAAAGCAGTTGATTTTGAGAAGATAATAGCAGACAAATCCATCGGCATCGTCACTGCACCTATACCACCAACTGACACAAGCAGTACAATCACACCACCCGATTTCAACTCATTGACTAACCTGATGAAAGAACAGATGGTCGCTTTCAAATTACACATCAAGGAACTCAAAGATGATTTCAAAGCACACGTCGATGCTAAACTCGAACACATCGATGCTAAATTAGAAGAAGTTAAGAAAGCGGTCGCTGTACAGTCAGAGCGAATCACGACAGTGGAGAATACGGTGACAGATATTACACGGGCAGTCAAAGTGAACGAGAACACCATCTGCATTGGCATGACAGAGGTGACAAAAGAGATAGAAAGGGTGGAAGAAGCATGCCGGAGGAAAATACAAGAGGTTAAAGATGAAGCGATGGAGAGGCTACTCGAAACCCAACGCTACCACAGGCGAAATAACATCCGCATTGTAGGACTTGATGAAGCAGTCAATTGCGCAGACGACAACTTTCCAACAGTGCTATCAGTGATTTTGGGTAACAACTTTCTAAACACAGTGCCGAAAGTGGACCAAGCTTACAGAATCGGTTCTCGGGAGCAAAGAAACAACGGGCCAAGAGTCATCATTGTTACTCTGCGGAAGACGTCAATAAGAGATGACATCATCAAAATTGCTCGCATCCAACGTGGGAAGCTGAAACATGGTGATCATTCAATATTTATCTATGAGGATCTAAGCAAAGACGCCATCGCTTGACGTCTACCCTACAAGGAGGTGATGCAAAAATTGTTCAAGTCTGGCCTCAGACCAAGGCTAACATACCCGGCGCTGTTATCGATCGTGGGCAGGGACGGCCGTAGGATTGGATTACACACGCCTAAAGAAGCTGAGGAATATTGGAATCGATATGGAGCAGAACCCCCAAGGCAGAACGAAACACTGTCTGAAAACAGATAAGCCGCTTCATCTCTCTCTTTCTCTGTGTATATCAGTATTAGAATGACTTTTATTGTGTTCATCAAAAGTAGCAGATGATATGCAGGCCGTCTACACCAATGCGTATTGTGTATAATACGATTCGTAATACATTATAATTTCAGACCTCTGGTCTCCGGGGAGACAAGAACATATCATTGGCAATAAGAACAATCTGGAAGATTCTGGGTTTATCGCTCGACTGCCCTGGGTCACTTAGATCATTCTGGAACACAACAACTGTCTATTAGTACTAGTGTATTCTACAACCTTCTAGAATATAATGCACCATGACAACGAAGGCTTGCAACTCTAACATTAACATCCGGTGTGTATAAACATAGCATATGATCAGTTGACTGAAGTTTAATCAGACCTTAATAATACTTAAAAAAATCAACCACACCTAAACGTATGAACACAACAAGGTTATTCTAACAATTTAAGTAATCACTCCACTGATGAAGAGATTGGCACATTGTAGCTCTAAAAGGCTCTGTTTTTCTATTTTATCTAATCACTCAATTCGGTTCTAGTGGCTTCTCCACGTTGAGTATTATTCTATCTCTCACTCCTTATCTTTATCTTTTTTTTATTATTTCTATTTTTTCTCTCTTTCTTTTATCTTACATTGTTCTTTTCCATTGTTCTTCACATTAAGGTGTTAATATTTCTCTACAATCTTTTCCTTTTTCCTGATGTTTCCTGATGTTTCCTACATATGTTAGTAGAGGGTTCAAATGAATATGTCGAAAGTTTATTATTTTTTTTCATTTTTCACAAATTTTTCATTACAGTAAGGGAAGGTGCAAGACCAAAAGCGACATTCTATTGTATTAGAATGAAAATGTTAGATCCTATGGCAATTAGCATAGGAAGATTAGGATTACAATGCTCAGTTTGGGCAATCCGGTGGACTAAGGGAGAAAGTCATACGCGGAGGATGTGTTTTTGGAACACAGGCCTGTACGACTCTCTGGGTGAGGGGAAAATAGGGGATTTTTATTTGTATATATATATGTTTTTAAGCTCGGCTCTCAACGGGACCTCAATAATTGGATGTACATCTATTGTAGCTTCGCACTCCAGAAGCATTACCAAAAACTACACAAAAACATGCATAGATTATGGCTAGTTTGAATATAATGATATGGAACACTGGTGGGATAAACAAACAACACAAACGCAAAAGCGTGCTCACACTGATGAAAAAAGAACATGTGGACGTGGCTCTACTAAGCGAAACGCACATTTTAGAGGAAGACATAGATACATTAGCGGATAACACATACCATAATATTAGTCACTCTTCTTTTGGTACGAGAACTCGAGGTGTAGCCATAGTCGTCAGACGTAAATTAAATATCGAATTAAAAGGGGTATGGTCGGATGCTGAGGGGCGTATAACTATAGCTAGGATTGTACACAATAACAGGAAAATAGCGTTGGCAGCGGTATATGCCCCAAATTTGTACGAAGTGGGTTTCTTCACTTCACTAACCGATGAAATGTTAAACCATCCCGAGTACTCATTTATAATAGGTGCGGATTTTAATGCCATTTGGAATCCAAGGATGGACAAATCTTACCTCGCCTTTTCCAGCGAACAAAAAAATTCATCTAAAGCATTAAAAGATTGGTCAAAGACTACAGGGGTAAATGATTTATGGCGTTTACTTAATCCCACGACCCGAAAGTACTCCTGTCGATCGGCGAGACATAACACATTATCCAGAATTGATTATGTCTTTGCATCCCCGAGAATATTTGATAAATATGAAGTGGAAATGATACCCAATGCGCTTTCAGATCACTGTTATTTACTCCTAAAAGCAACATTTGGTATACTATCTTCCCGGGCCCCAAGATGGCGTTTTAATACTATGCTGCTTAACAACAAGGAATTCATTACACAACTCAAAGAAGCTCTCACAGTATTCCTACGGGAGAATGCAAACGCGGTGCAAGACCCCAGAATAATATGGATGTCGGTAAAGGGTATGATCAAGGATTTCACGGATAGATTTTCCTCCATATTGCGCAAAAATCAATGCACAAAACTGTCTGAACTGGAAACGCTTTACTCAACGTTATTTAATTCTTTAAAATACAACAACTCAACTAGACTAGAAAATCAAGTTAACGTACTAAAAACAGAGATCAATGCAATATACAGACAAAAATCGGAAATGCAAATACGCAGCACAAAACAGCAGTACTCCCAAGGATCTAAACCTAGTCACCTATTAGCCATGCGATTAAGAATTAATGCAAAATTTGCAGATATAACTGCCATTAGGAAACAACAAGTACTTGTAACAGACCCCAAAATAATAAACGATACATTCAAAGAATTCTACTCCGACTTATATAAATCAGAAACGACCTTTGATCAAAACAAATTGGACACATATCTTAATCAAATTATTCTCCCTAAACTTTCGGAGGACGACGCTAAACAGTTAGAAGCACCGATCACATTAGAGGAACTCAAGAAGGCCATATCCGAAATGAAAAATGGTAAGGCTCCTGGAAGAGACGGTATCCCATCAGAAATGTACCTTTCTTGTTGGGACATAATTGGACCCTTATTACTAAATATGATCTTATACTCAGTCAAGGAGGGGAGCTTCCATAAACACGACAATATTGCACTCATTTCAGTCCTTCTCAAAAAAGACAAAGACCCCACCGAGTGCGGTAGTTACAGACCTTTAAGCCTCCTCGGAACAGATGTCAAACTGTACTCTAAGCCTAAGGTATTAGCTATCAGATTACAAAAGCATATGACGTCTTTAGTTCATCCGGACCAAACTGGCTTCATAAGAGGTCGCCTGATCAATGATAACATAAGACGAATACTGCACGTACTAGATGCAGACAAAGAGGACACCATACCTAAGGCGATGCTGTCCCTGGATGCTATGAAAGCATTTGACAGGTTGGAATGGTCATTTCTATGGGCAGTATTAGAAAGGATGGGGTTAGGAAAAGGATTCATTGATATGATTAAAGTATTATACAAGGACCCATCGGCCATGATTACAACAGGTACATTCATCTCCATAACCTTTCCGGTATCACGCTCAGCCAGACAGGGTTGCCCTCTTAGTCCCGGACTATTCGATCTATCATTAGAGCCTTTAGCACAATATATAAGACAATCCCAATACATAGAACCAATCGTGATCAAGGGCACACAACATAAAATTTGTTTATATGCGGACGACGTAATATTGTTCATGCAAAGCCCCAACACCACATTGCCTCATCTACTCAAGTTGATAGAGAACTTTGGTGATTTATCGGGATTTAAAATAAATTGGCCGAAGTCGGCTTTCCTTCCTCTTAACATCCGTGCAAAAAAAGACACATCCCTCCCAGGTGCGATACCCATGGTAAAACATTTTAGATGCTTGGGTGTGGAAATATTTCCCACCATAAGACAAACGGTGAAGCACAATTACACAAAAATACAGAACAAAATCAAAGACGACCTGGACAGGTGGGCAAAACTTAAAAACTCAGTACAGGCAAGGGTATCAATAGTTAAGATGGATGTACTACCAATAATCAACTTCATCAGCTCAATGCTACCGTTACCCCCTCCAGAGGGCTACTGGAAAAGATTACACTCCTCCACATACAAATTTATTTGGAATAACAAACCACCTCGCATAAAAAGATCCACCGCACAGAGAAATAAAGCAGACGGTGGCATGGCAGTTCCAGATTTTTTCCAATATTTTAAGGCTTACACATTAAGACCATTGACAATATGGTTTGATCCCCAGGCTTTGGTATCCTGGAGAGAATTGGAAGAAAACATAGTAGCCCCACAGAGACTGAAGGACATAGCACACACTAAACTTCCAATCAAGCACTGTGAGCGGAAATTTGGCCCCATAATTACCCATGCAATCCGAACATGGCGGGAAACACAAAAAAAATATCCTAACCCTCAAATATGGCATAATCACACTCCCATATTCAATAATAATGCACTCTTAATGGAAAAACGTCCTATAAGATTCCCTATATGGGAAGAGCAAGGCATACACTCATTAGGGGATATTTTTAATAACCAGGGCTTTTGTAGTTATGGAGAAATATGCACAAAGTTTAACCTCACCGAGTCCACATGGCTTTTTTACATACAGTTACGCCTATGTTTGAAGTCTCACGGTGTTCCATTACACATACCAGTTGAACACCACAGATACCACAAATTCTTCTATGAAAGAGAAACATTGAGAGGTTTTGTATCAGGTTTTTATTATCAATTACTAACGTCCTCGTATGAAACCCTCCAACTAGACACTGTCTGGAGGAGGGATATACCAGACCTGGAAAGTGACTTTGATTGGCAAGAAGTATGGGCAAATGTCCGTCTTACATCAAGGAACCCGGACCATCAACAAATCAATCTTAACTATATTCACAGGACATACTTGACTCCTATAAGACTGAACAGAATGGGCCTGAAACGAGACTCAAAATGCTCCCAATGTACAAATGGAGACGAAGGAACATTTATGCACATGTATTGGGACTGTCCACCAGTTAAGGCATTCTGGAAAGATGTGACCCAGCAATTATCAAAACTCGTATCTTGGAATATACCAGTACACCCCTCTGTATTGCTTTTGAATGATGTTTTTGAGTTTGCAGTAAATCCACAGCTAAAGAGATTGGTTTTATCGGGTATCACAGTAGCTAAAAAAAACTGATCGCATCACGCTGGTTTCAACCGGAAAAAATGTGCCGGAAAGTTTGGTCTCTTACATATCTCGATGTGATTTATCAAGAAATATCTACAGCAAGAATTCTGGGTCTCAACGAATCCAAAATGTCAATGTGGTTAGAAGTGGTGGAGAGAATAAAAGCTAGCTTATAATGGTAGTGTCTGGTTAGGAGTGAGGGATAATGGAGGTACTATCCAAGGAGGGGTCCGGGAGGGGGGGGTTCGAGCTGGAGCATGTGTGTAGGGTTTTAGAAAATAGGTATTAGGGGTATATCCTGTATAAGGCATTTGTATAATTGTTAATTTCGTTGGATATACACTGTATACGGTAAAATATTATTATAGACTTTTTTTTTTGTCTTGTTTCTGTACTTGCATGTAATTTTAGCCACCTTGACTGTTAGTTTCATTACGCATTGTGTGTTGAGTACTGACGTTTAATAATTTTTGTTTTGCAATAATTAAAAAAAAAAAAAAAAAAAAAAAAGTTTAAACTGTACAGCACTGACAAAGTTGAACAAAGTCCTGTACAAGTCCCACAACATTAAAAACAAAATAAAGATGTTAAAAAAAAAAGAAGGTTACATTTTCACTACCACACTACAGAAGGTTAACCTTTCACTACCACACTACAGAAGGTTAACCTTTCACGACCACACTACAGAAGGTTAACCTTTCACTACCACACTACAGAAGGTTAACCTTTCACTACCACACTACAGACAGTTAACCTTTCACTACCACACTACAGACGGTTAACCTTTCACTACCACACTACAGAAGGTTAACCTTTCACTACCACACTACAGGCGGTTAACCATTTCACTACCACACTACAGAAGGTTAACCTTTCACTACCACACTACAGAAGGTTAACCTTTCACTACCACACTACAGAAGGTTAACCTTTCACTACCACACTACAGAAGGTTAACCTTTCACTACCACACTACAGAAGGTTAACCCTTTCACTACCACACTACAGAAGGTTAACCTTTCACTACCACACTACAGAAGGTTAACCTTTCACTACCACACTACAGGCGGTTAACCATTTCACTACCACACTACAGAAGGTTAACCTTTCACTACCACACTACAGAAGGTTAACCTTTCACTACCACACTACAGAAGGTTAACACTTTCACTACCACACTACAGAAGGTTAACCTTTCACTACCACACTACAGAAGGTTAACCTTTCACTACCACACTACAGAAGGTTAACCTTTCACTACCACACTACAGACTGACACTTCACTACGACTCTAAAACGGTGATGCTGAGGCGGCCGGGTGGCGCAGTGGGCAAGGCGCTCGCCACCAACGCAGGAGATACTGGTATCGAGCCCAGCTCTCTGTGTTGCTTCCGGCTTGGCCGGCCGTCGTACTAACACAATTGGCAGTGTTAGAGGGTGGGAAAGCCGGTGGGTGGGTCCTGGTCGTTGTAAACAGCGACTCCTACAGTTCGGTCGGGGCGCCTGCTCAGCGAGCAAAGGATCTAAGGGGGGTAGTGTGATCCTTCCACACGTTACACCCTCTCAGTGAGAGTCCGCGCTGCCAGGTGAAAAGAAGCGGTTGATTGGCTACACATGTGTCGGAGGAAGCATGTGATAGCCTCCACTCTCCCAGACCGACTGTAGGGGGTAGGTGCGCACTGCGCAGCGACCAGGAAGGGGATTGGGAATTGGCATAACGACTAACATTGGGATGGGAGAAAAATGGAGGAAAGATGGGGGCAACATTTTAAAAATAAAATAAAACGGTGATGCTGCATGGTCTACCAAAGTGGCTGGTAAGGGTGACGGAGTTACACGCCACTGCCGAATTCTACCCGCAATCGGCGGGTGTTTAATGTCAAGCCCTGGTTGTAACGGATGCTGAAGTTGTGCCGTGTGACTGAACACTTGTCTCCCCCCCCCCCCGCCTGCCTGTTCCCCTCCTCAGAGAAACCCTCCGTAAGCGCACTCTGGAGAAGAGGCCGGAGGACTTCAAGAAGGACGGCAAGATCTACCGGCTCAGGACCCAGGAGGACAGCGAGGACGACAGCAACACTTGGAACGGCAACTCCACCCAGCAGATGTAGTGTAGTGTCAGTCCTCTCTCTCTCTCTTTCTTTCTATCCGTCTGTCTCCGTCTCTCTCTCTTCCCCCCCCCCACCCATCTCTCTTTAATCTCTCTCTCCCTGACCCGGTGTGCGTGTGCAACAGTGTAACAAAGGATCATGCTGATTTTAGGGCTATGTTTTTCTCTCTCTCTTTCTCTCTTCTCTCTCTCTCCTCTATTTCTCTTTCTTTCTCTCTCTCTCTTTCTTTCCCTCTCTCTGCTCCTTCCCTGCATGGGTAGATATAATCAAGGTAACCTCCACTGGACTTGAAAGGAGAACCCCCCCCCCCCCCCCCCCCCCTCGTGTTGATCCCCCTTGATCCCGCCTCTCTATCTTAACGTATGTTCAGACGTGCGACACAGAGAGGAACATTGTCGAGCTTTTACTCGCGTCAGTTTGACCGTCGATAACTAGCAAAACTGAAGACATGCTAGTGCGTTTTGGTCAGTGGCATTGTTGACATTTACAAACACTACTAGACCATTTCTAAATGCTAACCTATTCAATATCTATATGCCACAGAGCATTCATAGCGGGTCTTATTTCATATTCATTGTTGAGACGAATGCCTCTGAATTTTGCGTTGTATTTGAACGTACAATTAGACTATGGCCAGGGTTTAAAGGGATACCGGTAGTTGGGATTTTTGGGACATTAAGTGCTACGGAATACTTGCTACTAGTAGTGTAGTTGCTTCAATGTCATTAGCTTACTCACCGAGTCCGTAGTCAAGAGTTCTGGCCCGCCGCCCAGTTTCCGGGGGAACCGGCAAGTGTCACGTGGGGTCATGTGGGGGTCACGTGACACAGAAAGCGCTCATCCACACAAAAACATACATACGAACGCATAAACAACGAAAATCTGTGCTACTCCACGTTTCCTATGCTTGATTCACGTTGGAACATGACGACCCACAGCATCACAAGGCCGGTTTGCCCCAAGAACCGGGTCAGCGAGCCAGAACTCCGACCACGGCACTCGTGGTTAAGCTAGCGGCATTGCATCTACTGCAACTGCTAGTAGCAAGTATACCATACCATTTTAATGTCCAAGAATCCAAACCATCCCTTTAAGATGAAGCTTCAGGCTTCCTGAAGTGTCTGTATATGTGGGAGCGTCGGAGGGCTATGATAGCCAACAGCTTATCAAGATGTGATTTCACAGCTGAAATATTTTTTTTGTGTTACTATTTAATAACGGTACCCCCAGATGTATAAAACACTGTTTATTGAAACTGTATATGAGGGCTCTGGCAGAGAGGTGTGTGTGAGTAGCTGTTGGTTTTCTACCACGGAGTTTGGCCCACCGCCTTGGCAGTAGAATGTTTCTACTTATTGAAAATGGGCAACCACTGTACTGCTCTCATTTAACATTGAGAATAAACAGTTTTTCAGTAAACAGCATTTTTGTTGCATCTTGATCAAAAGTATACATGACTTGTTTGATGATGATTGGTAGTTTTGAAGAGTTTTTCCGGAATGTAATGAAGAGTTCATACAAATGTCTAATTTTCTAAAAAGTTTCTCCATACAATTTACCAGTGTATTACACCTACTTTTCAAGCTTTTCATAGAGTAATCATACACAAAATGGGGATAACACCAGGCATCATTTTTATTAAATTTTTTCTTGGTAGATAATGTGTTCCATCATTATAGCCACCAAGCGGTAGCCTGGGGGGGGGGATATGTGTTTGGTTGCGTGGGTCTGTATGTCTGTCTATCCAGAGATAATCTTGCCAACTACAAGGCTGTGATTGATGAAACCTGCCACATAGGCAGACAGCAGGCCAGGGACGTGTGGAATAATGTTTCACATCAGTTGATGACAAGTACTTTATTTGAATTAATTTCCATCATTGTCAATTGAAGTAGATATTCAGTTGTATACTTTTTGAACACAAGAGGGCGACACTATACAGGTTCACTGCTCGTAGCCTCTGGGAATCAGCTCCCTGGCCCCTGTTCACTACGTGAGCGAGCCATAGTGAACCTATTGTCATTGATTGTCAAACATTTATGAATACATTTCCATCATTGTCCATTGAAATGGTCCAATGTCCATTTTATATGTAAAATAAGCCCTGTCCCCGTCATATCTCATGAACCGTTTATGGACTGCATTTTTTATATAGTGCTTTTATCCAAAGTGCTTTACAACTTACGCCTCACATTCACACCGACGGCAGAGGCGAGGCAGGGGCCATACACGGTGCCAACCTGCTCCTCAGGAACAGTTATGGGGGTTAAGTGTCTTACTCAAGGACACTTTGACGCATTGCTGGGAGGAGCCAGAATCTAACCAGGAATCAGACAACTGTTCTACCTCCTGAACCTCCCCTCTGACTTATGGGAGGCGTCAACCAACTCAGTACAGATAAGACAACTACTTTCAGTAGTCTAGGTTAACCACGCTTAAGTGTGCAATGTTAATAGTGCAATAGTGTGTAATAATATAATGTAATAGTGACAGTTGGGCTTTTTAATCAAATAAATTCTTCAGACAGTGGATGCACAGTAGTGGCATGGTGGTGTAGTGGTTAACACTGTCTCCTCACAGCAAGAAGGTCCTGGGTTCGATTCCCGCTTGCGGACCAGTTTGCCGGGTTGCCAAGTACCCAGATCTCCCGGGCCTTTCCGTGTGGAGTTTGCATGTTCTCACGAGGAAGAGAGATGAACCCAATGAGGAAAAACATGCACAACAGATCGCTAATGATGTCGCGTCCCTGACGAAGACGGACAGAAGCACTTTGATTGGACCCCGGATGCGGCCCCACGCCACAACCTGTCTGCTCCCAGCTGGACGATGGGATTGGTCAAGTGCAGATACAAAATGTCGTCGGTGACCCCCAAAACAAATCAAATGCATGCGTTCCTAATTCCTGTGTGTCGTCCATCACATGTGTGTGTCGCTGCATGACTACTTTGCAATGTGTGCAATGAATAAAGACTTCTTCAAAAGTCCAGTTTAATCTTCATGCTGTGCAGGTGTGTTTGGATGCTGATAACTATTATCATGGCTAGTACAGAGATAATTATAAATATAACATAATGGCAATAGATGGGTGTCTGCATTTGCTCTGAGAGGGAGAGAGAAAAAAGTGTGGCTGCTGCCTGGTGGAGATTTGCGCTCTAATGAGTGCTCCTTACTAGTCGAGGCCAAACGAGTTACACAAATCGATGGCTCAAACGCAAAACCTCCGATCTGAAAAATTTACTTTTTTGAGAAAACTAAAAAAAAATTGGTGTTTTCTAGCAGAATGCTATTTTTTTAAAGCCCTTTATTGTGGTATTGCTGCATAATTTTTAATGTATGTATTGTGGCACGCTACATAATTTTTTAAGTATTTATTGTGGCACTGGCACGGCAGTACATAATTAAAAAAGTCGTTATTCTGGCACGGCTACATTACATAATTTAAAAAGTATTTTAAAAATGTCTATTGTGGGCGGCTACGTGGTGCAGTGGGCAAGGTGCTCACCACGAATACTGGAGACTGGGCTCGAACAGGTTCGCCTCCCTGTTTGAGCCCAGCGCTCCACATTGCTTTCAGTTTAGCTGGTCGTCCGCACTAATACACATTGGCAGTATTAGGGGGAGGGAAACTGATGGGTGGGGATCGGGCGTTGTGGACAGCGACTCCTACAGGTCGGTTGGTGCGCCTGCGCAGTAGAATCAGGAAGCGACGGGGCGTGGCCCCTCCAAAGCCCAAACCCCTGACGCTGAAAGATCGAGCCGCGCAGGTGGAAAGATGCGACTGCTGTTACCTCGAGTATCGGAGGGGACTCGTGCTATGTATGACTTAGTCCACATTGCAGCCGGCTTGTGGGAGGCATGAAACAGCGTTCAAAGACAGGGGAGGGTTGAATTGGATGATACGAAAATTGGGATGGGAGAAAAATAGAAAATGGGAGAAAAGGTGGATATAAAAAATATATATATATATTTTTTTTAAAGATTTTTTTTTTGGCGTTTTATCGCTTTATTTCTACTGGGCAGTCCAGTAGGGAGATACAGAGGAGGAATGGGAGACAGAGTGGGGGGAAGACATTCGGCAGAATAACGACGGGTTCGGGAGTCGAACCCCGGTCGGCCGTGTCGCGGCTGAGCACGCTATGTTGTTCGCTACTGGGGCGCCCAAAATAATTTATTTTGATTGAGTAAACTAATGTTTTACTCAATCAAATGGTGGCCATTTTAGCTTTCAACCGATCAATTATTCTTTAATTATTATTATTATTATTATTGTATTATGGTATGTCTTGTTATATGTAAAATACATTAAAAAAATATCACAAAAAAGAATAGATCGCACAGCGTCCATGCCATCTTTTAAATTATGTTGTTGCAACAAATGGTTTATTTTGGGAGAGTGACGTCACAGCCCAGCCAGCTGTCACTCAAGTTTCACTCGTGACGGTTAGCCACTCTGTCCACTCGTCGACGGTTAGCCACTCTGACAGTGAAAAAGCTTGCAGTCAGGCACATAAAAAATAAAAATGTTTACCGTTACGCATATAAACTGCCCTTCCAACTGAAAAATGTCAGGATAGAATCAAAATATTAGGTAAAGAGAGAGATGCCACATATTCCATTGCAGTTTGCACTGCCTCCTCAGCGTGCCTCTTCGCGGACCTATATTTTATGCATAGCGTGGGTGATGATGATGATGATAGAAACGCTGTGGCGCATACAGTTGAATACTGGTATTACACTCCTTGAGGGACACGAAGAAGTCAAGTCCGATGGGATTTGGGAATCTCAAATACAAATAAAAAATGCATTTATATTAACACTTTGAGTGCCGGAAAACGCTTAAAAGCGTCATTCCCGGCCATGCTCAAGTTGCCGGAGGACGCTTTACAGCGTCCTTATATCAATATTTCAAAAATCTGCGATCGGATTCATATTTCCCCTCCGCTGGCCTGAGATCCACCAGGAGGACCCACTGAGCTCTCTGGCGGTTCAGGAGCGCCATCTGGTGGCCGATCGGCGCGATCGCCAAACAGGAAGTGCTATGGAGGTTGTGCTGGTCGGCCGTATTACTTCCGGGCACTCTGTTTGGCTACCGGGACTCGATCTCGACACAATACATAGCGATCGATTGCCAATAACTCGATAAACAACATGATTTGGACATATATAGGGCGGCTAGGTGGTGTAGTGGGCAAGGCACTCGCCACCAGTGTGGAGACGCTAGGATTCGCGTGTTCGAATCCAGCTCTCCACATTGTTTTCAGTTTAGCTGGTCGTCCGCAGTAATACACATTGGCCGTATTACGGGGAGGGAAAACTGAAGGGTGGGGATCGAATGTTGTGAACAAGCGACTCCTACAAGTCGGTTGGTGCGCCTGCGCAGTAGAATCAGGAAGTGTTGGGGGCAGCGTGAGCCTCCCACGCGTTACTCCTCGACACTGAGAGATCGAGCTGCGCAGGTGAAAAGATGCGACTGCTGTTACCTCAAGTACCGGAGGGGACTTGTGCTATGTATGACTTAGTCCACATTGCAGCCGGCTTGTGGGAGGCAAGAAACAGCGTTTGTGACGGAGTGGGAGTTTGTGTGGGAGGGTTGAATTGGATGATACGAAATTGGGATGGGAGAAAATATAGAAAAATGGGAGAAAAAGTGGATCAAAAAAATAAATGATTTGGACATATATACTATTATACAAGCTGGAAATGGACCCGATATTTCTACATACCATAATAGGTAAATGACTGTTCCACGCTCATCGCCCAACGGCGCGAGGAGGATACGGTAAGATTCAGCGTTATTTTTGATCGTATTCCATAAACTGTTATGATGAACATATCACCCACACTAGATGAATGATATAACGCTGCCCACGGAATTATAAACGATCCCCCGCCCATCCGGTCATCATCAGATCATACGTAGATCATTCTAGAAGTACGTCCAATTGAAATTTTTTATATCGCCCCGATTGCCATCAAACTGTATTTCATCATCAATATAATGCATTTGGGGCTATATATCACGTTCTGGAGAAAGCTGCAGAAAGAGATGAAAACATACTTATACATTAGACCATACTTTACTATGAATATGTGAATGAAAAAGTTTAACGTTGCTACACAATGAACAATACATATAGGACTTTGAATGGGCCCTAATAATGGCAATGTAGCAATAGAATTTAAAAAGTTATAGCCCTGCAAAGAAGGGGAATTTCTCCATAGACAAATAGTGCTGGCAATCCACAGTCATTTTCCGGATTTCTGGCCGGCACCCATAGTGTTAAACAATACAGAATATACAACACTTCTTGGGGTCTGTAGGGTAAGCACTTATTCCCTCCCCCCTGAACATTTATGGAGATGTATGGGCCTTTTAAGTCAGTGATAAAAGTGTCTTTCAAGGATAATGAGCTCCTGCACTGATTATTATAGTTCAATATTCAATATTTGATCACCAAAACCCCCCAAAAAGCATAAAAAGGGGGGCCCCCCGCCCAAAAAGGCCCGTAAAAATCGGGCTTGCGTGCTGTGCGCGCTTGGTTGTAACACAGACAGGTATAGTGCCCTTTTCAGCCTTTGAGCACCTGCCCCTCTAAAGTCCTGTGCACGTCCCTGCAGACACCAACCAGTGGACTCTGATCGCCCCCATGAGCAGCAAGCGTGCCGGAGTGGGAGTGGCTGCGTATGGAGGACACGTCTATGTGGTAGGTGCACACAGAGACAAATGCTAGATATTTGTATAGATATGTATCATTTGACTTGCAATGCTGCTGTGATGCCCTCATTTCCCTAAATGGATTAATACAGTGTCTGCTTGCCGCCTGCCTTAACCCATCTAAAACATTCCTCTCATGTGTCCTGTCCTCAGGTGGGAGGGTTTGACGGTGTAAACGGCCTGCGTAGTGCGGAGGCCTACAGCCCCTTGACTGACTCCTGGAGCGCCCTACCCGCCATGCTCACCCCCCGCAGCAACTTTGGCATCGCGGTGCTTGACGACCTCCTCTTCGTGGTCGGAGGCTTTAATGGCTTCACCTCCATCTCCAACATGGAGCACTACGACCAGAGCAGCGACAGGTGGACTGTAGCCGAGGACATGAAGATCCAGCACTGTGGCCTAAGCTGCTGCATAATGCATGGCCTGCCTAACATGAGCCAGTACGCTGCTCCCCGTGGCGCCCTGCAGTGACCCCTGGAGGAGGAGGAGCAGGAGCAGGAGGAAGAGGAGGACGATTAGGAGGAGGAGGATTAGGAGGAGGAGGAGGAGGAGGATTAGGAAGAGGAGGAGGAAGAGGAGGATTAGGAGCAGGAGGGGGAGGAGGAGGAAGAGGAGGATTAGGAGCAGGAGGAGGAGGATTAGGAGGATGAGGAGGAAGATGAGGAAGAGTAGGGGGAGGAGGATTAGGAGGAGGAGGCAGCAGGGGATCCATCTAAGAACCTTTCTTTTCCTTTTTTTTATCCTCTCTTTCTCAGATTTTTCTCTGTTTTTCTCCCCGTCCCAATTTAGTCGTTGTGCCAATTCCCCCCCTCCCCTACCTGGTTGTTGTGCGCATGTTCTCCTACCGGTCGGTACAAGGGAACCCGGAAGTCATCCGCATGCTTCCTCCGACACATGTGGACACAGCCAGTGACTTTTTTCACCCTGCAGCGAGGACTCTTATTGGTGAAGTGTAACGCGTGGGAGGTCACGCTGCCTTCATCAATTCCTGCCTTTCGCTGAGCAGGCGCCCAGACCTGACCTGTAGGCGTCGCTGTCCACAACGCCAGATTACCACCCTCGACTTCCCTCCCCCTAACCCAGCCAAACGAGTTAGTATGACGATCAGCCCAAGCCTCAAGCAATGCTGACTCCGGGAGTCGAGACCGCAGCCTCTTGCATTGGTGACGAGCGCAATCTCCGCTACGCCACCTGACCGCCAGGTCTCCATCTAAGAACCTTAAACATTTATTAGACCAAAAGAAATCTTAAGAAGTTAATAAATTACTATCAGCCAAAGGTGGTGCATTTCTTTCTTCTAGTAATTCAGACAATATCGGTTTTTAGTTTGTGTAATGTAATGTAATATCTGTTTTAAGTTTGTGTAATGTAATGTAATATCTGTTTTTAGTTTGTGTAATGTAATATCTGTTTTTAGTTTGTGTAATGTAATGTAATATCTGTTTTTAGTTTGTGTAATGTAATGTAATATCTGTTTTTTGTTTGTGTAATGTAATATCTGTTTTTATTTGTGTAATGCACATAATATGGGAACTTTTATCCATTATGGTTAAGCCTGTTAGGAATTGCACCCCCAACCCAAGCAGATTGCAGATCACTCTCTCTATATGGAGGTAAAAAAGAAAATATGGTAAAAATAATTGGCATAGAAAGGGCACTTTTTTATGAGGCACAAAAGGGCAGGTGCTTGTGCACCCGTTGGGCTCTATGTGTGCATGTGCCTGCTAGCTGTGCCCTTGAGCAAGGCACCTCAGCTTTAACCGCTCCAGTGTTAGCTGCTCAGGGGCCAGTAGTAGAGTGCCTGACCATAGTGTCTTTATACCTGTATCACTGGACATATAAATGCATATTAAATCAAATCAAATTGATTTGTAAAGCCCAAAATTACAAGTTAATGTCCCCATCGGCTGGACAAGTCTTCTTTAAACTATTCAAGAAGAAACATCCCAATAAATCAAGAACAAAAAACCCACTATGAAATCCAAAATAAATGTAAAATAAATAAATGCAACACTCCCAGACATATCCCAGCAAAGGTAAGGAAAAACATACGGTTATCCTATAACCATAGTTATATGAGTATAGCGAGCGATCTGCACTCTAGTGGAACCCTATCAATCTAATACTGAATACATTTCTTCACATGTACACACTGTGGAATAATATATTGATTCCCCAACTCTCATGTAAAGACATCCCCCTCCCGTCTCCTTTGTCCCCTATCCTGTCTCCCCCCCCCCCCCCCCTAACTCGTTTGACCTATCATGTGAGTGTCCCCCCCCCCCCCCCCCCCCATTTCACTATATAGGGCTCCTCCCGACAACAATCGATCTTCTCTACCTGGGTCATTTCAGCTGATCACCTAGGGCGAGAGCCTCAGCCATACTATCTAAATACTATGTGTATATTTCTATCTGTCTGGCTAATAAACCTTGTTATTAACTGGATCTCGGTTGACTGAGAACGTTCTTCAGGATATCCACAATATCCCACAATTGGCGTCTACGAACTTGTGACGGACTCTTTGCGTCCTGGCCCTGCTGTGTTGTTTCACCTATACAGAGAAAAGTGAGTATATAGATGGTCGACCAAAAATGTATGGCAAGGGGGTGGTAATGTGTACTTTTGCGTACTTTGGGGCACGCCTCACATATCGGCATGTAACTCGAGAACCGCTGAACGGATTTTGTCACCTGAAAGGGCAATCGACACTGGGCAACAGTGATCATCATCTCATCCACCTGATCCCTCGCTACAGGTAGAGATTAAAACAATCAAAACCTGTAGTGCGGAGCTTCAGAGTGTGGTCCAGTGAGGCATGCAAGTGTTTCCGTGCCTGGCTGGAGAGGGCAGGCTGTGACCAGGACTTTGTTGAGTGGGCGGGGCCTGAGGCTGGAAATAACCTGGATGACTACACAGACACTGTGACATCATTCATCAGCCTCGGCGAGGAGGTGTGTGTCCCCCTCCGCACTAGGAAGATCTTCAACAACAACAAGCCCTGGTTTTCAGCCCAACTCAGGCGGTTGAGGTCGGAGAAGGAGGTGGCCAGGCTCAGTGGTGATGCTCATCGGTTCAGGCAGGCCAAGTACAAATTCGCCAAAGAGGTGAGGGAGGCGAAACTTTGCTTCTCAGAGAAACTGCGGCAGCAGCTCTCTGAGGGGAATTCCTCCTCTGTATGGAAAGGCCTCAAGACCATTACAAACTATAAGCCGAAGTCACCACAGGCGCCTGATAACCTCCCCCTGGCGAACGAGCTCAACGAATTTTACTGTAGGTTTGAGAAAGAGGTTCCCCCCCGCCCTCTTCCTTCACCCACTCAGCCACAACCTCCACCCCCCCCCCCCCCACACCCCCCCTCCCCTCTCTCTGTCAGTGTGAGAGAGGTGAAACGGCTGTTTTCTAGTCAGAATCCCCGGAAGGCGGCCGGCCCGCCTATTCTTTATTCCCAGCGGAAGAGTGCTGCCGATTGCTTCCGCGTTTTCCCTGATTGGCTGCGACACGCCCCGCGGCAGCCGCAGAGCGGAGCGGCAGAGCTTGCGGCATTATGTAGCCGTAATCCTCAATGTTTTTAATTCGACGCTTAGCTTAACTGGTATGCCGCCGTGCTGTGGATCCTGCAGTCCGTTGGTGACAATTAAATATTTTTTTTCTTTTTTTTTTAACGTGCATTCTTTCGCCGGTTAAGTTTAGGCATGTTAACACTTTGACTGCCGGAAAACGCTTTAGAGCGTTATTCCCGGCCATGCTCAAGTTGCCGGAGGACGCTGTACAGCGTCCTTATATCAATATTTCAAAAATCTGCGATCGGATTCATATTTCCCCTCCGCTGGCCTGAGATCCACCAGGAGGACCCACTGAGCTCTCTGGCGGTTCAGGAGCGCCATCTGGTGGCCGATCGGCGCAATCGCCAAACAGGAAGTGCTATGGAGGTTGTGCTGGTCGACCATATTACTTCCGGGCACTCTGTTTGGCTCACGGGACTCGATCTCGACACAATACATAGCGATCGATTGCCAATAACTCGATAAACAACATGATTTGGACATATATACTATTATACAAGCTGGAAATGGACCCGATATTTCTACATACCATAATAGGTAAATGACTGTTCCACGCTCATCGCCCAATGGCGCGAGGAGGATACGGTAAGATTCAGCGTTATTTTTGATCGTATTCCATATAAACTGTTATGATGAACATATCACCCACACTAGATGAATGATATAACGCTGCCCACGGAATTATAAACGATCCCCCGCCCATCCGGTCATCATCAGATCATACGTAGATCATTCTAGAAGTATGTCCAATTGAAATTTTTTATATCGCCCCGATTGCCATCAAACTGTATTTCATCATCAATATAATGCATTTGGGGCTATATATCACGTTCTGGAGAAAGCTGCAGAAAGAGATGAAAACATACTTATACATGAGACCATACTTTACTATGAATATGTGAATGAAAAAGTTTAACGTTGCTACACAATGAACAATACATATAGGACTTTGAATGGGCCCTAATAATGGCAATGTAGCAATATAATTTAAAAAGTTATAGCCATGCAAAGAAGGGGTACTTCTCCATAGACAAATAGAGCCGGTGTTCTGCAAAATCCTACTCCCTGCAGAATTCTACTGCCGAGCGCTCCTGCGCTTGCGCACGCATGCGCATGACCCACAATCCCTTTCCACTCGTTTTCAGCTACAAAATTCTGCTGCCGAACGTCTTGTTTGACTTGTTGATGGTGACGCAATATCTTAAAACATATTTGTACATACATAACTTATTACTGTATAAGCATGTAAATATTTGCATGCAATTGGCTTTTCAGCAGAATGTATAAAGCATGTATAAAGTAGATGATAAAATGTCGTACACCAAAATGTGACGATGACGACATCCAGCTGACACGCAGCTGTACCCTGGTCTGTATAGCAATGGAGAACAGGTGGACCGCATATTTGTACATACATAACTTATTACTGTATAAGCATGTAAATATTTGCATGCAATTGGCTTTGCAGCAGAATGTATAAAGCATGTATAAAGTAGATGATAAAATGTACCAGATGTTCAAATTTGAGTACTGTTTGTGATACCAAAAGAGTCCAGAAAAGAGAGTATATATACATTTGACGTAGAAACTGTACATTGGAGGAGGTTGGGTGGGGGGGGGGGGGGGGGGGAATTGTACATTGGAGGTGGTTGGGTGGGTGGGGGGGGGGGGGGAACTGTACAATCAAAACTGTAAATAAATACTGTAAATAAGTTTGAATGTTGATAACTGATAACATGTTGTTCAATGTTTTTTTTGTTCAACATATGCATACAGTATACTGTATACATGGAGTGTATATAAATAAATCCATGGTTAAAAGCAACAGTTTTGTTCCCTGAATTCTGAGTTTATTTGATAGCGATATATTGGTGTATTGAAATACCTTACCCCAGAAATCTTACATAAAAATGTTATGATAGAGTATAAAAATATGCTCACCATATGCATACAGTATACATGGAGTGAGTAGTGAGGTCATATAAAATGATTCTGTAGTGGGAGCATTCTTTGATAGCGATATATATGTATTAACAATTAGATTAAAAACAACTACTCTGCTGAATTCTGCTGACAGCGCTCCTGTGCTTGCGCACGCATGCGCATGACCCACAATCGTTCACGAACGTCTTGTTGAGTCTTGTTGATATATCTTAAACAATATCATCCGAATGTATTTGTAGATGATAAAATGTCGGTACACCTGTTGGAATTCGGAGTGAACTATAGGGTGACGTCACCCAGCTGTCCAAAGATATAGGCGAGTCGCGCTACGGCAGCAGTTTTCGAGGAAGTAGTAGTGGAATTTCGCAGCACTGACGTCACCGGCAGTAGTTCTCAGCAGAGCAGTGGAATTTTGCAGACGCGTCTAGCGAGTCGCGCTACGGCAGTAGTTTTCGAGGAGGCAGTAGGATTCCGCAGAACACCGGCAACCTATGGTATATAATGAATTTAACCCATGGCACCCAAAGTGTTAACTTTAAGCATTGTTTCGGAGTTGGTTATGGTTAAGGTTAGGCATTGTTTCGGAGTTGGTTAAGGTTAGAAGGGTTAAGTTTAGGCGCTGTTAAGGAGCTGGTTAAGGTTAGAGTTTGTCTTAGAGAATGGCAATATTCTTTCGGAGTTGGTTATTGTTAAGGTTAAGGTTAGGCATTGTTTCGGAGTTGGTTAAGGTTAGAAGGGTTAAGTTTAGGCGCTGTTAAGGAGCTGGTTAAGGTTAGAGTTTGTCTTAGAGAATGGCAATAGACAGCCTATTTCTGCACTGCCGCTCTCTCGCGCTGCCGCGGTCACATGGGCGTCGCAGCCAATCAGGGAAAACGCGGAAGCACGTGACGCACTCTTCCGCTGGGAATAAGCTACACACGGCCGGCCCGGACTCTGTCTCCCCCTCTGCCCTGAAGCACTGTGCTGACCAGCTCGCACCGGTGTTTACCACCATTTTTAATGCATCGCTGGAGCTGTGTCACGTCTCAGCATGCTTCAAGGCCTCAACCATCATCCCCGTCCCCAAGAAGGCCAAGGTCACGGGCCTTAATGACTACAGACCTGTCGCCCTGACCTCTGTGGTCATGAAGGTCCTGGAGCGCTTTGTCCTGGCCCACCTGAAGCTCATTACTGATCCTGTGCTGGACCCGCTGCAGTTCGCGTACAGAGCCAACAGATCCACAGAGGATGCTGTGAACATGGCTCTGCACTACATGCTGGAACATCTGGACTGCGCGGGCAACTATGTCAGGATCTTGTATGTGGACTTCAGCTCGGCCTTCAACACCATTCTTCCACCGATCCTGGAGCACCAGCTATCCCTGCTGCAGGTGCCGGCCTCCACTCGCAGGTGGATTACGGACTTCCTGTCCAACAGGTCTCAGCGGGTGAGGCTGGGGAAGAGCATTTCCAGCTCTAGGTCCACCAGCACCGGTTCCCCGCAGGGCTGCGTCTTGTCCCCACTACTGTTCTCCCTGTACACCAACAGCTGTGCCTCTCTCCACCCCTCGGTCAAACTCCTGAAATTCGCTGACGACACCACCCTGGTGGGTCTCATCTCCAGGGGTGACGAGTCGGCCTATAGGAGGGAGATTGAGAGGCTGCAGAGCTGGTGCAGCTGCAACAACCTGGAGCTCAATGCTCAAAAGACAGTGGAGATGGTAGTGGACTTCAGGAAGAAAGCAGCCCTGCCCCCTCCCATCATACTGGGAGGCACTCTGGTGGCCTCCGTGGAGTCATCGGCATGATTCCTCGGCATGACCATCTCCCGGGATTTGAAGTGGGAGCTCAACATCACGGGCCTGCTCAAGAAGGCCCAGGGGAGGATGTTCTTCCTCCGGCAGTTAAACAAATATAAACTGCCGAGGACCATGATGGCCCAATTATACACGGCCATCATTGAGTCCATCCTCACCCACTCCATCATCTCCTGGTTCCCCGCTGCAGCGGCAAAATATCTCGCCAAGCTGCAGCGGGTGATTCGCTCCGCGGAGATGGTGATCGGCTGTCCCCTGCCCTCCCTCAGGTCCCTGCACAACTCCAGGGCGCTGAAGAGGGGGAGGAAGATCATGGCCGACCCATCCCACCCCGGTCACAGCCTCTTCACCCTGCTCCCCTCTGGGAGAAGGCTGAGGATCCCAAAGGCTGTGAAAGCTCGTCACAGACTGAGCTTCTTCCCCTCAGCCGCCAGGCTGATCAATGCCTCAGGTCCCCCCCCCCCCCCCTCTGCCCCCAAGTGACACTGGCACAATGACACTGACTGCACTGCACTAGTCCTTACTGGAACTCTGCACTCTTCACTTTATATATATATATATAATCAATTAATTAATATATATATATATATATATATATATATGTATTTTATTGATTAATCCTCCACTGCACTGTTTCTTGTCCTGTGTCTGTGTTGGTGTTGTCGTTTACTGTGAAAAAAGAAAAGAAAATGCATACACTGTATTGCTGCAACAATTACCAATGTGTTTTTACACAAATGGCTCAATAAAGGAATCTGAATCTGAAACAAATAGGGCTTTAATTCTATCTATATATTGTATTAAAAGAAATGCACACCCGAGCCACTAGAGGTCGGCAAAGAATCGTCCACATGTGGGCCCTTGGATGTTAAGAGGTCAATGTTTTTAAATATAAATGTTTTGTAGCCAAGAGTAAAGACCATAACCCTATCAAAAACAGTAGTCAAAGTGTATATTTAAATTTTTACTGATGTTTTATACGATTTATCGGAAATACAAATGTATCGGAAAATGCTAATTATCGTAAAAACGCAAGAAATGACTAAATCCAGATTCAACCCTGCCATTGGAAAGAGGAGCATTTTCCCTATCCATAGATGTATGATTTGGCCATAATAAGGTCAAGGTATATAATGGTAATGTCTGGTAGCGAGGGATAATGGATGGATTATCCAATGGGGGGTCCGGGAGGGGGGGGGGGGGGTACGAGCTAGAGCATATGTGTGTAGGGTATTAGATAGCAGGTATTGGGGGTATATCCTGTATAAGACATTTAACTATATGGTGATTTTATTGGATGTGCACTGTTAATAATGCTTGTATATCTTATCGAGTGTTGTCATGTTTGTTTATTATGTTTGTTTAAAAAATAATAAAAAAATAAAATACAAAAAATAAGGTCAAGTTCAAGGTCAAATATGAATTTATAATTAAAGTCGATTATCATTAATTACTGTATCTACAAATCCTTCTGTTTAATCATCTTCCCGCGGTTCATTTGCTTAGATTTTTTGTACACATGATCTCAATAAGGTGGTGAATGAGCTCAGTGAGCATTTTCTCCTACCCGTATCAATTCTTTATCAAAGATGCAAAAATCATAAATCATAATTTATATTCTCCTTTTCTTCATTTCAATTTACTCAAGCCTAGTAACAGACACAATATTTCTGACACTGGAAATACATACCCCCAGGCCCCTAGATGTTCCTAGATACCAAGAACATGCAAATTGACCTTTCAGAAGTGGAGCAATCTTCCATTTACTTAGGCATGTACCTTTATGCGAAAACGGTCTACAGATTAACAGGTTAAAACCTTCCCGCTTTTCTCTGTGCCAGGTGAATATTACGGTATGTAGTCAATATTGAGATCATGGCTGAGTGAGGGTAATGTGCATTAATATATCTGATTTGTATTGTGAATCGTTACGGGGGAAACGCGTGTACCCCGGTCCTTATCAGGTGAGTTCTGAAAGGATTTGCTAGGTTGTTGGAGTGCTATCCCTGATTTGGGTACCAAAACATAGGCACCATAGGTTGTTGGATTGCTACCCCTAGTCGAGCTGGAGCCGGCTGAAATATAGGCAACAAGGTGAGATACTTAGGCTTATTAAGGCTTGGAAAACGCTACTCTGTTAGAATCTGTTCTGTGATTCTTCTGCAATAGGCGGGACGAACGACCGAGAGCTGGTAGAATCATGATAGGATTTACCAGAGTATCGTTGTAATGTTCATAGTTCCAACCTCAGACTAGCCTACGGTCTGTTCCATTCCTGAAAACAATGTATTCGGATTAGGTGAACCATTATCATCATAGATAGGCGGATAGATATACAGATAAAGCTCTTAGAAGTCAAGCATTTACTGCTACTCTACCACTACTCCACCACTCCACTTTGTGACTCCTATTGTTCTGGATTTCACACCTCCACTGCCTGCCACAGGCTGGGGAGATTTTCATCTTACATTTTTATTCGTCCCAAATGTCCCAGCCCCATCCAATTTCTTAGCTTTTTTCACTGTTTATTTATCATGCATTGCAACACTAATATATGGTACAGTAGCCCAAGTCAGACTGCCCATATAAAAATTATCTTGGGGGTCTGAGGGCAGTAGCCCCCGACCCCCTCCCTGGGGAAGCACTTAAGTTAAGTACCCTCGCTTTGTTTACGGCCACCACCCCCGGAAAATTAACACCTGAGTGCCAGTTCTAAAGTGACATAGGAGTGACATAGGAGTGGCAGAAGGGACCTGATTCTGAAGAGCTTCATCTGTAGCTACGGGACATTTGTCGCGTGTGTTGAGAGACCGTGAGTTTTGGTTAAATGGTGTATTAAATCTACAAGATATCGCTGGTAAATTTCTAAGTCAGGTTCGGTCGTTATGCTTTAATGACGATGTATATTGTATATCAAGGGTATCCAAACCTTATCGCAGCATGAGGCTGGTCGATTAAACGAACAGCGATCCAATATAGACCAGATATGCACACACATTACTGTTTTTATGTTATTATCGTTTTTTTCTTGTCTGTTTGTTTACGATGGAACCGCATATGATGCACAGGCTTGTTCATTCGGTTACACAATGCTGGTTTTAGTTGACTTCCAGGTTATTGAGAGCTCGTGGAAAGGTACTGAATGGATTGCAAAGCATTATTTCCGAGGTGAATGGGAACGCACGAACGTCGCTGGAAGCGATGACGTCACATGGTGTGCGCCGTGAAGTTATGAATTTGATACGAAGCTATCCGTGGGCTAACGTGAAGTTTAATATGGCCGAGGCCGAGGGTGTATGAAATCCACGCTTAGTTATCTGTTTTATTTCCTGGTTAAATAAAGGTTAAATAAATTTTTTTTTAATTTTTACTTTAGCGAGATATAAAAGAGTTTTTCCAAGGTTGCATTGTCTCAGACCACCGGAGAAACGCGCAGAGCGTTGCATTGACGACACGTAGCGTGTTACAGCCTCGACCACTAATCTTAAACTATCTTCAACCGAATAGAGGATGAAATGTATTCGATTGAAGCTACACATAAACAAAAAAAGGGGGTAAGTTATATGGTTATTCAATAACTGAACTGAACTATGAGGACTCGACGTGAGCACAACAACTTTCCGGTGAGTATGAAACAAAACCTTGATGCTGCATGACATATGTGGTATATTATCTAAATGAAATATGATTTTCCCCTATTTCACTCTACTGGACGGTTGCTGTAAGTGGAAAAAAGGAAGGCCTTGATCTGTGTTTTTATAATCTCCCCAAGGAACATAGAATAAAATGTTGCAAAAGGCTAAAAGCATGCTAATATTCAATAGATTATCTTAGGAAAAGTAACTAATCATTACAAAATGGATGCTAAATAACATCAACTAGAATAAGATATAATGGATTAGAGGATATTAAAATAGGAGACCAATGGAGCAAAACTGTAGTTGAGTCAGACAGGAACACTGGTCACTTTAGCTGATAAGGTAACTTAGAGCAGATGCTAAATACTGATTGTGAAACCACTTTGAATAGGGTTCTGTCAGCCTGACCTCGATAAATTGTGACGGATGAGTAAAGTTGCCTTGAAAATGTACTGAGAAACGCAGGGGTACAAGGACGGGAGGTGTTTACGACCAGCCTCAAAGAAAGTTAAAGAAACAGGCCAACTGCTAAAAGCCACATGTTGTGGTGGACACTAGAGGGAGGTGTCTCACTTCAGAATGGACACTGATTGAGTGACAGGAGGGAGTTGACTTAAGGGTGTGGCTGTACCTTGGTTCTGTTGGTTTTGTTTGGAAGTAAAGTTCAGAGACTCGATACTCCGTCTGCTCGTCTCATTGATTCACTTCCACAGTGGTGACCCTAAACGTGTGAAATATGAGCAATAACGAGAATCCACCGGCTGTGGTTCCCGCAGTGTATGCAGCTACAGTCAAGTTGCCAGAGTTTTGGCAGCATGACCCGGCCCCGTGGTTTCAGCACATCGAGGCACAATTTCACCTCCGCGGAATAACGTCGGATGAGACGAAATATTACCATGTTGTGGCGGCATTGGATTCCTCCACTACACGCCGGCTGATGGGATGCCTGAGAGAGCCGCCAGCAGCCGGCAAATACGACGCGCTCAGAGAACAGCTGTTGCGCATTTTCCAGCTGTCAGATGCAGAGCGCGCGGAGCGCCTATTGTCCCTCAACGGATTGGGGGACAGTAAACCAACAGAACTGATGGAGAACATGCTAGCACTGCTTGGTTCAGGTGACGCTACGTTTATTTTTGTGCAGCTGTTCCTGCGTCAACTCCCGACTCCGGTGCGCACGGCTCTGGCCAGCTCGCCTCTCGTGCGCACCAAGGATTACCGGGGATTGGCAGAGGAGGCGGATAGAATACTACTGGCCTCCCGTCAGTACTGTGTGGCTGCTGTGTCTGATCGGGTGGCTGATTGCAGGGATCAGACACAGAGGGATGATAGAGGGCTTTGTTATTATCATCGCCGTTTTGGCAACAAAGCGAAGAGCTGTGTTCCACCATGCACCTTTGGTAACCAGGGAAACGCGAGAGCCGGCGCTCGTTAGCGGCTATGAGCGCTGGCGTCAATATCAACGAGCTGTTGTTTATCGAGGACACGTTGTCTGGAAGGCGTCTGTTGGTGGATTCTGGCGCCCAGAGGAGCATCCTGCCTGCGTCGGCCACGGACGCCTTGGGAAACGGTCATGGACCACCCCTGGACGCGGCTAATGGGACTTCCATCCGTACGTTTGGTACCAGGTACGTGACTATGTGTTTACATGGACAGCAGTTTAGCTGGGAATTTATTATTGCTTCAGTGTCGGTGCCTATACTGGGCGCGGATTTTTTGTGTGCTCACAGACTGTTAGTGGACGTTGCGAACCGTAGGCTGATTGGCTCTGTGTCCTTTGACACATACCCCTGCACACTAGGGGGGCCGGGGCCGCCTGCCCTGGCCAATATGCTCGCCACAGGCGATATGTACCAGCGCCTCCTCGCTGAGTTTCCTGCTCTGACTGTCCCCACTTTCTCTGCCTCTCTGCCAAGCATGGGGTGGAACATTACATCCCAACGGTGGGCCCGCCAGTTTATGCACGGGCGCGCCGCCTGGATGCTGCTAAACTGGCAATAGCCAGGGAGGAGTTTGCCACAATGGAACGGCTCGGCATTGTGCGCCGGTCCAACAGTCCTTGGGCCTCCCCACTACACATGGTCCCCAAGGCGGACGGGAAGTGGCGTCCGTGTGGTGATTTCCGTCGCCTAAATAACATCACCACTCATGACCGGTACCCAGTGCCACATATCCAGGATTTCTCTGCCCACCTGGCGGGCGCCACCATTTTTTCTAAAATAGATTTGGTGCGTGGCTACCACCAGGTACCGGTCCATCCGCTCGACGTGCCCAAGACTGCCATTATCACCCCGTTTGGACTGTTTGAATTCCTGCGCATGCCATTCGGCCTTAAAGGGGCAGCGCAAACATTCCAGCGGCTGATGGACTCTGTGCTGCGAGGCCTGTCATTTTTGTTTATTTATCTGGACGACATCCTGGTAGCCAGTGCATCGGTGGAGGAGCATCGGGGACATCTCCGTCAACTGTTCGAGCGGCTCAACGAGCATGGGCTGATCGTGAACCCGGCCAAATGTCAGTTTGGCCTGCCGGCCATGGATTTCCTGGGCCACCATGTCTCTTCCCTGGGGGCTGTTCCTCTACCCGCCAAGGTGGAGGCAATTGCTGCTTTCCCCCGCCCCCTCACCATCAAACCTCTCCAGGAGTTCCTGGGGATGGTTAATTTTTACAATAGGTTTATAGCCCATGCGGCTCACCTGATGAGACCTCTGTACGAGGCGTTGAATGGGGAAGAGAGCCAACGATGACGTGGGCTGGTCCCCGGAGCGGGTCCAGGCATTTGAGGGCTCTAAGGCTGCCCTTGCCAACGCTGCCATGCTGGCACACCCATCTCCTGCTGCTCCTATAGCCCTCACCACCGATGCCTCCGATTATGCAGTAGGTGCGGTGTGCGAGCAGTGGGTGGCTGGCGCCTGGCAGCCTCTGGCCTTCTTCAGTAGGAAGCTGCGCGACAACGAGAGGAAGTATAGTACATTCGACAGGGAGCTCCTGGCCCTCTTCCTCGCCATACGTCACTTCAGGTTCTTGCTGGAGAGCCGCAAGTTCACAGTTTTTGTCGACCACAAGCCCCTAACGTTTGCCATGGCCAAGACCACGGAGCCATGGTCGGGGCGGCAGCAGCGCCAACTTTCCGCCATATCGGAGTTCACTACCGACATCCAGCATGTAGCCGGTAAAGACAACCAGGTGGCGGACTGCCTCTCCCGGGCGCGCGTCAGTCCTGTGCACCTGGGCATCGACTATGTTGCCATGGCTGCTGACCAGCTCACCGACTCAGACCTTCAGGCGTTCAGGACGGCTGTGACAGGACTTCGACTTGAGGATGTGGTGTTTCATGACTGCGGCGCCACGCTCCTCTGTGACGTCTCCACTGGCCAGCCCCGCCCCATGGTTCCAACTGACTGGCGCCACCGGGTATTTGACACCATTCATGCCCTTTCACACCCTGGGGTAAAGGCGTCGGTCAAGCTGGTAGCGGCCAAGTTCGTCTGGCCGGGCCTTAGGAAGGACGTCAAAGTATGGGCGGCCTCCTGTGTGGCGTGCCAGCGTGCCAAGGTACATCATCACACTAAGGCCCCCCTGGAGCCGTTTCTCATTCCAGAGAGGCGGTTTGACCATGTCCACGTGGACCTGGTGGGCCCACTTCCCCCGTCTCAGGGTTTCACACACCTCCTCACTATGGTGGACAGGACCACCAGGTGGCCGGAGGTTGTTCCCCTGTCATCAACAACGGCTGCGGAGGTGGCTCGGGCGTTTATCTTCGGCTGGGTCACTCGGTTTGGCACGCCATTGGACCTGACTTCGGACAGGGGATCCCAGTTCACTTCTGAGCTGTGGAGCACCGTGGCTGAGAGACTTGGGGTGAAACTCCATCGTACCACAGCATACAACCCAAAGGCCAACGGCATGTGTGAGCGTTTTCACAGATCCATGAAGGCCGCTCTCCGGGCCACGCTCACAGATGGCAACTGGGTCGACCGTCTTCCGTGGGTCATGTTGGGCCTGCGTACTGCCCCTAAAGAAGACCTGCAGGCCTCTTCAGCCGAATTGGTTTTTGGTCAACCGCTGAGGGTCCCAGGGGAGTTCCTTCCTGGTTCCTCTGCCCCTTGGTCCACTACAGCTCACCGATCTGCCTTCCAGGACGCAGCGAGGGTGTTTGCCCCAGTTCCCACACATCACTGCCTTCCCCAGTCCTACATTCCTAAGGACCTGATGACTGCGAGGTATGTGTTCATCCGTCATGATGCCCACCGTTCTCCACTGCAGGCTCCCTATGACGGGCCCTTCCGCGTCCTCGAGCCGGGCCCCAAGTACTTTGTGGTGGACATGGGGGGGAATAAGGAGCAGATCTCAGTCGATCGTCTTAAGCCTGCTCATGTGGTCCCAAATGGGCCGGTGGAGCTGGCTCAGCCCCGGCGCCGGGGCCGGCCACCCAAGTCTTCCCCTGTCCCATGCCCTCCGGCCGTTGTTACCCCTACCTTTCCACCGGCGAAGCCTCGGCGGCGGCGGGGACGGCCCCCTGCCCCTACCCTTACCCTTTCCCCTTCCACGTTCCCTGTGACTGTTAAATACAGTCGTTATGGCCGCGTGGTCAGACCTCCTAAAAGAGACTGAAGACACTGGGTGCACTGTTTTTGGGGGTTTGTTGTGTTCAGTTCCGTTTGTTTGGTGTTGCACTGAATGTCAATTCTGAATGTTCGGGGGGGGCCTGTGTGGTGGACACTAGAGGGAGGTGTCTCACTTCAGAATGGACACTGATTGAGTGACAGGAGGGAGTTGACTTAAGGGTGTGGCTGTACCTTGGTTCTGTTGGTTTTGTTTGGAAGTAAAGTTCAGAGACTCGATACTCCGTCTGCTCGTCTCATTGATTCACTTCCACAATGTAGACTTTCCCTCCTTTTTTGGGAGACAAAGAGAAAAGGTGAGTATTGGATCAAACTCTGGCTTACCCACTAAAAAAACATTAATAAAATAGGAGAACCACATCATTGTTAAAGAAATAAGATTCTAGTTAATTTAGAACTAATATTTAAGACTATATTACTAGCGGGAAACCAAGTTAAGCAAAATAGTGTGTTTAGAACTTAAAACAGACGGCAAAAGTAGTTTAGCTTACACCTAGGCAAGTAACAAATAAAGTAAGCACGGAATTGGAATAGTCAAATACTCTTATATTAAATTAAGGACTCAATTAGGATAAATCATGTTTAAAACGTACTAGGAACATTTTGTAAAGAGGTCCGAGAGGTGGGGTTTAGGGTTTTTAAACAGCGAACCCGCCGAGAGATGGGACGACAGACGAACGGACCACGGTGAACGAGAGAAACCATACCCCTGCAACCAGACGAATTCAGCAGAGCATCCTGACTCCAGTAGAGAACTGCAGATTAGACAGAAATAATTCGAGGATCTGTTGATAAAACCTTTTGCATTAGTTTTGAATATTCTGAAGCCGACTTTGTCCTAGGAGCGGCTTTAGCATCCAATTTTAGATAGTATGCGTTGTTTTGCAATAAACGCTATATTCTGATTTGAGCTTTTTGTCCGTCTGAATATTATTAAATTGCCGTCTCCTTTTACCGGGTCCACACCAAGAGTAATTACTTAGAAATAACGCAGAGTACTCTCCTAGAATTATAGTATACCTCACGGGCCGCTGAACTCCTGTTACCATACATATCTTCTCATTTACAGTGAATTACAGCTATCCCATATCGCTTGAGTGTTTATGTTTCTTTAATGTACACGTTATAAGTCACATAAAGCTAATCTCAATGTCTGTTTCAGATTAGACTTTATGAGCTTTTCATTTGAAAAAATTGGACACAAACAACACAGATTATGTTTAAAAATAAGATGTTTAGATCAACAAGCAGGTTATATTCGCTTGAGTTAATGGGTTTATCTGAAGAACCAAGGAAAAATAAATGTCCCTCTCCATTATAAAACATTTTAAATAGGATTCTAATCAATTGGATAGATTTGATCTAAGAGTTAAAGAAAAAAATAACAACAACCTTTCGTTAGAGATAATGAATAAATGCAGATAATGTTTTTAGATGAGAGGCCAAATCATGCCTCCTCTTTTCCAGAATAACATTGATGAGATATGTATATTGTGTGAGATGATGAAATAGATGAAGACTAGATGATGTGTTTTGAGCTTACAATCAAGGAGAACACACACAGAATGGTCTTAGAGGAGTGGGAAATTAACATGTTTTTTTGTGTTTATAGGAAGCAAGCAGACAATCAAGAAGACAGACTGATTTGCATTGTTTAGACACTCAATTGTATCACAAAAGACATACCACAGTGAAACTCAAATGATTTGCATGTGAACATGAGATTCAGCTGAGGACAGTTTGGAGCTGAAGGGCAATCGATTGACCGTTCAAAATAAATCTACATCATGTAAATTGTGTTTACAGGAACAAAGACGATAGCAGACGCTATTCAGAGTGGGCACTTGAAAACCACAGGGCAGGGCAGGAGACGGACAAAGCAATACAAAGGCCTGCACTCTGACCACACGAAAGGGCACAGTAAATGCAATGTCTGGAGATCAGCTTCCCATAGTAAACACTGGTACTTGATGAATGCAGTCAGGAAATTACTCAAATTCTATTTTTCCACTAACTAAATAACATGCATGACTCTTCCTTTTAACAAACAAATACATTTCTATGACTGCAAATATCAAACCACCAGGAGGAACACAATGACCATCAGAATGAACAAGATGTACATTTACATTGGTCATTTAGCTGACGCTTTTATCCAAAGCAACTTACATGTTCTGTGCGACAGGTCACTAGGAAGGGCACAACTCTATCAGCTGAGTAACAATGTTCATCAAAGTGTTGAGTGCTACAGTGTAGGTTAGTTTATTAGGACAAGTGCATAAGGTTAGTTAGGGTTAGATTTATTTTTATCGGTTGGAAGCAGGATAATCATTTACACAATGATTATCAAAATGCACAAGATATATTATAGGATAATTGAATTAATGCTACTTAAGAGTAGACGAGAAAATTAATGATTGTTTTTCATGCAAAATTAACTGGCTGCCTAGATTTTTTTATTTCTTCTCTATGCTAATATCGTGACACAGAGAGACATGTGAGGAAACCCAAAACATCTTCCCACTGATGATAATGCAAATAAGAGACTCAAGGAGGATAGGTATGAAAACTCTCTCACCATCCTGAGGTAAGGTCACCTTCAATTTAACATCACAGACTATAAAGATAATGCAATGCAAAGATGCAAAGATCGGATCCAAACGATATAACATGCATAATGGTATAACACAATGAATTGAACTATGAATTGAATTAACCCTAAATGATTTTCCTCTTTAGCAGAAAGGCGTTGAATCATTTATGTGAGGAGTTTTATAAGGCAATTTTTATCATCCTCAGATCATAGTTCGGTGAGAGGACAGGACGAGTAAGACGACGCATGACCTGAACCACAAACGACAACGAGAGCACGGCAGAGAGGAACAAAACCCAGAGACCTGGACGACCCACAACAGCAGAGGACAACGAAGGAGACTGACCAAGGAGACACTGACGGAGAGGAGATCCACCTTCGACGGCCTGAGAGAAGAAGACACCTACGAGTTCAGAGTTATCACCATCAATGAGATTGAGCCTGCTGCGCCACCCCGGCAGCCTACGACAGACCAAGGCCAACGCCATGTATCTCCACCATCCGTGTGGGAGAGAGCGTCCTACTGACTGGCTGCTAGACCGGCAATCCCTCATCCTCCTTCAAGTGGTACCGCAATGACGAGGAGGGGAAGACCGACCAGTACAGTACATTCAAGAACACCCTGCCGCCATGTCTCTGGGCCTAATTTGTAAATCGTGTTCCTGATAATTATGCACACGATTTTGTGTTTTACCCTATGCACTCTGACCACACAGAGACAGTGTTCACATGTGTTTAATTGGTTGAGTATTAATGATCTTAGCTCCCATTGATATTATCACAAAGACACATAGCTGACACCTAAATGTCTGATTCACGACGTGAGCGACTGGAGGTAAGCCAAGATATTTGCACAACTATAGTTTATGTTGTTTGTTGTTTGATATCAGGGTTGAGGAGAGGACCACTCATTGATAAAGATATTTGAGGGATTATTAATAAAAGAAAAAGGTGATATTCCCACATCTCTGATATCAAAATAACACAGACCTTAGCCCAGTCAATCAAGTCATGAATCATGTATGTAAATATTTCTATTTTAAACTGTTATGCCAACCACCAGATCCGGTAAACCAACAGATCACATTGGCCAAAATTTTCATTATTTTATTTGTTTTCTATTCATTCATTATCTGATAACCGATGGATTACAGCGATCTCATTCTTTTACCATGTCTATTCACTTTTCAATATTTAGCTTGTTCCAAATAATCCTGGTATATTATATATTGACCTCACCCACATTATAAAAAGAAGAATGCACTAACTGTGGAATAATATATTGATTCCCCAACTCTCATGTTAAGACATCCCCCTCCCGTCTCCTTTGTCCCCTATCCTGTCTCCCCCCCTAACTCATTTGACCTATCATGTGAGTGTTCTTCCCCCCCCCCCCCATTTCACTATATAGGGCTCCTCCCGACAACAATCGATCTTCTCTACCTGGGTCATTTCAGCTGATCACCTAGGGCGAGAACCTCAGCCATTCTCTCTAAATACTATGTGTATATTTCTATCTGTCTGGCTAATAAACCTTGTTATTAACTGGATCTCGGTTGACTGAGAACGTTCTTCAGGATATCCACAATATCCCACAACACCCATCCGCCTGGCCACACCCACATCCGCTCCTCTACATAAGCGGGGACGTGGCCATACTAACAGCTCCTTCCCAAGTCTTTCACCACCGAAGGCGAAGACCACGGGGTCCTCAGTGAGTCAGTGCAGAGCGCTCACTATATTCATATAACGATAGGTTATGTATATAACCTAGTTATATTAGTATTGGCTGAGCGTCCCGCTCTAGCCTAATGAGATACCCCTTATCTCCTAGTACCTACTGTACACCAACACGAACAACTTAATGCACCCATACCTGATCGGGCCCCGCCCCTATGGAGGTGTAGCCTATAAGACCATGGTCATGGTCACCAAACACTCTTCCTCGCCAAATCTCGTTCCAGTAAAAGATCCCTCAAAAGGGAACTCAGGGCCGCGTAGAGCGGGACGCTCAGCCAATACTAATATAACTAGGTTATATACATAACCTATCGTTATATATCGTATGGCTATCGCGTCCCGCTCTAGCCTAATGAGATATGGGTTAGAGCGGACGCGAGACCCGACAGATGTACCCCCTGAGGACCCGTAAGCCCACATCAAGGGGTGCGGGGAGCCCTGTCACCCCATCCTTCCTAATGAAGGGGGGGCGCAGTCAACTCCACCTGAATGCGAACAAGAGGGAACTAGAACCCCTTGAACACACTGCACAGGCGGAACCACGTGTGACTCAACACACTGTGGCCCATACCCACACACTCCAGCTACCCTACCAAAGGACGGGAAGCAGGAAAGGCCACAGACCCCAGAACCGCCTGGGAGACAGAACCCCCGGTCATGTCCATGAGGTAAAACCTTACAAAGGGGCCCGGGGAGGACCATGAAGCTGCAGCACAGATGTCCTCCACCGAGGCCCCACCCAGGAGAGTGGCAGAGGCAGCCACCCCACGAGTGGAGTGCACCCTGACGCCCCTAGGGGGATCCTGCCCAGCCAACGTGTAGCAGAGGGCAATGCCCTTGCACAACCAATGGGACAGGCGTTGTTCGATAGTGCCTTACCGGCATGAGAACCACCGTGACAGACAAAAAGCTGTGAGGATTGGTTCATTCCCCGCCACACGCTTCTTAAGGCACTGTGATGATTGGTCCGTTGCCTAACGCACACTTCTAGGTCAAGTATCAATTACCATCACGCACCTGATGTGTGTTCTAATCAGCGCTCCAGAGGCTTCATATACTCGGACCTTCTGTCATTCGATGTCGGGTCGTTTTGAGTATTACTGCTTTGAATACTTCTGTTTCTGCCTGTTGTTCCCCGTTGCTGTGCCTCGTCTACTCTCCCTCCAGGACATCTGTGGATTGCCGCTGGTGAAGACCTTGTCCCCCCGTTTTGAGCTGCGCCTCGTTTACCCGCTTTACTCTTGCGCTTTGGTGAGTTTGAACCAAACCCCTTTTTGGACTATTCTGTTTTGTGTGTTTTGAAGAACACTGAAGAGTTCTATTTTTGCTTACACTTGACTCAGCTAAGTTGTGTGTTAAAGGAGACACTGAAGATTATCATTTTGCTTGCACTGGACTCAGCTGGGGTGTGTGTTTAGAAGAGACACTGAAGATTATCGTTTTCGTTTTGCACTGACCCTCAGCTAAATTGTGTGTTGTGGTGAACACTGAAGATATCGTTTTGTTTGTTCTGGACTCAGCTAAGGGAGGAGGAGACCGCACTGCCTCTGTGTGATGTGGACTGTTATTGATCTCTCTCTCTCTCTCTCTCTCTTTTCCACCTCGAGTTGAAGCTGGGAGTATCTGCAGAGCCGCTTCGGCGTCAACACCGTTTCCCCACCTCGAACACCAAGAGGATCTGCAGAGCCGCAGATAACTCTGCTGAAGGCAGTCTCCCTTTGTTTCAAGATTGTTACTTGCTCCTTTTTGACTCTGAAAATAAATACGCCCTAGTAAATACGCTAACTCTGAACTACCTGTCTGTGCCGTGTGTTTGAGGTCGGTTTCAAACCCTAACAAAAGCCGAACGGTGACCCCGAGGTCCTGAGTACGGCTGAGGCAATTCCCAAAGCACGGACCGGACATGACAGGTGAAGGCCCGCATCTAACTCACCACCGTGAGGAGGCGGATGAAACGCCTGAACCACAATATCCCTGGAGCGGAAGAACTCCGGACATTTACAGGCACGAAGGCAGGATTAGGCCGCAGAGTGGCACCGCAATCGGAACGAAAGACAGGCACTCTGGTCGTACCGAGAGAGCATAAAGCACACCCACGCGTCAGTGGAGGTGACGGCCAGCAAGAACGCGGTCTTGAACGACAGCTGTTCCAATGGCGCCTGCTCGAGCGGCTCAAACGGGGCCAAGGACAACCGACCGAGGACCAGTTGAAGATCCCAAGTCGGAGCCGAGGAGCGTTGCACCGGCTTAACGCGTCGAGCGCCAAGCAGGAAACGCTTCACAAGAGGGTGGCTGAACAAGACATTCCCTCAAACCCCTCATGATAGGAGGATATAGCTGCTGCATATACCCTCACCGTCGAAGCCGACAGTCTATCAAGGAGAGACTGGAGGTAACTAAGGACAGCATCCAGGGGGCAGGAGACTGAGTCCCGGCCCCCCGCCTTACACCACACTTGGAACATACGTCATCTGCCCGCGTAAGCGCGACAGTGGAGGGAGCATGCGCATTCCGGATGGTAACACCATCAGGATCAAGAACCTGCGCCCCTCAACGTACCCGTCCCAACAACTGACCTAACAGATGTATGGGGAAGAATCCCAGGTGGCACGGCATCGGTCCCAGACCTGCCTGGCTATGTCCGGGCGTAATCCCCACCCGTCAGGATGAGGACCGCCCCGCGACAGTACACCTGTACCCACATTCTCCCTGCCGGGGATGTGGGGAGCCCTCAGGCCGCGCAGATGGAGGACGCCCATAGCCAGCCGCCCGCCGCCTGGTGCAGACGGGGGGAGCGTACCCCTCCCTGTCTGTCGATACACAACACTGACGTCGTATCGTCCGTCCTGATCAACACCATTTGTGGACCAGAAGGACCGCTTTCAACACCAACACATTGAACGTAGCGCAGACCGCATGGTTTGCCAGCTGCCCCCTACTGCGTTGGCCCGACGCGTCACCAGCGAGGGAGGCGTCGGTGAAAACGCGACGTGAGACAGCGCCGTAACCGTGATAGGACGGAACCTCCCGAGCGTGTTGTCAACACGCTCTGAGAGGGATGCCCATAGCCCTCCAACCATGGACTGGGAAGAGGAGTACTCTACATCCAGTCTACAGCAACCCCAGGCTGGTAGAGACCTGCCTGGTACGAGACCTGACGATCCACCTTGACCGCGAAGGACCAGAACGTCGTCAGGGCAGAACACTTCGTAACCCCTGACGACGCAGAGGCCCCAGTGCGGCCTCCACGCACTTGGTGAAGATGCGGGGAGCCAGAGAAAACCGAACGGCAGCCGCTGGTACTCATACGCTAACCCTGCAAAGGAAGCGTAGGTGAGCCCTAGGATGGAAGATCGGAGATGCGCATACGCATCCTACAGGTCTATGGAGGAGAACCAGACCCCCATCTGACAATGTTCAACAGGTAGGAGACGATCCAAAAAATGCTGAACCTTCCCATGGGACAGGTCCAGCCTGGGTCTGACACCCCCCCCTCCCGATTTCTCAGGCAGAGAACACCGGGAGGAGAACGCCACGACGATGGCTTGCTTCGTCCACAGAGATTGGATCTCGTTGACCAGAGCTGTCACTGCTGGAGACCCTGACAATAGGGTCTGTACCAAACCTGACAACGGGTGGGGTTGTGTAAACACAAGTCCCCGCCTCAGCGTTCTCTCCATCCACCTCGACATATGGTACTGCCGTAGTCATATGTGATGACACTCCCAACGCACCCGCCGCCATGTGGCGCAGGTCCGCCAGGAACTGTAGATAGTTGGCCCGGTCCCCCCGCTGTGCGTGGCCAACCCTGGAACCATGCGAGCAGAGCGTTCCGTGTCGGGACATCTGACCCTGACACCACCCACGAGGCAATCGCACCCAAGGGGGGACCCCGACAGAAAGGGCCGGTTTGATACGGGGGGCTTCCTAGGTGAAAAAAGCCCCCCCACTGAACACCCCTCCAGAACATGCTGAGGAGTTGTTCTGCAGCCGGACATGCAAGGTGTAAGGACCCCATGGGTTCCTACACACCGTAGCCCTGCAGTGATATTACTACCACCCCAAATCATGGGTGCCTGCGAGACCACTGCCAATTTTTCAGGAGTGGGAGGCACCAACATGATACCTGGCCTGGCGAAGGCGAGGCCGGGGAAGCCCGCACTGTGTGCCTCAAAAGGTTTCGAGCCCCCCTGCTGACAACACTTGAGTTGACAGACGTAACACCAGGCTCAACCAACACAGCTTATGGTGTGGGAGCCGCTTGACAGCACAACATTCTCACGGACAGACCCAGGCTCAGCCATCAACTGGGTGTCAGCCCCTGTCCCCATGAGAAGCGAAAAGTGGGGCCGCCCGCGCTTCAACGAAGGCACGCGGCCCGCAGCCAAAGGAAACAATCAGAGCCCACTTTTTCCGCTGGTGTTGGGGAAGGGAGTGATCGGAGAGCGGGCTGCTCGCGGCAGGACGGTGACGGCTTGTTTGTTCAAGCCGAACCCATCCAACATGGCCGATCCCTCGGCCGCCAAGGCTGTCGGCCTTGTGGACACCTGTCGAATCAACGCCCAGGATACCTCCGGCGGGGGAAAACATGGCCGCCTGTCGAGGGCCTCGTCATCGCCGCTGACGAGGCCATGCTCTCTCTTCTTCTGGCTGCGCGGTGTGAGGCGGTGTGGGGCCTAGGACAATACCGCCCGCGCTCCAGCAGAAGACCAAAATCCCCTGCGGAGAGGGGAACCCTGAGCGGTTATAGCTTGCGGCTGGGTCAAAGCTAATAACGCCAACAACCTCACGCGATGTGTCGACGTCGGCTGGCCCTCAAGGCCCCGCCACCAGACACCATTTTTTTTAATAGAAAGAAACAGCAATTCGAACACAGTTCTAATCGCTGCCAATTCCATACCGTGGCGGTACAGGCTTTAGCAGCCCACCAGCCACTCGCCAGGCCGACCCACGACCCACCCATGGCGTCGGCCGGGCGGGGCACTGTTTCAATATGTCAAAAACAAAGGACTGATGTTAACACGGAGCACCAGTGGTGGTTGCAAACAGCAACCTACACTGTGGTGTGCACCATGAAAGGGTTAAATGAATAAAAGAACTAACCCACAAAATACTGTAGAATGAGCAAACCCATATACACAACGTTAAGGGGAGGCGGACCAGAGCGAACTAGTCCCGCCTTCATTCAAAATATTCACAACAGCACACCAGCCCTAGCTTAGCCCATTTACCAAAAAAGGTAAACAAAGCCCCCCCCCCGCACTACTCCCCCAGTAGACACCGATTGACCGTCAGCATAAATGGTTGAGAGGAGAGAAAGCTGTAGCAAAGACAGACCTTCTCATAGCAGAGTGACAGAACGAAACAGTAGCCCCCTACACTACTACAGCTTAGCGTGAGGCGATGTGGGACCCAGATCAACAACCGCCTGCGCACAGACACGCAACATGTTTACCATGTCGGCTGGACCCATAGCCCCACTACCCGACGCCAATGTGGATAGGAACTAGCCAGCTGAGCCATAACCCGCCGTTAAGTCCCATCCTGCAGTAGTATAGCTCTACTGCTACACCGCCGAGCTCACGCATCGGCCCCAGATGGGGACACCGTTCCACAGACCCCGCTGGAACACAAAGGTAACGTACCTGGCTAGGCTACCTAGCCACGGCCTACCCTGTTGTCAACCCATTTACCCGTAAAAAAGGTAAATAGGACTCAGCAAAACCCCCACAACAGCTACCGACTGACCTTCATTGATGAACCGGGCAAGAGGAGGGAGAAGTGACAACATCTCACAGCGGAGACATTAGAACAGCGTAGCAGTTAGCATGTAGCAGTAGTGTTAGCATGTAGCATTAGCGTTAGCATGTAGCATAGCATTAGATGTTTAACAGCACGCCCAAGACCGTTTGGAAACCGTTCACTGCAGTGAAACGTTCACCAAACCATCCTGCCCCCGGCGCCAACACACAACATGGTTGTGTAACAAAACAAACCAGCATTACTAACACTAATACCCATGCCTGAAGACACAGGGCCTACCTGGGTACAAGCTGGCCCGACAGCCAATCTTGCACAGCTGAACCTTGGTCTGCTGCCATCAGACGAGGAAACATCAACATAGGCCCGTCGTGTCGCTGAAAACATGCTTCGAAGATGCCAGGGGCCAGCAACCTCCGGTAAGCTTTCAACATTACACAATTCCTCCAATCTTTTTCATTCATGGAGAGGGACCCTGTCGGCCACCCGCCCCCTGCGGACGGGTGTCCCCCAGGGCTCGGTTTTAGGACCCCTTCTCTTCTCCCTCTACACTAAATCACTGGGTAACATTATCACGTCTCATGGCTTCTCCTACCACTGTTATGCCGACGATACTCAACTCTTCCTCTCCTTCCCTCCCTCAGATATCCACGTCTCTGAGCGGATCTCGGCCTGTCTGTCCGACATCTCCGCCTGGATGACGACCAACCACCTCAAACTGAACCTAAGCAAAACAGAATTGCTCCACCTGCCGGCCAAATCCTCCCCCCTGACCGACCTTTCCATCACAGTCGAGAATGCAGCTGTGACCGCGTCCCCGACCGCCAAGAACCTTGGTGTTGTCCTCGACGACCAGTTGAACTTCTCTGCTCACATCGCAGCGACAACCAGAACCTGCCGATTCCTCCTGAGCAACGTCAGAAGGATACGCCCCTTCCTGACAAAAGAAGCCACCCAACTCCTCGTCCAATCAACAGTCATCTCCCGCCTCGACTACTGCAACGCACTGCTCGCTGGCCTCCCGGCCACTGCCACTAAGCCTCTTCAACTCATTCAGAACGCAGCGGCCCGCCTGATCTCAAACCTACCGAAGTCGGCCCATGTCACCCCACTTCTTAGGGACCTGCACTGGCTCCCCATTGCTGCACGAATCCGCTTCAAGGCCCTCGACCTAGCATACCGTGCGGCAAAGGGAACTGCTCCCGCCTACCTCCGGTCAATGGTCTCTAACTACACACCCTCAAGACCCCTACGCTCTGCATCTTCTGGCCGCCTCAGACCTACTCCTATCCAAGCTCCGGGAGGGTCATCAAAGAGAAGTCGCCTATTCTCAGTCCTTGCCCCACAATGGTGGAATGAACTACCCACCCCAGTTAGGACAGCCGAAACACGTCCAATCTTTCGCCGTCGACTAAAGACGCACTTCTTCAACCATTATCTGAATTAAAAAAAATAATAATAATCTAACCCTAACTAACCATACTGTCATGCACTTGTCCTAATAAACTAACCTACACTGTAGCACTCAACACTTTGATGAACATTGTTACTCAGCTGATAGAGTTGTGCTCTTCCTGATGGCTTGTCGTACAGAACTTGTAAGTCGCTTTGGATAAAAGCGTCAGCTAAATGACTAAATGTAAATGTAAATGTAAATGTACTAGTTACATACGGTGTATGCAGCCGATACGATGGAACGAAAATAGAGGAAGAGTGCTTGGTGACCATGACCATGGTCTTATAGGCTACACCTCCATAGGGGCGGGGCCCGATCAGGTATGGGTGCATTAAGTTGTTCGTGTTGGTGTACAGTAGGTACTAGGAGATAAGGGGTATCTCATTAGGCTAGAGCGGGACGCGATAGCCATACGATATATAACTATGGTTATAGGATAACCGTATGTTATATATCGTATAGCTTACGCTCTGCACTCTAGTGGAACACAGGAGCTGAGCAGAGCGGAAGCTCGACAAATGTACCCGCTGAGGCCCCCACAACCATCAGAACCGGGGAGGACCCTAGAGGGGGACGGGAGGGAATCGGATCCGACTGTGCGAAGAGGGTTTAGCAACTCAACGCACAGGGTGAGCAGATCGTGGGACTTACCTTCACACAGAAGGACCCGCGACTACTCAGGCGCGCATCCCACATGCCACTAGTGAAAAAAAAAAAAAAAAAAAAACGTTACAGCCCCTAACATCACGGGGTCAAAGGTCAATAACCCAACCCTGTGGCAAGGCCATAGCAGCGGACCGCGGAGGAGGACCCAGCACCAGGAACAGCCTGAGGGTCAGGACCCCCCAGAAAGGGGGCCTGGTGAGGCCAACGATGCCGTAGCATCGAGACCCCACCAGACGGTCACTAGTGACACCACCCCCCACATCACCAGCGTATCGGACAGGGCCCAATCCAAGAGCAGGCCCTTCCCCCCTACAGCACGCCGCCCTGAAGCACTCTACAGAGACTACACCCCCACAACACTGTGGGGCCAGTCGGCGCACCGGGGAGACAACCCCCAAAGAGGTTGATCCCTCAATCCTGGCAACAGGTCGAGAGCGTAACTCGACCTGTACCCGGAGCACTGCGGACTAGACAGGCGCCTAAGGGGTCTACTGTGAACAGCACCCCTGCGGAAGGGGCGTTCGGTATGCTGTCCACCATGTCGCAGCCTCCACAAAACCCGACCCCCTAGAGAGGCCGAGGTAGAGAAGGCTGACACGATTGGCAGACGTCATGAAAAGTGCAGGGCCTCCTCGGAACCGATATCAAGCTGTATTCCAAGGTATTAGCCATCAGACTTCAAAAGCATATGACATCTTTAGTTCATCCTGATCAGACTGGCTTCATAAGAGGCCGCTTGATCATGGATAATATAAGACGGTTACTACATGTGCTAGATGCCAGCAAGGATGCCACTCCACCTATAGCGATGCTGTCCTTGGATGCGATGAAAGCCTTTGATAGGTTGGAATGGTCTTATTGATTGGCAGTACTAGAAAGGATGGGGTTAGGAAACGGATTCATTGATATGATAAAAGTATTATACAAAGACCCATCGGCCATGATTACAACAGGTAAAATTACCTCCGAAATCTTTCCTGTATTGCGCTCCTCCAGACAGGGTTGCACTCTTAGTCCCGGACTATTCGCTTTATCATTAGAGCCTTTAGCACAGTATATAAGACAATCCCAATCCATAGAACCAATCGCAATTAAGGGCACACAACATCATATTAGTTTATATGCGGACAACGTAATATTGTTCATGCAAAACCCTACCACCTCAATGCCTCATCTTCTCAAGTTGATTGATGATTTTGGCAATCTATCGGGATTTAGGATAAATTGGCCAAAGTCGGCCTTCCTACCACTTAATGCCCCTGCAAAGAATATATTCCTTCCAGAAAAAAGACCAATGGTAAAATACTTCAGATGTCTAGGAGTTGAAATATTCCCTACTATATGCCAAACGGTGAAGTACAATTACACAAAATTCCAAGATAAGATCAAATACGACTTTGACAGGTGGTCCAAACTTAAAAACTCAGTACAGGCCCGAGTATCAATAGTTAAAATGGATGTTTTACCTAGAATCAACTTCATTAGCTCAATGTTACCGTTACCCCCTCCTGATGGTTACTGGAGAAAATTACATTCCACCGCATATAAATTTATTTGGAATAACAAACCTCCATGAATAAAAAGATCCACCGCACAGAGAAACAAAGCCGATGGAGGTTTAGCATTTCCAGACTTTTACCACTATTTTAAAGCATACTCTTTAAGACCACTGACAACCTGGTTTGACTCCCAAGCATCTGTATCCTGGAGAAACTTAGAAGAAAATATAGTAGCACTACATAGACTGCAGGACATAGTATACACCATATTATCAATTAAGCAATGCGAATTGAAATTTGGCCCTCTTATTACACATGTGATTCGGATATGGCATGAAACACAGAAAAAATATTCTAACCAACATAAATGGCATAGCCATACTCCCCTATTCAATAACAATGCACTCCTTATTGGAAAACGACCTATCAGATACCCCAAATGGGAAAAGCAGGGCATACATACATTGGGAGATGTTTTCAACAAACAGGGTTTTTGTAGCTATCAAGATATACGTAACAAATTTAACCTCACCAGTTCCACATATTATTTCTACGCACAGTTATTGGAATGTTTGAAGGCTCATGGAGTCCCATTAAAGATACCAATTGAGCACCACAGATATCACAAATTCTTCTATGAAAGAGAGACATCGAGAGGCTTTGTATCTGACTTTTATCATCACTTACTAACGTATTCGTATGGAATCATTCCCCTAGACTCAGTCTGGAGGAGGGATATACCAGACTTGGAAGTAGATTTTGATTGGCAAGAAGTCTGGGCAAACGTTCTAATTGCGTCACGCAACCCGGATCATCAACAAATTAATCTTAATTATATTCATAGGACATACCTGACTCCTATAAGATTGAACAGAATGGGACTTAGACAAGATTCTCTATGTTCCTTATGTACAAATGGTGATGAGGGTACATTTATGCATATGTATTGGGATTGCCCACCTGTTAAGATATTCTGGGAAGAAGTGACCCTGCAATTATCAGAATTTTTATTTCTGAACATACCTGTACAGCCCTCTGTATTGCTGTTGAATGATGTTTCTCAGTTTGCAGCCTCTATACAGCTAAAGACTCAAGAGACTCGTTTTGTCCGGTCTCACAGCAGCTAAAAAGCTGATAGCATCACAATGGATTCAACCGGATAAAATGGGCCGGAAGGTATGGGTTTTTACCTATCTCGATGTGATTTATCTAGAGATATCTACAGCAAGAATTTTAGGTGTCAGTGAAACCAGCATTGCAATCTGGTTAGAAGTGGTGGAGAGAATAAAGGCTAGCATATGAATTGTAATTCCTGGTTAGAAACAAATGAAAATGGATGGATTATCCAAGTGGGGGTCCTGGGGGGAAGAGCGAGCAGGAGCATATGTATGTATTGGATTGGATTGCAAGTATTAGGTATATATCTCGTAAACTACATTTATATTGATTCAAATGGAATGTATAGTTCTGTGATTTACGTTGGATATTTACTGTTAATGCTTGTGTGTCTAATTTTATGTCATGTTTAACAAAATAATAAAAAAATTATATAAAAAAAAAAATGCGGGGCACACTCCGCAGGCAGACGGGGTTAAGCCCGGCCTAAACCCGAGAGTCGACTCCGCTACCAACACACCGGGGAATCAACCACCCCCCTATGTTTAGTTTAACAGGAGGCGGTTGTTCCCTTAACCCCCCCAAAAAAAAACTCTGAAACACAACTGCGCGTATACACCAGCTATACAGGCAGTACAGGTGTTTCAGTTTTCAAGAAGGGGTTAACCCAGGCCAACAGGTCGACGAGAACGAGTCCGGACCTGGGCCCGGCGGACCGGGACGTACACAGGGATGCCAGAGGGGTACACTAGAACCACCTCGACAGCCCCCTCCCAGCCCCGCCAAGCAGGGGAAGGGAGGGGCGAAAAAGAATGGAGAAGGACCAGGCCCCTTAGCACAGCGCAAGGTACTGTGGTATATTCTTAATCAATATCTAAGGTTATTTTATAGTACAATGAGGTTGTTATCTGGAAGGAGGAAAGGTCATCAATGATTCAAATGGTCTCCTCATCTGACTTAGTCAGATGAGAAATAAGCTTGTGCAGCCAGACAAAAGAGGACTTATTGTTCAAACTTATTTATTTGCCTCGGAGCTCAGAGTGAATTAGAAGTTTGCTTTCTCATACAAGGATTATTCAGAGCACATTAACATATGTCTGTACAAAGGATTACATACAACAGTCATGTTAACATCAATGAAAATAGAGAATCTACTGTAAGCATTTTACACATGAGTAAGCCTGGTTTTTAAGATAAGTATCTTTACATGTTATTCTAACCAACCATGGGGCCATCCAGCCTACTCACATGAAAAATCAGCAGACAGCCTTCTCTGGATGGGAGCGGGGAGCCGCAGACCTGGGTTTGTCTGGGCCCTTGAATTAACACTGTGTTTGCTCTTAAATACTATCATTTTCCACCAATCCTAGCACATTCTAAATAATACGTTTGGTCCAATCCGGTTGGTCTTCTGGGAGGCGATACCCAATCGATCTCCTGTGTGGGGGTCTGTTGCTGCATCAGAGGGGGGGGGGGCCCATGGCCCCCGTCGGCTGTGGCTTCTTGATGAGCACAGAGGCATGTTCCAATAAACATTTTACAAGATGTATCTCCCGTGTATATGAATTTACACACTTCTAATATTATCACAGTTTTACTCTTGGCTTACATTTTGATATCAAACAGTGATAAAGAATAACTTGTTTGTGAATTAGTTTCCATGACTCTTAGCAAAAGCAAGTTTGGTCTGTGTTTCTCTGCCTGTATTCTGTTAGGCGCTGGGTGTGACTTATATTTACATACAGTCTTTGTTCTCCACTGATTACATCTGTTAGAGTGGGGGGTTTGGAATGTCTGTCTCTTGTAACACCAATAATATCACCTTTGGCTGAGCCCTGCTTTTACATTATGATTATCTAATTATTCACACATATTAGTTATGAAATACAGTCAATGTTACCACAGTACAACACAATATGGACCAAGCAACTGCGAAGGATAACTCGTAGTGATGTAACCACGACACACACCTCCATAACATCAAACCCTGCGACGCCCGGGCCAACCCGGCATTTTACCCCCGAAAAAGCACAAAGTCCTTCAGGCTACCAGAACAGCAGATCTGCGCCCCGGCGGACAACGGGTTAGCTGACCTGGTCCGGCGCGACCAGAACCAGTCCCGTGTCCTAATCACGCCACCATCCCCAGTCCTAAGAGGGGGGTAGGTACGCGTGTCGATCTAAAACATCACAGAGGGCGCCACCAAGACGGTCAGAACATGAACGCACCGTGCCCGGTGGCCCACCCCATGGGCGTGAGACCCCTCCGCCAATGTTTCGATCTACTCCGTCATCTCCCCCCAGAGATGAGCGAGAGTTCGTAGAGACTAACCTAGTACACTGGCGCTCGGAAGAGATAAAATCTCCATCCCAGTTGCTCTACAAAAAATGAGCAACCAAGGCGCGCCAGCCCATGCGTGGTTCCACACTGAAGCACCCAGGGCCATCACTATGTACACGTCGAGACCCAAAACACATCAATGGTAATTCTAACAAGAAACCAGATAACGTTCCCTCCATACCGCCTGGGACGAGCGGTAGGAAGCTGGCCAAAAGACACAGATATGGGCCCCATATGACGCGTCTGAGGGAAAGAAACCCTGCCAACACTGCTCTGTATAAAGAGAGGAGGCAGGGAACCCCCAGAGAGACCTCCCACGTGAGTAATAATTGAAAAGATATATGTAAACATTGAGCCACGTGACCAAAAGCTCAACACATATGCAATAGAGAGCAGAGCAGAAAACAAAGCCCAAATATGGCGTGGGACCAGGGAACTCCCCCCCCCCCCCCCCCCCCCCTCTGTGACGCGCTGACCCAACAGCGTGACAGGAAGACCGAAGAACAGGAGGTCCAACCCCCTGGCCAGTGAGAAAAAGGGGGGGAGGGGTTTATCAGTTCACCCCCTTATGACCCCATGAATGAATGAATGAAAACTTTATTTAACTATTTTTCATTTTCAATTATGATGTCACTCGAAGGATACAATTCACTTTTAAATGCTGTTTTTTTTTTAAGCATCTTCTTGGCCTGCTTGCCAGCTAGAGCAAGCTAGAACGTCACACGCGAAGAAATGAGGAAAAGCAGTTGGAGCGCACGAGACAGCGACGTCGGTTTTTATTAAAACAGAAAAATAAAACGATTTCTTGATTCAGAACAATTTGATCATGGATGAACAAAACATTCAATGTGAATGGTTGATTTAAATTTCAAGGACCTTTTAAGCATCTTGTTAAAAAATTGGCTGTTTTCTAGGAATTCCAAGCCTCGAGTTTTTGTTTTGTTTTTTATCAAGCACTAGCACTTCAAGGACCTTGTGCGAACCCTGTAAATGGTGCATTTATATCTCTTTTACCCAAAGCGCTTTACAATTTGTTCCTCACATTATACACATTCACACACACCGATGGTGGAGGCAACCATGCACACTTCCGACACGCTGCCCAAGAGGAGCGGGAATCGAACCGTGAACCTCCGGATTTACCAGATGACCGCTCTACCTCCCAAGCCACTGTCGCCTGTGTGTGTGTGTGAATGAATGAATGAATGAAAACTTTATTTAACAGATTGCAGAATGGGTACAATACAGTACGGCTCAATACACACAATTGTTAAGGGGATGCAGACCAGAGAAAGATGTTTGTCTTGTTTACATCAGGGTCCCCCATTTTCAATTCATAGTGACCCCGGATACGATGAAAACAAACAAGCAGCGATGATACCAGTTTACCTAGCATGCTACATGAAAAGCGTATATCCACTAGGATAAGCTCAACCATTTGCACGGCAGCCACAGACGATAAACTCGTTTGTGAAAACGGGTTTTTATACAAGGCTTTAGGCTCATGTGCGAACACGTCACCCGTATTTATATACTTCACCAAGTAAAGAGAAAACACAGACGTTTAAAGAGAGGGTCAAAAGACCTCGGTACAAGCTACATACTGTATGTGATTACTTCTGTAGGTAGGCTAACACTCTAACCTGGTTGTGGACTCGATGCCATGTTTCCCAAACGTAACAGAATACACACAACCCCCTCAGATAAAAAAGGTAAAGTTCACTCTTACTACTGCAAGAAGAACACAGTCTTCTTCATGATGAGGGAAGACAAGTCTTTCGACCGAGTGCTAGCCACAGACCTTGCTAAGCACACATATATATAGCGACCAGAAAACAATTTTCAAGAAAACTGTCCTACTCCCTAAGCAAACACACAACCCCACAGCTAGGTGAGGGTTTATACATCGTATCCCCAATATATAGTGAATAAACACACATTTTGTAACAAAAAACAGTCCCTCACCAGGAGGGACTTTTCTATTTAATAACAAAATCATATGTTGATGGGGGGGAAGGGGACAGAGGTAAACAGGGGTGTCACTAGCGGTGCCTGCCGCATGCAGAGCGCTGCTTGCCCCCACGGGGAGCCGGCCCGGAGGAACGTGGTGCGGCTGGCTGCAGCGGAAGAGGCACTCCCTCCACTCCTGGCCTTCTTCGCCGAAGGTCCAGCAGCAGTGGCGGTGGTGGCGGAGGCAACAATCGCGGTCCTCTGCCGGCGTTGCTTCTTCCGGACATCACCGGTGGCATCAGGTCGGGGGAAATGGGGTTGGAGCACAGAGCGCTCCTCCTCCATCTCTCTGCAGGCTGCCGTCATCTGCTGCATGGCCGACCCGAATAGCCCAGCATCGGAGAGGGGGGCCGTGAGCAGCGGAATCCTCTCCTGCTCCGGCACCCGCGCCTGCTCCAGCCAAAGGTGGCGCTGGAAGAGATTGGCCAGGGCGCGCTCCTTCCCCGCGGCTATCGCCTGCAGCTGGGTTAGGTGCAGGATGGCTCCAGCCGCCTGGGCGTGAAGATATTGTTGATGGTCATCCAATACCGACCCGCCCGCCATCATCCCCGACATGTAGCACGCTAGCTGCGCGATGTTGGAGGTCGCAGCTAGGCTCTGAGTCGCGGCGATGTACACCTGGTCACTCCAATTAGCCAACTGCCTAGCTGATTTCCCTTGGGGAACCGGCTTTTGCAACGGCTCCCACACCATTTCGGGACAAAGTATGGATGCCCTCGGGCTATCAAGCCGAGGCACCCCGTCCTTTAGCCCCTGGACCAAACCCGCCACCCGTGTGACTGGCATGTAGGCGGGGGTAAGGCCAACAATGCGGGAGATTACCTGTCCCTGTGTCACGTAGGCCTCCATCGACGGGAAGAATGGGCAGACAACGCCCGTCTCTCTCACAGGACAACGTTGCCAGAGATGACCTATCATGTCATCAGGAACAGGTGCTGGCAGTGGCTGTGGCAACGCCACGCCATTAGCGGCTGCGGCGGCCGCCATGCGCTCGGGGAACAAGGCAAGCAACTCCCCTTGCGTACCTCCCTCCACGTCACTCGCGTCCCTCACGTACGGGGGAGGCTGCCACGGGCGCCACCATCCGACGCGGCAGATAGCTGGGCATCTTGTCTCAGGGTCGGAGGTTCTAACCCAACCCTGGAGTACAAGGGACCCCAAGGAGACGCAACACTCCCTGCCACTCCCCGAGGGGGAGAGTGATACGTCTCTACTGGGGCTTCGAACAAGAGAGCTCTCGCCCCCTCCATATAATCCTCTGTCTCCATCGGAAATGGAGACGAGGCAAGAGAACTCTCGTCCGGCTCCAGCACAACATCAAAGCCTGGCCGTTCGCCCCTGCTGCTCGCCGCCTTACAACGAGAGTGAGCTGAGGCTAAGAGTCTGCGTCGCAAATCCCCTGCCACAAGAGGAGCTGTCGGCCTATCGGCCGACTGTCCACTGGCGGGGGAACCAGGGCCGGAACCAGGCCATCTCACGGGAGATGGAGGCTCAACGGCCCCTCGGAGAGGCAAACTCACCACTGGTCGCCGCCCGGGCGTATCTGACTGCCACGACCGCGGAGCCAGAAACGCCCCACGACGCACGGAGGACGCGACAATGGTGAAGCGCTGGTGAAGGGTGACGTTGCGAGCGTCCAAACCCTCCGAAGGTGCAAACATTATGTCTTAGCTTTTCTCGTAAATTTGCGAGAGAGAGAAAAATAAGATACAATGTCCACGTAGCTCCTTTCCAACAACTATTTCGGCACTAAACTCAAGTGGTGTATACAGACACTTGTCGGTGGTGAAAATAGGGAAAGAGCTGTTAGTATGGCCACGTCCCCGCTTATGTAGAGGAGCGGATGTGGGTGTGGCCAGGCGGATGTGTGTGTACATGTGAAGAAATGTATTCAGTATTAGATTGATAAGGGATAGGATTCCACTAGAGTGCAGAGCGTAAGCTATACGATATATAACCTAGCAATAGGAAAAAAGCACCACAGGCGATGTGGAGGAGAGAAACCTTAGAAGGGCCGTTCAAGGGGGGATCTCCCTTCTTAGATGTCGGTGATAATAGTGTTGCTATGAAACATTTTTTAAACATTTAAATATATTACAACTCCTACATGTGATTAGCATTATACTCAGTAGAACAAATGTATATATCTTATACCCAGTGAAGTGGATTCCCAAGCTGTTTCGGTTCTGCTCTGCTTCAGAACCGGGCTGCTGGTACTCTGCGTTGTGATTCAATACCTTAAAGCTCTGGGAATCACTTCTGTTCAAACTAACTGAGCGGTGCAGGGCACTGCAGGCAGAAGGAATTAGGAGGAAAGTAGTATAACAGTTGTTTAATCAAAGTTTAAGAGTGTATACAAATTACAATAAGAAAATGCTATGGTTGTGATCACGAACACTATGCCGTAAGTGATAACAACCAGACTAATATTACAGTATAAAGAATGATAGTTGATAAGTTGTTGATGGTCTTTGTCCCCTTGGCTAGTGAACAAAGAGTTGATTTTCCCTCCAAGAAGTTCCTTTGTCCTCGTTGCCTGCTGACCTGCTCGCCTTGGGTGTGGATGGTGGAGAGGTCTGTCCTGTTGAGTTGGTTGTTTCAGAGTTCCTCTCCTCCATCACACACAGATCTTATAGCCAGGCCCAGTGTCTCGGAGTTGATGACATCATCACATTAGTTCCTCCAATCACAGGACTGCTAATCTGGTATTTGAAAAATAGGGGTTTGGCTTAATAGCCCAACCCCCTTCACATAATACTAACAGAGGCTGTCCTTACAGTCAACAATATATACTGTCCTTAAACATTGCATCATTTTCATTTCCATTTATCTATATTTGAATTACAATTGCCCACATAAACACAGATATATTTCTTTATCACTAAGTCTACTGACTTTCAGAAAATATCTAACAAATCTAATCATTTAACTTAATAGAATACAAATCAATACCATAACAATCAATTAATCATATTGAACATAAATGAAAACAGAACAGGCACATTAACTAATTACCTAATTTAAGTATGACCAAACCTAATTATATTTTAACTTACTTCAATGACTTAATTCAAGATTATAAGTACAATATACCAGGAAATAGTTAGCTTGTTTGGATTTCAATAGTGATCTTCTCTGTGTGTGTGTGTGTGTATGTGTATTTGAAAATGTGTGTGTGTGAGTGTGTGTGTGTGTGTGTGTGTGTGTGTGTGTGACTATGTGTGTGTGAGTGTGTGAGTGTGGGTGTGTCTGTGTGTGTGACTATGTGTGTGTGTGTGTGTGTGTGTGTGTGTGACAGGAAACTCCAGCGAGATAACATGTTTACGTGACCTTTTGTCTTTTGTTTTGATCTTGCAGAGCCCATTGTCTCCAACTCTTCCCAGGCCATGGCAGATGGCTTGGGTTCCTGTCATAGATAGAATCATTTGACCACTCACTTCATATGTAAATCGACCTGTGTGCCTACAATGGCAATCACGTCTATGTAAACACACACACACAATCTATGAATTATTGTTTTGAGGGCCAAGTATTTCTACACATTAGTTAATCATGATATATATGTTTGGATTTTACAACAGTCCCCACTTGGATAGTTTACCTATCCTTAATATGTCAAACATAGATATCAATCTCTACACACTACTATCTAGATAACACTTAAGACATTTTAAATCATATTAGGATAACATATATATGGTTTGCCACACTCAGATCCTAAAATTCAAATTAGCCATTTCAGTTTTTGTGATCATGTGCACAGTCTTTAATAACTTGTTCTCGTACCAAGATCAATTTCGAGCTGATGCAGTATCATGACTGCTGGGTGCAACTGCTCCCATTTTTGGAGGTGGAATTTAGAAAGCAAATTGCCTTTCCCATCACACTCCAATCTTCTGTCAAGAACATCTTGACTATTAGGGGGTAGAGCCCCCTGCTGTATCTTCTATTGCTGTCACAGCGGTGGGGAGGTCGTTGCTGGCTGCCCAACCCCCGTTGACCCTCGGATTAGTGGAAGAGGTTTGTTTCTCCTCCCCTCCTTAGACGACCTGGTGGTCGATAGGGGCGATAGCAGCTCCCCCCCTTCGCTTGTTGACCCCCTGGTCAATAGTTGAGGCCTTGCTTCTGTTGACAGCCGGAGTAGTTGCTGAGGCCTAGCCGCCTGTCTCCTCGTTGGTTGTCTGTCGTTTCCCTCTGAAGCCTCAAGACTCGGTCACTGCGTTGGCCAAGACTCTCCCGGCCCGAGAGGTAGGCGTCTCCTGGTTCTCCGCAGTGTTGTGGTTCCCCATGGAACCGCTGGGTAGACACTAGCCAGTGTCCTCTCCCATCCGTATCCTGTGAATACATATCGCTTCGGGGGACAGTGGGGATCACTTCTAGCACAACAATTGATTGAGAATCCATAATTTTCCTCCCTCAGACTCTCTTTACTGGTCTGAGCTTTGACAACTTTCTTTTCCAAATCATTTATCTATATATTTCATGGCTTCTAGATCATTAAATTTCAAAATTCTGAAAAATTCACATGGCTCTCATTATATTATGCTGTCAAAACAGTATACTCCTCCACCTCTCGATGTGGAATACACATTCAAACATCGTTACCGTCTTCCTCTGGTTTTGGACAGCTGCACCCCGGACCGGACGTCAGCATTGACACATCCATTCTCCCAGTAACCTGTGTGTATGGCAACAAATCACAGTCCGCCTTAAACACACATCTTCCACATCACAAGCCAATTATCAATTGCACATGTTCACACCCTACACAAGACTAATTTGGCCAATAGCGACCAAATCTATTGAGCTTCATTAATGTACAGAGAATCATGCTTCCCAACACTATCACCAACCACGACACACCCCCAGCCCCTAAAACTGGGTATTCAATGGGCGGAGAACAAAAATCCATAACTAGCTCATGTTCCTTCACTTTGTTCCCAGTCCATTTTACAGACATATACTACCCCGTCCTGATGTGTCGAGATCACTCCCAGCTTGCCAGGTACCCTAAGAAAAAAACACAGAAAGAAAGAAAACAGAAAACAAAACACAAAGAAAACGCTGCCAAACCAATAAATGAAAAAATAAACCAAACTTGTGAGCTTATTCTTTTTTCTTCTGAGCTCATTTTTAACTAAGAAACAAAAAGGGAAATCAAATGAATAAACAAATGTACGCTCCCGGCCTAAGTCAGGAATTGCTCGTAACACACTAGAATCATGCAGTCCACCTCTTGATCAATCTGAATGTTGACCAAGCATGGATAATTTACTGATCACTAGCTGCCGCAGTGTCACATCATCACACTGTCTAATATTGATTAACTGTTTAACATAATTTGATCCTCTTGTTAGTCTGATTAGTTCATGCATTTGTCAGTCACTCATACATCCGTTTTTAGTAACTTTCATTCATAATCTAATCACCTAACACCTCTATCTATTTTTATTTTTTATTCTAATCTAATTAGGAGCATATTTTATCATTCAATATATCCCACCTCTACCCTAGCCAGTTGCATATACTTTTATTCTGCCGGTGGCCTCTGCAGACATGACCTTTGAAAATGACCGTTCACTCCACAGATCCAACAACTCTGGCGGTCTCCCCCGGGTTGTGGGACCCGGTGGGTCAGTTGCCTGTGACCGGATGACCCTGGGGTCATCGGGCCCAGAACATGTCCTGGTGGTATGCCATCATCGCCATGGTTCCCTGGAGCCTGTTCGGAGGAGAAAGCCACGTACCTATTTGGTCCAGTCACAGTTCCTTGAGAGGGGCCCGTGGTTGGGAGGGGCCCGCCACCTGTTTCTGTACAAACACGCCCTGTTGTGGATAGATGGTCCCGCTCTACACAGTCCCGAGAAATGTGTCCGAGGGTCCCACACGTCCAACAGTGCACCTGCCGCACACGGTAGCCAATCGGATTCCTGCCTTTGCCTACACCTTTTCCTCGTGGTTGCCACCTCGTGGGTGGTCTTATTGGGGTTTGTTGTTGTTCCGGCACGGGACCCCCTCGTGGCCCCAACTGGGCCCGTCTCTGGCCATCTGGTTCTCCAGAGGGAGAGGGAGAGAGACGATTGGAACCTGTCTCCCCTCCGGGCTGTGTGGACTGGATTAGGCCTTGGAGATAGTCCACCACCTGTCTAGCCACGGCTAGCTGTTCTTCGAGAGGGAGGCACGTCTGTAACTGGCAGTCATCTGCAACGGACACTTCAGCGTGGATTGACTCGGGTAATACAGCTGTCTCTGGGTCGCTTGCTGCAACGACTCCCTGTGGCGGAGTAAAAGACATTATTTCCAGTCCCTCCGTCTCACTGGACACTAGAGGGGAGTCGATCACATTCCAGCCAATCAAGTCAACGTCCAATTCGGTCAATGTAATGTCTGCAGAGGTTATCGGCATTATCTTGATTTGGGTACGCATTCTATACCGGCCTCCTTTAACTACAAGGTTCTGTAATGGCCTGAATATCTTTGGCCATCTTTTCGTCACTTTTATTGTGACATCTCCAGTCGTTGAAATAGACAGATTGTCTACCCTTCCTATGGTCAGTGCATCTAACCCTCCGGTTGCTCCTATCTGTGTATTTTCCATTCTCACCTTTTCTTCAACCACTCGTAACGTCACCGTTTGGAAAGCAAGTTTCTCTGTATTCAAACTATTTTTACCAAACTTGAGTTAATTTCACTCACACTTCTATATTGGTGTAAACAGGAATTGATAATCTCGGTCTTGTGATACTATACCCCCTGACTGTCAACAGTCTCTTTGATTTCCCTGTTGGGGTTCGGAATTGTCAGCGCTGGCCATCCGTCCTGGAGCAGCTGTGAAAAGAGAAGCAAAAAATACACTTAATTATCAGTGATATTTCCCATTCACAATCCATCATTTGTCTTTAAGCATGGAATGTCGGGCATCTCCTATACTAAGATCACTTGAGAGCATTTGTGCAATTTTCGTTTTTGATTTATCAATGACACAGCCTTAATCTTTTTCCAGTTGTCTCCATTGGAAACCCAGACTCTCAATCCTGTTGTCCTGATCCTCCTTAACACCACTTCGGGGAACTCATTTTGCACCAGCTGTTCCCTTCTGTTGGTCAATCAGAAATTCGTTATTTACAGCCTATCATTTCTAAACATCTGTATCGGACATGGTAATTTAGGTGAATAATTCTCACTTTTACTCTAATCGTTCTTTGCAAATGACTATGTGTATGTGTAACTATATTTATTTCTGTCCGTGAAAGCCTAGTATGTATTTCGCTCATATTACATTATACATATCAGTAACATACATATTTTCCATTCATAATCTCTCACACAGTTACCATATCTCCCCCGTAACACCTAACCCTTCAGGTGTTAAAATAACGCTCTTCTCACGGGAACAGAAATCAATTTTCAGTGCCTTATGTCACCGAAGTCCCCGTGCATTCAGAACAGTGTCACACAACCCGTTCATAACCACAGGCGGCGACACCATCCCCACATTGAAAATCCTGCCGACCAATGACATTCCACTGGCCAACTCGTCCTGTGGCCCACGGCATCACCTCCAGTTTGCAACCTGGAACGCGAAACCCCGGGCCCCCTACTCAAGGATATTCAAAAATCATTCCACTCACAACCACTGCCACACACATACAGCACCCCTGACACCACTGTAACCAGTCACCCAAATACCCACACACAATATAATTCGACGCGCGTAGTGTGGCAGCGAGCCCTTGACGAGTGCACGCATAGCGCACCCCCGTTAATGCGCGGTGGCAGACAGCGAGCCCACCCCCGCCACGACGTTTAGCAGTCCCCGTACCCCTGGTAAAATGAAAACTGTGCGCAGTGTGGCAGCGAGCACCGACGAGTCGCACACAGCGCACAAAGCGTGGAGGCAGACAGTGAGCCACGACGAACTGTCTACCCACACCCCCATCGCAGGCGCAGCCGAGTAGAGTAATTATGCTCCGACTTACGGCCCACCAACATGAACTGAAATGGAGCCCCCGCCTTACCAGCCGGAGCTTGTCCAAATGTAAGGAAAGAAGTACGAGCGCCTTGTCGAACAAAGCGTAGCGCCAACGCCAGACAATACCACTGCCAGCACTAGAAATTCCCTAAAAATAACAATAAAACTGAATATGGAACAACAACATACGCATAATAAGTCCCAAACTCAGCCTACCGCCTTTGAAACCTTACAGTAAACATCAATAAACAATATACCTAGCACTACACCGCGTTTGAAACCCATAAAAAACCTCTATATACAGGCCCTAAACTAGGAGAGAAAGAGAAGCGTTTCGGGGGGGCCGAGGTATACGGAAGAGAGGCGGTGTGGGAATGAAGGGAGTGAGTGAGAGGGGGGGGGTAAGAGAGAGAGAGAGAGGGAGGGAGAGGGAAAGAGGGGGGGAGGTGAGAGGGAGAGGGGTGAAAGGGAGAGGGAGGGAGGAGGGTGAGAGAAGGAAAGAAAGAGAGGGGGGGTGAAAGAGAAAGAGAGAGAGGGAGAGGAGGGGAAGAGGGGGGAGGTGAGAGGGAAAGGGAGAGAGGGGGGAGGTGAAAGGGAGAGGGAGGGAGGAAGGTGAGAGAAGGAAAGAAAGAGAGGGGGGGGGGTGAAAGAGAAAGAGAGAGAGAGAGAGGGGAGGCGAGAGGGAGAGGGAGAGAGGCGGAAAGGGAGAGGGAGGGAGGAGAGGTGGGGAAAAAGAAAGGGAGGGAGGAGAGGTGAGAGGGAAAGAAAGAGAGGGGGGGTGAAAAAGAAAGAGAAAGAGAGAGAGGGAGGGGAGGTGAGAGGGAGAGAGAGGGAGAGAGGCGGAAAGGGAGAGGGAGGGAGGAGAGGGGGGGAAAGGGAGAGGGAGGGAGGAGAGGTGAGAGGGAAAGAAAGAAAGGGGGGGTGAAAGAGAAAGAGAAAGAGAGAGAGGGAGGGGAGGTGAGAGGGAGAGAGAGGGAGAGAGAGAGAGAGAGAGAGAGAGAGAGAAAGAAAGAGAGAAAGAGAGAGGGAGAGAAAGAGAAGAGAGGGGGAGAGAGAGTGTACAATGAAAACGTTCTGTGAGCAGAATCCAAACATATTCATCCTGACCTCTTCTGCCCCCTGCTGTATTCCTAAATAAACTCCACCTTCCCCTTAACAATGGACGCTCGCCACCCCTACCAAGATGGACGCTCGGTACCCTCCCAAGATGGACGCCGGCGCCCCTCCCAAGATGGACGCTCGGTGCCCCCTACTCAAGATGGCCGCTCGGAGCCCCTACCAAGATGGCTGTCCGACCGCGCACCCTTACGACGTCACAACCGGCGACCGCTTTAGCCGTTAGCGTGGCTAGGTAGCATTAGCTTAGCTTCTCCCATGATCCCATAAAAACGTTCCCCAACGACCCGTTCCGCCGCGCGGGCCGTCTCCTCGCAACGTTAATATAGCACCCCATACCCCACAACAGAATCCTATTTCCCTCAAAACGCCAGTGTAGTGATCTAAATAGAATTATAAAAACATAATAGCAAAACACTAGTTTGACCCCTCCGTCGTCATTACCGGCGAGCTTAGAACGACTTCCGGGTCCCCGTCTAGATTATCCCAATCACCTTAAACATTACACATCTATTTTATTCGCCACGAATATGAAAAAATTTAAGTGCCTTACATATCCCCGTAATCTCAAGACACTATCGATCGACCTTACACATTTGAATTACGTCCACTTTTCCCTCCGTTTGCTCCGGTGCCTCAGAGGCTAAATACAACAGCTAACGGCTGCTGCGTTCCACGGGCCTCGGAAAACCGGCGTTCACCATTACATTTCCCCATGGCCAACCGGTGACTTAAATTACACAATAACATAACTATACTCTCACACGTCTCACCAATCACTCCTAACCATAAACATTCACCAACTATACATTCATACACGCTTCCTAACACAAAATAAAAAAAATACAAAATCAGCATTCACGCACATTACCGTCTCTCGAACGCCGCACAGCGGCGCGACCGGTAAACCTTTCATTAAGTACTATTTTTTGTTACCGCCTAACGCAGTCTAATTTCAACACGCCCGCCCGTGCCCAAGGTTTAAACCAGACCTACTTGTGCTAACTCTCTACTTTAGAAAATACGATGCAACGGCGTGCTTTAGCCTCTACTTTTAAGACATACAACGCACGGTGTTTACCTTGGTTTAACCCTGAGCACGAATCTAAGACATGTTCCCGTTCCCTCACTTGCTCCGACTGGCAGCGGCGCTCCGTTCATTGAGCTAAAATTTTACTTTAAAATATACTACGCACGGTGATTACAGAGCCGCCCTCCCCAGCCAGAACATTCAAATCAATTTTCCCTTACATCATGATTACATGAGGTTAAATTCTTAGCAACCCCCTCCGTGGTTCGAATAGAGCACCCAAACATTATCACACTCACCTTAGTAACTTCCTAGTCACTTGAAGACGATCGATCGATCAGTTGTTCTCCTCGTCGACCGGCGTGTAGAGAAAAAAAATTCTTTTGTTGTGGTGATAACATGAGCGCCCTGATTCACTGAAGTCCGGCACCAAAATGAAGTGGATTCCCAAGCTGTTTCGGTTCTGCTCTGCTTCAGAACCGGGCTGCTGGTACTCTGCGTTGTGATTCAATACCTTAAAGCTCTGGGAATCACTTCTGTTCAAACTAACTGAGCGGTGCAGGGCACTGCAGGCAGAAGGAATTAGGAGGAAAGTAGTATAACAGTTGTTTAATCAAAGTTTAAGAGTGTATACAAATTACAATAAGAAAATGCTATGGTTGTGATCACGAACACTATGCCGTAAGTGATAACAACCAGACTAATATTACAGTATAAAGAATGATAGTTGATAAGTTGTTGATGGTCTTTGTCCCCTTGGCTAGTGAACAAAGAGTTGATTTTCCCTCCAAGAAGTTCCTTTGTCCTCGTTGCCTGCTGACCTGCTCGCCTTGGGTGTGGATGGTGGAGAGGTCTGTCCTGTTGAGTTGGTTGTTTCAGAGTTCCTCTCCTCCATCACACACAGATCTTATAGCCAGGCCCAGTGTCTCGGAGTTGATGACATCATCACATTAGTTCCTCCAATCACAGGACTGCTAATCTGGTATTTGAAAAATAGGGGTTTGGCTTAATAGCCCAACCCCCTTCACATAATACTAACAGAGGCTGTCCTTACAGTCAACAATATATACTGTCCTTAAACATTGCATCATTTTCATTTCCATTTATCTATATTTGAATTACAATTGCCCACATAAACACAGATATATTTCTTTATCACTAAGTCTACTGACTTTCAGAAAATATCTAACAAATCTAATCATTTAGCTTAATAGAATACAAATCAATACCATAACAATCAATTAATCATATTGAACATAAATGAAAACAGAACAGGCACATTAACTAATTACCTAATTTAAGTATGACCAAACCTAATTATATTTTAACTTACTTCAATGACTTAATTCAAGATTATAAGTACAATATACCAGGAAATAGTTAGCTTGTTTGGATTTCAATAGTGATCTTCTCTGTGTGTGTGTGTGTGTATGTGTATTTGAAAATGTGTGTGTGTGAGTGTGTGTGTGTGTGTGTGAGTGTGTGAGTGTGGGTGTGTCTGTGTGTGTGACTATGTGTGTGTGTGTGTGTGTGACAGGAAACTCCAGCGAGATAACATGTTTACGTGACCTTTTGTCTTTTGTTTTGATCTTGCAGAGCCCATTGTCTCCAACTCTTCCCAGGCCATGGCAGATGGCTTGGGTTCCTGTCATAGATAGAATCATTTGACCACTCACTTCATATGTAAATCGACCTGTGTGCCTACAATGGCAATCACGTCTATGTAAACACACACACACAATCTATGAATTATTGTTTTGAGGGCCAAGTATTTCTACACATTAGTTAATCATGATATATATGTTTGGATTTTACAACACCAGCTTAATCACTATATTAATATTACTATTGCACTTTACTGTTACATTTGCACTGGGGTTGGATGCCCCCCTTATTTTCATTGTAATGTATATGCTGTATGATGACAATACATTTCAATGTAATCTAATCTAACTGGTACTATGACCTGAATGATGGTCCTAAAGGTCAGTGATTTGATGCTCTTTTGGTGTTTTGGCGATGGTGGCGTAAGAGAGTGCTGTCTTAACGTAAGAGAGTGCCGTCTTAACAGGTCATGGGAAATCTCCCATATAGGCATTGGATTGGGTGGAGAGCTGGTGACTGCATGCGAATGCCCTCGTATGCCCTGTGTATGGGGACATGTCACCCATATAGAAACACACCTCTTCAATCAATATCTGAGATGCAAATAAATAAATAACCTTCTTAATAAATATAATATTTATTGTAGTGGGTTCTATAGAGACATAATTCCCCATGGTATTGTTTTGATGTGTTGATGGGGCACTGTCACTTTAAGGAGGTTGGTTTTGGGGTTGGGCTGAGAGGAGACGCCCTGTGTGGGGTTTCATTGATAAATGTTTGATTACTACGAGCTGTCAGAAGCTAGCCCGGCATAGTTCTGACAGCTGTCACTTGTGCTACTGCTAAATAAATGACACACGGCTTTGTGTTGTCAACTGATAGAAATTGTGCGTTTCTCTATTCCGATGATTTCTACAATATAATATATATATAAATAACTGTCTTTTACTAGTACCTTACTACTATGTACTATGTTACTATCCGTATACTACTACCTACCATGCTAATTTGTCTATTATACTATGCACTCAGGGTGTAACACTCAAGTTCAACACTATTTGACGAACAATGCCACTGACCATAAGCTGCCAGAGATGCACATCTCCTGCTGACCAGAAAACCACACACTTTTCTGATAGTGGGGTGCCTGGACACTCAGTCATTTAAAATGTATATGCGAAAGTTTCGTTTTCACTACTAATTTGAAGATAAGGATCTATAGAACAATTTTGGCTTGAGTCTCAAGAAACCAGTTGAATTTAATAAAGATTAATCCAAAATGGCCACAATCGAAATCATGAATTCTTTAAAAACGTCTTAATGTTCACACAATTGCTGTGTAATATAATGTTGTATTGCTATTTTAAGTTAATACTGTGTGAGGAATCAACTGGAGTTCAAATATTGATGTTTTGAATATTGTGGTATGGCAAAAATCAAAGATGGCTGCAATTTCTGTATTTATTTCTAATTACGCTTCAAATTGTGTGTTGATATTTCACACAAATGAGACAATAAATATGTGGAGAGCTAGAGTTAGATATGAGAACTGTAAACAACAGTTGATTGTGAAGAACAAACAATGATTGTGAAGAACGTCCTCATCACAAGAAAGGATCTGCATCTCAGCACCAATGTCAACGCCATGCCAAAGACCTGCTGGAGGTGTTGCTGAGCAATGGGAATCCCTTTGAGGAGGGCAGTAAAGACCTGCTTACATTAGACAATAAGCAGTACTGTATATTTGTATATCTTGTATATCATTCATGAATGTCTAGATGTAACAGCTATATACTCCAGTGCCGACAGATTCGGCCATCAGACGCTGCTTGTGTGTAATAGGAGGGATGTATCTGTTATTTAGTTATACTGGACATTTTCGTTTACATAAGTAGATTTTACGTTTCTGTTTATTTATTAAGTTAATATAAACCGTGTTTCGAACGTTTTTGAGGTTGTTAAACACACGCTTTTGATTTATTTAAGTGGCGAGTGGCGTTTTTTTCGTCCGCTTATTTCTCGAGAGATATCATACAATGCAGTGGCGGCTCTGCCACTAGGGGCGCAAGGGCGCCGCCCCCCCTTCAGGCCCTGCCTGGTTATATGAGAGTAGAACAAGAAAAAGTATCTTTTTGTTTTTAGTTTTATAGCCATATAAATAATATAAACATGTTTAAAATGAATAATATTTACTCATTTTAAGTATGTTTGTATTTCCAATGCACAATATAACGTTATTATCTAAAATAAAAAAACACTTGTTTTCCTGAGCAGGAAGTGACGTTTTTTAAATTTTTTATTTTTTTTTGTATTTCTCGGCCCGGGCTAGACGCGATAGCGCTCTGAGTGCGCGTCACAGTTTGATCGCTGTATCCGTCACAGCCAATCAGTGCATAACGCGTTGTGCGTTGAAATATGACTATTATGTTGGAATCCGGGCGCGATTTGAAGCGGTCTAGCCAGTAGCGTCAAGAATTTCTGTAGCCGCATTTCGCGGAGACGCTCTCTGATTGGCCGACGCCAGTATTTTTTTCCGTAGCAGAATTTCACAGAGACGATCTCTGATTGGCCGAATCCAATTTCTAATGTTCCAATTCTAGCTTATTCCAATTCTAGCTTATTCCTAGGTTGGTGATGCAGGCAACTGTTTGTCTTAGAGCGTGCCGTGACTGCAAGTTCTTTAGACTGTTAAGCTTAGGCACTCTTTCAAAGTTGGTTAAGGTTAGAGTTTGTCTTAGAGCATGGCGATAGAACGCCAGGTAGTTTGCAGTCTGTTCGAGCGGAAATGGACAAAGGAATGAAGTACTTGTGTTGTGTGGTGCTTCTGCTAACAAGCTAACACTTGGCTAACAAGCTATATGGCGGATGCAGTCTGGACACAGTGGACAGTGGTCTGGAATACATCAACAGTGGATTATACACTTTATCAAGGCAAGCCCTGAGTCCTGCCCTGGACGTGTCAACTAAACAGTGAGTCTCTCTCTCTCTCTCTCTCTCTCGCTCTCTCTCTCTCTCTCTCTCTCTCTCTCTCTCTCTTCTTTTGGATTGAAAATACGTGGATTATGGCTTGTTCAATATCGTCTATGTTTGAATGAATGAATGAATGAGAACTTTATTAACAGATTGCAGAATGGGTACAATACAGTACGGCTCAATACACACAATTGTTAAGGGGATGCAGACCAGAGAAAGACGTTTGTCTTGTTTACATCAGGGTCCCAGATTTTCGATTCATATCGATAGTTTAATAGCTAGCCTTGGCTCGTTTAACAATATGCAAAATATGTGTACAGCCCTGTACTCATACTGAAGTTATTCTTGGTATATAATAGGTCTGATTGTGTAACGAATCGATTCCACGTCGCGCTGTGTGTGAGAGAGAGAAGGAGAGAGGGAGAGATCTGCGTGTTTGGAGACGGAGCGAGTTTTGTTTCTAACTTTTCTATTTATATATTGTGTTTCAAGTTGTGATTGTGAATTAGACTATACTTTATTTGACTGGTTGTGTGTTGTTGTAGTAACAGCTGAGCGACTCGTTCATAAGAGCCGATTCATTGCCGTGAGCGTGAGTCGAATCGCTCACGTCTTGCCATGAGTCGGTTGCGTGGTACTGTACATGTTTGCAAAATGTTTGGTATAGCGCCCCTAGTGGCGAAGCATCGACGGGCCGCCACTGATACAATGTCATGTTGAGACCTTGAGATCACAATATCGCGATTCCGAAACAAAATAAGGCAAGGCATTATCACAAACTGTAGCAAAGATATTTAATGTTTTGCTAAACATGTCTAGTTTTGCGCCCTGCTTCAGTTAAAAGCCAAATTGCATTCTAAATTCAGTTAATAGACTCGAGACAGAAGAGGTCTGCACCTGATGCGCTCTGATGTTGCGGATAGTTGAGGATGTTGGCATCACGCGTGAGTGGTCCCAGAATGACCTAATAATAACTTAACATTATTAGTTGAATAGTTACTGTACAGGAATTACAGGAATCATTTGAATATGTGAGTTACATGAATATAGCTTGCCCGTGGACACAGACATTCATACGCATTAACAGCTCGACATTTGGTGTAGCACGACTCCCAGTCGACGTTCTCCTGTGTCTTGGTCGTCCTGTACTGTAGAGTTACTTACACTCAGCAGCAACTCCATCTCGGCATCTGTCCATACAAAGGAATCACGTTTTGCTGTCTGTTTCGCCATAACTTATTTTTTTGAGAGGTTTTTCTGTCACTACAGGATTTCAATTTGTAGTTGCCGGCGCCAATGAAAATCAGCTCACTACGCATGCTCAGACTGTGGCGGGCGGCGGGCCGTAATAATATCTTGCCCGTCAGATTGTTTGGCGAATATTACTTTACTATTTCTCTAATATATATCAGACCGACTATGTCCTAACAGAGAAACTACCACCACCTAAAACATCCTTATTACACCTTGTTTTATCCATATAGGCAGTAGCGCTTTGAAGTAATAATAACTTCGGTGGACAGCGCCTGCGTGCTGAAAATGTCATTCAAAGTTAAACTATCCTTACTTATATATGCGACGACGGCACGTGAACAGTACAATGCAATTAATGAATATCTTGTTGTAATTAGTATATATATATAGTTTGTGATAAGGACTCGCCATATTTAGTTTCAGAATCTGTTGAATACATTGACATTGTATCTCTCCGTCGCCCAGTGCGCAGAAGTAAAGCATTAAATCGTGACATATCTAGATTGGTTGTTTCCTCTGGACTGCATCTAATCCACCGCTATATCTATCTATTCATATGCGTTTATGTGTTTGTGTCTGGATGGAGTTTTTTTTAACCCTGTGGTGTGGACAGGGATTTTATTTTAAACAGAGCCTGAAATATCCGTTTGGCAAAAGATCCATATATGTGAGGACATATAATAATAATAATAATAATAATAATAATAATAATAATAATAATAATAATAATAATAATAATAATAATAATAATAATAATAATAATAATAATAATAATAATAATAATAATAATAATAATAATAATAATAATAATAATAATAATAATAATAACTTTATTTGTATAGCACTTTTCATACAGAGGTTGCAGTTCAAAGGCCTCAGGGTCAATCACCATCCCACTCCAAACAACAGCAACAGCAGCAGAAGCAGCAGCAACAGCAGCTGAGGCTCATCAGACTAATTGACCTGCACATCCCTTCATATATCCCTGTGTATGCAATGTTAGCCAGAGCCCGGTCGGTGTATGTTGGTAACTATCTGGTGGTGTTGTGTTAGGGCTCTCATTTGATTTGTGTTTGGGCTCATGTTTGTTACATGAGCCAGTTAAAGCTCTGTTGGGCTCGTATTTGTGAGAGAGCTAGTTAAAGCTCTGTGGGGCTCATGTTTGTTACATGAGCCAGTTACAGCTCTGTTGAGCTAACAATTGTGTGAGAGCTGGTCAAGGCTCTGGTGGTTTAGCCATTTATCATAGTACTGTACCTTGTGTGATCCTGCCTGTTGTATATTTTTCTGTTACCCGTAACCTGTATTGTGTATTTGTTAATTAACTAGTCACCCAGTTTATGGTGATTGTTTTTCTTGTTGCTAACCTTTTGTTTCGCACACAGGGACATGGAGGGCAGGAAGATACCCTGGGTCTACATTCTGCATCACGTAGGCGACCTACTGTTAAAGACACCAGCTTTAGAGTGAGCACCACCACCTGTACTTTGGGGTGTCCGCGCCTGTAAATGGGGGGGGGGGGGGGGGGGTTTGTTTCCTTTTAATATTTGATTTGGTGCTCACTGGTAGGTCCTCTTTGCTCTCTGTGTTGCTGATCCTTACTTGTGAAATAAATATTATTATTTTGCAATTTGTCTCTGGCGTTTTGTGTCACTGCACCCTCACCTACCCTGTCTGTGGCCTTGTGTTGCGTCTCCCCACGGGGGTACGTAACACTCTTAATCGCGTAGCTAGTAGGTGACTTGGTTTGGAACCTTGAGAGTAATGCTGTTGTCTTGTGCTACGTATTTGTACTTCAGATTGTTGTCTGTAAATGGCGTTAATCTCTATTTTTAGTAAATGAACTTGAGATTCCAGTCGAGCCGAGTCGTTATATTGTAAAGAAGTAAATAATGTAGAGTAGAGCGTTTCTAATTCCGGCAGTTTTGAGCATCGATTCTTGCGTATTTTGGATGAAAAGCTATCCGTGAAATCCTTGATCATTCCCTTTACCGACATCCATAATATTCTAGGGTCCGGCACCGAGTTCACATTCTCTGGTAGGAATACTGAAAGAGCTTCTTTGAGTTGTGTAATGAATTCCTTGTTATTCAGCAGTGTGTTAAAGCGCCATCTTGGGGCTCGGGATGATAGTACACCAAATGATCCTTTTAGGAGTAAATAACAATGATCTGATAATGCTGTAATAAATACGTGAGTTATACCAGTAGCAGGAGAAACTGCTATGTAGCAGGGAAACTGCTATTTATCCAAATGCCTGAAATAACCAACTGCACAACCGGGTTACAAGGAATACCAACTTTATTTCATCAAGGTCCTATGCTAAACAATGATACGAGATCTATTAATTAAAACCTATGAGCCATGAAGCCGATACGAATTTCCCCTCCGAGACATGACAGGGTTTAACAGAACCAGAGAATGCAGCAGGTATAGCCAGGCCTAGGTAAATTATATCACTAAGTTAAGCACACTATAAATTACAGCACTTCTATATAGGTAAACCCTTCACCTCTAGGTAGAGCACATCTCACAGCACACTTTTATATGGGCAACAACCCTTAGTTTGAATGAGGTACGGTACATACACAATGCACTTACAATAGTCACACACACACACTCTATCCGACCAGCTGGTCCATGTGAATATTTAGGGCATCGCCTCCCGCTACCAGCCAACTCTCTCGCTGTAAATCCTCCGCCACCCCTCTCTCTTGGTACGGCCTCATGCCCAATAGGACACTTTATTACAACACCTAAGTAATTCATACAGGGGACTAGGGGTCTCTAATTGGGGGGACTAATCGGGCACCGTAAAGGTCGTCTGCAGACGTAACTCAGTCACCCTCTATATGAGGCACGCAATTGTGAACATGCATATGTCCTATCACAGTGACACACGTCAAACACCCTCCTTAAGAGGCACTGCGCGTAGGGCGGCTACGTGGCGTAGTGGGCAAGGCGCTCGCCACGAATGCGGAGACGCTGGGATCGCCTGTTCGATCCCAGCGCTCCACATTGCTTTCAGTTTAGCTGGTCGTCCACAGTAATACACATTGGCCGTATTACGGGGAGGGAAACTGAAGGGTGGGGATCGGGCGTTGTGGACAGCGACTCCTACAGGTCGGTTGGTGCGCCTGCGCAGTAGAATCAGGAAGTGTCGGGGCAGCGTGAGCCTCCCACGCGTTACTCCTCGCCACTGAGAGATCGAGCTGCGCAGGTTAAAAGATGCGACTGCTGTTACCTCAAGTACCGGAGGGGACTTGTGCTATGTATGACTTAGTCCACATTGCAGCCGGCTTGTGGGAGGCAAGAAACAGCGTTCGTGACAGGGGAGGGTTGAATTGGATGATACGAAATTGGGATGGGAGAAAATATAGAAAATGGGAGAAAAAGTGGATAAAAAAAAAAAAGAGGCACTGCGCGTTATACAAAGTAGATGCCTAATCACACACACGGCCCGCTAATCACACTCTCAAATAGGCACTCATAGATAATAGATCAACTGTACACACTAATTATGGAAGACCCCCCAGGTCCTAATTACCCCTCCCTCTTGCTTCCCCTGTTCCCCTTCAATTGGTCACACAATATAAATACAACATATACCAGCCTGGGCTATATAATAAATAGGGCATATAAAGGACTAGCCAATATGCAGGTTAATTAAGGGCACGATATCATACAGATAATGTAACTAGAAAATACACAATATACCATATACAATATATATATACAGTAGGCCTATACAGTTATAAAAATAGATCATAATACAAAATCCTATACTAAGTGCAATGTGGGTAACAGTGGACTTAACTCGCCGCACGGCGCGACCCCCCCGAGGGTCGAAGCTTGGACCCCGTCCAACTCTCCGGGCGAATGTTCCGGCACACGGTGGTCCTCCAGGTGATAGTTTGATTTGCAACCTGGTAATCGTACCCGGTGTCCGCGAGGACGTTCCAAGTATAAGGTCTTTGGGAGCGATGTAACTCAGTACTCTCTATGTCCCGTCCCTATCTGTCTCCAGGAGGGTAAGCCTCCCCTCCTTACGCTACCGGTACCTGTGGACGGCTGGCTAACTTATCTTCATCGCCGGTGGATAACTCTCCACGATCGACCCCACCCCCCGGGCCCTAACAGAGTCTGGTTACTGCTTGCGTGCTCCCACCCCGATATCTGAGTCCCACTGGCTTATCAATAGTCTCAGCGTCTCATCCCTGCACACAATCAGCAACACCTGAGTTCAATAATGAAGCCACTTGAGTCCCTGCTCCTGACGTCATTACTTCGGCCCATTCACATCACAATGCATTGGGTTCCATCTCCACTTCATAGTTATCAAATAGTCTCGGTGTTGCGAAAACATAATCTATTCTGGATAGTGTTTTATGTCTTGCTGATCGACAAGAGTACTTCCGGGTCGTGGGGTTGAGTGATCGCCATAGATCGTTTACACCTGTATTCTTTGCCCAATCCTTTAACGCATTAGATGACTTTTTTTGTTCGTTGGAAAAGTTGGGATTAGATTTATCCAACCCACGGTCCCAAATAGCATTAAAATTCGCACCAATTATAAATGAGTATTCTGGAAGGTTTAACATTTCCCTAGTGAGTGCAGTGTAGAAATTATTTTCGTATAGATTTGGGGCATATACCGCTACCAACGCTATTTTCCTATTCTTGTGTATAATCTTAGCTATGGTTATCCGACCAACTGCATCAGACCATACTCCCTTCAATTCAATATTCAATTTCCGTTTCACGACTATAGCAACTCCACGGGTTCTCGTTCCAAAGGAAGAGTGACTAATGTTATGGTATGTGTTGTCCGCTAACGTAGCTTTGTCTCCCACTAAAATGTGTGTTTCGCTTAAGAGAGCCACATCAACCTGTTTGTTTTTCATCAATGTGAGCACGCTTTTGCGTTTATGTTGATTATTTATTCCCCCAGTGTTCCAGATCATTATATTCAAACTAGCCATAATCTATACATATTGATTTGTATTTGTTGGTAATATTTCTGGAGTGCGAATTCACAATGGATTTATATCCCACTGTTGAGGTCCTGTTGAGAGCCGAGCATAAAAACATACATATATACAAAAAAAAAACCTGAACCCCCCTCCCTTACAGAGTCGTACAAGGTACCTATTTGATACCTCCTTCTCGTACAACCTCTTCCTTTCCTGCACCTCCGGTCTGCCCAGGATGAGCAATTTATCCTAATCTTTCCTATGTATACCATAGGATCTATGCTTTAATTCTAATTTAATAGAATGTCACCTGTGACCAAGCCTCTCTCCCCTTAATGTAATTATATCAGAATGAAAATTATACCTCGATTGGTATATTCATTTAAATTTTTTTTTTTTTTTTTTTTTTTTAACCTTCTATTAACATTTTTTGGTTAGAACATTTCAGAATAACGAAATAAAGAATAAGAAATAGTGCTGTTTAGAATTAGATATCGAAAACCCATCTAATCCGGGAATATCTACTTAATTTTTTAAATACCTTTGTATGTTTACACATCTAAACAACAAGGAGATTTTAAATACTTGTATGCAGATCGTCCACCGTCATGCGTGATCATCATTAATCTGTTATGGTGGTCGTTGTTCTTCACGTCTATTTCATGACCAAGACTCATATCATTGTTATTTCACGGGGCCATCCTTGAAAAAGGTATTGTATTCCATAGTGCTGTCAGCCGCTCGTGACTTGCAGTTTGATGCTTTAATGTTCCAGAACATTCTCGTGCCCTAAAACAATAACCATCCAGTGTATTCCAGAATATTCCGTTATGACTCATATCCTTCATGTAAGAAAAATAGAGTATAAAAATCTAGAATGTTCCAAAATGGTCGGTATCAAATCAAGATCTGCATATTACCGTGAATCTATATTTATATGGTGTTTAGCGTTTTATATCAAATTACTTATTTCTCAATGTTGTCAAAAGTTTGTATGTTGCCGTTTTTTGGTGTCCATGCAATTGTAGAGTTATCCGTGAAAGATGAATCTTGTCATCCACTTTGTATCTTCTTCATGTATTCTTCTGCCGCCTTAAGCGAACGTAGCGTGAATCTCTTTCCTTCTCCTTCCACTATGGAAAGATTCGCAGGGTACCGTAGGATGGGGTGTAGACCTTTCTCAAATAGCTGGTTTACTACAACCTTGTAGTGGGCCCGCAGAGTTATGGCTTGTTTGCACATATCTTCATAAAACCACACTCTTTTTCCTTTGTACATCAGTTTTCCCCATCTCTTGCGTGATTCCCTGATAATCGTGTCTCTTGTTGCAGTTTCCCGTAGACTAGCAATTATCACTCTTTCCTTGTTGTTTTTATTATAGTTTTCAGATCCAATTCTGTAGCGTTTGTCCACTATCGGTTCTGTAGATAGGATTTCAGAACCTAGGATTTCGAATAATACTGCAGCAAACTTGCCATCTGTGCAGTCGACTGATTCATCCAGACCCACTATACGGAGATTGAATCTGCGGGCGTGCCGTTCTATTTCTAGCAGCTGGAGCAAGTTTTCCTCCTTGTTGTCTTGGATCAACTGCCGGAGCTGTTTGTTTTCCAGTTGCATTTCCTTTGATACTTCGGCGATATCTTCAGATAGTTCCTTATTCTTCTCCTCTTGCTTCCGTGAGTATTCGATCCCAGTATTTGCAACCGCCGTTATGCGGTCGGATTGTGCTACAATCTGTGTCTTGATATTGTAGTAGAATCCTATCAATGTCTAAGGTTATTGTACAGTACAAGGAGGTCGCTAACTGGAAGGAGGGGAAAGGATCATAAGTGATAGAATTTGATCTCCTCATCTGACTTCCAATATAGCCAGCAAGGAATAAAGGTGCAGTCCAGACAATAGAGTTCGAATTCAACTCATGGATTTATTTGTCTCGGCGGCCAGGAGTGAATAAAAAGGTTGCTTTTCACATACAAGGATTATCAGAATACATTAATCATGTCTGTTTTGTACACAGGATCAACAAGGTTTACATCTCAAAACCCCAACATGTACATACAACAGTCATTGTTAAAATAAATGTAATTAGAGAAAATACTGTAAGCATTACGCATGAGTAAATCTGGTTTACAGATCAGGGATCTGTACATTACTCTAATCTAAACAACAATTGGTGTTTCCCATGATTTACTCACGTATAATCAGCAGTCTGGATGGGAGCGGCGGAGCCGCAGACCTGGGGAGGGGTCTGGGCTCCTGAATAACACTATGTTTTGCTCTTAAGTACTATCATTTCCCACCAATAATAGCACATGTTACTAATACATTTGGTCCAATCCGATTGGTTCTTCTGGAAGGGCGGTCCGCCCTTCCCCCTGGTTTCCTCTGGGGGGGGCTGGTTGCCCCCACCTCCTCGATTTCCTGTGTGGGTCTTCCTTTAAACATAGGGGGGCCGCCAAAGGCCCCCGTTTGTGTGGTTCCTGTGTGAGTCTTCTTTCAGTAAACAGAGGGGGCCGCCTGATGGCCCCCGTCGGTGTGGTTCCTTTGATGAGTACCGAGGAGGGCGCTTTTGATGGCCCCCCTCCTTGGCTGCTCAAATCTCCTCTGACTGAATAAACATTCCTTCTATATGGTTATAGATGTCTAATATCACCCAAGTACAGTCAGTGCTTTCCCAGACTGATACCAGACATCCTATGAAACCATACCAACCTTTATTCACCAGACTGAAACTCTGTCTATCTGTGATATATATACCAGGATTCTATAACAAGAGTGTAATAACACTATTACTTTCATACTCGGGTGACATTCTAAATGGTATTCTTCTTTGTAAGTTACCTTCTACATTGATATGGTTAATGTAATAAGTTATGTAATAATAAGATTTTCCTATATAAAGTATGCTGACTTGATAGTTCCTTGAATGTGTCTGCTAGTTATCTGCTAGACCGGCTGTTCCTCTGCTATTTAGAGTGAGCCACTGTTTACTGTGGGGTGTGACTTCCCCTGCGGCCTTTTATGACCGGCAACTGTTGTTCTCTAATCCAGTCTTACCCCTGAGCGGGGGTTTGTTTGGAATGCACTTTTGGCTAAGCCCTGTTTTTACATTATGGATTCATTTCTTTTATTCACACATATTAGTTATGGAATTCAAGGTCAATATTACCACAATATCCTCAAGTTTAGTCTCTATGGCTATCTTAAATGCGGTAGCATTAGTCTCGACTCTATCCACAGCTTTAGCCATCTCAGTAACCTTGTCGGTTAGGATTTTCATCATATCTGTCATCTGCGTATTGAAGTCGGGTGGAATACTCTCCATGACTGTTTCTGCTGAGGTCGTTTGAATGTTAGGATCCATGCTATTGTCGGGTTTTTTATTCTCCATAGTGTCCGCTCTTCCCTTCCCTGAACGTGTCACCGCGCCGACTGCCGTTGGAGAATTTGCTTCACGTCTTTTTGAGCTATCTTTCTTTGGTTGCATGCTGCGTTTCACTGTTGATATAGTTAGTTGAAGGTCTTAGTTAATATATAAGTCGAGGTTTAAACACATTGGTGTTGTATAAAGTAGGTATTTAAGCGAAATTAACAAAAAATGGAGCGGAGCTTGTGACAGATATGACCGTCACATACTGTCGTCAAACCGGATTACCCGGGGTGTGTCTATACTTTTACCAACCGATTTCCAGTTCCGTGTTCACGTTCTGCGATCTGATTGGCCACTGACGTTTCTGGTCATGTGACATGTGCACCAATCGCGTGACGCCTGTTTCTGCGCCTATTTCTGCCTCGAACAGCCTGCAAACTACCTAACGCCTAGTTTATCACTGGTTAATCTTAGGCGACTCTTTCGAAGTTGGTTAAGGTTAGAGTTTGGAATCAGGGCTGGTGTTCTATCGCCCTGCTCTAAGACAAACTCTAACCTTAACCAACTTCGAAAGAGTGCCTAAGCTTAACCAGTGATAGAAACAGGCGTCACACGATTGGCGCAGATGTCACATGACCAGAAACGTCAGTGGCCAAACAGATCGCAGAACGCGAACGCGGAACTGGAAATCGGTTGGTAAAAGTAATGACGCGCCCGGGGTTAACCACTGGTATTTGCCACTTAGTCGGCCATTCGAGTGCAACTTCCTGGTGGTAAACTCTGAAGTGCCCGACTTTACAAGCTGACGAGGACCGACCGAACGCACCATAAGCTCTGTCCTACTTGGCCTGTGTTTTCGATAACAGAGCAACAGTAGACCAGCAAGGTACACCGGGCGGCGTCTATTCTTTCCCCAATACATTTCCAGTTCTGCGTGCGTGTTCTGCGATCTGATTGGCCACGGACGTTTCTGGTGCGATCTGATTGGCCACTGACGTTTCTGGTCATGTGACATGTGCGCCCAATCGCGTGACGAGCTGTGTCTTTGCCCATTTCCGGGTCTAACAGCCTGCAAACTACCTAACGCCTAGTTTATCACTGGTTAAGCTTAGGCGACTCTTTCGAAGTTGGTTATGGTTAGAGTTTGGAATCAGGGCTGGTGTTCTATCGCCATGCTCTAAAGACAAACTCTAACCTTAACCAACTTCGAAAGAGTGCCTAAGCTTAACCGGCGAAATAACTTGCCGTCACACGATTGGCGGGACCAGAAACGTCAGTGGGCCAATCAGAGCGCAGAAGGCGAACGCGGAACTGGAAATGTATTGGGGAAAGAATTCAGGCCAGATACCATTCCACGAAGGGGGGGGGGGGGGGGGGGGGGGGGGGCATTGGCGAGTGTTTCACAAAGTACTGAATTAACGTTACATATCGACAAAGTCATACAACCTCCTTTATTAACGATAGGTTATAACTATAACCAAGTTCTGTGAGTAATGGTGACGCTCAGCGTCACGACTGCACTATACTTCACTCGTGCACGCGCACTGAATAAAAAATTCCACAATGTACCTTTACATCCCAACATTCGTCTGGCCACACCCCTATCAGCTTACCTTCATAAGCAGGTGTGTGGTCACCTACTCGCCTCCTTCCCAAGCTTTCACCACAAGGTGAGATCAAGGGCCGCAGCGGCGCCTGACGCTGAGCGTCACCATTACTCACAGAACTTGGTTATAGTTATATCGTTCTGTATCGTAATGGATCTCGCTCAGCGTCACGACTGCACAAGGGAGGCTGAGCGAGAGCCATAGCCCGACAAATGTACCCCGCTGAGGCCCCCCACAACCATCAGATCGGGGAGGACCGAGCCCCCCCGACCCTCCCTAATGGAGGATACCCTCCCTATTGGAGGTTTACGGGAGGGAAACGGATCCGACCGTGCGAAGAGGCACTCAAGCAACTCAACGCACAGGGTGAGCAGACCGTGGCTTGACCCCACGACTACACACACGCACAACCCGCATGCCACCCGGGAACGAACGGAAGGAACAACCTCGTTACTGCCCCCAGAATCACGGGGTCAAGAACAAACCCAACCCCGTGGCAAGGCTGTAGCAGCGGAGCGCGAAGGAAGACCCAGACCCATTGAAGGACTGGATCCCCTGGAAAACGGGGGCCCGGAGAGGTCAATGATGCCAGGCATCAAGACCCCACCAGGTGGTCACTTAGTGACACCGCCCCCCACATCGCCAGTGTATTCGGATAAGGCCCCTCCAAGAGCGGGTCCTTTCCCCCCAATAGCACACCGCCTGGCACACTGACCCTGCAGAACAGGCAGTCAGCATGGCCGTAAGCACACAAAAAGGTCACCCAACGGAAGCAGGCAGCGCACCGGGGAAACCAGGCAACAGGCTGTAACCTGAGCCTGGAGCACTGCGGACGAGACAGGCGCCAAAGGAGTCAGCTGAAAACAGCCGCCCCGGCGGAAGGGGCGTATGCTGGCGTTGTTGATCACCATGACAAAGCCTCCATTAAAAAAAACCCACCCAGAGGGGTTGAGGCAGAAAAGGCTGACATGAGTGGCAGCGGTCATGGACGTGCAGGGGCACACTCAACCAGGTAACCCGGGAGTTGACTCTGCTCCAACACACCAGGGAACCAACCACCTTGTCGTTAACCTATGCGGTGGTTGTTCCTATAACCCCTCAAGACAAAAGGGTTATCCCAAGTCTACGGTATCAACAAACTTTACTTCGGACCGGACCCGGCGGCCTGGGACGCACACAGGGTTACTAGAGGAGGTCCCGAAGACCACCCCGACAGCCCTCCCTCCGCCATGCGTGAGAGAGGAGCGAAGAAAAAAGAGAACCAGCCCCCATAATAGTGCCAGGTACAAAAGAGTACCCAACAAGGATCTCTATAACGCCTAACCTTGTGACACCCCAGGCCGACCTGGCATTTTTCCCCCCGAAAAAAGTCCAAGTCCCTCAGGGTACCAGAACAGCAGATCTGCATCCCCGGCAGACAACGGGTTAACTGACCTGGACCAGCGTGACCAGAACCAGTCCCGTGCCCTAACCACGCCGACATGCCTACTCCAGGAGAAGGGGCAGATATGCGTGTTGATCTTAAAACATGAAAAGAAGGCGCCACCCAGACGGTCGGTGCGAACCGCGCTCGGTGGCCCACCCCAAGGGCGTGAGACCCTTCTACATATGTTCAGATCCATTCTGTTATCATCCCCCAGATATGAACGAGAATCCGTCGAGAACCAATAACAGGTTGTCGGAAGAGGAAAAAACCTCCATCCCAGTTGCTTTATAAAAACGCTGTTTCAACCACAAGCAACCAAGGCGTACTAGCTACCCGCATGATCTTTAACAGAACACCCCGAGCTAGCACTTAAGCGTGCGTCGGGACACAACCACATCAATGAACAGGCTAGTTAGACCTTTCAGTGAATCCCCAAGGCGCCCAGGGGAAACGACAAGAGGGGTGTGGCGCTTCCTAAACTCCAACTCTTTTTAATAAAAAAGAAGGAAGCACCAACAGACATGAATCCCATTCTACACAGCCGAGGGTAAAAACTGTTTACATTTTTACATCCAGTCACCCCTTTCACAGAGGATTTAGACCGAAATTCCCCAGAGAGCCTTCCCACGTGAGTCGTAGAATGAAAAAGCCATGGCAACTACGAGTCACGTGACCAACTGACTCAAGTTACACATAAAATCGAGCGTAGCGGACCCGTAAGTCCTACGCTCTAACCCGACACTTTGACACAACAGATCGTACGTAAAGATCTAACTCACGGAAGCCATCGTCATAGCAACGTACGTAGTGTCATATGCCATGACGGGGGGAAACCCAACACTCAACTCCTGTTTTTAATAGGAGCAGAATCAGGGCAACCCTTCCCCCCCCCCCTCCCTGCCAAGGCGCCTAATGACTTGGCCCTGACTGGCCTAACAGGAGATGAGAAAACCCCCCTGACCAATCAAGTGGGAAGGAGGGGTTTATTCTGCACCCCCTCACAAAACCCTTCCCCCTACACAATAACAACTGTAGCATATGAAACCTTTGGTAGAATGCTAATGAATAGCGCAAGCTAATACAATGCACGCTACCCACAGAACTGTGAACAGGGTTTACAACAAAACCAAGTCGTGTGTGTGTGTGAATCCTACACCCACATTCCATGTTGTACATAGAAAAACACTGATAGAGAGAGTAACGGCTAGGCCGTGGAATGTGTGTATACGAGCATTACTGCAACTAACACAACATTGTTGTAGCTCAACATTACTTCTTGTGTAAGCAACAGACCATACAATCAGCTTCTACCTGCATGTGGAGTGTCAGGCCGAGATAGAAACCTTTCTATAACTGAGTGTATGCTGCAGACCTTGCTTAAGCTCATAACACGAACGTAACCCTTCTATCAATGTATACTAGTACAGATTCACACTTTGCAACCTCATCATATGTTTTGGTGAAGAAAGACACAGTTTGTTTAACAAAAAATACAGTCCCCCTTTAGAGGGGACTTTTTATTTATGAGCAAACAAATAATATGAGAGGCCGGGGAGGGGTAAACAGAGGGGACCGCAGGGGAAAAAAGTCACTGGGTCTAGCGGCGTCTGCTGCCTCGAGCCGCTCGGGCTTTGCCACCCCGAGAAGCCCCGGAGGGACGGTAGACAATCGGTTGCTGGTCACGGCGATCCCTACCGTCTCCTCCGGTCGTAGATAGGCCGGCTGCAGCAGCAGCGCCGTCTCTCCTCCTGGCCTTCTTCGACGGGCCAGCAGTGGCGGTGGAGGCAGTAGCAGCCACGGCGGAGGAAGCTCGACGACGTGGTAGCCATCTGACTCCACCGGCGATGTCGGGAGGGGGAAAATGGGGTTGGAGCACGGAACGCTCCTCTGTCATCTCTCTGCACGTTGAGGTCATCAATTGCAGGGCCATCCCGAACAGTCCAGCATCGGAGAGGGGTGCCGTTAGAAGAGGACCTCTCTTCTTCTCCGGCACACGGGCCTGCTCCAGCCAAAGGTGGCGCTGGTTCAGAGTCGCCAGGGCGCGCATTTTCCCGGCGGCGATGGCCTGCAGCTGTGTCAGATGCAGGATAGCTCCTGCCGCCTGGATGAGCTGGTCATGTTGTTCATCACTCAGCTCCATGCCGCCCGTCAATACCCCGGATATAAATCTTGCCAGCTGCGCGATGTTAGACGCAGCGGCTAAATATTGTGTTCCGGCGATAAAAGACTGGTCGCTCCAGTAAGCCAACCGCCTCGCCGATTTTCCTTGCGGAATCGGCTTGCATAAAGGCTCCCACACCACCTCCGGACAGAGGAGCGCGGCCATCGGCCTATCAAGCCGTGGCACGCCCTCTCTCATACCGTCGACCAAACCCGCCACCCGCGTAACTGGTACGTAGGCGGGGGTGAGGCCCATGATGTGGGACACCACCTGGCCCCGACGAACATAGGCCCCCATTGAGGGGAAAAATGGGTAGACAACGTCCACCCCTCTCACCAGGCAACGTTGCCAGAGATGACCTATTAGATCCTCGGGGACAGGAACAGGCAGTGGCCTGTTCCCCCTGCAGACTTTCCTCCACCGAGCCCGCATCCCTCACATGCAGCAGGCTTCGACTGGTCAAGGAGCCACAGTCTGATGTGGCTGATAGTAGGGCATCCTGCCGATGAGTCCGAGGGTCTTCCCTGACGTCTTCAAACAAGGCGCCCCAAGGAGACATTTCACCCCCCTCCAGTGTTACCTGGACAGGCGGGATACTCGTCTCTACCGGGCCTTCAAATAAGAACCCGTCTGCCTCTACCATGTAATCCTCAGTTTCCATCGGGCAGGTAGAGACCGACGCATCCTCACTGGGCTCCAGCAACTCACCAAACCCAGGCCGTTCGCGTCTGCAAGCCACCACCTTGCGACGGGAGCGAGCAGACGCAAAAAGTTTGCGTCTCAAATCCTCCGGAACCAAAGGAACCGGCCGATCAACAGCGGACGATTCCCCGGAAGCAGAGGAACCAGAGCTACAACCAGGCCATCGCAGAGGCGACGGCACCGGTGCACCAGCTCCTTGGAGAGGCAAACTACCCATCGGACGCCTACCGGGCGTGGCTGTCAACCACGAAAGAGGCAACAGCCCAGCACCAGGACGCACAACGGAGGCGGAAATGGAGAACCGCTGGTGGAGAGTGGCTCTGCGACTCTCCGAAGTAGACATTATGACTTAGATTTTTCAAGTCAAGTGGGGATCTACCGAAGGCACTTCCTTGTGGTGAAAGCGAAGAAGGAGGCGAGTAGGTGACCACACACCTGCTTATGAAGGTAAGCTGATAGGGGTGTGGCCAGACGAATGTTGGGATGTAAAGGTACATTGTGGAATTTTTTATTCAGTGCGCGTGCACGAGTGAAGTATAGTGCAGTCGTGACGCTGAGCGAGATCCATTACGAAACAGAACTAGATATCTATAACACTAGAATCATACCATGGACGAAACGTTATGGAGAAACACGTGTTTTAGTTGGTGATGGTGATCAACCTGCTCGACCCGGGTGACGGTCAACACATGCAAATGAATCAAGGGTTTTCTGACAAACCGACCACCGACTGTCAGGCTGGGAACCCATCATTTCAAGACACAGCACTGGAGCCCCACAGGAACTGCCAGACTACCTCTTCTTCAGGAACCCTATGCTGGGACAGAAGGCCCTTTTCAAAGGGGGCCCTTGACCTCTCAACTCAAACGCGGTGCAGGATACCTGTCTAATACGAGTCAGCCTACAACAGGACGGAGCATGCGCAGGACCATCCCGAGAGTAGCCGGCTAAGCATGCAGTCGTGTTCCGAGTCAACCCATACCTGATGTTGAATAAAGAGTGTTTACTAAACCAACCGAGTGATTATTCAACATTACATGGTGTCAGAAGTCAACCATGGCAAAGTTCCCACCGCCGAGCAGTTTGGACTTCAGCCATCCGGAGCAGTGGCCTGAATGGAAACGGAGATTCCACAGGTACAGAATTGCGACCAAATTAGACAAGGAGGAGGAAGAAGTGCAAGTGCAGCACTCTGCTGTACGCGCTCGGAAGTGAAGCCGAATCGATCGTCAAGACCTTCGTTTATACAGCCGACGGAGATGAAAAAGTATATGCAATTGTGCTGGACAAACTGGATAAATATTTTGTGCCGAAATTTAACGTCATACACAAGCGAGAAAAGTTCCACCAGCGTGCACAGAAGCACGGAGAAAGCATGGAGGAATACATCCGCTGTTTACACAAGTTGGCGAGCACATGCAGCTTTGGAACTGTGAAAGATGAAAATGTAAGGGACAGAATCGTTATAGGAGTATTGGATAAAGAATTGTCACAAAAGCTTCAAATGATGTCGGATTTAAACCTAGAGAGGGCATGCAGACACGCCAGGCAGTCGGAACAGATCAAAGGACAGATTTCCGAACAGAGTGGAGCCACAGAGTTGTGTGAGGTGACGCACACACAAAGACGAGCCTACTCCGCGCGGCCGAGAGGCGCATTTCAACCAGAGAGGAGAGGCAGCTACAGACCCCCCAGGCAGCAGTAGCACACGGGCACAAGAAATGCAGCTCAAGGCAACTGCGACAGGTGCGGCAACCAGCACGCCGAGAGTGATATGTGCGCAGCCAGACGTGCTGAGTGTCGCAGGTGCGGTAAGAGGGGCCACTATGCTATTGTGTGTCGCACTCTACAAGTCAGTGATGTGTATGCAGAAGAGCAAACCGAACCTGATGGTTATTATTTCTTGGGCTCTATCACTGTGCAGGACTCTAATAAGCCATGGCCAATAAAACTGCAACTCCGGGAAGGTGAGGTTGAGTTTAAAATAGACAGTGGAGCTGACACCAGTGTTATTTCTCAACACACCTATGACGCATTGGTGACAAGGCCGAAGCTGGTGTATACACATACTGTTTTGGATGGTCCAGGGGGCAGGCTAATTAACAAAGGCAAGTTCAAAACATTCACTTGTCACAAAGGGACAGAGTACTGCTTCGACATACATAAATCAAATCAAATCAAATTTATTTATAAGGCCCGACAACACACGTTAATGTCCCCATGGGCCGTACAAGTCTTCTTTAAACAAGTCAAGAAGAAAACATAACAATAAGTCAAGAACAGAACAAGAACACCATAAGGTCCAACAAATTTAAAATAAATGCAAATAAATGAAAGAATGCAAGCACTCCCAGACATACCCCACGCGAAGATAAGGAAGAACTCACTAAAACCTAACAATAGGGAAAAATGCTCCACAGGCAGTGTGGAGGAGAGAAACTTTAGAAGGGCCATTCAAGGGGGATCTCCCTTCTTAGATGTCGGTGATAGTAGTGTTGCAGACTAACAGTTGGTAAGCATGCACTCAAGTGTGTAGTGAAACACAGATGAGTGCATGCAATAGCAACTGAACATTTTGAAAAATTAAAGATAGAGCTGATAGTGATAGCAACTGAACATTTTGAAAGATTGAAGATAGAGCTGATAGCGAATTTATTTGAGGCACAGGGTCGGCGCAAAGAGGGTCGCGTCCTCCCCGTCTTAATCACGGGGCATTCAACACATGTTGTGGAAGGTCCCACAGTCAACAACCTACTGAGCAGAGAAGTGTCAGTAGCCATACAGAGAATGGAAAATGTGACAAATGTGCCCAGTGAGTCAGTGGTACCCAGCGAGTCAGTGGGACTTTTAAAAACAACTCCAGTGAAAATAAAACTGAGAGAAGGTGCAGTACCCTACTCTGTCCACACATCTCGCAGGGTCTCTGTACCCTTACTCCCTAAAGTGAAGGAGGAGCTTCAGCGGATGGTCAAATGTGGAGTGATTGAGGAAATAACAGAACCAACTGAATGGTGTGCCCCGATGGTGGTTGTGCCACGAAAGAATGGTCGAGTGAGAATATGTGTGGGACTAAATTGCCTCAACGAAGCCGTGCAGAGAGAGAAGTACATCTTACCGACTCTAGATGATATACTCCCCAAGCTGGCCGGTTCAAGCATGTTCTCACTGCTCGACGCTGCTACAGGATTTTGGCAAATTCCTCTGGAAAAAGACTGTGCCAAATTAACAACGTTCATCACGCCATTCGGAAGATATTTCTTCCACCGCCTTCCGTTTGGTATATCCAGCGCTCCAGAAATCTTTCAGAGGGAGATGAATAATCTTCTCAAGGACCACGCAGGTGCAGCAGCCTTCATGGACGACATAATAGTCTATGGAGAAACCACAGAGGTGCATGACCAACGCCTGAAGACGGTACTGAAAACGCTAAGCGATGCTGGATTGAAGCTCAACGAAGAAAAATGCAAACTGAGACAGTCACAGGTCCAGTTTTTAGGCCACATCGTTGACAAGCGTGGTGTCAGGCCTGACATGGGAAAAGTGGAGGCCATAAGAAACATCCAGCCACCTGGAAACACCACAGATCTGAAGCGGGTCATGGGCATGGTGCACTATCTTGGACGCTATCTGCCCAACCTAGCAGATGTCACACACCCACTCAATGACCTACTGAAAGCTGATACAGCATGGGTGTGGGGCCCGGCACAAGACAAGGCTTTCACTAAAGTCAAGCAGATGTTGACAGAGGCGCCCATACTAGCCTTCTACGATGTCAGCAAGCTGACAGTTGTAAGTGCCGACGCCAGCAGCTATGGATTAGGAGGTGTTCTCCTTCAAAATCACAGTGGACAATTATTGCCAGTCGCATATTGTTCTCGCACCTTGACAGATGCTGAGACAAGATATGCTCAGATAGGTACAGAATTGCGACCAAATTAGACAAGGAGGAGGAAGAAGTGCAAGTGCAGCACTCTGCTGTACGCGCTCGGAAGTGAAGCCGAATCGATCGTCAAGACCTTCGTTTATACAGCCGACGGAGATGAAAAAGTATATGCAATTGTGCTGGACAAACTGGACAAATATTTTGTGCCGAAAGTTAACGTCATACACAAGCGAGAAAAGTTCCACCAGCGTGCACAGAAGCACGGAGAAAGCATGGAGGAATACATCCGCTGTTTACACAAGTTGGCGAGCACGTGCAGCTTTGGAACTGTGAAAGATGAAAATGTAAGGGACAGAATCGTTATAGGAGTATTGGATAAAGAATTGTCACAAAAGCTTCAAATGATGTCGGATTTAAACCTAGAGAGGGCATGCAGACACGCCAGGCAGTCGGAACAGATCAAAGGACAGATTTCCGAACAGAGTGGAGCCACAGAGTTGTGTGAGGTGACGCACACACAAAGACGAGCCTACTCCGCGCGGCCGAGAGGCGCATTTCAACCAGAGAGGAGAGGCAGCTACAGACCCCCCAGGCAGCAGTAGCACACGGGCACAAGAAATGCAGCTCAAGGCAACTGCGACAGGTGCGGCAACCAGCACGCAGAGAGTGATATGTGCGCAGCCAGACGTGCTGAGTGTCGCAGGTGCGGTAAGAGGGGCCACTATGCTATTGTGTGTCGCACTCTACAAGTCAGTGATGTGTATGCAGAACAAGTCTTCTTTAAACAAGTCAAGAAGAAAACATAACAATAAGTCAAGAACAGAACAAGAACACCATAAGGTCCAACAAATTTAGAATAAATGCAAATAAATGAAAGAATGCAAGCACTCCCAGACATACCCCACGCGAAGATGAGGAAGAACTCACTAAAACCTAACAATAGGGAAAAATGCTCCACAGGCAGTGTGGAGGAGAGAAACCTTAGAAGGGCCATTCAAGGGGGATCTCCCTTCTTAGATGTCCGTGATAGTAGTGTTGCAGACTAACAGTTGGTAAGCATGCACTCAAGTGTGTAGTGAAACACAGATGAGTGCATGCAATAGCAACTGAACATTTTGAAAAATTAAAGATAGAGCTGATAGCGATAGCAACTGAACATTTTGAACATTCTACGATGAACATTCTACGATGTCAGCAAGCTGACAGTTGTAAGTGCCGACGCCAGCAGCTATGGATTAGGAGGTGTTCTCCTTCAAAATCACAGTGGACAATTATTGCCAGTCGCATACTGTTCTCGCACCTTGACAGATGCTGAGACAAGATATGCTCAGATTGAGAAGGAGTGTCTGGCGGCAGTCTGGGCATGTGAAAAGTTCTCCAAATACCTATACAGCCTGGACAACTTCACCATTCAAACAGACCATAAGCCATTGGTCCCACTCTTCAACCTCAAAGACATTGATGCAGTGCCACTTCGTTGTCAACGACTGCTCCTGAGGATGATGCGATTCAACGCGAAAGCGGTGTATGTCCCAGGCAAACTGCTTGTAGTAGCAGACACGCTCTCAAGGCATCCTTCTGCAGCGCTGCACCTGGAGACGGTTGAGCTGTCAGACGACATAGCGGCTCTAGAGGAAGCCACACAGGCAGCATGGCCAATGTCAAGTTCACGTCTGGATGAGGTTAAAGAGCGCACAAAAGAAGACCCAGAGCTACAGATGGTGATACAGTTTGTGAGAAATGGCTGGCCAAGATACGCATCCAAAGTGCCAAGCAGCATCATGCCATACTATGCAGTAAAAGATTCCCTTTCAGTATGCCGCAACCTGCTCATCTATGGCGACAGAATCGTTATTCCCAAATGCATGAGGGCAGTAATAGTGGAACGACTGCACGACGGCCACATGGGCATTGTGATGTGCCGTGAACGCGCCAAGCAGAGCGTCTGGTGGCCGGGCGTCGGTAAAGCCCTGCAGAAGTGGATTGAACACTGCAAACAGTGCCAGGTGACAAAACCCACCCAGAACAGAGAGCCGCTCATGCCGACGTCTCTACCCGACAGACCCTGGTCGAGAGTGGCTGCGGATATCTGCGAAGTGGACAAAAGAAACTACCTGGTTGTAGTCGACTACTTCTCAAGGTATATTGACCTCGTCTACCTACCAAACATGACAAGCGCCACAGTGAGGTCTCGCCTCAGCGCCATCTTTGCAAGGTGGGGCTGTCCCACGACCCTGGTGACGGATAATGGGCCTCAGTTCTGTGGACATCAGTTTCAGCAGTTTGCAAAGGACTATGACTTTCACCATGTCACAACGAGCCCACATTTCCCACAAGCAAATGGAGCTGCTGAGAGAGCAGTGAGGACGGCTAAACACATTCTGAAACAGAAGGATCCAGCACTCGCTCTTCTCAGCTACAGAGCAACTCCCATCCAGGCAACAGGATACAGTCCAGCCCAATTGATGCTGGGCCGCCAGATACGTACCCCTGTACCCATATTGGAGGAAAAGCTTATTCCCCGGTGGCCAGACATCAGACTGGTGAGGGCAGCAGACTCCAGAGCCAAGGCTGCCTACAAACACCACTATGACAGACGTCACTCAAGCCGCCCATTTCCCCTACTCGAGCCGGGTGACCCTGTTGCTGTCAAACTTGACAGTCAAAAAGGGTGGACTACAACTGCCACTGTCCTGGACAAATGCAGTGCCCCAAGGTCATACCTCATCCGCACCGGAGGTGGTGTTCTTCGCAGGAACAGGCGACACCTGCGTCTGCTGACTTCACCACTTCCCCAGCCCGAGGAGGAAGAGGAAGCAGACGGGGTAATCGAGGAGGAAGCAGACGAACGACAGCAAGAGACGGTGACATCAATCCAGACACCAGCCACGGTCACCACGTTGAGAGGCAGAGTGGTTAAAAAGCCATCACATCTGAAAGACTTTTTCACCTGAAAGACTGTATAGTGAGTGCGTAGGTTGCCAATGAGGCAGAATAATCCTCGGCACCTATGTGGGCAACCGGTAGTCTGACCCGGGAGTCTAGTTCAGGTTCATGTGACAGGGTTTGAAAAGAAACTCTAAAAGCATTCACTAACGTTAATAATAAGAATAATATGTTAATTAAAATAGCTAAGGTTAATATTGTAGTCATGTTCCATGGACTGCTAGATAATTTAATTGGTTTACTTCCCTCAGGTTAAGCTACTCAAAGGAGGGAAGATGTAATGTTATGTCTAGTAAAATCAGGGACTAGATTACGCGGTGCAGGATACCTGTGTAATACGAGTCAGCCTACAACAGGACGGAGCATGCGCAGGACCATCCCGAGAGTAGCCGTCTAAGCATGCAGTCGTGTTCCGAGTCAACCCATACCTGATGTTGAATAAAGAGTGTTTACTAAACCAACCGAGTGATTATTCAACATTACACCTATGTCCATTTTCCCTTTCTTCTTTTTTGGTGGCATATTTGAGTTAGTCACCTAGTAAAAGTGAGATAATTGACAATATCAAAACATGCTAGGGCTAGGGCGGCTAGATGGTGTAGTGGGCAAGGCACTCGCCACCAATGCAGGAGACGCTGGGTTCGAGCCCAGCTCTCGGCGTTGCTACCAGCTTGGCTGGTCGTTCATACTAACACAATTGGCAGTGTTAGGGGTGGGAAAGCTTGTGGGTGGGTCCTGGTCGTTGTAAACAGCGACTCCTACAGTTCGGTCGCGGGGGCCAGCCGTGTATAGGTGTAACAGAGTGACAGCCAATGAAATTAGTGCATTTGTCACGCTGTCCAAGGTTCTGAACTGCTCTCTCGTGCAGCCGTGTTCGAATCCCGGTTGGGGCAAAAGCCTGTCATACATTATCAAAGATAAACAGCTATGTTGAATCAATAAACATGAATATCACTAAATAAACATGAATATTGCACAGATTTAGATTATAATAGTAAATCTATTATAATAGTTCAATGGTTGTGATGGCAAAGTTCGCGTCAGGTTCCTTACTGTATATTTGCATATTGTATGTCACAAATGCAACTACTATATACCTGTATGTCATGTATGTCCCTATGTCATAAATGTCATGTATGTTGTTGTTAAGTGCCACAAGTCAGCGAGTGACACTTTGTATAATGACATCCTGTTCTTATGTTTATTATATATGATTAAGAGGAATGTCTGTATATTCTTCCTCCCACTTGTGTAAACTTGTGCACACTTGTATTCTTATATAACCTGTATATTTTTTATACACTTTTAAAACTATACTACAGTTAAATGTTAATGTTATGTTACAGTCAGAATGTTGGTATAAAGGTATATATATATAATGCTATATTAATTATATGTTTCATAATTCTCTGCTTAAAAAGAATGATATGTGTGAAGTGCCACAGAACAACAGTGACCCTTTTGGAAATTGACATCCTGTTTGTTCTTTTATAACCAGTATATTCTTTATACACTTTAAAACTAAACTCTGGTTGGAAGACAGTGATTGTGTGAATCTAACCTATTTTTCACATGTAATAATTATGGAAACATATATACTGTAGGTATAAAGGTATAGATATGTATAATGCTATATTGATTATATGCTTTATCGGCAAATCATATGTTTCTGCTTAAGAATGAATTACCTGGTCTGCATAGAGGTGTCTGTAAGAGCAAGCCTGCAGTAGGGAGTTAACCATAAAGAATGTGACCTTGAGAGGCAGCAGAAGAGGAAGGAGGAGAGGAGAGCAGACTATAATGTACTATGTACTATAGTACTAATGTATATGAGTACTGTATTGTACCTGTAACCTATTGTACCTGTAACCTATAAATTATATATGTATGTATACCTGTATATATCTGTATATGTATGTGTTAGGCTAATCATGCTAAAAAGGACCATGTACTATATAGCACATGCAGTCTCCCTCGTCTGCATCCCCTTGAGTTGGGGTGAGTGAGAACGAAGGGGGCCCCTTCGGAATGCCGGGAAGTGATGGCCTTGGAGACATCTCTGAGCAGGGTGCTTTCCACAGCAGAGACAAAGGGAGGTTGCACCATATCGTACTCTGTTCCAGCAAAAACGTTACAATTACTTTTCAAGTTACGGCCCAGTGGAGTAGGAGGGGAGGAGAGCTAGTCCCTACGTATTGTGCGTTGATTGGAGGGTGGAAAATTGCATCACTGTATTTGAACCAATGGCGAACAGATCTTGAGAGCCTTTATAAGGGCTAACTCACTGGATCTCGGCAGAATTCCTTCAGATTTTCAGATGATCAGTTTTTACAGAAGGTGGACATGCAGGAGTTTGCGTGGAGACACAAGCCGTGTTAGGCCTTTGCGATCTTAAGAGATGTGATGTTTTGTTTTATATAATCTTTTAACTAATGGACATTTTTATACAGTCCTTTTTTTGTAATTTGAAATAAAGATGACTTTCTATAATTATCCATTGACTTCGTGGACTGATTCCGGCCAGCAATGTGCCCCGATGCCAGCCGACGCCCTGATTTCCTAAGGAGGGTGACTATGAATGTACTGTAAACCTAATACAGATTGAATCAATTGACTGGTTAATGCTTTTCAGCTAAAAGATATATATTATATATATATATATATATATATATATATATATATATATATGCTATGTACTGTATAAATAATATACATGACAATGTTTGTTGTTTGCGGGTTCCGGTATTCCTGTGTCCGACGGACTCTGTCGAGTTATGTGGGAAATCGATCCGTCTAAATCACTGCAGGATTTGGATGGTCGATCCCGCTGGCGGAGGAGGAGGACAGGAGGTGCTGGGGCGTGCAAACAATGATTACGTGTTAGTACAGTGGTAATACTTATTAACAAAGTAGTAATACAACCAAGCTTTCAAATGAGCAGTATTACAAGTCCTTTCGTAAAATGATGATAATAATATAATATGTTATTATAGTCTATAAGAGTTCTCCTAAGACATACATTCGGTTTATTACAAACAAGAAGAGATTAACAACTCTTCATGATTACATTTCATATCAACTGGATATAACTAGACCAGTGACTTGAAGTAATCTAGACAGAAATAGTAATTGACTCGAGAACTTGGCGAGTTTAGCACCTCGCCGGGGGATATCGAGCGGCCGCGGGTTTATATCTCGAGTAGGTGATTGAGATATATAGAGACTACCTGTAGCTCTTAACAATATGCTTGGCGATGATACCTACAGAAGGTATCATAACCCTTGCCTGTCCTGCCTGCATTCTCTTACTGATCTGCCTGTTCTGTACTGTTCTGCCTGTTTCTCTTACTGTTAGAGTGAGTCAGAACGAGAGAGGCCCCATGCAGTAGGTCAGAAACATGGCAGAAACGCGGCATGGAATGCAGAAAGCATAGATCTATCTATCCTGCAGAGTTAGCCCTTGTCTTTAGGAAGCAGAGGGAGAATGATGGGGAGAATGATGATGATGAGATGTGCAGAACATATCCACCAATGTATATTGAGCATTTAACATGTATATATAGAGGATTAAATATGAGTACTGTATTGTACAAGTATATATATATATCTGTATAAGCATATAGGCTATTCATGAAAGTGCATGTATTATATATTACACAGGGCAATTGCTTGTTTCAAATACTGCGGGACCCCTTAGGAATGTGTCGACGACCTTGGGGGCCTCTCTGCTAGCACAGAGGGAATTTCCACAATATCCTACTCTGTTCCAGTTACAATTACTTTTTAAGTTACAACCCAGTGGAGTAGACGGGAACCAATGGCAAAGATACAACTAGGAGGGGAGGAGAGTTCATCTTTATGTGTTATGCGTTTATTGGCTAGTGGAATGATATCGCTGTGACATCACTGTTTTTGGACCAATAGAAAAGAGGTCTAGATATGATATATAAATGACTGTTCCTGCTTCGGGAGGTCAGATTTTCAGATTTTGCTTGCAGACACCTTTCTTCTAGCGGCCGATATGGAACGGAATCGGTCTATTTTTCAAAGTGGAGTCCCCATGACAAAGCTTTGTTTTTTTTAGCTCAGTTGCTCATTTGCTCAAAATGACAAAGAGAGTTTTTTGCTATGAGACAGATAGATTTTGATTTTACAGAGATTTTGATGCAGGATTTTGCTTGCAGACACAAGCCGTGTTAGGCTATTGCGATCTTAGAGATGAGATGTTTTGTTTATATAATCTTTTAAACTGTATTGGACATTTCCAATACAGTCTTTTTTTGTAACTTCATTGAAATAAAGATGACTTTTTTATAATTATCCATTGAGTTCTTGGACTGATTTCTGCCAGCAATGGGCCACGATGCTGGCCGCACCCTGATTTCCTCTGAAGGTGACTATATGTACTGGCAGCATGTACTACAGATTGAGTTAAGCTAAAGTTACATATTATATATATATGCTATTGGCAGTAGTAAAACTTATTAGACGGTGAAGTAATATCACCAAGCTTGCAAATAAGCAGCATAACAGGCATTTCGTAAAATGATGATATTGATGATAACAATGATAATAATGATATTATTGTTATTATAGGCAATAAGAGTTCTCCTAGACATACATTCGGTTTATTACAAACAAGAAGAGGTTAACAACTCTTCTATGCTTACATTTCATATCAACTGGATATAACTAGACCAGTGACTATGAAGTAAACTTGACAGAAATAGTAATTGACTCGAGAACTTGGCGAGTTTAGCACCTCGCTGGGGGATATCGAGCGGCCACAGGCTTCTATCTCGAGTAGGTGATTGAGATAGATAGAGACTGCCTGTAGCTCTTAACATGGCATCCCTGGCTTAGGGCTGAGATCGGTATGATAACAGCCAAAATAAAATAAAATAGAAATATTGAAAACGGAGAACGGGGAAATGAACAGACTACAAAAGTCTAAACCTTAAAATTGAAGGTGCTCTTATTAGCACCTAGGGAGCTAAAACCTTCCGCTTTAGAATACACCAGACAAAGGATATTGATCTGTATGGCCCTCGGTGGTAATCAGTGGCAAATTAAAAGGCAAATTCTGCGTAGTGGGGGCATTGCTGGTGGAGCGGTTGAGGCCGCAAAATTGGATTAAAGACAAGAGAATCCTCTCTAATGACACTGAAGCCAGACAAAGCTAACTAGCTCACCATCGGCTAACAAGCCAGTGCTAACAGGAAGTGAACTGGCCCTAGCCAGACGAGAGCTAACTAGCTCACCATCGGCTAACGAGCCAGTGCTAACAGGAAGTGAACTGGCCCTAGCCAGACGAGAGCTAACTAGCTCACCATCGGCTAACGAGCCAGTGCTAACACAAGTGAACTGGCCCTAGCCAGACGAGAGCTAACTAGCTCACCATCGGCTAACGAGCCAGTGCTAACAGGAAATGAACTGGCCCTAGCCAGACAAAAGCTAACTAGCTCACCATCGGCTAACGAGCCAGTGCTAACACAAGTGAACTGGCCCTAGCCAGACGAGAGCTAACTAGCTCACCATCGGCTAACGAGCCAGTGCTAACAGGAAATGAACTGGCCCTAGCCAGACAAAAGCTAACTAGCTCACCATCGGCTAACGAGCCAGTGCTAACAGGAAGTGAACTGGCCCTAGCCAGACAAGAGCTAACTAGCTCACCATCAGCTAACTAGCCACAAGTGAATTGAATGCTAACTGAAGGCGACCAAAACGGAGCCCACAGGAATGCAGGCTAACTAGCCACAAGTGAATTGAATGCTAACTGGAGGTGACCAAAACGGAGCCCACAGGAATGCAGGCTAACTAGCCACAAGTGAATTGAATGCTAACTGGAGGCGACCAAAACGGAGCCCACAGGAATGCAGGCTAACTAGCCACAAGTGAATTGAATGCTAACTGGAGGCGACCAAAACGGAGCCCACAGGAATGCAGGCTAACTAGCCACAAGTGAATTGAATGCTAACTGGAGGCGACCAAAACGGAGCCCACAGGAATGCAGGCTAACTAGCCACAAGTGAATTGAATGCTAACTGGAGGCGACCAAAACGGAGCCCACAGGAATGCAGGCTAACTAGCCACAAGTGAATTGAATGCTAACTGGAGGCGACCAAAACGGAGCCCACAGGAATGCAGGCTAACTAGCCACAAGTGAATTGAATGCTAACTGGAGGCGACCAAAACGGAGCCCACAGGAATGCAGGCTAACTAGCCACAAGTTAATTGAATGCTAACTGGAGGCGACCAAAACGGAGCCCACAGGAATGCAGGCTAACTAGCCACAAGTGAATTGAATGCTAACTGGAGGCGACCAAAACGGAGCCCACAGGAATGCAGGCTAACTAGCCACAAGTGAATTGAATGCTAACTGGAGGCGACCAAAACGGAGCCCACAGGAATGCAGGCTAACTAGCCACAAGTGAATTGAATGCTAACTGGAGGCGACCAAAACGGAGCCCACAGGAATGCAGGCTAACTAGCCACAAGTGAATTGAATGCTAACTGGAGGCGACCAAAACGGAGCCCACAGGAATGTACGCTAACAAGCCAGTGCTAACAGGAAGTGAACTGGCCCTAGCCAGACAAGGGCTAACTGGCTCACCACAGGCTAACTAGCCATTGCGAACAGGAACGAATAGCAGGCTACCTAGCCCGAGACTACAGCAGCGCCGGCTAACGAGCCAGTACTAACACGATGTCTCACAATCATTCCCACATCACCGAGGACGAGGAATTACCCTCGGATGATGGATTGGGAGTTTTCATACCCGGCCTGGGTCTAGACTACCTAGGAGAGCGGGGAGAAAACCCAGAGTCCCCTGAAACGTTTGCGGGAAGTGAGGAATTCACAGAACCAAGCAAATCACAATACCCAGAGCTGCGGGCTGTACAGCAGGCGGTAATTGGAACAGGAGAGAAACCTTACTGCTGTGGCCAGTGTGGGAAGACCTTCAAGAGGAAGGCAGAACTTAAACAACACCACATGGTACACACAGAAAAGAAACCTTACTGCTGTGACCAGTGTGGGAAGAGCTTCAAGACGAAGGCTCACCTTAAACGACACCACATGGTGCACACACGAGAGAAACCTTACTGCTGTGACCAGTGTGGGAAGAGCTTCAAGAGGATGGAAGAACTTAAACGACACCACATGGTACACACACGAGAGAAACCTTACTACTGTGACCAGTGTTACACGAGCTTCAGGAGCCAGCAAGGGCTTAAGAAACACAGACGGCGGAGGCAGCCATGCAAGGTGCCAACCTGCTTAACGGGAGCAGTCAAAGGTTATGTGTCTTGCTCAAGGACACTTCGACACACTACCTGGGACGAGCTGGAATCGAACCAGGAACCCTCTGATTGCCAGACGACGCTCTGCCTCCTGAGACACTGTTTATGCAGTGTGAAAGTGCGGTCAAGACGGAAGCTTCAATTAAGGAGCAAGGGTTGAATCATGAAGATTCTCAATGTGAACAATCCATAGATCTAGACCACAGGGAACTGACGGTGGAGGAATCACCACAAAATAAGGAGAGGGATGACTGGATGGTTATGTGTGTGGTCGTGTCGGACCTGACATTTGAACCCACAAATGGAGACCCTGTTCTGCCACAGGATCAGTGTTGTGCTAGTTACTGAAAAATAGTAACTCAGTTACTTTACTAGTTACTTCATTTCAAAGTAACTTCGTTACTGTACTAGTTACTTACACCCAAAAGTAATGAGTTACTGTGAAAAGTAACTATTTAGTTATTTAAAAAAAAATAAAAAATAAATTGCTCAAGTCCCATGCCCCATATACTCAAAATCGGTTGATCAACTTGACAGTTTCCATTCACATCACCGAACTCTGCTAAGCAATGTGGTCTAGAGCGTTTCATTATATATTCCCTCCCCGCTGTATGTATATTTCTCTCCCACCCACCCACCCCCTCCTAATGTACAGTCCCCTCCCCATCATATGTATATACTCTGTCAGGATCTAGGGGTAACAGTACTGTATATTTGAATACCGCTTATGTCACAAATGTATCAGTACTAAATACCTATATGTCCCTATGCCATAAATGTCATGTATGTTGTGTATGTCATAAATGTCTATATGAATTGAAAATGGGGGACCCTGATGGAAACAAGACAAACGTCTTTCTCTGGTCTGCATCCCCTTAACAATTGTATGTATTGAGCCGTACTGTATTGTACCCATTCTGCAATCTGTTAAATAAAGTTTTCATTCATTCATTCATTCATCCATTCATTAATTAATTCATAACCATCTTGCAGCGTTGTTTAAGATATCAATCAAAGCATTGCAACGTTAGAATAGTTAGGATATCAATTGTGCATGAAAGGACTATATTTATATTGTTTGATTAGTATTATGAGATTCCCTGGCAGATTTCGTACAGTCAAAATCCGTTGATCTTGAGTTTCAGTGAACACATTGCACTCACCGTCACCAGTCTGCGGTGGTCGAGATGTAACGTTAGTCCAGTTGACTCCAGCAGCCCTTCAAACATGTTCTTTATCTCGTTTCCATGTTGTATATTAATTATCTCTCCAAGTAGTTGCTAAATGGTTTGTTAGTTCGTTATTATTACTGCGTTCTTATTATGTAGATTCATAGCGAGCGTCCTCTTGTTGTTTACTGTAGAGAGCGTCTATTTCTTTCAGAACGTCAGTGGCCAATCAGAAGTGCGAAAACCAGAATGAGGCTACGGAAAGAAATAATAATAATAATAATAATAATAATAATAATAATACTTCGTTTTATATAGCGCCTTTCAGTCTACAGTAAACAAAACAAACGCAGGCGAAATAAGGACGCTCGCTATGAATCTACATAAAAAGAACGCAGTAACGAACTAACAAACCATTCAGTAACGTAAGTAGCGTTACTGAATTTCAAAAGTAATGCGTTAGAGTACTAGTTGCGGCAAAAAGTAACTTCGTTTCTGTAACGCGTTACTTTGTAACGCGTTAGTCCCAACACTGCACAGGATATTGGAAATGGAAAAAACCAAGAAGACGATGTAGTCATTCTTCCTCTTTGTGAGGCGCAAGGCTCCACCTCAAAACGAGCAGCAACGTCTCCCTCCACTGACATAGAGGTGTTCGACTCTATAGACAAGTTCCTAAAGGCCAAAAACATCAATTATGAGCACTGTTCCATTTTCTATGGCCCAGAAGAGGAGGATGGCGACATTCAGATCGGGGATCAGAACCCGAGGCCACAGATGACACCTTCAGGTGAAACTGAGTCTGAGCCTGAACATGATGGGGAGCTAAATACCTCTGAAACTGAACACAGTTCTGATTACTCAACATCTTGAGTAAAAGCACAGGAGATGCAAGCACAAGAGACGCTGGCTTGCATGTTGAGACATCTCAAAGGAATAGAGATCCCCGAAAGGGCCTCAATGGCCCAAATGATGGAAATAGAAGTAAGGACCCCCGGTCAAGTTCCAGGGGAAAACATGGGGGAGAAACTAACCCCAGAGCAGCAAGCAGAGATGAGGGCAACAAAGGAAGGAATTCGAGCAAGTGCAAACTGCACTTGACATTCAGCTCATCTGTCAAGAGGAATGATATATAGTGTTATTGTCATTTAGGAAGAAACATGACATAGAATACTACATTAATTTTGTATACATTTTAAGTATACAATGTAAAGATGTCTGTCTTTTCTCTAAAAAACAGAGTAAAGAGGACGAAAAATTTGTAATCTATTTCATTCAAAAGGGATTACCTGACAGTAACTATTTTGGTAGGTTGCACCCGTACCAACCATATCAGCTGCATGAGATGTACACTCACCGGCGCCTATGGATAAAAATTGAGACTCTGCAAACTCTCATCAAGCTTAGCACCTTGACGCGGGGGGACAGAGCGAGCATCAGGGTCTCTGTATCCGACGGGCCTATCAGATTTGTGGGGGCTTGGAAGCTTCAGCATACAGGACGCTGTGGTGCTTAGGCGGCCAAGTCACTGGTTTATAGGTCTGTCAAAACGGATCGGAGGTTCTGGGGCTTAGAACATCCGAGAGTTGGGCTTTATACTATTTGAATAGGTATTAACAGCCAAAAAAATATGAACTGAAATGACTGCTGTCAGGTGCCTCTGAAGTAACATAATGTTTACTTAAAGTCAAAAACCTAAGTAGAAAGCTCTACACGTAGAAAGCTCTACACGCGACTAGAAACCTACGATAAAAGGCTTAAAGTCATACTCGAGTAGAAAGCTCTACTCGGGAATATCACACTTCAGTAGAAAGCTCTATTTTTGTGATTAAAGTAAACGTTTACGCACGACTGACCGGTAACGCAGTGTTATACCTAAAGTCAAAAACCTAAGTAGAAAGCTCTACACGTAGAAAGCTCTACACGTGACTAGAAACCTACGATAAAAGGCTTAAAGTCATACTCGAGTAGAAAGCTCTACTCGGGAATATCACACTTCAGTAGAAAGCTCTATTTTTGTGATTAAAGTAAACGTTTACGCACGACTGAACGGTAACGCAGTGTTATACCTAAAGTCAAAACTCTAGTAGAAAGCTCTACCCTACGAGACGGATCAGTCTCTCACAATTAAGTAGAAAGCTCTACATGCGACTAGAAACCTACGATAAAAGGCTTAAGGTCATACTCGAGTAGAAAGCTCTACTCGGGAATATCACACTTCAATAGAAAGCTCTATTTTTGTGATTAAAGTAGCGTTTACTCACGACTAAAGGGTAACGTAATGTTCAGGTAACAGGTCACCTGAACTAGAAGTAATCTAATGTTTACTTAAAGTCAGAATAAGTCTTGCATGAGTCCTGCTACTGTGACGGAAGTGGAACCAGCGTAATCATACAGGCTGGTGTTATCAGCAGGAGCTGAGTCTACAAGAGGCTACATAGCCTGAGTCTACAAGAGGCTACATAGCCTGAGTCTACAAGAGGCTACATAACCTGAATCTACAAGAGGCTACCTAGCCTGAGTCTACAGCAGGCTAACTAGCCAGAGCTAACACCAGACATAACAGTCACTAACTACCCAGTCTGGACCGAGACAAGTACAACACAGGGTTGACCCCCTGTGCATGAAGGAAGTGGACGGAAACAACCAGGAATCTGCCCAACAAACGTTGGAAGTCTAGCATTGATTTGGCGAATGGATTCTGGTCAGTACCTATCCACCCCCTATCCACCCAAAAGACGGCGTTCACCTAGAACGAGCTGTCTTATGGATGGACAGTATTACCACAAGGGTATAAGAACTCTCCGAATGTGTTCCAAGGAGTCATAGAGGACATTCTGAAAGGTCTGGACGTCACCATATACATCAATGACGTCCAAACTGAAAGGCAAAGCTCTCGAGGGAAAAAAAACCTAGGAATAGGAACATCCCCATAGAGGAAGCGGATACCCTGGCCCAAAAACTACTTAAAGGGGAACTCCACTTTTTTTGGAAATTAGCTTATTTAACATCTTCCCTGGAGTTAGACAAGAAGATGCATACCTTTTTTGTCTCTGTGCGTGCATTTTAGCTTTGGGAATAGACGCTCCGTTAGCATAGCTTAGCTTCATCACTGGAAGTGAGGCAGGACAGTAGCCTTACAGTGCCTTACAGTGTATTGCAAGGTCTGACATTGACCAAACTTGATATGCATGACCTTGGTGGGCTCTAGGTCAACTCCTGAAAAGGGGGTCAATGTCAGACTTTGCAATCAAAAGTTAGGGGGCTAATAACCCTTGCCATAATTTCAGTGCGCCCCCTAACTTTTGATTGCAAGGTCTGACATTGACCCCCTTTTCAGGAGTTGACCTAGAGCCCACCAAGGTCATGCATATCAAGTTTGGTCAATGTCAGACCTTGCAATACACTGTAAGGCACTGTAAGGCTACTGTCCTGCCTCACTTCCAGTGATGAAGCTAAGCTATGCTAACGGAGCGTCTATTCCCAAAGCTAAAATGCACGCACAGAGACAAAAAAGGTATGCATCTTCTTGTCTAACTCCAGGGAAGATGTTAAATAAGCTCATTTCCAAAAAAAGTGGAGTTCCCCTTTAAGGTCGGAGAGCTACACCTCAAAAGACTGGCCTTAGTCATGCCCACGGCCTGGGAAGACAAAGGCACGGTGAGAGTACCGGAGGACGAGGCTACTCACATGATCAGACAGGTACATGATAACCTTGGACATGTCGGAAGTAAGAGGATGTTGGTATACCTGAGAACTAACAACATTCTCATACCTAAAGCCAAACAAAGAGCGAGAACAGTCCGAAAGGCCTGTGAACAATGTGCGATGGTAAGGGGGACAAAACAGATCAGAACTCAGAAATGGAGGAAGACCGGGATAGGTCAAGCTCCAGAGCATCCTCAAGGTCCTCATCTAGATCAAGATCTAGGGAGAGAGTTCGGTACCCAAGGGACGAACCTCCTAGACCGAACAAGAGAGCTAAGCAGGCCAAACTGAGACCTATCAGCAAGGGGCCTCCTCTGAAAGCTCTCCTGGAGCTCAGGATTGGAGGAGAATGGGCAGGCGATGACACAGGGGATATTATGCCCGCATATCCTGTGACATGGAGACAGAGAGACATCGGCCTGGACCCAGGTTACAGGGCGACGAGAGCCCTGAATGGACCTGAAAGAGAGAAAAGAAATGAGTCCTCTGTGGACTATATCTGTGATGTCCTGCGTGGCCTACGGACAGGGTCACACGACCAGGCCAACCACACTTCGATAGAGGACTGCTGCTACAATTCTCGGGGACCCGTGGGGTCGCCCGAGAAGTGACAATTCGACCTACCTCAAACTACAGGAGAGATCCAAGAGGTCAGAGGGGGTGACCATAAGAACCATGACATTGTGTTCTTCAGATGACAACGACTGGGGGTGCATTGGCCGGGAACAGCAGATGCAAGTCTTCCCGCCGGATACCAAGCAACGGCGTGGCCCCTATCCTATCGAGCCGTCCAGCCAGGGAACAACAGATGCAAGTCTTCCCGACGGATACCAAGCAACGACGTGGCCCCTATCCTATCGAGCCGTCCAGCCAGGGAACAACAGATGCAAGTCTTCCCGCCGGCTACCAGGGTACCGAGGTACCAAGATGACAGAGGGGGTGTGGAGAGTCACAGCCACGTGACCCTGCAATCGCCATCTCGTCCCCCCGCACAGACGCTATTAGGACAGTGGAAAATGACAGAACAAGATGACAGAGGGGGTGTTAAGTGCCACAAGTCAACGAGTGACACTTTGTATAATGACATCCTGTTCTTATGTTTATTATATATGATTAAGAGGAATGTCTGTATATTCTTCCTCCCACTTGTGTAAACTTGTGCACACTTGTATTCTTATATAACCTGTATATTTTTTATACACTTTTAAAACTATACTACAGTTAAATGTTAATGTTATGTTACAGTCAGAATGTTGGTATAAAGGTATATATATATAATGCTATATTAATTATATGTTTCATAATTCTCTGTTTAAAAAGAATATGCTTGGCGATGATACCTACAGAAGGTATCATAACCCTTGCCTGTCCTGCCTGCATTCTCTTACTGATCTGCCTGTTCTGTATTGTTCTGCCTGTTTCTCTTACTGTTAGAGTGAGTCAGAACGAGAGAGGCCCCATGCAGTAGGTCAGAAACACGGCAGAAACGCGGCATGGAATGCAGAAAGCATAGATCTATCTATCCTGCAGAGTTAGCCCTTGTATTTATGAAGCAGAGGGAGAATGATGGGGAGAATGATGATGATGAGATGTGCAGATCATATCCACCAATGTATATTGAGCATTTAACATGTATATATAGAGGATTAAATATGAGTACTGTATTGTACAAGTATATATATATATCTGTATATATATATAAGCATATAGGCTATTCATGAAAGTGCATGTATTATATATTACACAGGGCAATTGCTTGTTTCAAATACTGCGGGACCCCTTAGGAATGTGTCGACGACCTTGGGGGCCTCTCTGCTAGCACAGAGGGAATTTCCACAATATCCTACTCTGTTCCAGTTACAATTACTTTTTAAGTTACAACCCAGTGGAGTAGACGGGAACCAATGGCAAAGATACAACTAGGAGGGGAGGAGAGTTCATCTTTATGTGTTATGCGTTTATTGGCTAGTGGAATGATATCGCTGTGACATCACTGTTTTTGGACCAATAGAAAAGAGGTCTAGATATGATATATAAATGACTGTTCCTGCTTCGGGAGGTCAGATTTTCAGATTTTGCTTGCAGACACCTTACTTCTAGCGGCCGATACCGTTGCGGTGTAAGGAACGGAATCGGTCTATTTTTCAAAGTGGAGTCCCCATGACAAAGCTTTGTTTTTTTTAGCTCAGTTGCTCATTTGCTCAAAATGACAAAGAGAGTTTTTTGCTATGAGACAGATAGATTTTGATTTTACAGAGATTTTGATGCAGGATTTTGCTTGCAGACACAAGCCATGTTAGGCTATTGCGATCTTAGAGATGAGATGTTTTGTTTATATAATCTTTTAAACTGTATTGGACATTTCCAATACAGTCTTTTTTTGTAACTTCATTGAAATAAAGATGACTTTTTTTATAATTATCCATTGAGTTCTTGGACTTATTTCTGCCAGCAATGGGCCACGATGCTGGCCGCGCCCTGATTTCCTCTGAAGGTGACTATATGTACTGGCAGCATGTACTACAGATTGAGTTAAGCTAAAGTTACATATTATATATATATATATGCTATTGGCAGTAGTAAAACTTATTAGACGGTGAAGTAATATCACCAAGCTTGCAAATAAGCAGCATAACAGGCATTTCGTAAAATGATGATATTGATGATAACAATGATAATAATGATATTATTGTTATTATAGGCAATAAGAGTTCTCCTAGACATACATTCGGTTTATTACAAACAAGAAGAGGTTAACAACTCTTCTATGCTTACATTTCATATCAACTGGATATAACTAGACCAGTGACTATGAAGTAAACTTGACAGAAATAGTAATTGACTCGAGAACTTGGCGAGTTTAGCACCTCGCTGGGGGATATCGAGCGGCCACAGGCTTCTATCTCGAGTATGTGATTGAGATAGATAGAGACTGCCTGTAGCTCTTAACAGTTGTGTATGTCATAAATGTCACTATGAATTGAAAATGGGGGACCCTGATGTAAACAAGACAAACGTCTTTCTCTGCTCTGCATCCCCTTAAACATTTTGTGTATTGAGCCGTACTGTATTGTACCCATTCTGCAATCTGTTAAATAAAGTTTTCATTCATTCATTCTGTCCCTCTGTCTCTCCTTGTTGCACATATTTAGATTATCATTAGATTGTAGCGGCAGAGGTTTTTGTCAACTTAAATCATGTTTCTTCATTTATGCTGTCCTGGCCTTCCCACATATAGGCAGAAATGAAAGCTATGTAAACCTGTTGTGTGAACGTCAAGAAAGCGTGCAAGTGAATGACTCAAGAAATTGAAGGCCTACCACTTAAATCACCTAATTCCAACAGGGTGACCTGTATTTAACAGCTGCAGCCTGTTGCCACTTGAATCATCCGATTTAGCAAGACAATGGAAGCTAAATCTAGTCAAGAAATTAATTCACACCTTAGTTTCAGCCAGTTCAAATCAGCCATCATAATATAAGCCAGTTCAAGTCAAATCCTGTAGATATGAATATTGGACTTACCCGTAGTAGCTAGAAATTATGTTATAACTACTGGTGTTGGTTCACAGTGTCATATTGCACTATGACACACTATTACAGTATGACACTAGTGGTAGGCCATCTGGGAGAGACATAAGAGCCGATAGTCATCTCAAGTCATGCAATGTATTTAGCAATCGTGTGTTCGAACTTCTACCTCTGATGCATGATGATATGTGTATCCATACGTATGGTAAATAAATAAATATACTTACATAAATACTTTGACCTGAGGTTTTGTTACACATCAGGTCAAAACAGAAAGATATATAATATTAGACACAGGAAAACAGTTCAAACAATATGTATTGTATTTATTGAACAATCAGAAATAATAATGATGAAAATGCAGACAGCAATGCATTGTAGCAGAGAGGAAAATAGCTCTACCCTTTCTCAGCTTTACATTTCTAATATACTCGTCTGGCTAGGGCGTCTTTGTTTGCAATATGCTTCTGTAATCTGTTACAAAACATGATAAGGTTATTGTTGTGAAGGGCCAGATTAAACCGAATATATATATTTATTTATATATATATATTTAATTGTATTTGTATATTCTCTAATATTCCCTGATATCCCTTGTATATTCCTTGTACAATATGCATTGAATATCCATTCTAGCCTACTGAACATCCCATAATAGTCTCCATTCTACTATTGGTCGAGACCTTGGTGCCAGGCTGCCATACCCCTCAGACCCAGTTCAAACGTACCGCTCCACATGTACGAACAAGTCCTAGTTCCGCGTAGGAATCTGGCTACCGCACCACTAATGGGACTATTTGTTCATAGTGCGTATATATACTGCGCTACTAAAGTAGGACTTTCTTTTCAGTCCAGTTTCTTACCCTCCAATAGAGTCACAGACGTAAAGCCTCCCCGCGACGCCACGTGTGGGAGTAAGGCCAAGTTCGCCTACCATCGGTATTGAGACATCGTGTATATTAATATTTGAATAGTCATATTTGGCACTATATCGTCGAGTTGGACGTAGTCTATTAAGCTAATAATAGTCTGTTAATATATAGTGCTTCGTGCGGTGAGAATACTACCGTAGTCAGTACCCCATCGTTTCGGGCAGAGAACTGGCTGCTTACCCAGGGTGGTTGACCCCATGTGAAGCTGCACCCGAGGAGCCCCAGAGCCGACGAGCGAGTGGACCTGTATACCGGATTATTCTACCGACGACAGCCCGCCTTCCCAGGCACGGATTATGCTTTGTATACTTTGATTATTCCATGGATAAAGACCCCCGACACTGCCGTGTGTTGGAACCCCCCCCCCTGGAGAGGACGCAAGGTGAGGAGACGCTCTGCAAGACGAGGTCGCTTCACGTCTCTCCCCCGTGGACCGGAGAGAGCCGGCCCACAAAGAGTCCACCTGCTTTCATCTGTGGTCCAAGGATCGCCGGCGCATTGAACGGCACTACAGTGGGTTCACCTGGGATACCCTTGGCCGGACGAGGCAGCCGGATTCTACCCCCCCCCCCCCTCCTACTCCTGTCGGCTTACAAGCGACCGGATTAACCCCCCCTTAGTGTATCTAGTATATAATCATTAAAGTATCATTGCTGTTATTCCTTAACTATTCCAGGTCGTATATTTACCACCTGCGCCATCAGAGATTGGACATTCTCTATTGATATACCGACGAATACTCTTTGCCATAAAAGTGCATACTATTTCAATTCATAAATGTAATTAAGTGATTACGTGCTTGCTCTACACACCATTGCTGTGTAGTAATAAACGCATACTTCGACTTCGTACATTTGTGTTGGATCCGTTTCATCTACGTGAGAGTGTTTATGATAATATATTTATGCCGTGTACTGGGTGGCCGAATATTAAGTACAAAGGTAGTGGTAGTAAGTATCATATCTAGTAATACAGTCAGGGAATTGTACCCCTCAGTTACAATTGGTCCTTCGAGCCGGAGGGTAATCAGTGTAATATTAATATAGTGTTATTAATATTGAAATGGCCTATGATGAACACTCCACGAAACGATCCTCCTAACCAACGCCCGCAGCGCGAACGACGGCTCCCTCAGTACTTAGAGGCTTACGCTGTCAGTCAACAACCTAGTCTTCTACTAACAGTAAACGCGGTAAAACTAGAAAGTAAAAGTATGTCTAACCCCAACGCCCAGACTACCCCGACCATAGAGGCCCCTACGGGCTCTAATGTAACTGACCAAGTTCACGGTGGGGACCAGTGGGAACCAGACATGACTTCACACCCCGCCAGTACTGAAGAAGTAGTCCCCGATGAGTCCCGGGAGGAATACAACGCTACCGAGAGAGAACTCGGCACGGAAGAAGACGGGGAGAGCACCGTGGAGATAGAGCTCCAAGGCTCCGCAAGGAGTACCCCGAGGGAAGGCTCCCCTATACAACCGCCTTCTCCCAGCGAGGCAGAGAGGACCCTACAGCAGGCCTTCCTCATCAGCCTGAACGCCGCTGCTGAACGCGACCGACTGCAGATCCAGCAGCGAAGCGAACACGAGCAGATACGTCTAGAAATAAGACGCATTCAGATGGAAGAGAACGAGCCGGTGCTCAACGGGACGCAGCGCGCGACAGACAGCAGTCGCAACTAATAGAACAGCTGATCAGACGGACAACACCCTCTCCCTCCGCCAGAGGCTCCAGGAACTCGTCTAGACACACCTCCAGGGCGGCATCCCCTAGCCGAGTAAACAACCCTGAACTTGACCAACAGACGAGGTCTATACCCCCCACAGACCACCTCCCCCCACCGGTCCAAGCGAGACCTAGCAACCGGGAAGGAGCAGCATATCCTGTGGAGAGGCTAAACCAGAGACTACAAGCACTGGATGACCTAACTGAAGACGAAGAGGAAGAGGAGGAGAACCACGCCCGAAGACAGCACAGTACTCTACCGGACCAGGAGGTCCGGTACAGCCCAGGCTATACTCCCGCGGAGCTGCGCTACAGACCCCCGACTCTATACACGGGTGAGCACGACGCACGACCCGCACCGAGGAACAGCACCTGGACAAGCGGGCCATGGTACACTGCCGGTACCAGCCCATACCAAGGAGCGGGAGGAGACTCGCCTAGGAGGCCTCTCCCCCAACGCTCGCCGATGTATCCACAGTCAGCGTCATACATTGGCACGCCTATGGTACCCGACTTCACCCAAGAGAACCAGGCCCAGTATACAGAACTCCGCATGTGTCTGGAGACCATGTTGGTGGATGTATTGGATGAACGCCACAAATACGCCATCCTACTGACGCACTTAAAGGTGCCCCGCGCACATAATATAGCGCTCGCCTACGCGACTTCCACCACCCCATACACAGCAGCGCTGGTAGCATTGGACCAGAGGTATGGGCGCATATGGGATTACGTGATCCAGGAGATCCGACACATCGACCGCTTACCCCCAGCAATAGACAATCGAGCACTGGACGACCTGTCCATCAGAGTGCAGTCCCTGGTAGGGATGTTGGGAGCGCAAAGAGAGAAGGGGAGGCATGAACTTTACGCCAACTCAAATGTGGAAAGGATTCTGGAGAAGCTGCCGCCCGCTCGTCAGGAGCGCTTTAGGCGGCAGAGGGACCACAGAGACCCGAATGGCCCCGAACCGAACCTCCTCGATCTAGCAGACTTCCTGGCGAGAGAAGTCAGCAGCCTACGGCTAGATACATTCGGACGGAGCACCCCTGGCTCCAGAGAAGGAACCAGACGACTAAATGATGGAAGAAGATCGGTGACTGTGATGCACCAATCGGAGTCAGTACCGAGCAGCAGGAGCCACAGTACCCCCTCCAGAACGGAGAAGTGGAAGATAGTGTGCCCCTACTGTGAGAAAGAACACTGGCTAGCGCAATGTGACTCCTTCCCCAAGCTGAACGCGGAGGAAGCAGGTCAATGGATAAAGTCCAACAAGCACTGTTTTCGCTGTGCGCGCTCACACATGGCAGCCGAATGCCGCTTAAAGAAAAGGTGCACCAAGTGCGATGGAGCCCATCTGGACATACTTCACGACAGTAACAGACGGCGCCCTTCACCCGCACCATCCAGCCGCAAAGCGAGCGTCATGTACATCGATCCCGCCAGCAGCAGTGGAGCCCGAGTACTCCTAAAAGTAGTGCGTGTGACACTAAGCTACCAGAATAAAGTCCTGGACACTTACGCCGTCCTCGATGACGGGTCAGAGAAGACCCTGCTGCTCGCCTCCGCTGCGGCCCAGCTAGGGCTGCGGGGAAGCGAAACCCAAATGACAATTCGGACAATAAGACGAGATTTGAAGACGATAAAGGGCGAGAATGTCTCATTCTCTATCGCAGCAAGCGGCCAGCCTGAGCGACGGTACCAGATTGCAGACGCTTTCACCAGCCAAGAAATAGGACTGTCGCGGTACACATACCCCGTCGCCAAGCTGATGGAGAAATATGCACATCTGCGCAAGTTACCGATCCCGCTCATAGACAATGCTATGCCGACCCTGTTGATAGGCTCCGACCATGCAGACCTCATTGTCCCGATAGACCGGGTTCATACCGGACCCCGAGGCTGTCCTGCAGCAGTCGAGACCCGTTTGGGATGGACTCTCCAAGGCCCGCTCGCCAAATCTCTCAACCGAAGTACAGCCACTAGATGTCTCCACTCCCGAGTCACAGAGGGAGAAACCGCACTCCTGCAACACGTAGAGCGGCTATGGACCTTGGAACAAATGCCCTTTAAGAACGGAAAGAAAGACATTCGCTCTAAAGATGACATTTACGCCATTCACCTCCTCGAGACAGGGACCAAGAGAGTCCCGGTCAACGGCGTGTTGAGATACGCCACGCCACTCCTGCGGCGAGAAGGAATGCCTACTTTCCACGCCAAGACAGACGCCACAGAACGGTACCTGCTGAACACGGAGCGGCGCTTAGCCAAGAACCCCGCCCAAGAGAGCGTATACCGCGCTGAGATTGAGAAGCTCATCACAGCGGGACACGTCACAAAGATGGACATTAAAGAGGCTGACCAGACCACTGAATCGTGGTACGTGCCCCACCACAAGGTCCATCACAACGGTAAAGACCGCATAGTATTTAACTGCAGCTACCAGATCGGATCCCAAAATCTGAATAAAGAGTTACTGCCCGGTCCCACACTCGGCCCCTCCCTACTCGGTGTTCTACTCCGCTTCCGCCAGGAAAAGGTGGCCATCAGCGGGGACATTAAAGGAATGTTCCTGCAGGTGAGATTAGTAGAGGCGGACAAGCCCCTGTTACGGTTCCTATGGAGAGAGAAGCCAGGAGATGAGCACCCAGCCATCTACCAATGGGAAGTCCTCCCCTTCGGAACGACGTGCAGCCCCTGCTGTGCTACATTTGCACTACAGAAACATGTAGCAGAGGACCCAGCAGCGGACGAAGAGGTCCGACACAGCGTAAAGAACAGCTTCTACGTAGACAACTGTCTACAAAGCCTTTCAACCCAAGAAGAAGCCGAGGCTCTCCTGATTAAACTCCGCGCCTCATTGATCAAAGGCGGCTTTGATCTCAGGCAGTGGGCCAGCAGCGATCCGCAAGTACTGCGCAGCCTCTCCTCCGAGGACAAGGCAGCCAGCAGCGAGACCTGGATGGCTACAATCCCGGGAGAAGCCCAGGAGATGACCCTGGGATTGGTGTGGCGATTCAAAACAGATTCGCTTCACTACAGACACAAGCCCCTGACTACGGAGCAGGGAAGGCCGGCGGCGGCGCCGACCACCAGACGGAGTGTGTACACAACACTCGCCCGACAATATGACCCGCTAGGATGTATTCTACCGTACACCACCAGGGCAAAAATGATTGTACGAGCATTGTGGGACAAGGACCAGGGCTGGGACGACCCCATTCCTGCACACCTTGCACCCACCTGGAGAGAGTGGGAGATGGAGCTCCACTCACTCCCAGGCGTTAATATGCGCCGAAGCTACTTCCCACCCACGGTGAGGCCAGAGACATGTAAAATGGACTTACACGTCTTCAGTGACGCCTCAGAGGTCGCATACGGATCAGTAGCCTACTTGCGGGCCCAAGACCAGGGGGGAGAGATCTACACAGCATTTGTCCTCGCCCGCTCGAGAATAGCCCCACGCAAGCAACAATCTATCCCACGTCTAGAGCTCTGCGCAGCCCTAGCCGGAGCGCACCTAGCCACGCTCATCCAACGTGAGCTCACCATACCGGTGTCTAGAACAATCCTGTGGTCAGATTCCACGACGGTACTCGCCTGGATCAAATCGGACTCATGCAAGTACAAAGTCTTCGTGGGAGTCAGAGTCACCGAGATTCAAGACTTAACCGAGGAGTTAACCGGAGAAACAGAGTGGCGCTACGTTGATACAAAACAGAACCCAGCTGACGTCATCACCCGGGGGATGCCCCTGGATGACCTCACCCGTCGCAATGTCTACAGTGACGGCCCCGCATTCCTAAGACTCCCGGAAGGACAGTGGCCCATGCCTATCCCGAGGGAAGCAAGTCCAGAGGAGGTGGAAAATAAGAAGTCTGTGTTCTGTGGATTGAGCACCGTAGCCTCCACCGACCCTAACATAGACGATTGCACGTCCATAGAGAGTGCACAACAAAGAACATTCCTGCGGTACCACCCGGAGTGCAAGTCCCCCGCTGATATGTCAGCAGCTAACTACGAGGAAGCAGAATTGCTTCTACTGCAGCGAGCCCAGAGAGACTCGTTCCCCGATGAATTGGCCTGTCTACAGGGAGGAAAGCCCGTCCCATCCGACAGCAGATTAATTCATCTGGCCCCCGAGAGCGACGCTCATACCCTCATCAGAGTGGGTGGTCGCCTACGCAGAACCCCCAACACACTCCTGATGGGGCGGCTAGATCCTGCATTACCCCAGACAATGTACCGGCCTGAAGAAGCGAACGGCCGACGAATGTGGAGGTACAGCCAAGTATTAGCCGACAAGTTTTGGAACAGTTTCCTACTGCACTACCTACCGTCTCTACAGACCCGCCAGAAGTGGGTAAAGGAGAGAGACAATTTGACAGAAGGAACAGTCGTCATGATTATTGATCAATCACTGCCCAGAGCTATGTGGCCGGCCGGCCGCGTAAGCAAAGTGATCACCGGTGCCGACGGCAAGGTCCGAGCAGCTGAAGTGCTCGTCCAGGGTCGCACTTACACCCGTCCCGTGGCGAGGCTCATAGAACTGCCTCGACTCCCAGACACAATCGATGATGACCATGACCCTACAACCCTATGACTTTGTGAAGTTGACTGACCCCTACAGCAAACCCTTATGTGTAAATAGACAACGCGATTAATCTGTCTCTGTTTAACTGATTAGGTCTGGGACCTATTCAGGGGGTGGCTGTTGTGAAGGGCCAGATTAAACCGAATATATATATTTATTTATATATATATATTTAATTGTATTTGTATATTCTCTAATATTCCCTGATATCCCTTGTATATTCCTTGTACAATATGCATTGAATATCCATTCTAGCCTACTGAACATCCCATAATAGTCTCCATTCTACTATTGGTCGAGACCTTGGTGCCAGGCTGCCATACCCCTCAGACCCAGTTCAAACGTACCGCTCCACATGTACGAACAAGTCCTAGTTCCGCGTAGGAATCTGGCTACCGCACCACTAATGGGACTATTTGTTCATAGTGCGTATATATACTGCGCTACTAAAGTAGGACTTTCTTTTCAGTCCAGTTTCTTACCCTCCAATAGAGTCACAGACGTAAAGCCTCCCCGCGACGCCACGTGTGGGAGTAAGGCCAAGTTCGCCTACCATCGGTATTGAGACATCGTGTATATTAATATTTGAATAGTCATATTTGGCACTATATCGTCGAGTTGGACGTAGTCTATTAAGCTAATAATAGTCTGTTAATATATAGTGCTTCGTGCGGTGAGAATACTACCGTAGTCAGTACCCCATCGTTTCGGGCAGAGAACTGGCTGCTTACCCAGGGTGGTTGACCCCATGTGAAGCTGCACCCGAGGAGCCCCAGAGCCGACGAGCGAGTGGACCTGTATACCGGATTATTCTACCGACGACAGCCCGCCTTCCCAGGCACGGATTATGCTTTGTATACTTTGATTATTCCATGGATAAAGACCCCCGACACTGCCGTGTGTTGGAACCCCCCCCCCTGGAGAGGACGCAAGGTGAGGAGACGCTGTGCAAGACGAGGTCGCTTCACGTCTCTCCCCCGTGGACCGGAGAGAGCCGGCCCACAAAGAGTCCACCTGCTTTCATCTGTGGTCCAAGGATCGCCGGCGCATTGAACGGCACTACAGTGGGTTCACCTGGGATACCCTTGGCCGGACGAGGCAGCCGGATTCTACCCCCCCCCCCCTCCTACTCCTGTCGGCTTACAAGTGACCGGATTAACCCCCCCTTAGTGTATCTAGTATATAATCATTAAAGTATCATTGCTGTTATTCCTTAACTATTCCAGGTCGTATATTTACCACCTGCGCCATCAGAGATTGGACATTCTCTATTGATATACCGACGAATACTCTTTGCCATAAAAGTGCATACTATTTCAATTCATAAATGTAATTAAGTGATTACGTGCTTGCTCTACACACCATTGCTGTGTAGTAATAAACGCATACTTCGACTTCGTACATTTGTGTTGGATCCGTTTCATCTACATGAGAGTGTTTATGATAATATATTTATGCCGTGTACTGGGTGGACGAATATTAAGTACAAAGGTAGTGGTAGTAAGTATCATATCTAGTAATACAGTCAGGGAATTGTACCCCTCAGTTACAGTTATACTGCCCTGTCAAGGCTAACCGCAGTAACTTGATAAAAGTCAAAATTTAGTTATGAGTGAAATTGACCTTGTCAATAAATGTTTTATCTTGTGACCAAGTTTCAGATGTTAATGTCGCTCAGTTTTGGAGATATGGGGTTTTAAAAACTGCAGTAACTACAAAATCACACTCAAAACCCAGTGTTACGACCCCTGTGTGTCTAAGGGTAAAGGGCTGTAACATAACAGTTGGTTGACAGAAAAGATGGACCAGGTTTGTAAACAACAATGATATTTATTGGTAGATGCAAAGGAAGCACATGTAGCTCAGGGGTGAGCCCAGGCCAAAACAACAAACAAACACCACTATACTCCAAATAAACACAATCTAATCTATGGTAAAAGAGATTACATTACCTAAACTACTCTTACCTAACCAAAACAGGAGAAAACAATGTCCAAAGGAAATGGCAGCTCACCCCATCTGTGCTTCCTGAGAAAGAGAGAAAAACACATTAATTATACAGAAACAAAAGCAGAATATATACAAAAACAAACTATAACTAACAATGCTCTCTCTGTGGCCATACACACACAAGGAAATTACTACTAAGCACCAAAGGCCAATAAACGAAATGCAATACTGTCAAAGTTACAGGTTTACCAAAAACACAACATGCCTAGCCTCATGCCAGAGAGAGAGAGAGACTGAAGGGAGAAGCCATGTTTTAACAGGTGTGGGGTGATCCATGATTGGGGGGTGTGGATTGAGTGTTGGAGTCTGGAAAGCCATCCACCAATCACTGCTGTGTTGCAATAATGGAAGGATTGGCCTGGCAGGGACCAATGGGGAAGGGAACAATGGCTGGAGGGAGGAAACAAAATGGAGAACACACACACATGGAGACACACACTGGGGAATATATACATTGGGATGTAACACCCAGGCAGACCGCAGTAACTTCCAAACAGTGAAAAATGGCTTTAAAGTGTTTTGACTTGCCATCCAAAATGTGTTATAGGTAGATAGATGATAGTACCCAGATTTAACATGTATTAATGAAGTAATCTTTAGGCATACAAAAATATGACATAATTATTTTAATTAACCCCAAAAAAGCAGATACTGCACTCTGCTGCACGATTTCCTTAAATAATTATACAGGTAATGTACAGGCAAAGTGCAGTAACTTCAAATACAATGTTGTTTTCCCTCCAGCTTTCATAACTTAACCTAGCCATTTTGAAAATGAAATTTAATACCTGAATATATTGGAATGATGATGATCCAAATAAAATGGCTAGGTTAAGTTATGAAAGCTGGAGGGAAAACAACATTGTATTTGAAGTTACTGCACTTTGCCTGTACATTACCTGTATAATTATTTAAGGAAATCGTGCAGCAGAGTGCAGTATCTGCTTTTTTGGGGTTAATTAAAATAACTATGTCATATTTTTGTATGCCTAAAGATTACTTCATTAATACATGTTAAATCTGGGTACTATCATCTATCTACCTATAACACATTTTGGATGGCAAGTCAAAAAACTTTAAAGCCATTTTTCTCAGTTTCACTGTTTGGAAGTTACTGCGGTCTGCCTTGACAGGGCAGTATAGTATGCACCCAGCAGCATAAAGATAAAAGTAGAAATAAGTCAAATGAGCAGACATATAAAATCACAGTTTTTCACATTAGGATCTAACATCCCAACATTGAACGGGCCACCTTGTTTATAGTTTGATTAAGTTTTAGTAGATTTATGTAAAAGACATGAATGATGAAATGAGCACACAAGTGCAGACAAACTATAAAATCCTCGGATATATAAAATAAAGAATAAAATTAAGAATAAAAACATAAAAACACGGGTAATAAAACATAGATAAATAGTGCAATGTCAACACAGAGGAATAGTGCAGTATAATAGTGTAAAGTCAGTCAAATTCTTTGGTAAAGAGATATGTGCCCAGGTATGGACTTCAGGGTCATGTTGAGGGATCTTCATTTTTTTTTTTTTTACATATTATGAAAGTACAGATTCATACCTTCAAAATAAGCCATCACTTGAACATTTTGGTGGGATACTTTGCAAGCTACTTCCTATGATTCATGGTGATATCACAAAACGTATTCAGAGATAATAGCCTTCAAGAGACGAGCAGGCTATTCGGTGACAATAGTGAAACAACTACAACACTACCCAGAATTCATTGTAATCCATGGCCCCCCTCTCTCTAGGGCAATTAACACCTGGCAGCTTTCCAGTCTGAGGCTCTTTGTTATTACAATGAGTCTGGTGACTGCAAACACAACACCCAGAGGAAAAAGGAAAAGTCATGATAGTTTATTAAAAAATGTGTGTGGTAGTGAAAGGTTAACCTTCTGTAGTGTGGTAGTGAAAGGTTAACCTTCAGTAGTGTGGTAGTGAAAGGGTTAACCTTCTGTAGTGTGGTAGTGAAAGGTTAACCTTCTGTAGTGTGGTAGTGAAAGGGTTAACCTTCTGTAGTGTGGTAGTGAAAGGTTAACCTTCTGTAGTGTGGTAGTGAAAGGTTAACCTTCTGTAGTGTGGTAGTGACTGTCAAGCATGCACTGCCTGCTCTCTGTTTAATACCCATCCATCAATGGCATCAACTTAATGACGTCACTGCCTGACCAATAAGCATTTAGATGTAAATACATGTAGTGTGGTAGTGAAAGACACAACAACTAGGTTAACCTTCTGTAGTGTGGTAGTGAAATGTTAACCTTCTGTAGTGTGGTAGTGAAAGGTTAACCTTCTGTAGTGTGGTAGTGAAAGTGGTAGTCTTTTTTCATTACATTACAAATTATGAAATCTCGACGAAATACCTCTGAATAAGAATTAAAAAAAATTAAAGATTCGATGACTAATTCGGCCAGAAACGGCTTTGAGGCGAAGCGTTACTAAGCGCTTCTGTAGTGTGGCAGTGAAAGGGTTAACGCGCGCCTCGTCTCCCCTGCTCGACTCATCTCCCCTTGCGCTGCAGCACCAGCATTCAGTGACGAAGAGATTTGTGTCATCAGCAAATAATATAGGTGACAATAAACTGGATGCATTTGCAAGATCATTCACATACATTTAATACCCTTGTTTTTATGTTGAAACTTGTTGTGTGCCGTGTTGGTCAGGACTCCCTGGAAGAAGAGATCTTGTATCTCAATGGGACATTCCTGGATAAATAAAGGATATAAAATATAAATTTTTTTAAATAGCTGACACTTTTATCCAAAGCGACTTACAAGTTCTGTACGACAAGTCATCAGGAAGGGTACAACTCTATCAGCTGAGTAACAATGTTCATCAAAGTGTTGAGTGATACAGTGTAGGTTAGTTTATTAGGAAAATTGCATGACAGTAATGTTAGTTAGTTATTTCTATTTTATTTTTATTTTCAAATGAAAAACGTTATATGTTATAATACACAATAATAATCCCTTTTTATAAGCCTGAGCCCGTCCTTTTTTTAGTAGCCCACCTCTGTTTTTCTGCCTCATAAAAGGCAGACAACATGAACTCCATTTCTCTCTCCATCCCCTGTGCCTGGTACAGATACAGCACCTTGGCAGGACAGTAAACATATTTCCCTGTCACCCCAGGGAAGCCAGTGTGGATGTGGGGGCTGTTGGGTCCCTGCTTCATGGGGTTGCGGCAGAACCTGCAGAGGCGACCTGAAGGCAGTTGCACCACAGGCTCTCTCTTCCTTCTCTCCTCCAGCACTTGATTCACCATCCCCTGCCGCTTCAAGGCCTCCAGCTCCCTCTGAAAAAACTGGAGTAGTAGAAGTATCTCACCGCTCCAGTCTGATAAAAAAAGTGGATGGTGGAGCCATCTCTGAGGAACCGGGACTTTGGCTGACCACAGGCGAGGCAGTTGCGTGTCCTCTTGGGGAGCAGCTGTTGTTGTTACTGTTGCTTCTCCAGCATCTCACTGAATGAATGAATGAATGAATGAATGAATGAATGAATGAATGAATGAATGAATGAATGAATGAATGAATGAATGAATGAAAACTTTATTTAACAGATTGCAGAATGGGTACAATACAGTACGGCTCAATAGACACAATTGTTAAGGGGATGCAGACCAGAGAAAGACGTTTGTCTTGTTTACATCAGGGTCCCCCATTTTCAATTCATAGTGACATTTATGACATATACAACATACATGACATCATGACATTTATGACATAGGGACATACATGACATACAGGTATATAGTACTGTTACATTTGTGATATATAGATATGCAAATATACAGTACTGTTACCCATAGATCCTAACATGGATTATATACATATGACGGTGAGGAGACTGTACATTAGGAGGGGGTGGGTTGGTGGGAGAAAAAATATATACCTCACAATCTTCTCCACTGCAGCCTGGAACACAGGGGGCTCCTGGAGGCAGCCCTCAGCCAATGGTGTGGCTGGAGCTGGTGGATTCACCAGGGCTGGCGGCAAAGTGGTGACAGGGACACTGACCATTTGACTGCCTGCACAAACATAAACAAATTAAATAAAAAGATTTAAAAAATTGTTATTGAGAGAAAGTAAACTGGTGAAAAATAGACAACAAGTGATGTCAAGAGTCACTTTATTGTCCCATCAGCTGGGAAATTTGTCTTGGGCTTACACCCACTACAGCCACAGACACATACATACAGACATGACACAACACAACTGACTCCAAACAATACACAATATAAAAGATACAGTAAAGTACCTGCACAGCAGGATGTCTGGCAACACCACATTAGAATAGTATACACAAATAATATAATATTAATATTATAATATTATAGTATACACGATAATATAACAACAAAACATCCGTTATTCGATAGTTGCCCTTTATCTGGCAATATTTAAACGTTTAACTGAGATCGGAATAAAGGAGTTTTTAAACCTATTTAGTCTAGAGCGTGGAGGCCAGTAGCTCATACTCGGCATGTAAGACATGGGAGGGGTCCGAGACTATTCTATTGGCTTGCCTTAGAGTAGCCTGTTCAAACATAGACTGCAGGGATGGGTGACCTTTCACCCCTATGATCTTCCATGCAGTCTGCATCAGACGGACCAGTTTGGACTTTAATTGTACAGACAGGTTACCAAACCAAGCTGTAATACCGTATCTGTTGAGACTCTCTAATACAGATTGGTAGAAAAGTAACATACATTTTTGATCTACACCATGCACTCTAAGGCGACGTAGAAAGTGCAGTCGTTGTTGTAGTCTGCTACACAGGCTATCTACATGGGTGTTCCAGGTTAGTGTGTTATCGACAAAAATCCCAAGATATTTATATGAAGAGACCTGTGAGATGGACTGTGTGTGGATGACCACATACCATCTCCTCAGTCTTCTCTTGCAGGTCTTGGGATATTTCATATGTTTTGGCTAATTTTGATTTAAATTGTATAATTTGGTATCTTTTTTTTCAGCACAGCCTCACATATATGACCTGACAGTTAGTTTTCATATTGTATAATACTGTATATACTGTATACTGCATAATGTACAACACAAAACACAAAATCGGATTGAGAAAATGTGTTATTTTTAGTATGAACCAATGCAAACATATCAAATCAAGGATATAAAACAGTGGAAATGCACCCTCAGGTAGCATATTTACATAAACAAAAGAGAACAGATCAGAATTCAATTTACAAAGCATTATTTTCTCCATACACAGGTAATAAACACAGACGAAATTTTCATTCTCAACTGGAAATGATCACCAGCATGCTTTTTTTTTTTTTTTTTTTTACAAAACGTCAGTAAATGTATTTTTTTTTAACAAAAAAAAGTAAAAATAAATGTTTTACAGTAAAAAAGTAAAAAATAACTAAATAATTAAATTGTGGGATATTCAATATACATATATATAGTACACATATGACTAGAGTGCAGTCATATAGAGTGCAGGATGCCTGAGGCGTATCCGAAAAAAATATTGCACCTGTCAAACTGTAACGCCTTTTGACAGGTGTTACCTGTGTATACGTGGCATGGGAGTCTAGCTGCGGTCCTGGGGGTCTGCACGGCATGAACCGGAGGGGCTGAGGGGCTGGATCAGGATCACTGTCGGTCTTCCAGGGCGTCTGATCTCCTGCCTGGGCTGGACGTCTTGGCCTGGCCTGGGTTGTCCTGCGTCGGACTGGAGCAGGCTGCTCATCATGTCTGCACATAAATGGCACACACATTGTACATATAAAACACTGCTCATACAACACACACACACTGTATATACACTCAATATTCCATTCTGTATATATTGCGTACAAAGTCTGCAAACCTAGTAATAAGGGTTAGGGTTAGGGTTGGCTTGGGCACGCCCTGCCCCCCTAGATGTCCCAGGCAAATCATTGCTGTAGACAATGACATGTAAAAATACATTATTTTCAACTTTTATGAACAGAGTAATAACTCAAACAAAAGCACTAATAATAATAATAATAATAATAATAATAATAATAATAATAATAATAATAATAATAATAATAATAATAATAATAATAATAATAATAATAATAATAATAATAATAATAATAATAATAATAATAATAATAACAATTATAATAAGTCTCTCACCTGTCTTGGTTAGCCCTCCTTCCATGTCTCACTGAACTGGTTGAAGGCAGGGCTTCTGCTCCTTCTGCTCCTTGCTCCTCCTCACTGGATCGTCAACGTTAGCACAAACTAGCTCAAACTACTACTACTAAAACGTCTACTAATACTACTACTGCTACTACAACTACTACTACTGCTACTACTACTACTACCACTACTATTACTACTACTACTGCTACTACTACTGTTATAAAAGTCGAACTACTAACTACTAACTGTCCGACAGAAATTAGCTAGTGGACGAATTGTGCAGGCTTCTTCTACACTTCTTTTCTGGCAGTAAACTTCGGCCTCCTTCGTCACTTCCTCCCAATCTTTTCCGTTTCATTCTAGCACAAAAAATGGCCAAGATATTGATAAAAATGTAACGCATGTAAAATTATATCTGGCACATTTTACGCGTGCGTAAAAGTTTATTTAGCATCGAATTGAAATGATCCTGGTTCAGTCATTTATTGGTTTATCAAGACAAAATAAAAAGTAGCGTGTAGTTTCAAGGCCACGTCATAATGCCACGCCGAAAAAAAACAGGAAATGGACTACGTTTTCGGTACAGAGCGTCACAAACTGATGACGTCACTTCATCACGGCGCCGTGAGCCGCGACCGGGAACCGTTAACATTTAAAACCAGACAGTTATTGTTGCACCAGTTTACAAACCTCTGGATTTCCAAATAATAGTCAGCTAGGTCGCTGTCATTCTTAATTAGAGCTAAAATGGCAGTGTCATCAGAAAATGTTATGAAGCGGTTGTTAGGATAGAATCCTTCTGCACTCGTTTGTATATAAGGTAAAAAGCACAGGTGAACTTACTATACCCTGGGGAGCTCCAGTGCTCAGGGTTCTAGATTCTGAAAGAGTGCCGTTAACACTGACCCGCTGTGTACGGTTAGTTAAAAAGGAATGATACCATCTTATAATGAGAGGGTGGACATTAAGCCCATTCAGCTTCTCAATTAAAAGGTGCGGCTGTATCATATTAAAAGCTGAACTAAAATCTACAAATAAAAGTCAGACATAAGAGGTAGGATCCTCTAAGTGCTTAGATATAAAATGAACCAAGGCTGAGGCTGCATCATCAGTACGTGGGGGTCGCGGCCTGAAAAGTTTGGGAACCCCTGAGTTAGACAACAAGTGATGTGTGGGGGAGATGTCAACTACTAACTAACAGTTATTTGTAGACATATGTCTGACTTCAGTATAATTAGAATTACCTGTGTCCATAAAAGAGCCAACATCACTTTGCAGGCCAGTTTGTGCTGCTGCCGGAGCCAAGGCAGGGAAGAGCTCACTGATGTCACAGCTCTCCTGGAAAACACACCAAATTGCTATTAGTGATTAGCTGGTAAACAGCTGGACAACACTGTTAGACAACAGGAATGTGTAAAAATCAAGTTGAATGAAGATTACCTGTGAGGTGTCTCCCTTTCTATCATCTGATGTGTGGTGGGCATTAAATTGTTTTTATATTAGCTTTAATGTCCTTCTATTTTTCTGTTTGTTTCTGGCTTAAACATCTAGCCCAGGGACTACAACTGAATACTAGCAACCCTGCTAATGTTGGCATATTTACAGTTTTTTGATATTTACTGTTGATTGATATGCCCTGATCAAATAAACTGAGTAAAAGATAAAAGCATAGCAGATAGATAGTGAGATAGATAGATAGGAGGACACAATGTATTAATGTAACAGCTAATACAATTTTAACTTTGCAAATGTAACAGGTTAATATGTCCCTCTTGTGAATTTCGCCAAAACACCCTTTTTTCATTGTTTTGTTTATTATTATTATTTTATTATCAAAAGTCTTTTGTTTTGAAACATCGTCACTTCCTGCCGAAGTGATGTATTTCCCCTCGCGTCTCTCATTTCTGAGCGTGCTTCCCTCTCGCGCCAGTTTCTCTGGAAGTGTTGAGAGGTAAGGACTGCTCTGTGGTTCTAGACATATCTTTGGGTTAAAAGAGCTTTATAATGGTGTAAATGTGTGGATAATTTGCAGGGCAATGAACCTGATAATATGTAATAACTATTTATGTTGGAGAGGAACAGTTGTGCACTTTCTGTGGAGTTATATAGAACTGGCGATCTTTTCTGTGTAACACATTGGGTAGGCCTAAACCCTGACGCTGTTACATGTCTTCCCATTAGAATCTAAGAGCCGAGGCGCCATCTTGTGGCCAAAGGATAAGACAAGACATTAACCCCTGTGTGTATTTGGGTTTTACAGGTAAAGATTGAATCTTATCAGTGGTTTTGTTTATTATTTTAATGTATCTGTTTAACAGGTAATGGGTCCATCTTATTAATGGTTTTGTTTATTATTTTAATGTATCTGTTTAATAGGTAATGAGTCAATCTTATTATTGGTTTATTGTATTATTTTGTATCTGTATTAACAGGTGGATGAGTGACCCATATTGTATTATTTTGTATCTGTTTTAACAGGTGGATGAGTGACCCATATTGTATTATTTTTGGTATTGAGTTATTGTATTATTCACTCCATGTGCTATTTCAATGTGAATTAAAATAGAGTTTCTCTGGAAGTGTTGAGAGAATCTAAAAACCGAAGGCGCCATCTTGTGGCCAAGGATAAGACAAGACATTAACCCCTGTGTGTATTTGGGTTTTACAGGGTGAATAAACAACCTGAGATCCAGTCCTGCCTGATTATTGACAGTACACCAGAACACAACGCAAGCTAAACCATCGGTTACATTGGTGCCGTCGACCTTCGGATTCATCTGCCATCGATGTCGTCTCGATCGCCGAGGGAAGCTGAAGATCGCCTTCGTTCCAAGTTGGTCACTCTTGGCCGTGTGGGGCATTTTGAATAAGGTTTTATAAAAATAAAAAAAATAAAAAGGAGAAAAGGAGAAAAGATTGACAACTGAGGAAAGGGGAATAATTACTTCAAAGTGTCGAATAGAATAAAGCAAATACTTTGTTAGATAAGGTTTTATAAAAAGGAGAATAATTACTTTAAAGTGTCAAATAGGAACATTGGATTATTGGATATTGTGTGACGATATATATATGTACTTATGTACGTATGATTTTTATTTTTGTATAGTTCTTTGAATTTTTCAATTGTCATGGAACCAGCAGCTAACTCAGAAGGGGCTGGGGTCTCTGAAGGAGAGAGTTTATCTGGGGTGGGCTTTGGGAGAGGTTGGTTTTTGGGTGATGAAGGCCAAACGCCTAGGGTGGGTGGGTTGCAAACCCCACGGTTTTGTTCCACTGGTGACCAGGTCCCCCGGTATGAATTTCCAAGCCCACAAACAGCTTCTCATGTAGATGAAGGCCAAACGCCTAGGGCGGGTGGGTTGCAAACCCCACGGTTTTGTTCCACTGGTGGCCAGGTCCCCCGGTATGAATTACCAAGCCCACAAACAGCTTCTCACGTAGAGTTGAGTGCTCTCATCTCAGAGTTGGCCAGTCAGATTGGTCAGTTGATTGCGACCCAGTTACAGGGTGACAGGGGTGTTAATAGGTCCATGTCAGCAGAGAGCCCTAAATCGGAGCAGAGAGCTCCTGAGTTGAATTTGTCAGGTGTAAAGCTCGTCATGCAGTCCGATGTTAAGGAGCCACCAATTTTCAGGGGCGATGGCAGTGATAAATACTCCGTTCGTGAGTGGGTGGAAGTAATGGGGGTGTATCTTATAAAAAAAAACACACCGAAACACCAACAGTCACAAGAGATACTGTCTAAGCTAATGGGGGGGGCGAAAGATGTAGTGAGAATTACGCTACGACACAACCCCACACTCGACCCCATTAAGACTCCCGACCTGATCTTTGACATTCTGAAGCAGCACTTCGGTGAGCTATCCTACTCATCCATGCCCATGGCTGGCTTTTATAATATCAAGCCACTGCAGCGGGAGGGAGTGATGGAGTACTGGGTGAGACTGAACAATGCCATTGATATTGCAGACGAGTGTCTAAAGAGGCAGGGGCGTAGTGTGGAGGATCCAGGACGTGAAGTGTCGATGATGTTCATCAAGTACTGTCCAGACCCGGCCCTTTTTAACAGGCTCAGCATCAGAGCGGCTGAAGAATGGTCGACCAGCGAGGTTCAGGAGCGCATCGACAGCCACCAGCGTGAGCTCAGGTCATCGCAAGCCAGTTCTCAAGCCCCGCAGATACATGTACTGAGCCACACCCAGACGGCCATACCACAGCACATGGAGAGACCACCGCCAGTGCATGTCAGCACAGCTTCACATCTCTCAGCTGTCCCAACTGCGGCAGCATACGATGTGGCATCGGTGTCAGCACTCACCCCACAGCTTTCGCCCACAGCAGCCCAGTTAATTCCGGCTCCAACAGCCGCTCTCACTCCACAACTTCCCCAGGTGCTAATCGCCCCTCACCCGGTACCAGTGGCCACTGCTCAACCTGGTTTTGAGCCAGGTCATCGCCAGCCGGCTCCGGGCCTCACTGCAGAGGCCGACGTAGATGGCATGCATGCTCTATTCAGCCTCTTGGGTCGCATGATGACACAGCAGAATGTGCAGGTGGCAGCCCATGCACCGGCACCGGCCCCGCCAAGACAGTTTGCTCCGGGTCCTTTTCAGACGAGGAACTGCCGGGTCTGCGGTGATACCGACCACTCCATGCTCATGCACTGCAGGAGAGAATCTGTGCCTCTCATGCTTCACTCCAGGTCATTGGAAGAGAGACTGCAACAGGCGTGGACAGAGGCAGTCAGGTCAGGGCGACCCCAGTCGGGATCAGCCTTCGGGAAACTAGAACACCCACACTCAGAGAGGGGCAGTGTGGGGGGTGGACAGCAGACCCTCAGTGAAGATGAGTCAAGTCTCGAGCTTCTCTATGTTAACACCTGTTCAGGCACTCACTTGACTGCGGCAAAGCAGAGGGGTTTGTGCATCGCATCCGCCTGACAGATGACCGGCCGTTCCGCATGCCATACAGGAGAGTGCCCCCTGCCCACTATGAACATCTCCGGCAGGTGCTCACAGGGATGGAGGAGATGGACATCATCCGCAAATCCATCAGCGAATATGCATCTCCCCTCGTCATGGTCTGGAAGAAGGATGGTGGGCTGAGGATTTGTACAGATTTCAGATGGCTGAATGCTCGGACTCTGAAGGATGCCCATCCGCTTCCTCACCAAGCCGACTGTCTGGCAGCTCTCGGAGGCAATGCCTTCTTCAGCACAATGGACCTAACCTCCGGGTTTTACAATGTCCCCATGTGCGAGGAAGACAAAAAGTACACTGCCTTCACGACACCTATTGGCCTGTACGAATACAACAGAATGCCACAGGGACTCTGCAACAGTCCAGCTTCCTTTATGCGGATGATGTTGGATATCTTTGGCAGTCTCAACTTCACCAGTTTGCTCTGCTACCTGGATGACCTCCTTGTATTTGGCCCCACCGAAGAGGAAGCCCTTAGCAGGCTGCGAGTGGTCTTCCAGAAGCTGAGGGGCAGTAATCTCAAGCTGAGTCCGAAGAAATGTCATCTTCTGCGGGAGTCAGTCAAGTTCCTTGTTCACGTAATCGACCGGAGTGGTGTTGCTGTGGATCCAACAAAGGTGGATGTGATTTCTAACATGCCAAGGGAGGCCGTAATGGAGGAGGATGGCTGCACTCCCTCTGTGAAGAGGCTTAGGTCCTTCTTGGGCATGGTATTTTTCTACCAGAGCTTCATCCCTGGATGCTCCGCCATCGCCAAGCCTCTGTTTGCCCTGACAGGGGGCCAGAAGAGGAAGGGCCGTGGTGGAAGGAGTGCCGGCATGTTCAGGAAGTTGACCGCAGCAGACTGGAGTCCTGCATGTGAGGAAGCCTTTCATAGGCTCAAGAGGGAGCTCCTCAGCTGTGCTGTGCTGGCTCATCCAGACTTTTCGAGGCCCTTCATCTTGTCTGTCGATGCATCTCTGGATGGACTAGGGGCAGTCTTGTCACAGCTACCCGCTGGAGAGGATAAGGCACACCCCATCGCCTTTGCCAGCAAAAGCCTCAGCAAGTCGCAGCAGAGATATCCCGCCTATCGTCTTGAATTCTTGGCTTTGAAGTGGAGCGTTACGGAGAAGTTCAGTCACTGGCTGAAAGGGCACGGCTTCACGGTGTGGACTGACAACAACCCACTCACCCACATACTGACGAAGCCCAAGCTTGACGCCTATGAACAGCGATGGGTGGACAAGTTGTCGGCCTACAACTTCGACTTGAAATACATCCCAGGTCCAAAGAATGTTGTTGCAGACGCACTCAGCCGTGACCCCTTCAATTCTCCCATCAGCAGGCGTCTCATTCAGGAACCCTACAGTAGCTTGGTGCATGAAGCAGAGGGTGAAGAAGCTGGCAGAGTGCAGGATGCTTTCAGGCTTAGCATCCAGCATGTTCAGGTGGTCCAGGGATCTGAGTCCGCACCGGACATGGCTGGTTCCTGCGGCTCCTCTGAAGTAAGGGCTGCCCTGCTGCATCACAGTGACTGGACGGCTACTGCAGAGAACAGGGCTACTTGCCTCGTTCATCAGGTACAGCAGCTGCAACCTGCTGGTCAAGATACCTTGCCTTCATTCACCTTACGTGAGCTGGAGGATCACCAGCTTCAAGATTCTGCCATCGCCGGTGTGCTGCCATTCGTTGTCCGCAAGCGACGTCCTACCAGGCGGGAGAGAAGTGGTATAGATGCAAGATCACTGGCTGTGCTGAAACATTGGGAGAAGCTCAAGGTCTGAGACAGTGTCTTGTACAGGGAGACAAGAGACCCAGTAAGCAAGATAAAGAGGCTTCAGTTGGTGCTGCCGGCAAGTCTGATGGACAAGGCGTTGGAGGGAGTGCATGATTTGGCAGGACACCAAGGTCGGGCCAGAACCCTCCATCTGGCAAGGCAACGTTTCTTCTGGCCTAACATGGAGAGGGATGTGAAGGAGTACGTTCGGTGCTGTGAGAGGTGTGTGCTTGCTAAGACTCCAGAACCTGCAGCACGAGCCCCGTTGGAGAGCATAAAGACCTCAGCTCCCATGGAACTCGTCTGCATCGACTTCTGGTCAGCGGAAGATAAGAACAAGAACTCTGTTGACGTGCTTGTGATAACTGATCACTTCACGAAAATGGCACATGCCTTCCCATGCAGAAACCAGACGGCCAAACAGATTGCCAGGAAGCTGTGGGACGGTGTTTTCTGTACCTACGGGTTCCCTGAGCGCATTCACTCAGACCAGGGTGCCAACTTTGAGAGTGAACTGGTGTCCGAGCTGCTGCAGTTGTCTGGTGTGGCCAAGTCTCATACCACCGCCTATCACCCCATGGGCAACGGGGGCACAGAGCGGTTCAATCGCACCCTGGGAAATATGTTGCGAGCACTCCCTCTCAGAGCCAAGCAAGAATGGCCTCAACAGATCCAGACTCTGACCTTTGCCTACAACGCAACCGTCCATGAGACCACTGGCTATGCGCCGTTCCACCTGATGTGTGGGCGTGTGCCGAGGCTTCCGGTGGACGTTGTATTCAGGTCTGTCCTGCATGATCCCGTTGTGGTGGATTTTAGCAGCTACTCTAAGACCCTCCAGACTTACCTGTCTGAGGCTGCCAGAATCGCTCAACAGCACACCGCCAAAGAGCAAGCGCACCAGGCTGGTCAGTACAATAAGAAGGTCAAGGGCGTCAGTCTACAAGTTGGGGATCGTGTGCTGCTGGCCAACAAGGGAGAACAGGGCAAGAGGAAGCTAGCTGATAAGTGGGAGCCTGTGGTGTACACTGTTGTCGAGAAAAACCCCAAGCTTCATATCTACAAAATCTGTGATGTCTCAGGCCGGCAGAAGGTCGTCCACAGGAACCTGCTGTTGGATGACAGTTTCCTCCCTGTTCGGGATCGACTGGAGGATCAGTATTCAGACATCTCATCCGATGCTGGTGATCTCAGTGGCTTGGACGACGAGTCTTCTAGGGAGCGGACATCATCGTGGGTCCTGTCTGACTCAGACCGAAATGAGGATGGAAGCACAGTGGCAGATGCCGTTGACTCGCCTCCCTCTGATCACGTGGATGACGCACTGACTGACACAGCCTCCACTCTGGCCAGTTGTCCACTTGACTCTGAAGAGACACAGACTGTTCCTGTTGTCGACTCGGACATGCCACAGACCTCTGAATACAGACGTGACAGCCCTCAGCCCGACCTATCTCAAACCTTTAGCAGCCGACATGACAGACCACTCTCAGGGTTGCCCGAGCATGATTCTGTCCAAGTTCCGATTGCGGGTGGGGTAGTCACAAGGGCGGGGAGGATGGTCAAGCCAGTCAATAGGCTCATAGAGAACATGGTTCAGAAACCTGTTAATTGGGGTCTGTTGCCGCCTCGCAAGGCATGGTGTGGCATAAAGTTTTAAAGTCACTTCATACACATATTTATAAATGGGACCGATAGGACGCTGTCGCATATGAGTGCCTGGGGATCGGGTGTAATGGGGTGTAGACTGCACCTCTATGTTCTTGAAGGGTTGGGGGTTTGATCAACCTGTAACGCCTTTTAATCTGTTTTACGGATAGTTTTTTTTCAACTGAACTCAGAGATTAGATCTTTGTGTTGACTGATCCAGAGGGGTAGAATTGAGCGGTGTCTTATGCGCGTCCTTAGTGTTGAAGTGCAGCTTTGGTGCTAGGTGATTTTGGGGAAATTCGGGGGGGGGGGGGGTGAATGTAACATGTTAATATGTCCCTCTTGTGAATTTCGCCAAAACACCCTTTTTTTCATTGTTTTGTTTATTATTATTATTTTATTATCAAAAGTATTTTGTTTTGAAACATCGTCACTTCCTGCCGAAGTGATGTATTTCCCCTCGCGTCTCTCATTTCTGAGCGTGCTTCCCTCTCGCGCCAGTTTCTCTGGAAGTGTTGAGAGGTAAGGACTGCTCTGTGGTTCTAGACATATCTTTGGGTTAAAAGAGCTTTATAATGGTGTAAATGTGTGGATAATTTGCAGGGCAATGAACCTGATAATATGTAATAACTATTTATGTTGGAGAGGAACAGTTGTGCACTTTCTGTGGAGTTATATAGAACTGGCGATCTTTTCTGTGTAACACATTGGGTAGGCCTCAACCCTGACGCTGTTACATGTCTTCCCATTAGAATCTAAGAACCGAGGCGCCATCTTGTGGCCAAAGGATAAGACAAGACATTAACCCCTGTGTGTATTTGGGTTTTACAGGTAAAGATTGAATCTTATCAGTGGTTTTGTTTATTATTTTAATGTATCTGTTTAACAGGTAATGGGTCCATCTTATTAATGGTTTTGTTTATTATTTTAATGTATCTGTTTAATAGGTAATGAGTCAATCTTATTATTGGTTTATTGTATTATTTTGTATCTGTATTAACAGGTGGATGAGTGACCCATATTGTATTATTTTGTATCTGTTTTAACAGGTGGATGAGTGACCCATATTGTATTATTTTTGGTATTGAGTTATTGTATTATTCACTCCATGTGCTATTTCAATGTGAATTAAAATAGAGTTTCTCTGGAAGTGTTGAGAGAATCTAAAAACCGAAGGCGCCATCTTGTGGCCAAGGATAAGACAAGACATTAACCCCTGTGTGTATTTGGGTTTTACAGGGTGAATTAACAACCTGAGATCCAGTCCTGCCTGATTATTGACAGTACACCAGAACACAACGCAAGCTAAACCATCGGTTACACAAACTCCCATCTTACATGTAACGTTATTATGATAGGTCTGCTGTAGCAGAAAAAACGCGACTCAGTCACCTTCACTGAGTAAATCCAAATGTTGAAACAGTGCCAACACAAACCCAAAAACACTTTAACCTATTGGTAAACAAACGTATTGTTGAAAATATACACTATGACTGCTGTTGTGACATGTTTAAGATCTTATTTACTAGTTTACACTCACCTTCAAACGCTAGCTTGCTGCTCTGACTCACTCTGCAAATCGGGGTCTAAAGGTTAGAGAAGCGGGTTTGTAAATGGAAGGTCGCCGGTTCGATCCCCGGAACCGGCAGGGAAAATCTGCCGCTGAAGTGCCCTTGAGCAAGGCACTTAACCCCCAACTGCTCCAGTGGAGTTGCTCAGTGGCCAACGGTGTCAGACTGTGGTTGTACTGGGCAGCTCCCAGGTGTGAATGGAACTGTGTGAATGTGAAGCAGGGCGTTCCTGAAAAAGAGCATCTGTGCTCAGCGAACCTACCCTGCGTAAATAAAGGTAAAAAAAATGAAAATTACTTCCTTCTTGGAAAGAAGCTCACAGAACAATAAGTGGCTCCGGACCTGTTTTGATGCAATGTGTTGGAACAGGATTCCTGGTCTGAAAACAGTTTTCCGACAGTCATTTCAGACTTTACACAATGAAAACTGCTGATCTGACCCGTGATCTTAATTTTAACTAGAACTAAGATGAGGGAACATTATTACTCCAGTTTTAGCTTCACTTTCAATAAAAAAAAAAAGGTATAATTATGTTTTGCAATTTAAATTAGTTTTTGTGATTTTAAACTCCTGCTGTTCTTTTCTTAACTTTTTTTTTGCTTTATTTTTATTAAATGTATGGTTAACCCCTCTTGGAGGCATGACCTCGACTATACAGATTGTTATTTATGGTTAACCCCTCTTGAAGGCATGACTTTGACTATACAGATTGTTAATTATGGTTACCCTTTCTTGGAGGCATGAATTTGACTATAAAGATAGTCAGCTATGCAGGACTGCCAACATCAAAGTGAATATCAGGAAGGCAGCAGGACCGGACGGCATCCCCGGCCGCGTCCTAAAAGTCTGTGCCGACCAACTGGCCCCGGTATTCACTGACATATTTAACCTGTCCTTAGAACAGGCTGTCATCCCCACCTGCCTGAAGAAGTCCACTATTATCCCTGTACCCAAGAAATCCAAGCCTGCTTGCCTCAACGACTACCGCCCTGTAGCTCTCACCTCCATTGCCATAAAGTGCTTTGAGAAGCTAGTAAAGGGCTACATCTGCTCCTCCCTCCCCATCAACATGGACCCCCTGCAATTTGCATACCGCCCCAACAGGTCCACGGAGGACGCCATAGCCCATGTGCTGCACACAGCAGCATCACACCTGGACAAGAGGAAGGGGAACTATGTGAGAATGCTATTCATCGACTACAGCTCGGCATTCAATACCATAGTCCCCTCCAAACTCATAGCCAAGCTCAGGGACCTGGGCCTGAACTATGACCTCTGCCAGTGGGTCTTGGACTTCCTGACGGGCAGACCCCAGGTGGTGAGAGCAGGCAACTGCACCTCCTCATCCATCACCCTCAACATAGGGGCCCCCCAGGGCTGTGTTCTGAGTCCCCTCCTCTACTCCCTGTACACACACGACTGTGTGGCTCAGCAGAGTAGCAACACAATCATCAAATTTGCTGACGACACAGTGGTGGTGGGCCTGATCTCTGCAAACGACGAGAGGGCCTACCTGGATGAGGTCAAGGTCCTGGCGGGATGGTGCCAGGAAAACAGCCTCTCCCTGAACGTTAGCAAAACAAAGGAGATGATTGTGGACTTCAGAAGGTCGGGGGTCAAGGACTACAGCCCCCTCAGCATCGACGGGGCACCGGTTGAGAGAGTGAACAGCTTTAAGTACCTCGGAGCCTACATATCCGAGGACTTGACATGGACCACACACATTGACAGTGTTGTGAAGAAGGCACGACAACGCCTCTACTTCCTCAGGCGCCTAAGGAAGTTCCAAGTCAGTCAGAAGATCCTTAAGAACTTCTACTCATGTACAATAGAGAGCATCCTGACTGGCAACATCACCTCCTGGTTTGGGAATAGCACTGCACAAGACCGAAGCAGACTACAAAGAGTGACGTGTTCAGCCGAACGCACAATTGGAGGGGGGCTCCCCACCCTCCAGAACATTTACAACAAGCGGTGCAGGGGCAAGGCTAAGAGAATCATTAAGGACTCCAGTCACCCGAACAACTGCCTCTTTGAACTGCTGCGGTCAGGCAAGCGATACCGGAGTCTCAAGGCGAGCACAGAAAGACTCAGAAGAAGCTTCTATCCCCAGGCCATCAGGCTACTCAACGAACAATGAACACTACACAACAACCATCAAACGCACATAGCACACACATCCACACGCACACACTCACTTTAAACAAACACACTGTAGCACCCACTCCCCACACTTTATAGCACACACTCACTTTAAACAAACACACTGTAGCACCCACTCCCCACACTTTATATTTATTGATAAAGGATTGCACTACAACTCGTACACCTTACTGTAAATTGTACCTAAATTGTACCTCATCCCATTTCTGCTTTGCACTATATAGTATTGTATATTAGTACACTGCATAGTATTGTATATTATATGGTAACTCAGTTACGTCTATTCTGCATCGAACATTGTACATATGTCTATACTGAACACTGTGACCTCATTTTCTACTTCTAATTTACATGCTATACTATGTTATTGATACTTATCTTGTCTAGCACAGTCTCTGGAGCGTAACAGTAAGAAGCATTTTGTATAAAAGTATTCTGTACTTCTGTATGACAACTATTAAAGAAACTTGAAACTTGAAACTTGAAAAACATCAACAGTGATGAAAGTAAAGAGCTTATCTTTCTCAGTCTTAACCACGCTGTACTTAAGTGAGTTGATTCCATCTTTGTCCATTTTTACTCTGGTTTCCGCTATTAGAGCAAACCTCTTATTGCTCTTATATTCTTATTGTTCGCATTGTGAAAGTCTCTCGTATGCCTGATCATCCTGTATTTGCCAACTTGATGGTCTGGCCGAGAGAGGGACATGCCACGGAGTGAAGTGCGTTTGTACATTTCGTCGTCCTCACCTCCCCAACCCCAGAATCGATTGGCAAAACCATTGACCTTCAAGAACTGTTCTTTAGACAGAGCTGTAACTCCACCAAATATGTTTTTATATGGCAGCGTGAAGCGAAACTTGTCCACAGCCACAGACAGGTGCTGAGGCTGGCTAAAACATCTGTAGATGTTGCGGTCGTCCATGGGAACCAGGTCCACATCGCTGAAGACAAAACAGTCATAGTCGTCCTCCCTCAGGGCCTCAACGAAGCCCACGTTCATCAGCTTGGCTCTGTTGAACGTCCCGTTGCCGTGCTGGTTGATGATGTAGATACCGTAGTCCAGCTGCTGGCGTTGCAGGATAGGATGGAGGTAGTACAGGTACAGCCAGTACTTCAGGTGGTGGAACCGGTTGCGAAACAGGATGATGACCGCCACCTTCTGTTGGGCGATGCAGTCTTGGGGTTTGAATCGCCCTCCGGCCCGGAGATCAAGGTTCTCCCTCCTGACTGAGTCTAATGTCAGTGGCTTGTTGAACTCCACTGCCAATGGTCCCACCAGCTTAGGAGGCCTTTCAGGGCAGGGCTGCAAGTTTGCCAACACCTGGGTCCTTTGCGTTTGATTTTCACGCCGACTTATATAAATATAATTAACACTAATATCACTCACGTACAGCCAGTAGAATGTGAAACAAAGCATAACAGCCAGTCCTGCTCCTTTGGAGAATTTTGTCCACATCTTCAATGTCCTGAGTATTTGGTCCTGATTTGATCCAATGTCTACTAATCCTGTACTAAGTGACATTTATCTTAAAGATGTAACTTATCTGAGACTGTAGAAGTGGTGTAGCACTACAAGACGTCCCACCTCCAGAGCTATGTGGCAGGGCCTCAAAACGATGACAGACTACAAAGGCACCTCCCTCAAACTGAACAGTGACATCTCCTTAGCAAATGATCTCAATACCTTCTATGCGAGGTTTGAGGCTGGTAATAACAACACCAGCCCACAAGCCACGGCAATGGGGGGGGGGGGGTCTGCTGATGGAGACTCAGTGTTCAGGGTAACAGAGCATGAGGTGAGGCGGACCTTTAAAAAAGTGAATATCAGGAAGGCAGCGGGACCGGACGGCATCCCCGGCCGCATCCTAAAAGTCTGTGCCGACCAACTGGCCCCGGTATTCACTGACATATTTAACCTGTCCTTAGAACAGGCTGTCATCCACACCTGCCTAAAGAAGTCCACTATCATCCCTGTACCTAAAAAATCCAAGCCTGCTTGCCTCAACGACTACCACCCTGTAGCTCTCACCTCCATAGCCATGAAGTGCTTTGAGAAGCTAGTAAAGGGCCACATCTGCTCCTCCCTCCCCATCAACCTGGACCCCCTGCCATTTGCATACCGCCCCAACAGGTCCATGGAGGACGCCATAGCCCATGTGCTGCACACAGCAGCATCACACCTGGACAAGAGGAAGGGGAACTATGTGAGAATGCTATTCATCGACTACAGCTCGGCATTCACGACTGTGTGGCTCAGCGGAGTAACAACACAATCATCAAATTTGCTGACGACACAGTAGTGGTGGGCCTGATCTCTGCAAACGACGAGAGGGCCTACCTGGAAGAGGTCAAGGTCCTGGCGGGATGGTGCCAGGAAAACAGCCTCTCCCTGAACGTCAGCAAAACAAAGGAGATGATTGTGGACTTCAGGAGGTGTTGTGAAGAAGGCACGACAACGCCTCTACTTCCTCAGGCGCCTAAGGAAGTTCCAAGTCAGTCAGAAGATCCTTAAGAACTTCTACTCATGTACAATAAAGAGCATCCTGACTGGCAACATCACCTCCTGGTTTGGGAATAGCACTGCACAAGACCAAAGCAGACTACAAAGAGTGACACGTTCAGCCGAACGCACAATTGGAGGGGGGCTCCCCACCCTCCAGAACATTTACAACAAGCGGTGCAGGGGTAAGGCTAAGAGAATCATTAAGGACTCCAGCCACCCGAACAACTGCCTCTTTGAACTGCTGCGGTCAGGCAAGCGATACCGGAGTCTCAAGGCGAGCACAGAAAGACTCAGAAGAAGCTTCTATCCCCAGGCCATCAGGTTGCTCAACGAACAATAAACACTATACAACATCCACCAAATGCACACAGCACACACATCCACACGCACACACTCACTTTAAACAAACAACACAATGCAGCACCCACTCTCCACACTTTAGATCACCTAAACACACTTTATATTTATTGATAAAGGATTTGCACTACAACTCGTACACCTTACTGTAAATTGTACCTAAATTGTACCTTATCCCATTTCTGCTTTGCACTATATAGTATTGTATATTAGTACACTGCATAGTATATTGTATATTATATGGTAACTCAGTTATGTCTATTCCGCATCGAACATTGTACATATGTCTATACTGACCACTGTGACCTCATTTTTTTTACTTCTAATTTACATGCTATACTATGTTATTTCAAACTGTAGTAGTTTTCCAAACAACTGTTTAAAATTGTACTGTACAACACGGACTCAGAAGGTAATTGGAAGAGAAATTGGAGGTAAATTGCAACATTACATTCATAGCTAACTCAAAAAAACTGTCCTTATTTGGTCTCCTGGAGAGGGGGCAAATGAGAATAGCAGCTGAATGAATTACCACATACTGACATTCCTACCATAGGAATGTCAGTATCAAGCCTCAGGATCAAATAGACTTCTTGGAACCAAGATTTAGAGATAATGCTGATTGTAAAGAGGAGCCAGACAGTTGGTCTCAAACTATAAATAAGATCAGAGGAAGCCTTGTGTTTAGGGGAGGGTGGAGACACGTAGGTGTTTTGCACCAGGCCCCTGAGAACAAAGCAAGACGGAACTAGCTCAGATTAGAAACCACCCTTTTAGAAACCGTTCTGCAGCTGTTGAACACCCCCTGTTTTAGAAACTGCTAGAAAACAATCCTAATAAGGAATTCCGGCCTGTCGCTATTCAAGGGTGGGTAGCCTATGAACAGACAGGGCTACTGGTCTTCCAATAAGGGAGCTCGGTAATGCTCAGAACGACCCGCCCCCATGACGTAATGTTGGGGGCGGAGACCTAGACTTTAAGATGGTGTGCTCTGAGGGAGAGCGACAGAACCCCCACGAACGACAGACAGCAAACAACAGCGAATCTACACTCTTCCTCCACTCGACAAAGAAGACAGCGGTGACGCCCCGGAGCAGACGAGAGATAACAACCGAAGAACGAGAACAGACGTCGAGCCCATAGATATTGAATATTTAGACTGAATCCTACGAATCCTCCGGCATAGTGGTTGCTGCTCGTAGTTTTCATTGCTTTTACTCTTCAAATCGTTGATTTGTATTGATTGAAATTAGGGATGTTTATTTAACCTTTATTTACCCAGGCAAGCAAGTAAGAACCAATTCTTATTTAATTTATTGTCAAAAGTATGCATGTTGGTTTAATTCAACAACAAGAGATATGTAATGTTAATTTTTTCTTTTTTAATTATCATATTTTGCACAGATAATGCTTACATTTAGAAAGCCTTTTGAATGCATCCAGTGAAATTATTAATTACCTGAAATTATTCAGTTTTTTTGGGGGGAAACCCTGCATATATCGGTATCGGTTGATATCGGTATCGGTATCGGTATCGAAATTAAGAGTTGGACAATATCGGAATATCGGTATCGGTAAAAAAGCCAATATCGAGCATCCCTAATTGAAATCCTTTTCATTAAACACGGATTCTTCAAAATATCAAACTGCTCAGACCTCCCTTTCTCAAGCCGTCGTAACCACCGGTGGCCGCCGCCGCAGCAAACCATTACCTGGTTTGCATGTTTGTTTTTATAGTACTTCACGGCTTTAAAGGTTTTTGAATCACAACGCAGAGCAGATTAGTATTAGGTTCTGATTTCTATCAGAACAATAAGCCAGAAAAGTACTACATTTGGTGTCGCGACCCCAGAACGAGAAGCGGCCGTGAAACGAGAATTTTTTTCTTCATTCATCAACCTCAACAAACAACAACGTCGACCGGAGCTGCACCAGTTTCGATCCTGGAAAATAGGTGAGTGATGACGAGAAATGTGGTCGTTCAGTTCGAACCAAGGGGGGGGTTGATAAGGTATTACCTCATATTATAGTAAATGTGAAGAAACGTTGGGTGGCACAACTACTGGTTTATGGTGTGGGTCGAGGCGTCGGACTACAGCAGATGAAAGGCTTAACTGATCATGGGCGCGGTATATCTGGTGTTGGCAAGTTCGACAGATGCGTATTCTGGGTTATGAAAACCTAATATATTTCTCAGAACCGGGCGCAATAATGTTGGTAATTTTTTGCGTGTCTGAACAGTGGAGGAGCTATGTATTTGCGCCGGGGAGGTGGGACAGGTCTCGCCGGGGGGGCTGGTACTCAAAGTGGCGCCCGGGCGAGGTGTGTTTCGTCGGGACGTGGATACAGTAGCTCAAACGCTGTTTGGATTATGTAATCAGATGTGGTGAAATGAGGGGGTGATCGGTATAAATCAGGGGGCTTGTTGTGGGTCGCAGGACAAAATCGAGTTAAGAGCAATGTATGAGCGATTAGGTACTGCTTAGAAGTACGCAGGTTGTTACAATGTTGGTATGATGGTAGCGGAGGAGGTTTCAATTCGACGAATCTGCGTTCTTGGTACTCAATATCGGCCGAACTAAATGGAGAATTATGCCTGATTTAAGGTATTTTTCAAGTAGATTAAGTTGACGAAGGGCTGTCCCCATGTTGAGAATGTGGATTTCAGAGGCTCCAAAGTCGCCAGATCTTATTTAGTGCGTGACTGTCTGAGACATATTGTTAGAACTCGATCGCTGTGATAGCTGGCGAACATATTAGTACTTTAATAACATGTTGATTCAACGTACTTGTTGTATTTTGAATGATAGGGGCGATTAGAATAAACTATTGCGCTTAGTCTCGCTTTTTTATAAACACACAGAAGGTATTAAGAATTGTGAAGATACAATGGGACCTTGTAAAGGTGTATTATTAGATTGTGAATGTGAGGCTAGTTAAATTAGTGTGTAAAAATGCGTAAATAGAAGTGTGTTGCATAACAAAAGGACTTATGGTTGGGTTATACGTTGATTAATAAAATATGGATTAAATCTGTACACTGGCGCTTATGTTGTGATTAAAAGCCATTTTTAACGTTATGCCAGTGTGAGCGCCACGTCCATTGTGCCACCGGACCATGAAGCGGGGGCGCGTGCATACTCGTCGTGGCTCGTGCTACAGTGGGAGCACGTTCTCGACAAGGACTTGTGTGCGGCAGGGCGCGTGCGTGTCGTGGCGCGCAAGGCGGTGTGTGACTGAGCGGCTGAGCTGGTTACATACTGTATGGCTGGATAAATGAAACGATGTGATTAACTCATCGGGGCTCGTTAAGATATTGGAAAATACTGCATGGTGTGGATGAGACGATGGTTCAGTGCGACTGTAATTGTCTGTGAATATTGAATGTCACGGCGCAGACGATAGACGCAGCCCGCTAGCCAGCCCGAGGCCAGCGCGTAAGCTAGTGATGAATCCGGCTAGCACGCTAGAATCTGTCATGTACATTGTTCAGTTAGCTCGTTAGCCTCCATAGAGCTCGGATGGGCAGCTGGTAGTTAGCCTGTCTGGGCCTGATAACAAGCAATTGCGAGTAGTCCGCCCTAACAATGTATTTAGGTCCACAACGCCAAGCCACTCACCCGACAAAGCTATCAAGCCACCGTCTCGACCAACCCCCCGAGATATTCCTCCGCTTTGGCCAACGACCAAAATGAGCGACGGTCATCGCCCTTACATAGCACAGACAATCTTGCGGGGGCGAATAGCGTAGGCCTCAAGCCCAGTTTCCATAGCTTGGCCATGACCAGTTTGTATTCGCCCCTCTGTGCCTGAACCTCCGGTGTGAAGTCCTCGAAAATGGCCACTTTGTGATTGTCGAGACCCAGATCCCCCCTTCTGGCCCGGGCCGACCGCATGATGAGTTCTCTCTGTTGTAGCCTGTTTAGCTTGACAATGATGGGCCTCGGCTCCTTGCCCACACCAGGACTGGTCTTGCCCGCTCTGTAGGCCGACTCACACAAGGGCGGATCGGGAAGGACATCCTTCCCCAGTATCCTCTGCAGCAGCTCCGGCATGTTCTCCGAGAGACGTCCTCCCTCACTGCCCTCCGGTACACCAACAATCCTGATGTTGTATCGTCTCTCCCTGGACTGCAGTTCCACAATTACCGACTGTAGTTTGCCGACGTCAGCCTGCGTAGCCAGCAGGGAGCTCTCTAGACCCGCCACCCTTTCGCCTTGTTGAGAGGCCTCAACCGTTAGCGAAGCTAGTTCGTTAGCGTTAGCTGCGGCGGCAGCGTGTAGCGACTCCATCTTTTCTTTCAACGGACCTACCGCCAGCCTGATTTCCTCCGACATTGCCCGATGGAAGGAATCAAAAAGTTCCGCCTGCGCTTTTATCTGAGCATCAGCGAAGCGTACCTCAAAGTCTGCATGGAGTTTGGTCACGACCGAGAGAATTTCACTTATCTCAGGCGAAAGCGAGGACGGGCCCGGTGCCATTTTGTCGGCTGAAGCGTTGTTGGCTCTGGTTCCCGGCTTCGACATCACGAAAAGTCGAAAAAAGGTCGATGAAGGTAGTAGATGCTCGACCATTCAACAAAAAGATCAATAAGAAATAAAAATAAAATAAAGACTAGTGGGGTGACAGTGTTTTCCGCACGATAATAGGGAGCTCCCGTGAAACACGTCTCACCCCATGAACGCCTGGCTCCGCCCCCTGGTAGTGAAAGGTTTAAAACTATAGCAATTGGGAAACAGGGTGGAAACCTGACCTGAGCATGACGTAAGAGTAAAGATTGGCCACCATGTGAATATGGTCAATGATTTGTTTGGCTGTGGTGAATCCTCATAATACAGAGACGGTGATTCACTTCGTCTCTGAAGGTAACTTTTTGGGATTTGTGATTCCTTCAGTTCGTGTCACAAGTAAGTGTTAAATATGTGCATAATGAGGACGCTTAGTTATTGTCTGTGATTTATATGGTTAAGGCTTATACTAATGTTATAAATAATTCTACCAGCTGTTTAGGAAGCAATGTACCAGTATGTTTATAGTGATAATCTAGCCAATTGGGTATAATCTATGTTGTTGATTATAGTTATAGATGATGATGGCGCTGCCCCGTTCGGCTGCCTCTCTGTTTGCTCCGTCGAGACTGTGTTTACTTTTGTTAATATTTATAGTTTTTAGAGTTTTGTGCGTACCAACTGTTGGTGCATTTAATGTATATGACCGTCAGTCACTCATAGACATTGGATTACGGGAAACTTACCAACTGGATTACTCGCTGGATCAACTTTCCGAACCACATCAATGGCCAGAAGAAATCCTCCGGAGACTAGGACCAGATCCTTTGTTCCCAGAGCCCAGGAAAAGACGTCGAGGAAAAAGGGCTGGGATCCGAAACAGGCTGAGATCCAGACGACACCGTACACCACTTCCCAGTATATTGCTAGCCAATGTACAATCAATAGACAATAAACTGGATGACATCCGAGCAAGGATTCAATATCAAAGAGACGTTAGGGACTGCAATGTCCTTTGCTTCACCGAAACATGGCTAACACCGGAGGTTCCAGATCACGCGATTCAACCAGCGGATCACTTCTTTATCCATAGGAAGGATCGGACACAATCAGAGTCCGGTAAACAACGTGGTGGAGGTATTGCCTTCATGTTTAACAAAAATTGGAGTGATCCAACGAATGTGAAGGAATTATCCAACCACTGCTCCCCAGAACTGGAATATATAACCATCAAGTGTCGTCCTTTCTTCCTCCCGAGGGAGTTAACGGCGATCGTCTTGGTCGGAGTGTATATTCCACCGCAAGCCAACAACAACGCCGCGCTCTCCAGACTACACGACGAGGTAAATAATATACAAGCGACGAACGTTAACGCCGCCATTTTAGTACTGGGAGATTTCAATAGCGCCAATCTGAGAAAGGTATTGCCTGATTTCTACCAGCATGTGACTTGCAACACCAGAGGCGGTAACATCCTAGATCACTGTTACACGCAATTTAAAGGTGGCTACAAGGCTCATTCTGATAGTGGCTTTGGCAAGTCAGATCACGCATCCATTTTCCTTACACCAAAGTACAGACAAAGAATTAAAAGTACTCCCGTAGTCTCGCGAGAGGTGCAGAAATGGGATGTGACGTCAGAGGATACAATCCGGTCAGTGTTTCACAACACAGACTGGATTGTATTCCGCGACACAGATAACATTAATGCCTACACGGAGACAGTGCTGGACTATGTCTGTACTAGGGTGAAAGAAACAATCCCCACTACCAAAATGAAAGTTTACCCAAATCAAAAACCCTGGGTAGACAAATCCGTCCGTGAAGCTCTGAGAGAGCGCACCAAAGCATACAATGACGGCCTAGTGGCAGGCAACATGAATGACCACAAGGTGGCGCAACACAACGTAAGGAGGACAGTGTCAGAGGCCAAACGGCGCTACAGGGATAAAATTGAACTCCAGTTTGAACAAGCTGACTCTAGAGCTATGTGGCAGGGGCTCAAAACGATGACAGACTACAAAGGCGCCTCCCTCAAACTGAACAGTGACATCTCCTTAGCAAACGACCTCAATACCTTCTATGCGAGGTTTGATGCTGGTAATAACAACACCAGCTCACAAGCCCCGGCAATGGGGGGGGGGGGGTCGGCTGCTGATGGAGGCGCAGTGTTCAGGGTAACAGAGCATGAGGTGAGGCGGACCTTTAAAAAAGTGAATATCAGGAAGGCAGCAGGTCCGGACGGCATCCCCGGCCGCGTCCTAAAAGTCTGTGCCGACCAACTGGCCCCAGTATTCACTGACATATTTAACCTGTCCTTAGAACAGGCTGTCATCCCCACCTGCCTGAAGAAGTCCACTATTATCCCTGTACCCAAAAAATCCAAGCCTGCTTGCCTCAACGACTACCGCCCTGTAGCTCTCACCTCCATAGCCATGAAGTGCTTTGAGAAGCTAGTAAAGGGCTACATCTGCTCCTCCCTCCCCATCAACATGGACCCCCTGCAATTTGCATACCGCCCCAACAGGTCCACGGAGGACGCCATATCCCATGTGCTGCACACAGCAGCATCACACCTGGACAAGAGGCAGGGGAACTATGTGAGAATGCTATTCATCGACTACAGCTCGGCATTCAATACCATAGTCCCCTCCATACTCATAGCCAAGCTCAGGGACCTGGGCTTGGGCTATGACCTCTGCCAGTGGGTCTTGGACTTCCTGACTGGCAGACCCCAGGTGGTGAGAGCAGGCAACTGCACCTCCTCATCCATCACCCTCAACATAGGGGCCCCCCAGGGCTGTGTTCTGAGTCCCCTCCTCTACTCCCTGTACACACACGACTGTGTGGCTCAGCGGAGTAGCAATACAATCGTCAAATTTGCTGACGACACAGTGGTGGTGGGCCTGATCTCTGCCAATGACGAGAGGGCCTACCTGGAAGAGGTCAAGGTCCTGGCGGGATGGTGCCAGGAAAACAGCCTCTCCCTGAACGTCAGCAAAACAAAGGAGATGATTGTGGACTTCAGGAGGTCGGGGGTCAAGGACTACAGCCCCCTCAGCATCGACGGGGCACCGGTTGAGAGAGTCAACAGCTTCAAGTACCTCGGAGCCCACATATCCGAGGACTTGACATGGACCATACACATTAACAGTGTGGTGAAGAAGGCACGACAACGCCTCTACTTCCTCAGGCGCCTAAGGAAGTTCCAAGTCAGCCAGAAGATCCTTAAGAACTTCTACTCATGTACAATAGAGAGCATCTTGACCGGCAACATCACCTCCTGGTTTGGGAATAGCACTGCAAAAGACCAAAGCAGACTACAAAGAGTGACACGTTCAGCCGAACGCACAATTGGAGGGGGGCTCCCCACCCTCCAGAACATTTACTACAAGCGTTGCAAGGGGAAGGCTAAGAGAATTATTAAGGACTCGAGCCACCCGAACAACTGCCTCTTTGAACTGCTGCCGTCAGGCAAGCGATACAGGAGTCTCAAGGCGAGCACAGAAAGACTCAGAAGTAGCTTCTATCCCCAGGCCATCAGGCTGCTAAACGAACAATGAATGAACACTACACAACAACAACCACCAAACTCTGTAATATTGAATATTCACTCTGTAATAAATATTTGATTGCTAACACCCTCTCCTCATCTTTCAAGGTCAATAAAAGAATATACCTTATCAGTACAAAGAGGAGAACAAAAGCGGAGAAGAGAGGGAAGGAACCAGAGACAAAGGTAATATCTAGAGGCTGTAAAGGCAGGGAGAGGAAGAGAGAGCCAGGAGAAAGAAGATGGGGAGTGGGGGGATCAGAGGATGTAGCAGGAGGACGAGAGGTATGATGGGACTCCTCCTGATGCTCAGTCTCCTCATCTTGGGACTCGTCTGGTACATCTTCAATGACAGTAATGTGGGACATCATGGCCCCTTACATCCACAACAACAACAACAACAACAAGGCTGCAAGGACAACGTCATCGACAAAGTTGTGGAGCGCTACTCTCACAGCTGGCAGAGGCAGTTCAGATCTCTGTTGAGCAACAGGTGCCATGGCCTCACCAAGGCCATCGTCACTCAGGCCAACACTCCCCTGGGTACCAAGGTTGTGTACGATGGCGAGAAGAGAAAGCCTCTACAGGTCACCTCAGAGATCTTCAGCACCTTTGCAAAGGAACATCCCTTTCTAAATAAAACCTGGGACACATGTGCTGTGGTCGGGAATGGAGGAATCCTGGCCAATAGCAGCTGTGGTGAAAAGATAGACTCTGCCCAATTTGTCATCAGGTGCAACCTGCCTCCCTTGGAGAACGGCTACGAGAGAGATGTGGGCAACAAGACTGACCTTGTGACAGCCAACCCCAGCATCCTCCTGGAGAAGTTTGCGGGTCTGATGGAGCGACGTGGAAAGCTCTCCTTCGTGGAGAGCCTGCGTAGCTACGGCGACTCCCTGATGCTCCTGCCCGCCTTCTCCTACAGCCAAAACACGCCTGTGTCCCTGCGGGCCCTGTACACCATCCAGGACTTTCACAGTCCCTCCCGGCCGGTCTTCCTCAATCCCGAGTACCTCCAGAACCTGGCCCGCTTCTGGCGCGCGCAGGGCCTGAGCACAGTGCGGCTCAGCTCGGGCCTCATGATGGCCAGCCTGGCTCTGGAGCTCTGTGCCAACGTGCACCTGTATGGCTTCTGGCCCTCCAACCAGCACCCGCTCGGACACCGGCCGCTCACGGAACACTACTATGATGACAGGCAGAGCAAGAACGTGCACGCCATGCCCGCCGAGTTTGACCACCTGCTGAGGTTGCACGGTCAGGGCGTTCTCAGGATACACCTGGGAGAGTGTCTGCCGTCCAGCAGGTAGGGGCCCTGCACCCGGAGAGAATCCACCCAGCTAGAACTGACACCGCTGAGGGAACAGTGCCTCCTCTCTCCAGCCTCCTCCCCTTAACAGTCTTAAGATCTCAAGCCCTCGCACCGTCGCACGGCCCCGGCCGAAACTGGACGTACATGTCTGTGACACAGATTTGTTGTTTTTGAGCAGCAAGGGGAGGCATGGTTTACGTTTGTGGGGAATGCCTCGCTGATCACGGTGGAGGAGTGTCAAAGGTCACAGACAGCGTGACCAAAGAATGATGACCTCTCGGACGCCAAAGGGGCATCACCAGCAGACCTCTCGTCCTACAGATATTCCTGTGGAACCACACCCCTTTCCCCCCCTCCTAGATTCTGGTCCGGATACCAGAATAATCAACGACAAGACGGCGAGCCAAGACGGAGAAGACCTTTCAACCCTGTGATGCCATATTCTAGAAATCCTGAATAATGGGGGAGATTTTTAAAAGACTGTAAATTTTTTTTAAATCTAAGTATGTATTTTAAGCTTGTTAACAGAACGAGTGTGCCTCTGACCTAAGCGCGGAATGCACTGAAAGTCAGTGATTTATAAAGGATGTATTTTTGTTTCTCCCTCCTACTAGGGGTCAACTTACAATTTTAAAATGTTAAAAGATATATCAAGCGTCTGGCTAAAGGAGCTATTGACCTATAACTTGTGGGTAATAATTATGACCCTATACTACATTTTATGGAATGTACACTAAAAGTGAAGAGAAACCTTCATTTTCCTCCTCATCTTCTCTCCCCCTGAGTGAGGCCTCTGTGCGACCTTGCCTTCTGTAAGAAAAATGCACCCTACTGATTAAGCCTTCTGCCTCCTAAACTGCAGCTTGCTGATTGGTCGTTATGATCCTATCTACCTAGAAGACGAGTTATGTTCTGTCTCACTGTACAAACCATGCGCCCTCGGGTGGCGCCCAAGAATCCTAAAATGCACCCTACTGATTGGAGAAGAAGAGGGTTAACCCTTCACAAACCCAGAGGACTCACTGTAACACACTGCACTGTGTTTAGAAACAGAGCGTGACGGAGAAGGTGTATTAAGATGTTTTTAACGTCTGTTTGATGTGTAAATGCTTAAAAGGAATTGCTAGTACAGGAGACTGTGACTTTATAAACCAGGGCTATTCAACTGGCGGCCCGCGGGCTGATTCTGACCGGCCCGCCAAAGATTACATGATAATACATTTTTTTTTTTTTTTCCATGTCAACGTTAACACGCACAATTGAGCCAAAAGCCACTCAATTAATGACAGATTTCATTGATAAATTGAGGGAAAACTTTGCAAGTTGATTTGATGAATTTGACATGTCCAGATAATTGATGCATTTTGTGAGCAACCCTTTATGAGATGCAGTGTTGGCCGGTGTTGATACGAGTGATGTGTGTATGAGACGTTCGCGCATGCGCATTGATGAGATGGTTGGAATATGTGTGATATGGATGGTGGACGGGAGGAAGGGAGTGAGATGTGGTTAAAAGTACACTAGGTGGCGCCAGAGTCTGGGTAAGGGGACTATTGTGGGGGAATTATATTGTCAGAGGCAATGTGGGTGGAACTGCGCTAGGGGGCGATAGAGGCAAAGTTGAGACTCTCGTCCAAAGCTAATATGGGAAGTTAAGCGGCTGCAGAGTGTGTCGCTCTTTTGGAAACCCCACAGTCTCTCTCTCTCTCTCCTTCCCTCCCTCTCCCTCTCTCTCCCTCTCTCCCTCTCTCCCTCTCCCTCTCTCCCTCCCTCACTCCCTTCTCTCTCCTTCCCTCCCTCCCTCTCTCCCTCCCTTTCTCTCTCCTTCCACACCTCCCTCTCTCCTTCCCTCTCTCCCTTTCTCCCTCTCTCCCCCTCTCTCCCTCCCTTTCTCTCACTCTCTCCCTCCTTCTTTCCTTCCCTCCCTCCCTCTCTCCCTCTCTCCTTCCCTCTCTTCCCTCCTCTCTCTCTCCTCTCTCTCTCTCCTCTCTCTCTCCCTCTCTCTCTTTCCCCCTCTCTCTATCTCCCCCTCCACGGGAGGCATTTGGGCAGGTGCAATGTATGACGTAATGTATGGTGTGATTTACGGTTAGGAACAGGGTCCCGGTGTGGGACCACATGCCCTTCTGCTCCCTTCTACCCCCCCCCCCCCCTCCATTGCTCTCCCTTTTCCCTTCTGCTCCCTTCCCTCTCCCCCCCCCTCTCTCTCTCCCTCCTTCCTCCCTCTTTCCCTTTCCTTTCTGCTCTCTCTCCCTTCCCTCTCCCCCCCCCCTCCATTGCTTTCTCTCTCTCTCCCTCTTTTCTCCCTATTTCCCTTTCCTTTCTGCTCTCTCTCCCTTTTCCCTTCTGCTCCCTTCTACCCCCCCCCTCCATTGCTCTCCCTTTTCCCTTCTGCTCCCTTCCCTCTCCCCCCCCCCTCTCTCTCTCCCTCCTTCCTCCCTCTTTCCCTTTCCTTTCTGCTCTCTCTCCCTTCCCTCTTCCCCCCCCCCCTCCATTGCTTTCTCTCTCTCTCCCTCTTTCCTCCCTCTTTCCCTTTCCTTTCTGCTCTCTCTCCCTTTTCCCTTCTGCTCCCTTCTACCCCCCCCTCCATTGCTCTCCCTTTTCCCTTCTGTTCCCTCTCCTCCCCCCCCCCTCTCTCTCTGCTCTCTCTCCCTTCCCTCTTCCCCCCCCCTCCATTGTTTTCTCTCTCTCTCCCTCTTTCCTCCCTCTTTCCCTTTCCTTTCTGCTCTCTCTCCCTTTTCCCTTCTGCTCCCTTCTACCCCCCCTCCCCCTCCATTGCTCCCTTCTGCTCCCTTCCCTCTCCCCCCCTCTCTCTCTCCCTCTTTCCTCCCTCTTTCCCTTTCCTTTCTGCTCTCTCTCCCTTCCCTCTTTCCCCCCCCCTCCATTGCTTTCTCTCTCTCTCCCTCTTTCCTCCCTCTTTCCCTTTCCATTCCCCCCCCCTCCATTGCGTCTCCCTCTTTCCCTTTTTCCCTTCTGCTCCCTTCTACCCCCCCCTCCATTGCTTTCTCTCTCTCCCTCTTTCCTCCCTCTTTTCCCTTTCTTTTCTGCTCTCTCTCCCTTCTACCCCCCCCCCCTGCGTTGCTTCCCTCTCTTCCCTTCTACCCCCCCTCTCCATCCTTTACCTCACTCCCTGAACCCTTCTCTCTCTCTCCCCCCCCTTCCTTCTTAAACCGGCCTAGAGTTACATGTTTTCCCACTGGCCCGGTCCTCTCTTGACCGGTCGGCGGTCTCGTCACGGCCTCTCTCTCCTGCCCACCAAGGGGTGCTGGTGTGTCCTGGTTTGTGTTTAGGTTGGGGTCTTCGCGTCAGTGGACTGTGGAGTGTGTGGTTATAAAGCTATGTTGTTATTTGTGGGGATTGCAGGACATATTAGGACACACGCCGGTGAAGGAGGAACGAGGAGGAGGACGGAACACTCGACATGGTTCCTGGTTTGAGTGAAAATAGTAGGCGGGTGCTTCTGGGGTGTGCTGTGGCGATGGTTTGGTTGTGTGTGTTGGCCAGCGTGATACTGTATGGTCCATTTCAGCGGCCTGAACTGCCAGAGGTGGTGGTAGTGGGTAAACGGTCGCTGCCAGACCATCGCGGTAATCTGTTTTTAGGGATGGCGAGAACAGTGGCAAAGATGGCTAATAGATCAGATTGCTATGTGTGCGGCTTGTCCCCACAAGCGGCCGACGCGGGCCTTCCTCTGATTGCACACCCCATAACGAAGTGTCATGCCAACGTGTTAAGGGATTCGCCTGCCCCTCACCTGTGCGACGGGGTGGGACATGATAGAATTGAGAAGTATTTGGGCCGGGGGTCAGGTGGTAATACGTTTTTAGGGTATGGAGCACTGAGAGACAGTAGCCCCATTCCGGTGGCGTATAGGGCGGCTGGGTTTGAGATGTGCGTGGAGGGGAAATCCGATGGTAAAAGCGTGGGGTATTTGGACGGCTGCTTGGGAGATAGTGGGGTCTGGGGTAAGGATTCAGAGGCGCCAGCCCCTAGTGGGGCGTTTTGGATTTGTGGTGAGTTTGCGTACGCCGCGTTACCAATTAACTGGAGGGGAAAGTGTGCGTTGGGGTATTTAGTACCGGCTATGAGGATATCGGACGTTTTGCCAGCGCTTCCCAAGACAAGGGGAAGGAGGGATGTGGACCACTTTTTCAGGGTGGCGTTTCCCTGGTATGGGACGTATGCAAACATGGGTGAACTGGACCATTTAGCTAGGGTATTTGAAGATATGGCAGTCACGACGGCGAGGGGATTGAGCCTGGAGGCTCAGGAGCTACGGTCCTTACGACTGATGGAACTACAAACGAGGACAGCTATGGACTTCCTGTTGGCGAGTTCAGGAGGCACGTGTGCATTAATTGGTCAGGAATGCTGCACATTTGTCCCAGCAAATGATGAAGGTGGCTTGCCAGCGGTTATAGAGCATTTACAGAACATTACTAGAGATATGCAGGTCCCGCGGGAGGACTCGTGGGAGGACTGGGGTCATGATCAACTGGGCTATATAGGATGGACTGTTGTTAAATATCTGCTGTGTGCTGTGGTAATGTTTGCGGTTGTGGTTGTTTGTGTGAATGTGATCAAAGTATGTGTTACGTATGTGTTCAGGACTCTCGGCGCGGCTGGTTCTGCGACTGAGAGGCCACACTGCTCGGCTGCACCTGCGTATACTATGATGATAGTGAGGGATGGCGCGGAGGGTGGCAGGGTGGGTGTGGGCGTTCCGTTGAAGCCGAGATGCCCGGCATACGCGCTGGCAACTATTCTCTGATCGGGGTGGTGGACATTCTGGATTGGGGAGTGGGGGAGCCGGGGCGTGCGTAAGGGTGTGGGGCGGGGGACGTGCCTGGACGAACGTACATTACCGTTGGCTGGATGAATGTGTATGCAATTTTGTTTTTTCCATAATAGGTACGTGTGGAGTGACTGTATAATGTGGAGCTGTGTACCCGGAGTTCGGTGTTGGGTCTGGTCGGCTGTGCATGGCCGTCCGGCAGGGCACTGGACTCTGGGGATGTTAGCCTGAATGACATGATAAGTTGCTGGGTTGCTGACTGCTTTGTTCCTGTGGTGAGGTGTGTTCGAACCGCTGTGGAGGGTCTGTTATGGTCTCTTCAGAAAACAGAGTTGACACCTCGTGGCGTGCGTGGCGCGGTGTCCGAAGCATTCTTTAGATTATCTCTGGGGGACACGAGTCTGGGTGACATGTGTCCCCTGGGGGGAGTGGTACTGAATAATGGAAAAGAATGTGAATGAATGGATGTAACTATACTAATCAAGATGTTTTTGTTTTCCGAGGAATATCAGAATTGGAGTGGAATCAAGCGGAAATAAAGGAGAGCCGAAATTCGACCAAAAATAGGAACCCAGTGTGTTGACGGAGATCGAACGAGAAGAAAAACAGGGAGTAGAAACTGGCGGTATCACACACATGTATCAATTACAAATGTCTCGTGTTTAAGAGTGTATGAGGAAAGTAAAAAGATACTCATACTCATGAATGAAAAGAACCTGTCAGGAATTTGATTATAGAGACAGAGTAAAGTACAAGTCCAGTTGATAAATTAACCAGAACTGTTGTCATTGTGTGCTCTGATCTCCAGCAGTTCGATTGGACACGCGGAACACCACAAATCAGGTAAGAATAGGAATTTCAGGCGAAAAAGGGACAGAAGAGAATAGGAAGGGCCCACAGTGCCACTATTGGTTGTCCGAGTAGGAGTCAGTCACAAAGAGCATAGACACCTACATTTAGATAGGGATTACAGAAGATACTTTTCTGCCTGTGCCATTGTTACAAGATAAAAAAGATAAGGGAAACTTTAGGAAAATGGGGAGAAAGAGCGCATATAAGAAAATGAAAGCCGCAACCCAATCAGATAAGTCGACCCTAATTGGATGGATGGAAGAGAGTCCAGTACAGATTATTGCCGACGAACACGACCATACAATAGGTAACGAATATTACTTGGAAAAAGCAATTTATGTATAAAAAAGATGGAATAAAAGATGGGAAAAGCTTGCGAAACGTTGGCCTGTCGAAGGTTCTTTTGATTTGGAGCTAATAGCTAATATACGAATGCTAATTAAGACATATGCATACCACGGGGACAAGGTGACAAGGGCAAAGAAATGTTTGCAAGAAACAACCATGATAGAATCTTATGCACGGGAAGCCGAGAGGAGAGATAGTGAAAGGAAGGCCATTGAAAATGTCAATGATGCGGACAAACCAGTAGAGGAGGTAGTCCCGGTCACCATAACTCCCCTGGCCTCTAACACAACACCTGTCACCGCCCAAAGTGCAGTTCAGTTAGCCTCACCCACCCCAGCCTCCTATCTTATTGCTAAACAGGAAAGAATTGAGGGAGCTTTAGCACCCCCGCCATATGCCAGTAGAAATGGGGAACCAATATACCCCATCCTACCTGTATTAGAGATGAGTAGCCCTTATCAGTTGACAGATGATCTGGGGAACAGAGAGACGGGACAAGCAAAGACATCAATTCAGCTGATAGCTGGACTACCAGACAGTCCAATCCAGGCTCGTTCAGACAGAGAATATGTGGCCGCACCGCGTCAAAGGAAAAGGACGGAATATGTGTCAGATCGAGCCAGGGTGATCCAAGAAGCTGAAAGGGATGGACAGAAAAGCTATGAGACACTGCTAAAACAGAAAGATTGGGCAAGGATAAAGGCAAGCCACGGCCACACCCCAGATTTGTCTGACCGCCAGAGTGAGTACTACAAACCTCCCCCTCCCCTACGCCACACCCCAGAATTGTCTGACCACCAGAGAGAGTCTGACCGCCGGCGCGAGTTATTACAAAGCTCCCCATTTCCTGCGCCCCACCCCGGATACAAAACTCTCCCTTCCCCACGTGAGTCCAGCAGGTGCGTAACAAGTGACAGTTCCGAGATTGGTCTCACGAAAGAACAGTGGGCGCAGGAAGGGGGAGCCGCCGAACCAGCGCATGGAGGTAAGGAGCCTGATTTAATCGACATCGAACTGGGTGGGGAGATGATAAAGATAAAAGACGGTCTGGTGGAGATAGGCGAGGCGCTCGTGGGTTTGGACGATGACCATGCAGCCGTAGTAGTGCTGTTGGCGGGCCATGATAGGACAGACTCTCAAAGAGAGGGGGAGTATCACGAGATCATCCAGATGCGGGAAAACATTGAGGATAAACAAAACGTCCTGCGAGGTAGAAGATCGGAACAGAAAAAGGCCCTCAAGAAAGTAGAGGATATTGTAACTAATAGAGTAGCGACCAGATCACATACGAGGGATAAGCAACCTCATACCCATGCCCCCGTCCACATGGCTCCTATAATAGTAAGAGGACAGGACCTGGAATATCACCCCTGGAAGGCGTCTGACATGACGCAGGTGTCTGAGAAATTGCCGCCCCTCCAGAATGGGGCCAATCCGTGGATTGCCAAACTGGAGGAATTGATGGTCGGACAAGAACTGGCAATGGGGGATGTAAAGAAACTATTGACAACCATGATGGGAAAAGACGGCATGGAAAGGATACTGGAGATGGCTGCCCTGCAGGGCCATGTGGGGACTGGAGCGCATGATGCGGACCTGTTCGGACGATAAACCTATCCGAGAAACCTATCCGACGAGACTGCACCCAGACCAAATTCAGATTGGTACTCTGGGGGCAACAACCCACCCCAGGCTGTACGTACGACAAGCCTATGCCGCATGGAAGAATACAACTGGTCGCGAGGCAGAACTTGACCGCATGCATGAAGCCACGTTAAGAGCCAAGATTGAAGACGGCCTCCCCCTAGAGGTAAGGCAGAAATTGGCCGAGGTGGTGTCTTTGTCAAGTATGGAAGTGAGCTATTATATTGATCAGGTGGCTCATTACGTTGAACTGTATCGGAAAAAAGAGCAAAATAAGAAGGAGAAGGATATGGAACAACAACGTAGGATCCTGTATCAACAGACAACCGATGCAGGGAAGTTAGTGGAATATCTTCAAGCCTTAGTCCAGGCCCCACAACCAAGAGGTGGGACGGGCTACGAAGGGGAACAACATGAACAGAGACAGGCTCAAGCGGGAACACAAGGGGGTCCTGCGCCGGAACAACAACAAAGGCCAAGAGGAGCACCCTGGTTGCAGTCACGAGGACAAGGTGGAGGCAGAAGAGGGGGCGCGAATGGATACAGAAGTCGGCGGATTGAGTGTTGGACGTGCAGGGAGATTGGACATATTTCACGGGAATGTGAACAGGGCTACCAAGCCAGAGGGGGAGGCACTCGGGGGGGGGAACAGGGGAAGAAATTGGCAAGGCCAAGGCCCACCCGAGGTCAAGACCCTAGTGAGAACAATGGCCCGGTAAATCCATCAAGAGGGCCAGATGAATCGCTCTGAAGAGGCCCAGAGAGTCCAATGGGGAGGTGTCAGCTGTCAGTGTCATCTTTAAGGGAGGAGCCTATTGTGTGCGTAGCGGTGAATGACAAATCTGTCGAGATGATGGCAGACACCGGTGCGGCCTACACGGTAGTACAACCCCAAGACGCGACGCACCTAACCATGTCCGGTCGATACATACGGACAATTGGATTTGAGGGATTAAAACAGCTGACGCCGGTTACCGATCCTGTGACTCTGAGATATCGAGGCAGGGAAGCGACTCTCCCTGTGCTGGTCTCGGAAAGCACACCCATTAACTTACTTGGCCGAGATGGGCTGGGGTTACTGGGGATGGACATTAAATGTACTGCGGAGGGTTGCGTGATAGCTGAACGAGAAGATCAGTACTATCAGATGGTACAAAGAATCGACAGCCAACCACCGGAAATCTATTGTCTAGGGGGACTGGACCAAGAGTTGCTTGGTCCAGCCTTGCAATGGGAGAAATGTATCACTGCCAATATGCCTGAAGCAAGTGATCCAAAGACCCCATATCATTGCACTCTGCAGTATCATAAAGATGCAGACTCGTCACAGGCTAAGGAGTGGCTGAGTGTGCAACCAGACAAAGTACAGCTTAATGCTACCAATATCATATTGGGGCCGCAGGGAGCAGCGCTACGTATTGCACGGAGCGACTATCTGCATAAAGAACACGGGATTACGGACAGTGTTCCCCATGTGACTTTGAAGGTAACCAGCTCGTGCGATCAACAGCACATCGGCGAAATGATGAAAAAAGCAGAAGGGATTGAATTTGAACAGATGAAAGAAAACAAACGGATCTGGATAAGCCCTGATAAAAGGTTTATTAAGATCATGGTCCAAGGCACAGGGATGGGTCGCCCCCAAACTGTGCAACTATCCCAAGAGACAATGGGAGAAGTCCCTAATGCATCAAGCCTCCAGGAGGACATGATGAAGGCGGTGCCTGAGACTCTGTGGGCAAAAAACAGCACTGACATTGGATTAATCAAGTCCGCTCAACCTGTGAAGGTGGAGCTTAGACCTGGGGCCACCCTGCCTTGGAAAAATCAGTATCCATTGAAGGAGAAAGCGGTGGCTGGAATCGAGCCACAAATCAAAGGACTTTTAGCAGCAGGAGTCCTACGGAAAACAACTGATCCCCGGAGCAACACGCCGTTGCTACCCATGGAGAAACCTGATACCTCTTACCGGCTGGTTCATGATTTGAGAGCTATCAACGAGGTGTTACTTGACTATCCCGCGGATGTCCCCGACCCCCATGTGCTATTGACATTTATCCCATCGAAAGCTGAATACTTTACGGTTATAGATTTGTGTAGTGCATATTTTAGTGTGCCCTTGAGCAAGGAGTGCCAGCATTTTTTTGGGTTTACCTATAAAGATGAGCATTATGAGTATACTAGGATCCCTCAGGGACTAAAGCATTCGCCACACATATTCAACAAAATCCTAAGGGAGGATTTAGAGGGGTTGGATACAGTCATGACCTCTAGGGTCATTCAGTACATGGATGATCTGATACTGTGCGCGGACGATCAGACAACATGTCATCGCGATTCCGTAAAACTGTTGCAGCTGTTGGCAGAAAAAGGCCACAAAGTGTCGTTGAAAAAGTTGCAATATTGTAAACCTAAAGTGATCTATTTAGGACAAACAATTTCACAGGGCCATCGGGCTATTTCAGAAGAACATTTGGTGGCCATTAAGACGGCGCTGGGTATAATGGGGTACAGCTCTCCATGGGTCGAAAACTATACGGAAATAGTGAAACCATTGAGAGACATGATGAAAGAGGCAGGCGTTGATAAACTGAGTAGTAAAGTGGTATGGACCGAGGATGGCTTACGGGCATTTGAAACAATCAAGTCCCGACTGTTAGAGGCGCCGGCTCTGGCTTTGCCTAACTATACCAAGAAATTCATACTCTACGTCTCTTCTTCTCCAGATCAGAAGCAGGCGTGCGCGGTGTTGGCCCAGAACACAGGGGTGGGGGCGCGACCTCAGCCGATGGCGTACTACTCAATTGCCTACTCGGAAGTAGAGATGGGGATGGCTCCATGCTACAGAGAAATGGCTGGAGTATATACAATGTACGAGAAAGCCGCAAGTATTATGATGGGATATCCAGTGGATATCATGGTGAGGCATGACTTAAAGAGTCTGTTGGAGTCCGGTAAATATGCACTAACGATGCCTCGCATTAAACATTACTACAGGCTTTTGGAACAGGAAGACGTGACGCTGGTCAGGTGTTCCATAACGAACCCGGCAGCCGACATCCCTACGCCTGAGGATGGAGAACCCCACGACTGTGTAGTCGAAGCCGAGAGGTACTCTAAACTCAGAGCAGACTTGCAGGCGTTTCCATTTAGCAGTCCAGATCTGGAACTATGGACTGACGGCTCTTGCTATCGAGTTGGCGAGGGACTAAAAGCAGGCTACTCCGTGATAAGGTCACAGGGCGAAGGGTTTGTGGTGGAAAAGGCCGAAGCATTATCACAACCCTGTTCAGCCCAGTTAGCAGAATTGGTCGCACTGACGGAAGCATGTAACATGGCAGAGGGCAGAACTGTGAATATTCATACCGACTCGGCCTACGCACATGGAACAGCGTTCTTATTTGGCACAGTATGGAAAGGGCGAGGTTTTAAGAAAGCTGATGGAAGCGCCATAAAACATTGTAGTCAGATTAAACGTTTGTTAGAAGCGATTATGAAACCAAAGCAGATTGCGATAATCAAGTGTGCTGCTCACCAGTCAGACGAGTCCAAAATAACTCGAGGGAACAAAAGAGCAGATGAAGCTGCCAAGGAAGTGACAGGTGCCGACAGGGCAGGTAAGGTTTTGGTTATCACACACGGAGTTGAGTTAGAGGACAAGATAACCTACAAGGATGTTTTGACTTTCCAGGAGGAGGCTAGTCAGGTAGAACGGAACCTCTGGATAACCAGGGGAGCTTGTCAGGATGATTCAGGTTTGTGGCGCGACATCAGTGGATTTGTGGTGGCTCCTGCTGGCCTGGTCGGACTGCTGATCCACACGGCTCACGACTTTTGCCATGCGCATCGGGGAGAGGTAAGGAGAAAAATCAGAGAATATGGCTTTTGGGCGCCAGATTTAAACAGTCAAATTGATCATGTGATAAAGAGATGTGTAGTATGTTTGAAAAATAATATACGTAAGGGGATTAGTGTGTCACCAGGACATATCCCCACGCCCAATGGCCCAATGCGAGACCTTGTAATTGATTACATTGACATGATTAAACCAATTAATCAGAAGAGATATATTCTTGTCGTTGTCTGTCGTTTTTCAAGGTGGGTGGAGGCGTGCGCCACCCGGCACAAGGATGCAGCATCGGTGGCTAAGTTCTTATGCCAAGAGGTATGTCCCCGTTTTGGGCTAATGGACAGAATCTCCTCAGACAATGGAAAAGAATTCGTGGACAAGACGGTACGTTTAATACTCCAACATTTAGGCATAAAACAGCGATTGGGGGCCGTTTATCATCCGCAGAGCCAGGGGTTGGTGGAACGCATGAACGGGACACTAAAAAACAAGTTGGTAAAGATCTGTCAACACACAGGATTGAATTGGCTAAACGCTCTCCCTTTAGCGTTAATGGCATGCCGGTCAAGCGAAATTCGCGGACTGCGTTTGACACCGCACAAAATGATGTTAGGTCGCTGCATGGTAGTACCAGGTTTGCGCGCGACAGGCAAAGGTCCAAGTTTGGACATCCTGGACAACGATATGCGTGAGTACGTAAAATACATGTCAAAGATACACAAAAATATTCGGGATCATGTCTCCAGTAGACAGGAGCATGAAACCGGGGAGGAGGTGAATAGGCAGACTACACCTCAAATCATACAGGGCGACTACGTTTATGTTAAAGTATTTAGACGTAAGTGGTTTGGCGCGAGACGGGAAGGGCCATACAAAGTCGTCCGAGCCACCGAGAGGGCTTTACAGATTCAAGGATCACCGATGTGGTTCCACATTTCTCATTGTGTAAAATCAATAGATACGGGCCAAGAATGGGAACCTGAACCACGGGACCTTGACGATGAAACCGGGGCGTCGCAACCGTTACACGAAGGCGAAGTGGAAGCGGCGGACGATGAAATTGGGGTGGCGCAAACCCCAAACGAAGGGGAAGATGCGAATGATTATGGCGAGCCAGACCGAGGGGACCACGATTGGCCACTAGTAGAGGATGAGGGTTTTTTACAGGAGCCAGACAGAGGAGAGGATTATGAATTGGAACATAATAATTTCTCCTCTGTGGATTTGGAGGGTGTACCAGAAGGACCGGAGGAACCAGTGCTTAGCACAAGCCCGGAACGAGATACTCGACCACAACGAGTCATTAAGAAACCTCAAAGGTACACATAGGCGAAAGAAGGGATAGTGTAACTGATAGGCTATGGAGAGAGCGTGTATATATTTTTTGATTTTTCATTATTGAGCTCTCTCCTTTTTTAGAAATGTTTAGAAAATGAATGCAATGTAATAATCTTTTCTTTCAGAGTGGTTCGCACAAAATAGACATGTTTGGTTAAAAAACACACAGTATAGTCTAATGCCCTTTTTGTATAAAGGGACGGACCTAGACGGAAGTGAAATTGGAATAACTGATACATCGTGTATAATCTGCAAATAACTGGAAATTGTTAAACGGTGTGAGTGAATTGAGAACTGTGTAAACATCAACTGATTCATAGTTGTTTATTTGGTAAGGGAGCTAATGTGGGTGTTGAAAGCAATTGATACTAACAAATATGAAATATGAGCTAGAAGGATGCTGGAAATATTTGGTTCTTGGGTGATTTGGCTAAACAGTAAAAAGGTTAAGGTATTTGTAACAGTTTGGTTGAAAAAAGACTAACAAGTATATTGGGGATCATTAATCCCCAAACCGGGGAAACTGTAGTAGTTTTCCAAACAACTGTTTAAAATTGTACTGTACAACACGGACTCAGAATGGCGAATTTGACGGAGGTAAATTGCAACATTACATTCATAGCTAACTCAAAGAAACTGTCCTTATTTGGTCTCCTGGAGAGGGGGCAAATGAGAATAGCAGCTGAATGAATTACCACATACTGACATTCCTACCATAGGCGGCTGTTTACAAGCCTCAGGATCAAATAGACTTCTTGGAACCAAGATTTAGAGATAATGCTGATTGTAAAGAGGAGCCAGACAGTTGGTCTCAAACTATAAATAAGATCAGAGGAAGCCTTGTGTTTAGGGGAGGGTGGAGACACGTAGGTGTTTTGCACCAGGCCCCTGAGAACAAAGCAAGACGGAACTAGCTCAGATTAGAAACCACCCTTTTAGAAACCGTTCTGCAGCTGTTGAACACCCCCTATTTTAGAAACTGCTAGAAAACAATCCTAATAAGGAATTCCGGCCTGTCGCTATTCAAGGGTGGGTAGCCTATGAACAGACAGGGCTACTGGTCTTCCAATAAGGGAGCTCGGTAACGCTCAGAACGACCCGCCCCCATGACGTAATGTTGGGCGCGGAGACCTAGACTTTAAGATGGTGTGCTCTGAGGGAGAGCGACAGAACCCCCACGAACGACAGACAGCAAACAACAGCGAATCTACACTCTTCCTCCACTCGACAAAGAAGACAGCGGCGACGCCCCGGAGCAGACGAGAGATAACAACGGAAGAACGAGAACAGACGTCGAGCCCATAGATATTGAATATTTAGACTGAATCCTACGAATCCTCTGGCATAGTGGTTGCAGCTCGTAGTTTTCATTGCTTTTACTCTTCAAATCGTTGATTTGTATTGATTGAAATCCTTTTCATTAAACACGGATTCTTCAAAATATCAAACTGCTCAGACCTCCCTTTCTCAAGCCGTCGTAACCACCGGTGGCCGCCGCCGCAGCAAACCATTACCTGGTTTGCTTGTTTGTTTTTATAGTACTTCAGGGCTTTAAAGGTTTTTGAATCACAACGCAGAGCAGATTAGTATTAGGTTCTGATTTCTATCAGAACAATAAGCCAGAAAAGTACTACAATACTTATCTTGTCTAGCACAGTCTCTGGAGCGTAACAGTAAGAAGCATTTTGTATAAAAGTATTCTGTACTTCTGTATGACAACTATTAAAGAAACTTGAAACTTGAAACTTGAAACCACTCTCCGCCTAAACCATGTCTGACAGCAGTGGATACAGACTTACTCGAACCCTTTGCTTAGAGAGACTGAACCTGTTTGACAGCCGAGGCCACAGTCTTCTCTACTTCCTTAGAGAGACTGAACCTGTTTGACAAGACAATGGTTTATACTGAAGTCCAAACCCGTTTGTTGAAAAAGGGGGTACCAACCCTATCCTATGATTTCCACTATGTTCCTAATGTTTTTCTGTATTTGTGTATTTCTGTTTTAATGTTTTTCTGTATACAGGTACATATGATTATCCATTACACATGTATAGGAGAAAGGTGAATAAATGTGGAGAAACATAACAAATGCAGTTGCTTCCATGCAGGTGTTACTGCATGATACAATTAAGCAATTAACACCAGAACACCATTACCACTCTGTGGCATCACGTATACTAATGCTGAGCAGGCCCATCAAGATGGCAAGAGGAAAAGATCTAAGTGGTTTCATTATAGACAGATTTCTTGACCACGTCAGACTCAGTGTTAATCTTAATCCTGGTCAGAACAACGGGGCAGACTACAATATATTTGCATTTGTTAGCCATGATCTAAACAATCAATCCATGTCAAAACGACATATGTAAAAGGTGAAAGGCTCATGACATCCAGCCATTTTCATTTGAAACAACCTTTAGTCAGGAGTGTCATGGTTTCTCCACAGAGCTCCATTATACGTTGTCAGGGAAGTGTTATGGTTTCATCATAGAGCTCCATTATACTTTTAGTCGGGAGTGTCATGGTTTCTCCATAGAGCTCCGCTATACTTTTAGTCAGGGGAGTGCCATGGTTTCTCCAGAGCTCCATTATACTTTTAGTCGGAAGTGTCATGGTTTCTCCATAGAGCTCCGCTATACTTTTAGTCAGGGGAGTGCCATGGTTTCTCCAGAGCTCCATTATACTTTTAGTCAGGGGAGTGTCATGGTTTCTCCATAGAGCTCCATTATACTTTTAGTCAGGGAAGTGTCATGGTTTCTCCATAGAGCTCCATTATACTTTTAGTCAGGGAAGTGTCATGGTTTCTCCATAGAGCTCCATTATACTTTTAGTCAGGGAAGTGTCATGGTTTCTCCATAGAGCTCCATTATACTTTTAGTCAGGGGAGTGTCATGGTTTCTCCATAGAGCTCCATTATACTTTTAGTCAGGGGAGTGCCATGGTTTCACTTGGCTGTTGGCTGTTTGCCTATCACACGTTAGCTCCCCTGCTATCTGAAGGACATTGAGTTGTTTAGGAACTGCATATCTCAATAGCCAGTAGGTATGAGCCCGAATAACACAAGATAAGATAATCCTTTATTGATCCCCTTGGGGGAAATTAGGGCATCATAGCAGCATGGGGGAGGGGAGTTACAGGTATAAGCAGGGTAATGGATGAAAGACATAAATATAGGGCAATACAATTAAATCTGAATATAAATATTTTAGAAAAAGAAACTGTGTAAACAATATAATTCATTCAGAATATAAAAATATGAGAAAAATAAACAGTATAAGGTGCAGGTGAGGGTCTGTACCCAAACTGGCATGATATACGTCATACGTGCAGGTTTTGGTGGTTAACATTCCTAATGGAGTTCTGCAGCTGTTAGTTCTCCAGCAGCAGTCCAGCATCAGATGGACACAGATATTTTTTATACTCAAATACAGTATTGTCAGTTATTATCCGGGGGGGTGCGGGGTCCCCTTTTATGATATGTGCTCCATTGACGTGACACGCTCCACCTAGGCAGCTCCAGTCATCCTAACCTCGTTCCCAGCTTTATCTCGTGAGATAACAGTCATCCTCATCTATACCAGCCCCCCCCCCCCCCCCCCCCCCACTGCATTATTCACATTAATTGAGACCGATACAAGCCTAGTGTGGCCGGTGAGGCTGCATTTTGTTCAACCCCCCGCAATGTATACATCAAAATTAAACTTAGAACCTGGATGTGTTCATTTCCCCCAATTAAAATGTCGATTTATTTGTGTCCTTTTCAACAAGTTAGTTAGTCTTTGAGGTCCCCTAAACATGTATTTGAGGTCTTTTGTTGGAAAAAAAAAACAAAAACACTCTGATTATGCATTCTAGCAGCCTCTATCCCTCTCTGTTTCAGGCCTGTTTTCAACTGTCTGTTTCTGTGCCTGTAACGAGCAAGCAGATTTTATTGTACAAATACAATAATTATCTTACATCTAACGGTGGTGCGCGAGCCTGTACCATCAAACTAAATTCAGACTTTCAGACTAGACATTGTATAGTTCAATATTCAATATTTGATCACCAAAACCCCCCAAAAAGCATAAAAAAGGCCCCCCGCCCGAAAAGGGCCTTTAAAAATCGGGCTTGCACGCTTTGCGCGCTCGGTTAAGATTAAGACACACATTCAATCTTTATTTATACTCGATAATACACTGAGTAATTAAACTAATTTACAGTGCCGTCGAGATGTTACATACACAAGTGTCACAGTGTGTTCATAAATATAAAGACATCAGACAATCAGAATAATTAAGAGCACATTTTAAAATACATAAAAAAAAAAAAAAAAAAGTATACACACAGGTATAGTGCCCATTTCAGCCTTTGAGCACCTGCCCCTCTAAGTCCTGTGCACATCCCTGCTTAACAACATAAAATGTCAAATTATCACATCAAAACAATAGCCATGACTTTACCTATAACAGCTGTTATCTGTCCCATAGCAGAGCAGCCATTCTTTGAGAGGTGAAGGTGAAGTGCGCGCTCGTGCAGGTTGGGAGGGACGTGTGGATGGATAAGGGGGCAGGGGTTGATAGTGGGGATGGCAAAGGTTCCATCACAGCACATTTTTATTTAATTTTTTTTAATCCTCACTTTCTCAGATTTTTCTGTTTTTCTCCCCGTCCCAATTTAGTAGTTGTGCCAATTCCCCCCTCCCCTACCTGGTTGTTGTGCGCATGTTCTCCTACCGGTCGGTACAAGGGAACCCTGAAGTCATCCGCACGCATCCTCCGACACATGTGGAGACAGCCAGTGACTCTTTTTTCACCTGGCAGCGAGGACTGTCATTGGTGAAGTGTAACGCGTGGGAGGTCACGCTGCCTTCATCAAGTCCTGCCTCCGCTGAGCAAGCGCCCAGACCGGACCTGTAGGCGTCGCTGTCCACAACCCCAGATTCCCACCCATGACTTGCCCTCCCCCTAACTCAGCCAAACGAGTTAGTATGACGATTAGCCCAAGCCTCAAGCAATGCTGACTCCGGGAGTCGAGACCGCAGCCTCTTGCATTGGTGACGAGCGCAATCTCCGCTACGCCACCTGACCGCGCCCATCACAGCACATCTGAATTTAGTTTTTGAAAATAATAATAGCTGAGAAATTATTCATAGTTACAATTCTTTTTTCACTATCTATATCACTAGTCTATATGAGATATAAATCTGAATATGGCATCGGATCCCCCATGTAAGAAAACTTACAAAAGCACATTTAATTCAGGTTTGTACCTTGTGTAGTCACACTTTTTTAAATTAGCCTAAAACAGCATTCTTACATTAAAATGCTTATATATCCAGATTTATAAGAGCTACTTGCATAAACTTGGTACCTGAAGAAAGCTAAGACTTGGGGGATTCCAATGATGGTGTCCAACACTGTACAGTTATTACCAAATTAGTGTACTATTCCTGCAAACACTGAAGAAATGTCATTTTTGTTATCCTCACCTATACAAAGATTACAGTTAGACAGTCAAAAACACCCTGTTACTCTCATGGTTGCACCCCAGTTATATTCCTACTTTCTTCCTCCATAGGTGCAGATGTTCTGTGCAAAGGTTCATGTCAGTAGAATAAAAAATTTGGGTTTAGCACCTGTTTTTTGTGGAGAGAGGGCCTGGTGGTGTCTAGTTTTTTACCAACTTCCAGTTCCGCATTCTACGATCTGATTGGCCACTGACGTTTCTGGTCGTGTGACATCTGCGCCAATCGTGTGACGCCTGTTTGGATTCAGCACCCCTTAATACCCCTAGAAATGTTGTGTACCAAAAATAAACACGAAATGCCTTCAGCACTTTAAACAAGCACATTTTCTGAAATTCTGCCTAGTCTATAGACTGTATAACGGGAAAAGGGGTGAGGGCCGAGTTCCACGATTGTTCTATGACGCAAAGACGTCTTTTAGAATATGATTTACGGAACAGCATTGTCAAAGACTAAATTTGGTAGCATGGGAAAGTTCTGTACTGGAAATATAAAACTGCCAGTATCATCTTCCATGGAGCAAATACTGTTCTTTCTTAGGTAGTCCCGATGCACTGCCTAAAATCTAATATCATATGACTGTAAATCGAGGCCAGGGTCTCATCTAATCAGTTCCATAAACTAACAGTTTCACACACACACACCAATACCCACATAATTTACAACAGGAGCACTGCATGATGTATTCATTGATATTTTTTTATTAACACCAAGAAAATAGATGAAATGAGAAAAAGACATCGTGTCCCCCTCTATTCATAACCAAGGTTTATGAAGTCAAGGTATTGTGGGAGTACATACAGTGGCTAAGGCTTGTATTATTACCAGAGCCATAATTTATCAGAGTACATGGGCCTAGAGTACACAGGCTATTTACAGCCGAACACATACTGTAAGCCTGTTAAGTAAAACACAAACGTGCAGTTGATTTAGTGATCTCACAGTTTTTTTGACAACTGAAACAGATGGGCAAGTCGCTCGCCACCAACGCTGGAGACGCTGGGTTCGAGCCCAGCTCTCGGCGTTGCTATCAGCTTGGCTGGTCGCTCATACTAACACAATTGGCAGTGTTAGGGGTGGGAAAGCTGATGGGTGGGTCCTGGGCATTGTGGACAGCGACCCCTACAGTTCGGTCGGGGCGCCTGCACAGCGAGGGTAGGATCTGGAGAAAGGTAGTGTGACCTTCCTCACGTTACACTCTCCCGTGAGAATCTGCGCTGCCAGGCTGGCTGCCGGCTGGCTGCACATGTGTCGGAGGAAAGCATGTGACAGTCTCCGGCCTCCCGGACCAACAGTAGGGGGGGGTGCGCAACAACCAGGAAGGGGGTTGGGAATTGGCATAACGACTAACAGTGGGATGGGAGAAAAAAAAAAAAAGAGAAAAAAAAAAAAAAGAAAAAAAGATAGACAACTGAAACAGAAACAGTAATTCTTAACCGTCGACTCATTTAACAGAAAAGAGGGCCTTGCCCTTCAGAAACTAAAAGAAGATCGGGCCTGCCCATTACAACAACGACACAAACTGAGCCAGAGTTACTGGCAGGCTTAAGGCCAAACAAATACTTGTTTAGGCTTTACATCAAGCTCAGCAAAACATAATATAATAATAAGGTAAAAATCAACAACCTTTAACCCTTTCACTACCACACTACAGAAGGTTAACCCTTTACTATCACACAGCAGACAGGTTAACCATTTGTCGTGTGGCAGTGAAAGGGTTAAAAAAACAGGATCTCTTTAGGACCCGTGGAAGAGGAGCATGGTGCTGAACAGGGCGTGGTCATAGAACTGCTCTGCCCTCATGGACCTCTGGTGTTCCACTTGGCTGCCTGCGGTACCGGTAGAACCCATGCTCTCAGACGGGCCCCTGTAGCTGCCGTGATGGTAGTGAAGGGTGGCCGGGTCCGGTGTCGGGTCACATCCGTTTGGGAGTCGCGGTTGGTTGTGACCGTTTGAGGGGATGTTTCCATAGAGAGGTTGGGCTGAAAATGAGACAAACTGTCAAAAGCCATTATGTACATTTAAAAAAGGTACACGCCAACATTATGGTAAATACGCCTTCTTCTCCAGAGTCAGACGAGATAAAATACCGATTTCCTCTCTGTGCTTCAGTAGAAAATAAGTCAGACTGCAAGCTAGCCTAGTTTAGCACATAATGAATGGAAGCGGATATGGATCAGCTAGCCTAGCTTAAAATTCAACAGCTAGGCTAGCCGATCCATATCCGCTTCCATCCATTTGTGCTAAGCTAGGCTAGCTTTCTACTGAACGCAGAGGGGGAATTGGTATATCCATATTCTTGTCTCGACTCTGGAGAAGACGGCGAGAGATTTTCCCATAATGTTGGCGTGTTCCTTTAACATAGAATGTTTCGATGACTGACCTCTAAGGTAATGTGTTCAGAAGAAGCAAACATTTGTGGATTTGGTTTTGCACAACTATTCCACAGAGGCCAATTAAAGAGTCCGCTGCAGTGTAGTATTCCAGTGTAGATTCCTTATCACATGAGCATACACACAAGACCACCTTAAGTCGTATGTATATATTTTCTGTTAGGATCTCTGGGTAACAGTACTGTATATTTGCATATCTTATATGTCACAAATGTAACAGTACTATATAGCTGTATGTCATGTATGTCCCTATGTCATGTCATGTATGTTGTGCATGTCATAAATGTCACTATGAATAGAAAATGGGGGACCCTGATGTAAACAAGACAAACGGCTTTCTCTGGTCTGCTTTCCCTTAACAATTGTGTGTATTGAGCCGTACTGTATTGTACCCATTCTGCAATCTGTTAAAAGTTTTCATTCATCATTAGTGACTTACAAGCACACTTATTATATACACACTGCTGCTACTTACACTGTAGATTATTATATATTCTTTTAATATAATTTATCCACCGTTCTTTACCTTGTAAAAAAAAAAAAAAACATATACATAGTATAGAATGTATAGATCGTTGTGTTCTTGTGTATTGTTGTTTACAAATCTAATACGGTTGATGAGCCGGGAAAAACAAGCATCTCACAACGTATGTACATTTAAAAAAAAGAAAGAAAAGCGGTGACAATAAAATAATCTGAATCGGAGCAACATTTTAAGCACACAGAAAAAACCTGTGAATCCATCCAGACTACACACAATGCAGTGAATCAATCTATGCGACACACACTGGCAATAGATTGCTGATCAATAGATTGTGAAATGTATTCCAGTAAAATTTACATAATCTAAAAAGATTCGACCTTAGACCATAACCACACTGAGTCTCATCCTGATCCACTCGTTTGCTCCTGACGTACAGTCAGTGTGATCTATGACACACTGCCCTAGTTCTTCTTGCCCGCCATTGGTTCAGCCATTGTGCTGAGTCAGGAAAATCCAAAACCCTTAACCCTTTCACTACCAAATGGTTAACCCTTTCACTGCAACAATACAGGTTAGCCCTTTCACTGCCACACGACAAAGGGTTAACCCTTTCACTGCTACAGCCGGCTAACCGTCTGTAGTGTGGTAGTGAAAGGGTTAACCTTCTGTAGTGTGGTAGTGAAAGGTTAACCTTCTGTAGTGTCGTAGTGAAAGGGTTAACAGACTGAATGTGAGCCAAAGGCAGACACAGGGATAATTCTGAGAGTTAAGATGGCTGCACTTCAGTGTCCCAATGTGAACTCACTGTAAGGGAGATTACAATGTGTTAGGGAATAATAACTTTATTACTTGCTTGCTAATTTCAGAGATGACACTAATCCTTGACCACTGCATGCAAAAACACCCACGAATCATGAGCCAATCACAATGATTTAATGAGTTTACACCGGCCAACAGAGAAACTAAATCTGCTCAGTAGGCATCAGAAGCTCTAATTCGTGTCAATATGCAGTAAACTCTTCAACATTTGAAGTTGAATAAACAGGCACCACCAGTAACAAAGTATAACAAAAAAGAAAGTGCAGAATTTCCTTAAAATAGCTCAAGATAATTTATCAATGTGTACAGATGCATGCTAATGGAGGACTGTATCAAGCATGGCTGCCCCCATTAATGATGTCACTCAGTCCTCCTAATCTACCCCACAATGCAAAGCGTCTGAACGCATCTTCTTTTTCCATTAGCTAACATTAGCGCCAACATTAGAGCTAACATTAGCACTAGCATTAGAGATAACATTAGCTACCAAACTTTAGAGCTAACGCCAACACAAGCTACCGTTATTCAAATACCATCTTTGATTAAAGGGATAGTTGGGATTTTTGGACATTAAGTTGTATGGAATACTTGCTAGTAGTGTAGTTGATAACAATGTCATTAGCTTACTCGACTGTGTTCTAGCAAGTATTCCATACATACAACCCAATGTCCAAAAATCCAAACCATTTGGTAGCAGACATAGCAGCTCTGATGTTTGGTAGCAAATGCCAGCGCTAATGCTTGCTAACAGACAGAGAGAGGATGCTAGATGCTTTGCATTGAGACAATATTTTAAATGTTGACGTCAAACATAGTTGTCTTGAACACAGCCCACTTGTAAAATAGGAACCAATTACTATAAAGTGTAAGTGTTATCAATAAATATATACAGATATATAAGCCTTAACAAGTACTTTGTGTAGTAAATGTGTAGCATTTAGACCTTAACCATTACCCAGTCCACACCATCATTCACGCCATACAAAATAAAGCACCATTTCTCCTCTGACAAAAGGTTGACAAAAGGAAAAACATACTAGCACTAAGTGAAAAACCAATCTCCCGGACACATGTCACAGCAAACGAGGCCTACAGGCTACAGCAAGCTTAGTGTACAGGCTACATTCATGTTAATATATGCTTTGGCATAAAAAACATTTAACATAAAACAAAAACACCAGAAAACTTTATAGTATTTCACTATTAATTTAAAATCTTTAAAAATCTGACTAATAAAACGTTCCCTTCCATCTCTTGAGGCAGGAACATTACAATGGCTTTCCCTATTAGCTCATCTGTAAATCCATAACATTGAGGTCACAACAATGGCAGTAGCCAGTTGTTAACAGTTTATACACAAGGTGAATTATGAGATCGTTGGATCATTTAAGCTGCATATCCTCCAGTTATGCTACAAAAATAATACAATGAAAAACATCAATGCCACCCCCTTTGATCCAACTTTAGTTTGGTCTAATTTCTTCCGCTAAAGCAAACGTGACCTATATTTGCTGTGCTGGGCAAATATGTTATCGTAGGAATGCTCATCACGTGTGTAATCAAGAAAAGAAAAACAAATCTGTACAGTTGTGCAAAACAAAAGTCACCCTTTTGTTGTCTTCTGGGCTTTGCATAAAAAAATCTAAGGATTATACAAGTATGTTCTGTATAAATCAGAATATGTCAAAGCTACCGATATGCCAACAAACCATGAATTCTAAAGAAAATATTTTCTCACACTAGTATGATCAGGTAAATATTTGATACAAGGAAAGCGAAAATACAGTACACAAATACTGCCATATTTTCTCAAATATATGTCTACACTGTGTGAAAACACCCACACCCGTGTAAAATGTAATGAAGACCACCAGCCAAAAACATTCTGCACAGCCGAACACCAGACTGTGCATAGACACAGCGCCCTCTACAGGTAGGCGTAGGAGTTGGTGCAGCGGCAGGGGATCTGCATGGAGGCCACAGTAATGATCTCCAGCTCTTTAGGTGCAGCAGGATTTGACCCATGATCCACTCTCCCCCGGTACCGACTCTGGTCCGTAGGGCCTGGCCCTGGTGGGGCTGCAGCAAACCCATTCAGCCCAAATGCAAAGGGTCCTGGCCCACCTGTGCATTGAGTCAACGCAGATTCCACATTCATGCTTTCCATATCGACGTCGGCAGCACCACCAAGAGGCCCGTTCCCGTTCAGCATTCCCGGTGGCATGCCCAGACCTGTGCAGAAACAGTGCCACCGTGTGGACGACAGAGGAATGATTAATACACATCTGAATGATAACAGGAGAAACTCAAGACATTCAAACTGACTGCTCTACTCAACGGGCATTAGGAACTGGAAAACAGAACTGAAACAGGAAAAACATGAAATTAGCTATGTTCTATAGACACTTTCTAACCGTTTGACAACATGAACATTCTAAATGGGCCTGAGATAATTTTCTGTTGCAGTTTCTGCAGGGGTTCTCAAACTTTTTTATACCACAACCCCATTATATTTAGGATCTTTTTTGGCGACCCCACACTTAATGTATCACGTCATTTCAACGTGGAATTAAGGAATATCAAAATTAAAGCACACGTTGTTGAACTTGATCATGGATATTTATTAGAACGTTTTATTACAGCACTGTGTTATCAATACACATTTATAAAACGAGGCATATTTAGCCAAAATATGTTGCCAGAACATGGTCCAAAGCCGTTCCCTTAGCAACGAAGTTCTTCTGAAAAGGTCTATTAATTAGGTGCAGCCAGACTCAGAAAGGTCTTTATTGCCAAGTAGTTCAACACATACAAGGAATTTGATTTGGTGGTTTTTTGCATGTGACATTAACCCTTTCACTACCACACTACAGAAGGTTAACCTTTCACTACCACACTACAGACGGTTAACTTTTCACTACCACACTACAGACGGTTAACCTTTCACTACCACACTACAGACGGTTAACAGTCTGTAGTGTGATAGTGAAAGGGTTAACCTTATGTAGTGTGGTAGTGAAAAGGTTAACCATTTGCCATGTGGCAGTGAAAGGGTTAACCATCTGTATTGTCGCAGTGAAAGGGTTAACCATTTGGTAGTGTGAAAGGGTTAACGGACAATTACGGTAGAATAAAATAAAATGGAATATAAACTAAATTAAAATAGAATAGAAGCACACTAGAATAGCATTACAAACATAAAATAGGCCGGGTTGTACAATTGTGCACAATGTGGTCGAGTATATACACTAATTCAAATACAAATAACAATACAGTGGGATGGAATATTTAGCAGGGCTGTGCAATTGAGCAGTAATTGGACGACAAAGTACTAACAGTGAAGTATGAACAAGCAGGAAAGAGTTTTAATTGTATACACAATTAGCCTTCAATAAAGTAAGACTGCAGAGGGAGTTTTGGAAGATGTTTGCAAGACGTTTGCTTCATTTCAATAAGCTTTGCTACAGTATTTCAATGTATTTTAGTCCTCTGAATATTCGCTAGTTCAAACAACCTCAACCTCTAAACCGAGTGGTTCAGAATAACACGGTTCTACTGTCTGCAACATAGGCCCAACTCCACAAGAAATAATGACAACATTTAGCAAAAGGAAGATACTTCAACCAGTTACAGTATGTTCCCCATCCCAGATTACTCAGTCACCTCTCGGGCAACTAAGGTCACTGAACTGGAAGTACTCCAGCTTTCTTCTGCAACATGAAACTCTGCTCCAGAGCTGTTGGCCGTTGCCCAGCCAAAACAGGCCAAATGCACGTGGTCACCACCACCAGAATCATGTTCCTCTGACACACAACATTGTGATGTTGCATAATTCAGTCAATAGTTTATATTAAGTCACCAATTCCTGGTCCTGCCTAGATGATATTTTAAGCTGTGGTATGTGATCAAGTACTGTCGTCAGTTGTGTAAAACCCACCGGGGAACACCGACACGGTAGAAACAAATGGAATCTCTTCCACGTCTCATCTGCTGGGCTGCACCACTTTAGTCTCTTTCCCAATAAATAAATAAATAAATAAATAAATAAATAAATAAATAAATAAATAAATAAATAAATAAATAAATAAATAAATAAATATGCCTCATAGTTTGATCACACTGCCCACTGGCTCAGATGTGTATATTCAGAGTTAAAATAGGTAGTGTAAACAATATAATAAGCTTTTCTACTGTACTATAATTCTATTGCCTGTATTCATGTCTTCTACTATTACCCTGCCCATACATGTACCTCCCCTCCCCCATGCTGCTATGATGCCTGAATTTCCCCAAGGGGATCAATAAAGGAATATCTTATCTTAACACCATTTATGATGCTCGATTGACCAGGATCAAAACATAAGAGAATTATTAGTCACTACCCAAGACCCTTACCCACCCAAGAAAAAACCCCTGCTTGATTTACTGAATGCATGACTTTATTTGACAATATATAAAACACAGGGATTAAAGCAAAAAAAAATCTCCTGACTGAAATTTTTTTCAGGCCAAGTCATATTCTTATTTTAACCTCCACTGTATTTCTTTTTAATAGCGTTGGCGTTTTAAGGGAGCCTACTTGTTTCGGTTTCGTCGATAATCCAATGTACAGTTACCCCCCCACCCCGCCTACCCAACCCTTCCCTCCCCAACCACCTCCAATGTACAGTCCCCCCCCCCTCCACCCAACCTCCTCCAATGTACAGTTTCTTCGTCAAATGTATATGCTCTCTTTTTTAGACTCTTATTGTATCACAAACAATACTGTATTTGTAAATCTGGTACGTCATAAATGTATAGATGTAGCAGTATTATCTATCTGTATGTCATGCATGTCATATATGTTATGATGAATTGAAAATGGGGGACCCTGATGTAAACAAGAGGAAAGTCTTTCTCTGGTCTGCAACCCCTTGACAATTGTGTGTATTGAGCTGTACTGTATTGTACCCATTCTGCAATCTGTTATAACAATCAATCAATATTTAACCGATTGCAGAATGGGTACAATACAGTATGGCTCAATACACACAATTGTTAAGGGGATGCAGACCAGAGAAAGACGTTTGTCTTGTTTACATCATCAGGGTCCCCCATTTTCAATTCATAGTGACATTTATGACATGCATGACATTGACATCATGACATTTATGGCATATGGACATACTACAGGTATATAGTACTGTTACATTTGTGACATATACGATATGCAAATATACAGTAATGTTACCCATAGATCCTGACAGAGATTATACATATGATGGGGAGGAGACTGTACATTAGGAGGGGGTGGGTGGGTGGGTGAAAATATACAGTACCGTTACCCATAGATCCTAAGAGAGATTATATGCATATGATGGGGAGGAGACTGTACATTAGGAGGGGGTGGTGGGAGAGAAATATACATACGGTGGGGAGAGAATATATACAGTGGGGAGGAGACTGTCTATAGATACACCTGTGTGATGTTGCTACGGAGTTAAGCTAATAAACGTATACTCACAACCACAGTAGGGGACTCACATATTGTACTGTGAAGTAACACGACAATGACAAACGTGTTGTTCCGTTTTTCTTTTTGACATTGTTGCGGCACACGGAACAAGTTAACTCACCACTACAGCCCCCAGTAGCGCTGCCTAGCCAGTCTCTTCAAATGTCCTCTCCTCTCGATCCTTTTCATCTGAGAAACCCGCGGTGGGTTCTCTTTTTAGTGGCCGGCTTACTCCTTCCATTTAACCGACGCTATTAAGCTAACGTTAGCTAATCGGTATATAGCAGCGAGCCGAGTGCAAGCAGCGTGGTGGCTGTGACTGATTGATTGATTGAAAACTTTATTAACAGATTGCAGAATGGGTACAATACAGTACAGCTCAATACACACAATTGTTAAGGGGATGCAGACCAGAGAAAGACTTTCGTCTTGTTTACACCAGGGTCCCCCATTTTCAATTCATCAGGACATATATGACATACAGATAGTCAGTACTGCTACATCTATACATTTATGACATACCAGATTTGCAAATACAGTACTGTTTGTGATACAGAAGGAGTCAAGAAAAGGGAGTATATACATTTGACGTAGAAACTGTACATTGGAGGAGGTTGGGTGGGGGGGGTTGGGTACACTGGGATATTGACAACCATACTGGGTAATTTACATTGGAGGTGGGTGGGGGGGCACATTGTATAAACAAGCAAAACTGTACATTGAGGGGGGGGGGGGGGGGACTCTGTACAAACAAACAAAATTGTACATTGGACTATTGACAAGACCATACTAGGTAAATGACTGTACATTGGAGGGGGTTGGGTTAGGATATTTACAGGGGCCAGTGTTGCATTGCAGTCTCCCGTAGGTGTCTCTTGAGAGAGGTTTTGAAAGTGGGTAGTGATCCACATTCCTTTACAGCTTTGGGTAGGGCGTTCCACATTGATGTGGCATAATTGCGAAACGTGTTTAGTCCCTTATTTGAGCCGAATCTGGGTTTAACATGATTTGTGGAGCTCCCTCTGGTGTTGTGATCGTGGTATTCACTGACCTTTGGGAAGTATTTTGCCATGTACATGGGTACCTTGGTCGTGTAGTGTATCTTGTAGACCAGGCCCATTGCAAGTTGCTGTACTCCGTCATCTACTCTAAGCCATCCTAGGTTGTCAAAGTGGGCAGGGGTGAGGTGGGTTCTAGGAGTAAGGTCAAGCAGTAGTCTGACCAGTTTGTTTTGAGATGTTTGTAATTTTGTTTTTAGCGCCTTTGAGGTGCTTTGGTACCATGAGGTGCAAGCATAGTCGTAGTACCCCTGAATGAGTGCTCCTGCCAGAGTCTTCAGGGTATTCTTGTTTACCAGAGAGGAGATCCGGTACAAGAATCGAGTTCGTTGGTTGACTTTTTTTATTACATTGGATGCCATTTTGTCACAGGAGAGATTAGCCTCTAGGATGGAACCCAGGTAGGTAATTTCATCTTTCCTTGTGACAATATTGTCACCCACTGTAACTGAGAAGCCGTCGGTCTTGCTGAGTTTGTTATTTGAACCGAAGAGAATGGACTCTGTTTTGCCCATGTGTAATGATAGTTTGTTATCAGCGAGCCATATGCAGATTCTGCCTAGTTCAGAGCTGAGGGTTTTTTCAACCTGTAACTTGTTCTTGTCAGAGACCAGCAGGGCTGAGTCGTCCGCAAACAGGAACAAGTTGCTGTTTGTACGTTGGTAAACAAGCAGTTGACGCGTGAGGCTGCAAAAAAGGCGACTCGTAAAACCAAAACACACCGCAGTTTTTAATTATTTTACATGACTATTTTGTTACCCTGCCATGTGGCGGACAAACTTCTCAGACCTCGCAATTGTCACTCGCCCAATAGCCTGCAGCTGCAACCGCGGAGCGAGCCTCCGGAGTGAGCAGCGTAATCCTGTCTCTCGAGTCGCTGAGTGATGATGACTGCTTGGCGCGATAGGGAAAAAAAGCCCTTTTCCATATTTGGCGCCTCTGATTGGCTCAATTTTGTTTCAATCTGTATGCATCTACAAATCATATTATACCAGGTAGCCAATTCCGTCAGACTGCGAATCAAATGGACGGATCTCCCCAATCAAATTGACGGAAATCCGTCTGGAGACGGAATGCTTTAATGCATGAAAACAACACGTGACAGAAGCACAGTGTGGAAATACTGCCAAGGATGGACACAAAAAAGCTCAGAGCTTATTTCCATTGTGGTCCTTGTAGGGGAACGAAATGAGACATGCATCATACAGACATCATAAAACTGAACGACCACCTACCATCAGTTCTCGCCTTCTTGACCCGATTGGTGTCCATGCTATCGAATGACCTCTTCCTGTTGGGCCCTCCGTTCAGGAAGCCCCGTCCCTGGATCACGGGGGGAGAGTGGCCTCCGTTCTGGGCAGCGGTATTCAGACAGAACCCGCCGGGCTGGGTCTGGGACGGAGCTTGGTTCCGCTGGAGGTTCTGGGCGTTGGAGAGAACCTCCGCGCACTCGTTGAACCCCTGGGCGTGGGCCAGGTCAGCGGCAGACAGCCCAGTGGCATTCCTCATACTGCACAATGGGAAAACAACAGTGTTGGAAAGACCCCACGACCTTTAAGAGTTCACAGACGTACAGACACACACACACACGCACACAAACAAATGCTGGATAACACAATCACTCATACACTGACGCACACAAAAGGACATACAGTAACGTTACATAAACTACCTGGGCTGCACCAATTTCTCACAACATCCTCGTCATCTCCTTGAGATGGCGGCTGATCCTTTAGGATCATTTCATCTTCTATAAAAGTGGAACTAAAATTGTAAAACAAATAAATTGTTATGTCTGCTGCAAAAGGACATGATTAACATAGCTGATATAATGCACACGTTCGACACCTGAAGAAAGATCTAAATATGTGACTTAAAGGGCTGGGTTTACACCCGAGAGGAAGGCAGAGGATGAAATAACGTGTGGTGATGCAAATCTCGTCCCAGGAAAGACCGGATATCCAGGAGTCGTCGACAGTAGCGTCAAATTTCAAGGCAGTCACAATTGACTCGGTTGATGAGATAGTTGAAGGATATTTGTGGAGTTGAAAGAAAATTTTGAAGACACTTATGTTGTGATGGGATTGTTTGCAATCATCAAGAGGGGGGCATTAGTTTGCATGTGTGTGTGTGTGTATATTCTGAGGACGTGTAATTGTGGATGCAAGAAGGATAAACAATTAAAATCTTGAAAACTTCAAAGAGAAAGGCAACAAGAGAGACGCAGACATTTCAGATATGGGAATTTTTCAAGGATGAGTCAAGGATTAAGAAATCCATCAGCCTGGGTCCAGTGAGAAATCCATCAGCCTGGGTCCAGTGAGAAATCCATCAGCCGGGGTCCAGTGAGACCAGTAGCAAAGGCTGCCACGTTTTCAACTGCATGTTGTACGACAAATAAAATAATTGTGAAATAAAGAACAAGAGAGAACCATGGACTGAAAGTGTAAGAGATCCGGAAGTCTTCTTCTCTTCACGTCGCTTGAAGAGAGGCAGATGGGCACGACGAAAAGAACATTTGTTGTCAGAATGGATATTGTAGGGTAGTTAGATTTGGATTCAGGTGTGTGTGTGCATCAAATAGTTTAGTTAATCATACCCAGTTGCAGCAAGAACATTGTGACCCTCTCAGTGAGATTATGAATGAGCAAACAGCAATTCAGTTAGTACTGGATTTCGTAGGCATGACGTACTTATGCGATTTTCATATTTCAACCCTTGGTAGTCAATATAGTGACAATGTCATTGGGTGGCCACAGGGAGAAGAACCAGGTGGATACTGTTAACTAGATCAAATGTAGGTCTATATTTCACATCTTTACTATGATTCTAATACCATAAAACTATCATATGGAAACGATTCTCTTCTACCAGGGTCACAATGGCCAAGATTGCAGTGACTGTTCTACGTGCACCACCGAGGCCATGGATCAGCTTCTTACCGTCTTCTGTCCGTGGTCTGTCAACGTGGTTTCATTGCTGGGTTAAGTACTTCTATTCTATTCACATATGCTTAACACTTGTATCTATCTATGTCCGCCCATCACAATCACGCGAGCTGTCTAACGCCTGTCCTGTTTCCCTGCGAGTGGCTGTCTCGTAGTGATGACTGGAGTGCTGGGCGTCCCGCGATGATGACGGGGAGGTTGCGACCCTCTCTGCGCCGTCTCCGGCTGTCTCGGAGTGATGACCGGAGTGTTGTACGTCCCGTGATTAAGACGGGGAGGACGCAACCCTCTTTGCGCCGCCCCTGTGCCTCAAATAGATCCGCTATCAGCTCTATCTTTAATCTTTCAAAATGTTCAGTTGCTATCGCTATCAGCTCTATCTTAAATTTTTCAAAATGTTCAGTTGCTATTGCATGCACTCATCTGTGTTTCACTACACACATGAGTGCATGCTTACCAACTGTCCGTCTGCAACACTACTATCACCGACATCTAAGAAGGGAGATCCCCCCTTGAATGGCCCTTCTAAGGTTTCTCTCCTCCACATTGCCTGTGGTGCATTTTTTCCTATTGCTAGGTTTTAGTGAGTTTTTCCTTACCTTCGCGTGGGGTATGTCTGGGAGTGTTGCATTAATTTATTTTGCATTTATTTTAAATTTGTTGGACCTTATGGTGTTCTTGACTTATTGTGATGTTTCTTCTTGACTTGTTTAAAGAAGACGTGTCCGGCCCATGGGGACATTAACCGTCGGGTCTTACAAATAAATTTGATTTATTTGATTTGATTTACCAAGTTGAATGATGTGACAGAAGCAATAAATTGGGTTTAACCCTTTCACTACCACACGACAGACGGATAACAGTCTGTCGTGTGGTAGTGAAAGGGTTAACCTTCTGTAGTGTGGTTGTGAAAGGGTTAACCCTTTGTCGTGTGGCAGTGAAAGGGTTAACCTTTTGGTAGTGTGGTAGTGAAATGGTTAAAAGTAACATGCAAGCAAAGAAATAGTATTTCAAAACAGTTTGTTGAAGTTCCTGGCATTTTGTTTAGGAAAACGTGAAAAAATTCCTTTGAAATGGTGCAGTGCCCATGGCTGGCTTATTTACCGGAACGAACTGTAAATAAGCTGGTCAGAAAGGCCAGTAACGTGGTAGGGGCGGAGCTGGACTCTAGAGGTGGTGGCGGAGAGGAGGAGTCTGGTTAAACTCCATGCCATCAGGGACAACCCCTCCCACCCACTACACACTTGGCTAACAGAAGGAGCACGTTCAGTGCTAGACGTGGGATTATGCCCCCCTCCGGCGAAATTGAGGGGCGGATTTGCGGTGATGGAGAAATGTGTGGGCAGCAGGTTGAGTGATATTTGAGAGTGCTCTTTTGACCGAGAGAGAGACGTTAAGCGCTCGGCTGAATTGAAACACAGCTTCCCTCGTTGGAGCAGGTTTTACAGACTCACAATCCCAAACGGACCTAAATAATATTTTAAAATCAAAGTATGAATACAACTCTATTCTGGGCAGAAGCACTCGTTACAGCAAACCTCTGTGTTTTGGTACCGTTTGTTTGCACATTTGCGATCGTTCCGTCACCGGGGAGCGTCATTACTTTTACCAACCGATTTCCAGTTCCGCGTTCTGCTATCTGATTGGTAAAAGTATAGACGCCACCGGCGACGCTGATTCGCTCCCAAAACCACGTTTTCAAGTGGTCCCGGCAGAGTGTAGCTTAATCCCAGCGGAAGAGTGCAAGAGCGCTTCCGCATTCTTCGCCGCGCATGCGCATGAGGTCCCTGCTTAGTTCAGACGCCCCATTCAACACGGTTAATCACAGATATAATATAATAATAATATATATACGCGATGGACGCAGCAGGCGATCTTCTTGCTGTCATTACATCCATGTATGTGATTGAAAAGTGTATTAACAGATTGCAGAATGGGTACAGTACAGCTCAATGTGCATCTTCTCTTCTGTGTTTGTTTCCTTATTTGATCAATCGCAGAGAGTGCTGGGCACTCTGTTACCGGGGCGCGCGCGGTCTCCTCACCCGGGGAAATAACACAAACAATTATGCTGAAGCAGCTACGACTCCGAGTACCACATAACCGCATCGCTGCTTCAGCATAATTGTTTGTGTTATTTCCCCGGGTGAGGAGACCGCGCGCGCCCCGGTAACCGAGTGCCCAGCACTCTCTGCGATTGATCAAATAAGGAAACAAACACAGAAGAGAAGATGCACATTGAGCTGTACTGTACTGTACCCATTCTGCAATCTGTTAAAACACTTTTCAATCAATCACATACATGGATGTAATGACAGCAAGAAGATCGCCTGCTGCGTCCATCGCGTATATATATTATTATTATATTATATCTGTGATTAACCGTGTTGAATGGGGCGTCTGAACTAAGCAGGGACCTCATGCGCATGCGCGGCGAAGAATGCGGAAGCGCTCTTGCACTCTTCCGCTGGGATTAAGCTACACGCGTCCCGGCATGGAGCGAATCATTACACTAATTTTGAGGCAATCATGCTCTGATTCGACCCCGGATGGCTAGTGAGAAAGCCCCCTCCCGAGATGTAGCACTGGACGGCACAGGAAGTCCTTCATTCCAACAGCCATCAGACTTTATAATACATCACTGAGCACATGGTGACAGTACCATCTTCCTGGACTTTTACAATTTTACACTTACTGTATATTTTATATTAGAATGTAACATAGGAAATGTATATCCTGGACCGTATTTTATTCTCAGGCTTATTTTTTATTCGTATTCGTGACTTTTGTTTTTGTCTACCCAAATGTTTACTGTGGGAGATTTGTAGTGCCAAATTTCCCTCGGGATGAATAAGTATTTATTCTATTCTATTCATTCAGCTCGATTGTTTGGATGCAGAACAGAAACATGGAGACACTGCTGCACTTGTTGAGAGGCTACACGTCATCAGATTCTAGTGCATAACGAGTTCCTGGGGAACAACAAGCAGGTCTTTGTGTGAGAAGTGGGGCTTCTGACCACGTGACGAGGCTTTCACTTCCTATTGGAGATGAGGGGAAGAGATGAACACTTGACCTTCATGTAGATTGTATCAGGGGAAAGCACCAACAGGACCCTCTCCAGGGACAATATGAACTAAGCAGAGCATGCTCCGTGGAAAATAAAATCAGGTTCATAGCTACATTCACGTTGTACTATTTTATGGAAAAACCAAATGACATTGTCACCCTTACTACTTATTAGATATAGGCGTCCTTATTTGAAATGAATTACCGTTTGCTCATTCATAAGTGTGTTCATAACCTGTCCTTTTTCTAAACACGTATCTAAACGGCTGTTAAATCAAAGAATGAAAACATTGTGTTCAGTAAATAGTGCACACATGACATTTCAGCAAAATCAAAATCAAAGTCTTGCATTAACTTGCATACACCACCCATCCCCCTCCACAGAAAAAAGGAAAGAAATTAACGCTTCCAAGGAAATATGTAACATGTAATGCATTTAAATTGAAAATGTCTTTGACAAGTTAAGACAGACTGGTCTCACTATAAAGAATATAAGTTCTACTGTTCAACACTAGAAATCTACAGGGAGAGTGGTCCACGCAAACTGTAGTTTGAAGGAAATAGCAAAAAGCAAGGAAAGATAACTGATTGAATTGCTATTATTTCCCATTAAAGAGATAAAGTGCAGTTCAATAAAAAAAAAAATTATATTATTTTATTTAAGATGTTAACACTTTGGATGACAGCGACGCGTTTTGTCATCAGTTCATGCCGCCAGTTGAGTGCCGGCAACGCTATATAGCGTTTGTTTGTCGTATTTTTTTTATTGGCGATTTTAATTCATATTTCATCAATCGAGCCTCACGCTAGTGTTGCAGAGTCTCTCTGAGCTCAATTGGGAAGATACCGCCCCCTATCGTCTCTCCCTGTGTAACTGCACCCCATTAGTTTAGACTGATGAAAGGGGGGGGGGGGGGCAGTTTCCTCATTTTACTTTTCAGTCAAGCCAACTGAAGAGACCGAAGTAATCGCCGGCCCTCAGAACAGCGTGGATTATGTATTTCCAGCACCCAACACTGAATCAATAAATGCGATCGATATTTGGAATGGCGATCAGGAATTGGAATAATCTTTTTTGATAACATCTGATCTGAGGTAAGGAATCTATTTTACCAGTCTTGGGGTAATCAGTAGGCATGGGCGGTATGACGGTATTAATGTATACCGGGGTATTTAGAGATACCGACGGTATTGAAAATCAATACCGTCAAAATCACAGATCCATTTCAGTTTATATTACAGTGAAACGTTGTTTTAACAGTGGTTGGTTGTAGTGCACTGCACACACGCGCCAGCAGAGGGCGAGACCAGTCCTCGAGTCACTAGTGGAGCGAGGCAGCTGGTTCTCTATACACAGGAGGAGTACACAGGAGGAGATGGGGAAACCCCGCTTCACTGGAAATTAAATGAGTCGAGACACGCTTACCGTTGCTGCGGGCTAACTGGCTGTTCTGAGAGCTAACTGTTGTGTATGTGTATCACAACGGTGGTCACGCTTTACGGTAATGTTGCGACAGTGCTGTGAAAATACCGTAAAACGTTGTGGTAATGAGTGTGTGTTGTTGTGGACTGGTGGAACAAGCAAATAAACGGTAAAACGTTACGTCGCAGTCCGGTGCGTTTTTGAATACACAATACTAACGTTACTAGTACTAGGGTGTTGCGGGGCTCCTGGCTACCATTCTGAGAGTTAACGTTAGTATTACTAGGATGCTGCGGGCTTCTGGCTAGTGGCTCCATTCTGAGAGCTAATGATAGTAGCACTCGGATGCTGCAGGCTAACTGGCCATCTCCGCGACTTGTTTACTTGGTAACACGGGTTGCCCCCCCCCCCCCGCTGATGAAAATGAAAGTCATACCGTTCAATACCGTACACTGCGGTATTATATAATCAAGGTATAACGGTATGAAAAAAGTGATACCGCCCAAGCCTAGTAATCAGCTTTTTTCACAGATATATCAATGTGTCCCATATATGCGTGTGTGTGCGTGTGTGTGTGTGCTCGCTGATCAGGAAATGAGAATATACTTTTCAGATCGCTTCTATAGGGTGCATAAGTACACATACTATAGATAATCTAGCGTTTATTTGAAAACTATTCATAAATAGGCAGAGAAATGACAACATTTGTGTATGCCAGAATATTCCAGTAAATGCCATTTATCACGGAATCTATATATTTTCCTGAAAAACGAGGGCTTTTCAAAATGCTATAAAACATGAACAGATTAACACTTTCTCTGCCGGGCTTATATCCATCCTAAACCATCCTCTGCCAGCACTATTTGTCTATGGAGATGTTCACCTTTGCAGGGCTATAACTTTTTAAAATGTATTGCTAAATTGACATTACTACGGCCCATTCAACATCAATTATCTATCGTTCAGGATGTAGGAACGTTTTACTTTTTCATTCACACATTCATACTAAAATACCGTCTAGAGTATAAATATGTTATCGTTTTCTGCTGTATTTCATAGAACGTGAGATATAGGTATAAATGCATATAGATGATCAAAAGCAGTTTGATACCGATCAACGTTATATAAAAAATTGCAACTGTACATGGTCCTAAACGTTATGACTGGTCATCTGCAAGTGAATAATTTGTTTATAATTCAATGGCCGACGTTAAATGATTCATGTAGTATGGGTGATATATTGATCAGAGCAGTTTGTATCGAAAATGGTAAAGAAAAACGCTGAAACTCACCCCAGTCTCCTCATAGCGTGGAGTGGAGCAAAAAGATCGCTATTATGGGATGTTGATCGATGCGATCCATTTCCGGGTTGTATATTACTAATACACGTCCAAATCATGTTGATTATTGTGTTATGGCAAAGATCAATATCCACAGTGTCTGTATTGAGCCCCGGGACGATAAGAGAGTGGCCGGACGAAAATAGGGGACGGACCAAGCACTTCCGGCCACTTCCGGTTTGGCAACTCGTCGATCGGCCACGAGGTGGCGGTATTGAAGCGTTGCAGAGTTGTGATGGCCCAGACAGCATCACCCAAGACTCCGTGAGTGAAATATGAATACCATGATGAAAATATGAAATATTGATCTCAAAAACGCCTTACGGAGTTATTGGCAGACAACGCATGGCGGAGAAACCCGCCTTAACCCGTTATTGGCGCAGAATGGGTAAAAAAACAATCCGTTTCGACAATGTTGACTGCAAACAAGTCATTGATAAGCGACGGGCAGATTAGACACATAGCCATAATTTAAGACCGAAATTATGCATTCACAATGCTATCATTGAAGTGGGTGCTGGCATTTAACCACGTTTTACCATGTTCACCAGTGGTAATCAAAGTGTTAAAGATAAAAAAAATTATTAAGTGATAAAAAAAAACAATATCTTACAGCAACAGCTTGTTCACCTCCGCCTTGTTTTGGGCTAAGAGGAGAATCCAAGTAGGTGTCGATATACCTCTCTGAGCTGTTGCAGTTCTATACACCTTCTCGCTCTCTCAGACCAGCTGACCAGCTGCTCCTAGTAGTGCCTACAACTAGGCGTAAGCTCAGGGGGGCCGTGCCTTCTCCGCTGTCGCCCCCAAAATGTGGAACGAGCTGCCGCTGCAGATTAGGCAGGCCTCATCACTGCCCCGTTTCAAAGGCCTCCTTAAGACCCACCTTTTCTCTCTGGCTTTCGACACCATGTAGCTTGTTGATTTTATGATCTTATTGCTTTACTGTGTTATTGTTGTATCGTTTTGTTACTGTGTCCTTTGCTTTTAAATATTTTTTTAAGTACTCTGATCTATTTAAATTTGTATTGCTGCCTATGTTTACCTTTTTTTTTTGTACTCCGTTTTTTTTTATCTATCTATTTTTAGTGCTGCTTATAGTTTTTTAATATGCTCCCTCTGTACAGCACTTTGTGCCCCTGTGGCTGTTAAAGCGCTTTATAAATAAAGTTGGATTGGATTGGATACATTAAAATATACATTTATCAGTACAATAAGAAGGCATACATTTAGACCTTTTTGACAGGGTATGAAAACCCAAATAATTTGTAGACTTGAAAAAAATATTATGGTTGAAACTGCAATAATAAAAAGTTGTGAATTATATATGGTCTACATCATGTGCCTACTAACTTGAATAGACCGTTTGAATGACCCATTAAACGATTCTCAATGTTATTCGGTAGGTATAATTATATATAAAAAAAAATTAATAGTTTTGGAAGGAAACATTTAAGATAGCTTGGTCATATGACTGTAAAATTGTTTAATATGTTAATTGGTGAAACACGGACTGAAAATGGCAAATATAGTAAGTCTTTGCATATAGATGCATATCGATGCCAGCAGAGGATGGTATAGAGGTAAGTCCCTCCTGTTAACCCCCATGGGACCCTATTTCAGAAAGAAATCAGTGGCGAGAGACAAATAATTTCTTATCCCGTTTTGAGTTCTGCCATAAATTACACATACAGTAATGATGTTTGTCATTTTAAAAGATAATTTTACAAGTCAAGAAAGTTGATTGACAAGCAAGTTAGCTAGAATTATCGATATCTTTTGATGCTATAACGTACAGTCGCCTGGCTGCCATTTACATAAATTGACAAACATCATTCATTCATGGAACAATTCAAAGGGATCTCTTGCCACTATCGTCATATTTCATCCAAAATAGGTTTCCATGTGGGTCCAGGGGAAGGGGAGGGCCTCTCTATAGACTATTACTAGTTCAAATGAACAGTAATAATAACCAAGCTATGAAGACTTCTTGCCTTAAAAAGGAACATTTTATATTTCTTGAATCTTGCCGCTTTGCTTAAAATGTCCATTCTCTCCACAACTCAATATTCAAAAGTGAAAATGAACCACCTAAGTGTAAAACAGATAAAAGTAAAATTTGCAGAAATTCTCAGAATGCTACAGTAATTCACAGTATACTGAACAACGCAAATGTTATCCTTTTTAGTGAGACCCAACATCTGTACATACATCTATTGCAAGTTTGCTATAATGATTGCAAAGGAAGCGTTAATTCTTTTTAAATGCCTGGTATGCTTTGCTTTTCAGTCCTAAGCACACATGTCTTCTCTTGCTACCCCCTACCCTTCCAGAGGGAACCTAGTATCATGCTACATGACGACTTGGGACTCACATGATTAAACTCCACATAACGGGCTCCTATGGTTAGTTAAATTAAAACAAACAAAAACAGAAAACAAAAACTGGATAGAGGAACAGTCATGGATAATAAGCAAAGCATGCAGGTCTAATTTTATTTATAGACTTGATTCATAAAGTCCTAGCATTAAAACCAATCACCGCAAGAAATACCTCAACAGTTTGCCAGTGTGTAGATAGGAAGCGATAGTGAGAACACTCAATGCCACAACAGTGCGGCTATCCCAGGGAACGTGGCAGACTCAGCAGTGTCTATTCTCCCCCTTTCTAGGATTAAATCAAGTCAAGTCCAATTCAATGGCTGGAAAACATTAGGACGTACGTTTCCGTTTCTGTTAACAGTACAGGAAAAAAAATAGGTTTTCTTTTAGACTTATTGTCACTTTCATGAAAGAACAGGTGACAAGAGATTAGATGTCAAAAACAGATTGTATGTTATCATTGTATTGGGTTAATACTGTAAGTGACAAACAAAATAAAACAATAGAGACCTTGCACGGAATGTTGGTGTAGTTCTTTCTTCTGGTATGGCTGCCTGTAACCGGTGGTAACCACTTTCAAAAGAAAATACCTAATTTCTATGCCGTGGTAGAGTGGGTAAAAAGCACATTACTGTTCTACTGTGACTTGTTTACAAGATCCAGTAATAAGACGCCAACATATTATGTTTTTGTTTATATATTTCTCACACATAGCAGCCGTTGGTTTACACATAACCATTGTCTCTTCCATTGCCATGTGCAAAACAACGGTTGCCATGTTACAGGCAGCCATGCTGGAAGAAAGAACTACACAAACATTCTGTGCAAGGCCTCTATTTTTTTCTATGAGGCAAAAATATTCTGTGCAATAAAATGACAGTGAAGAACTATAGCAACATGATGATTGTTAGCATCATACAGTTAATAGTTCACGTAACACTGCTGTGCAAATCTAAGCCACCTCGCTGAGCTGCTCTGAGCTTTTCGCTTGGCTCCATTCTACCCAGAGGCTCTCCTCTCACTGTCCTTTGTGGATTCTCCTCGTTTACTAGTGGACAACCTTAACACCTTTGAGGCTCATGACTTTAAAGAAAATAAAAAGATACAATGAACAAAATATAATCTGCCTACTATTTATTTGTTATGAATTACACAATCAAGACTGTCTTTTTTTATATAATCTGCCTACTATTTATTTGTTATGAATTACACAATCAAGACCGTCTTATTTTGTATGCTAAATTATTCTAAATTATAGTAAGTATACCAATTATTTTTCAGAACTAGAATATTTGATCTGAAATCCATGAATATAGACATGGGGGGGGGGGTAATCTAATGATAAACCAAGATACCTGCCGCCATGTCTGTTAAAGAGGAACGCCATCAGGGAAGTGGAATTTGTCTTTGTTGATGCAAGACTGGAGACCGAAAGAGACTTTCTTCTGAGACGGAAGCATCAAATGTCTGCCAGTTGTTTGAGAGACTCGAAACATCCAGATGGGTCAGCAGGGTACAGAAACAGCAGTGTTTAGAATGTCTGCCAGTTGTTTGTGAGACTCAAAACATCCAGATGGGTCACAAGGTACAGAAACAGCAGCGTTTAGAATGTCTGCCAGTTGTTTGTGAGACTCAAAACATCCAGATGGGTCACAAGGTACAGAAACAGCAGAGTTTAGAATGTCTGCCAGTTGTTTGAGAGACTCAAAACATCCAGATGGGTCACAAGGTACAGAAACAGCAGCGTTTAGAATGTCTGCCAGTTGTTTGAGAGACTCAAAACATCCAGATGGGTCAGCAGGGTACAGAAACAGCAGCGTTTAGAATGTCTGCCAGTTGTTTGTGAGACTCAAAACATCCAGATGGGTCACAAGGTACAGAAACAGCAGCGTTTAGAATGTCTGCCAGTTGTTTGTGAGACTCAAAACATCCAGATGGGTCACAAGGTACAGAAACAGCAGAGTTTAGAATGTCTGCCAGTTGTTTGCGAGACTCAAAACATCCAGGTGGGTCAGCAGGGTACAGAAAAAGCAGTGTTTAGATGTCATTAACTTTGCCAATGTACTAATCCTCTGTAAACCGATATGATGCTAGTACTATGGTTGTGGTGTATCTCAATTTGAAGAGTAATTGCTTTGTTGGATAACCGATGGCCGTAGGACCACGCAGCAATGAAAGAAGAAAGCTTGCTTCATCTTCAGGAATTAGGAGTCTGCATGCTTGGGTTTCTGTTTGGCAGAGGCGTTGGTGGATATTTCTGATGGTTGTTGACAGAGTGAGATGCAGCAGTTGTGGTCAGTTAACTGACAAAAGGGTCTTGGAGGGGAGATGGTAAGCAAGTAGGCGAGCTGCCAAGTGCTAAAATGTCCAGGGAAACATGAGATCAGAATCCAGATCTTCAGCAGAAATGAGGAGAGGTCCCCTTTAGTGCCAGAAAACAAGTAGAATGGCAAGAGAAGTAAAAAGTAAGAACATTAGCCATTTTCAAGGAGGCTGATATGAAAAGTCAACTAGGCAATAGGCTATCGTTTAAAAAAAAAAGTAGGTGGCTGTACAGGAATAGCTATCAACCTGGACCCTCTGCAATTTGCATATCGCCCCAACAGGTCCACGGAGGACGCCATAGCCCATGTGCTGCACACAGCAGCATCACACCTGGACAAGAGGCAGGGGAACTATGTGAGAATGCTGTTCATCGACTACAGCTCAGCATTCAATACCATAGTCCCCTCCAAACTCATAGCCAAGCTCAGGGACCTGGGCTTGAACTATGACCTGTGCCAGTGGGTCTTGGACTTCCTGACGGGCAGACCCCAGGTGGTAAGAGCCGGCAACTGCACCTCCTCATCCATCACGCTCAACATAGGGGCCCCCCAGGGCTGTGTTCTGAGCCCCCTCCTCTACTCCCTGTACACACATGACTGCGTAGCACAGCGGAACAACAACACCATCATCAAATTTGCTGATGACACAGTAGTGGTGGGCCTGATCTCTGCCAACGACGAAAGGGCCTACCTGGAAGAGGTAGAGAACCTGTCACAGTGGTGTCAGGAGAACTGCCTCTCCCTGAACGTCAGCAAAACAAAAGAGATGATTGTGGACTTCAGGAGGTCGGGGGTCAAGGACTACAGCCCCCTCAGCATCGACGGGGCACCGGTTGAGAGAGTGAACAGTTTCAAGTACCTCGGAGCCCACATATCCGAGGACTTGACATGGACCACACACATTGACAGTGTTGTGAAGAAGGCACGACAACGCCTCTACTTCCTCAGGCGCCTAAGGAAGTTCCAAGTCAGTCAGAAGATCCTTAGGAACTTCTACTCATGTACAATAGAGAGCATCCTGACCGGCAACATCACCTCCTGGTTTGGGAATAGCACTGCACAAGACCGTAGCAGACTACAAAGAGTGACACGTTCAGCCGAACGCACAATTGGAGGGGGGCTTCCCACCCTCCAGAACATTTACAACAAGCGGTGCAAGGGGAAGGCTAAGAGAATTATTAAGGACTCGAGCCACCCGAACAACTGCCTCTTTGAACTGCTGCGGTCAGGCAAGCGATACCGGAGTCTTAAGGCGAGCACAGAAAGACTCAGAAGAAGCTTCTATCCCCAGGCCATCAGGCTGCTAAACGAACAATAATCGCTAAACGAACAATAATCACTATGCAACAACCATCAAATGCACACAGCACACACACCCACACGCACACACTCACTCAAACAACACACTGCAGCACCCACTCTCCACACTTTAGATCACACAAACACACTTACACTTTATATTTATTGATAAAGGATTTGCACTACAACTCGTACACCTACTGTGAATTGTACCTAAATTGCACCTCGTCCCATTTCTCCATTTCTGCCTTGCACTATATAGTATTGTATATTAGTACACTGCACAGTATTGTATATTGTATGGTAACTACGTCTATTCTGCATCGAACATTGTACATATGTCTAAACTGAACACTGTGACCTCTTTTTTTACTTCTAATTTTACTATGTTTTTATTTCATACTTATCTTGTCTTGCACAGTCTCTGGAGCGCAACAGTAAGAAGCATTTTGTACAAAAGTATTCTGTACTTCTGTATGACAACTATTAAAGAAACTAAAACTAAAACTAAAACACTAGACAATATATCCTGTGTAAGCAAAAGCAGCTGCTTGAAGGACAAACAGGAATTTCAGATCAAATCCAACTACTTTATTTAGTTCCTACATAAATCTAGCTCCTACTATAAATGGACCACAGGGGTCATAAGTGGTCAGAGAGGACTGTTAATCCAACAGAAATTATAAACTATATTATATTTTATTAATAATAAATATGTACATGAAGTGTGTGAAAGGAACCACTGGGTTACTTGTCAGCTGACAGAATATATATTACTCTTGCGCTTGACAACATCTTGACAATTTAAAATCGTTTAATGATGAATTAAGGAACCAAAGATTGTATTACCGGTACCTACCTTTGTTAATATTATTGTGTGGGCCCATTTACTGTTACACTACCTTATCATAAAAATGTAATGAAGCAAGCCTATGTTCATGTCTATGTAATGTAAACGACTACAATGACCAAGGCTTTTTGGGCCAAACGTTATCTCGACTTCCTATGAGAAGACATGGAGTTGCCATTTATTTAAAGTTAAAAGGGGGATTACAACCCATTTTAAGAATTCACATGTTATTCCTGTACCCCAGGACAGTTCATGTCAATTATGTGAACATGCAATACTCTCTCCTAAAGCTAGAAATCAGAGAGAGAACCCTCCAGTCGACGATGTAACTGGCACGTCAAATCTGGGGCTGCTCCATAGACAATAAATGGGGCCGACTTTGTGAGGCCATAAATTGTTTGCGTGAGCTCATACACCCAAATGAGGTTGTAATTCTGGCTCAGAGATTCTAACAATGTTAGAATTATAAACCTCATTTAGGTGTATGAGCTCACACAATCATTGTATGGCCTCACAAAGTCAGAGCCCCCTTCATTGTCTATGGAGTAACACCAGCTCTTTACATGCCAGTGACATCACCGATTGGTGGGTTCTCTCTAGCTTTAGGAGAGTGGTACATGTTCAAATACTAAAGAACTATCCTGAGGCACAGGAAGAACATCATGCAAATTCTTTAAATGGGTGGCATTCCCCTTTAACTTCTATTTAACATCCAACATTTAGACAAGATCAACAATATTCCCAAAATTATTTGTGTGTCATCGTCTAGCGGCCACGGTTCCGCCCTCGGAGGCTGATGTTGGGCATGGAGGTTAAGAGGCAATGGGAGTGGCCTATTGCAAAAAGGTTGCGATTTATTTTTAATAAACGTAATTAATGCTGTAAAATAGGGCTGCACGATTAATCGAAATAAAATCACGATCTTGATTCATAGACCTATGCAATCTAATTTCAAAATTATGACGATTTTTTTTATTAAAAACTTTTTACTTAACTTTTTTAAATGATGACAATTCTGACTTGAGTTATTTTGTATGTTACAAGAGACCTTTAAGTTTAAAGAGTGCAATAAATGATTTTATTGAAAAAATAAGAATCGTGTGAGAGAATCGTGATCTCAATTCTTAGAGAAAAATCGTGATTCACATTTGAGCAAAAATCACCCAAGCCCTACTGTAAAAGTAAGTAACCCATCTCTGCAGAGGAATACTTTCACAGCCCAATTGGCCTTATTCACTTCGCCACCATCTTTATTTTTCATAGATCACTGTGAATGATGGTCATGAGCTTGCGATTCAGTTAGTGGCATTTTTATAGCTAAGCTTTAACAGTGAAGTGAGCGGGCACTTCCACATCTGTACCTCACAACATTGCAGAAAACATGATCCAGTATGGCGGCGAAGTGATTAAGTTGAATTAATTTACTGGGTAAGTAAAACACATTGCAAAGACCTGGTAAAGTATATTACAGTGAGTGTGTGTGTGTGTGTGTGCAATCCTTTTTTCTATTAAAATGACAAATTAATGTCCATTAAGTTCTAGTAAAAGTTAAAAAGATCTCTGTTGAAGCACTAAATGAAGAATGCATGCAGGCAAAACAGGCCTCGCTAGAAAAAGACACATTTATTACAACACATTATTGCATTAATTCTAAGGCGTTGGTATGTTGATGGAATTATTATCATTCAAGTTGTTTAATTATTAAACAACTTTTTAATGTTGGTGATGTTTTAAGAAGGTACCGATGATGTACTTTTTTAGTTTGTTGAATTTTAGCTTTTCATCTGCAAGACAAATTGCCCCTCTGGGAAAATAAAGATTTACTCTTATTTATTTAACAGATTTTAAAAGGGTAAGCTACTCTTAGAAATTGAGCCTAAAAAGAAAATATGTCATGAGCCTCATCTGCATTTGGTTTGCCTTACTTTGCCTCCCTCCAAACTTCTGGACAATGAGCTACGAAGGAGATAACATAAACAACAACAATAAACAAAATACAATCTCTAAGACCTGCAGGAAGAAAATGCATTTCAACATATTAATAATTCATCAAAGTTCAGCAGCTGATGTCCAAATGCACATTACATCATCTCAATCTGAAGCACATAATGCGAGGAAGAAACTTTGAACCAAAAGCCATGGAAAGTACTTAACCTACAATAAATGGTTCACCATGGTTCACAGTCTTCCCGTACATAATTACAGCATCCAGAGCTTCTGTGACACCAAGTGTAAGTCCTGGTTGTATAATAAATATTTCATAAAGGCATGCCTGAGTATTTCCATTTTCATGTTGCCGTTTTCTTTTTTGTACAGCATATCTCCAATTTTCGTTATTGGAGGTAAATATTGAAAACTGTTAATAGACTTGCATTTATGATTAAGACAAATATCTACATGTCCACAAAGCAAGTGCAGGAGAATAAAAAGCCTGAATTACATTATAGTCAGAAGAGCTTTACTTTATAAGACAATTTGATACGTCAAAACAGTTATATCAGTGGCTGCTAATCACTAAATATTAAATATGCTGATTAAAGATTAATTAAAACATTGATTTTGACCTGATATTACATCGCTCTGAAAACAAAGCCCTGTTACAATTGATCATAATAATTTCTGACACAGTGAAGACTGTTAACCAGATGATGAACCAGATGCTCCAGACATGAAACTGAGTGGCATGTGGATAGTTTGGTGATAATAAGCTACTAAAATGGTTTAGGCCCTATAGGCCAATTGTCTGGGAAAGAGGACTTCAAAGTAAAAAGTATTATTCAGCAAATCAATCATCCTACATAGAACATGTTTCCTACATAAAGAAATGTGTGATTATCAAGATTGTCATGTTTGTTAGATTGGACCATTTTGTCAGTCCATACAGGCATGATTCTTGTCTGTGTGCAGAACTACTGTTGACAGCAGGTCTAGATGACAATAAACATACAACCTGAGCACCTTCCTGGATTATCTTTCCAACAGTTCAGTCTGCATTATTACTTTTTACTGAGGTGAACCATGAAGGTGTTGAGGTGGAGAACCCCTTTACTTGCAAGGAGACAAAACATAAACACAGCACAATTATTGTATAGTCATTTTGAAAGTTATCTAGCTCATCAGCCAGGGAAATCCTGTATCTGCAGGTATTGGATCGGAGTTAAAAGGCACCAATTCCCTCAATTTAAGCAAGTGAGCTTCCTAACTCAGTTATTCAGTCAAATTGCAAGAAACAAGATTAGTGGGCTGTTTCCTTATGCATTTGTTCATGCAGCAGTCCAATAATAACACTTTTTCTCCCCAATTAATCATTATGCCAATTCCCTTCTGGTCGTTGCACTGCCCTACTGTCAGTCTGGGAGGGTGTAGACTACTACATGCTGCCCTAGTCTGTCGGTCTGGGGAGGGTGTAGACTATCACATGCTGCCCTACTGTCGGTCTGGGGAGGGTGTAGAGTAGACTACTACATGCTGCCCTACTGTCAGTCTGGGGAGGGTGTAGACTATCACATGCCATACTGTCGGTCTGGGGAGGGTGTAGACTACCACATGCTGCCCTACTGTCAGTCTGAGGAGGGTGTAGACTACCACATGCTGCCCTACTGTCGGTCTGGGGAGGGTGTAGACTACTACATGCTGCCCTACTGTCGGTCTGGGGAGGGTGTAGACTACCACATGCTGCCCTACTGTCGGTCTGGGGAGGGTGTAGACTACCACATGCTGCCCTACTGTCGGTCTGGGGAGGGTGTAGACTACCACATGCTGCCATACTGTCGGTCTGGGGAGGGTGTAGACTACCACATGCTGCCCTACTGTCGGTCTGGGGAGGGTGTAGACTATCACATGCTGCCCTACTGTCGGTCTGGGGAGGGTGTAGACTATAACATGCTGCCATACTGTCGGTCTGGGGAGGGTGTAGACTACCAGATGCTGCCCTACTGTCTGTCTGGGGAGGGTGTAGACTACCACATGCTGCCATACTGTCGGTCTGGGGAGGGTGTAGACTACCACATGCTGCCCTACTGTCGGTCTGGGGAGGGTGTAGGCTATCACATGCTGCCATACTGTCGGTCTGGGGAGGGTGTAGACTACCACATGCTGCCCTACTGTCGGTCTGGGGAGGGTGTAGACTATCACATGCCTCCTCTGTCGCTGTCAGTCTGGGGAGGGTGTAGACTACCACATGCTGCCCTACTGTCGGTCTGGGGAGGGTGTAGACTACCACATGCTGCCCTACTGTCGGTCTGGGGAGGGTGTAGACTATCACATGCCTCCTCTGTCGCCGTCAGTCTGGGGAGGGTGTAGACTATCACATGCTGCCCTACTGTCGGTCTGGGGAGGGTGTAGACTACCACAAGTACCACATGCTCACAACTCATAGAAACATGGACATTTGGCTGATTTGGAGAATGGGTGAAACCATAGCCTACTTCAGTCAAAACTAGGAAACATTACATGCTCTTCCAATTCATGTTCTCCAAGCAAGTAAAGAGGCATTCTAATAATAATCATTGCATTGATTTATGCACATTTCATTCCAAGAGACAGATATGTAACCTCCTCATACCTACAGCAACCTGTACTTCAGACGATGAGGAATTGTGCATTTGGTCATCCAGTCCAGCTGTGTGTAAGACACTAACCAAAACAAAACACTCAGGATTCTACAAAGAAGACCATGCAAGATATGTCTACTAATTTAAGAATATAGTTGGTCAACCTTTACATTAAGTTGCTCTAATAAATGTGTAATAAGGCTGTTTGAGTAAAAAGTTTACATTTGATACATTTAGTTATATAGCCATTTGTAGTTTAGTATTTACACTAAAAATCAGGAGTGTTTCTTTTTAGTTTTTAATCAATTTTTTTGTTTTAAATTTACTTTTTAATCAGGAGTAATAACACCCGGAATTCTATCTGTAGTAATAGTAGTAGTAGTAGTAGTAACTAATCATTCTCAATGCAGGCAAATAGATCAATTGTGTTAACTGTAATGTTTTCACATATAGAGAGCAACTTAATGTGAATTGTTGCAACATTTAAACAACAATATCAAGATTTATGTCACTCTTTCAGGGAAGCTCCACCAAAACATTTAAATAGTCATTAAACACTGCATGGTGCATGATCTCTTGACATAGTTGCTAGCTGCCAACCAATCAGTTGAAAGACCAAAATGACCGAAGTCCCTCCTGCAAAGTACATTTTAAATTTAAATATGTTTTCTTTTGATATCTGACCAAGTGAAATTTGTGTGGCAGAGCAGTTCTAATAACGGGCTTTTCACAGATTTAATGATGCCTCTAGGTCTGCCTCACCACCATGTCCAGAATGTAGAGGTATAGGCCAGTCCGACTACGGCACACACATACCAACATTAACCTCATAACAAAAGCCAGAACTATATTTCCATAAGAATTTGAGATATTCTCATTTGCTCCAAATTTCAGGCACAAAGATTTCATATTTACATCCATGTGCGATTTAGAGAATTCCGATTACAAAAGATAGATCTCATCATCTGATTAACCCGGTCTCATCTTGTGTTATGGTGGGGTTTCCCTGAGAGAAAAAAAAGTGTGTTTGAAATGTTTGGTAGTAAAAGAAGGAGAGGGAGAGAAAAAGGAGTACCGAGCTGTAACAGAACTTACTCAGCTGTCGCCCCCTGTATCAAGAGAGCGTTGATGCACTCCAGACTGCCTGTGCGAGCAGCCTTGTGGATGGGTGCCTCACCCACATAGTCCTGCCAGATTCAAAGAGGCAGGGTTGACGCGGTCAGGCAGGGGGAAAACGACACACAAGCACTGGAGCACACAAGCACAACATGCTCAAGGAGGGCGAGTCATCTTAAAATTAGTCGATGACGCATAATTCATACGGGGGTTTTAAAAGTCTGAAGAAGATTAATTAACATTTTCACTACCTGATCACTTTCTGATCATTAAAAAACACAACATCTCTTTCCATTTTTATGCCGATGACACTCAGGTCACACCATCTCACCATGAAACCTAACAATACAACCAATCTTGACAGTCTCCGATCCTGTCTAGACGACATCAAATGCTGGATGGCACACAATTTCCTACAGCTCAATCAGTCAAAATGTGAAATCCTCCTCTGCGGCCCCCCAAACCAGTGTCATCGCCAGCAGCCTGGGTAACCTACGCTACAAGGGCCATTTCATGTATGTACGAGGAGACATAATAATGATAATCTAGCGTTGATTTCAGGAAGATTCGATAATCAGGCGAAAAATGACAACGTGATAAGTGTATTCCACTAAAACGCTATTATCGCGTCTTTTCCTGGGATTACTAAGAATCACCAAAACTATACTCGTATTCAAAACGGTATAAAATGGAAATGTACGGATGAAAAAACAATCTGTTTCGTGCATGTTGACTGGAAGCAACTCACTGACAATCAACGGGTGTATTAGACCCATAGCTATAATATAAGATATATTTTTTAACCACTCGCAGATTTCGCAGTCTCCCCATTGATTAAAGCGATGGCGTTAAGGAGGGGCACCTACACACTTTGTGCAGTCACACATAGACACATTATGTCCACATTAACACATTGAGTGCCAGCCACAAGAAATCTTGTTATTTCATGCCATGCGTTGAGTGCCAGCCATGAGAAATCTCGTTTTTAATCGTTATTTTTTTTATTAGCGATTTCCATAAATGTGTCATCAATCTAGCCTCACGTTACCACTGGGACTCTTTGAGCTTGAACAGGGAAAATACCGCCCCCTATCGTCTCTCCGGATGGTATTGCACCCATTGGATTGGACTGAATGAAATGGATGGGGGGAAAAAACTCCGGACGAGACGATCGGATTCATTGCCGACCCTCATAACAGCGTGGAATATGTGTTTCCAGTACCCAGCGTTGGATCAATAAACGCAATCGATATTTGGAATGGTGATCAGGAATTGGAATAATCTTTTTGGAGAAACTTCTGATCTGAGGTAAGGAATCTATTTTACCAGTCTTGGGATAATCAGAGTTTTTTTTCACCTATATCTCACTCAGCGTGTCCAATATGTGTGTGTGTGTGTGTGTGTGTTGATCAGAAAATGGATAATCGATTTTTCAGCCCGCTTCTCTAGCGTGCATAATCTAGCGTTTATTTGAAAACGATTCATAAATAGGCCGAAAAATTACAACGTGTTTTGTATTCCATTAAAGGGCGGTTCCTGCAGAATCTCTTTTTTTCTCGAAGTTTAAAAAAAACTAGCGTTTTTCAAAATGGTATAAAACGGAAATGTACCGATTAAAAAACAATCCGTTTCGACAATGTTGACTGCAAACAAGGCATTGATAAGCGACGGGCGTATTAGACACATAGCCATAATTTAAGATATAGTTTATGCGTTCGCAAATGTGCTCGCCCTCTCATTGAATAGAGCGCTGGCACTCAAGCGCTAATTCTAGCGCCCCCTGCTGGCACTCAAAGTGTTAATATACACACTGACACCACACATGGTTTCCCTCTCCTAGGAGGTTGACATTTAGTTTGTTTAGGAGTGACCTTTAACCCTGCATGTGCCAGCCACACACAATGTGCAAAGTACACGACAATACACACCAAAAGCATTCATAAAAGGTTCCTAGGGTATTTAAGGTGAGGATCGACAATGTACAGAGATTCTGTTTTTGTGAGACTCCCTGGTACCAGTTGATGTACCCATCATGATCAACCCATCAGAACCAGTGTTCTCCCCTCCCAGAACAAATGTTTGAAATATAAAATTCAGAGACTGGTTGAATCCTGCAGGGCAGAGGCTGAGTGGCCCAGGTGTCATGAGGGCAGGAGGGCAGGCAAAAGGCCAGTGAGCCACTAAATCCTCCTGACCTCACAGGCCGTCGGCCGGGGTTAGAATGCCATGTGCTTCCATTCTCCCACACCGTTAATCCCACAGGGGCTAAAACAAATCAAATTATTTATTAGTTGTGGTTGTTGTTGTTTCCCCCCCCCCCCCCCCAAACATATTGAATACCGTTATGTTCAGAAAGCAAACATGATTCAAAATTAAACGCCGATGGGAATCGTGACGAGGAGTTATGCAATTGTGACTAATCCGTTTATGGCTCAGCGGAGCATAACGTTTAACTAGCTTAGTGCCGGGTGATGAAGTCTGCACATGAAGATACACACAGGGTTCCCACAGACATTGCAACATGAAATTCAAGGACCATCAAGTACTTTAAGCACTATTTTTTCATTTTAAAAGGGCATTTAAAAGGATACAATTCACTTTTAAATGCAGTTTTTTTTATAGAAACAATTATCTGATCCAATATTTATGGCTTAAAACCAATTTCCGACAATTAGTTACAAAATTCAATTTCTTGATTCAGATTTTTTTTATCATGGATGAACAAAACATTCAATGCGAATGGTTGCTTTGAATTTCAAGGACCTTTTAAGCGCCTTGTTAATATTTTTTTCTGTTTTCAAGGAATTCCAGGCCTTTAATCAAGCACTTTAAGCACTTCCAAGGACCTTGTGTGAACCCTGTACACAGGAAAGCGGCATGGAGAGAACACAAGGCCATGAAAACAACCACTGACCTACCGTAATTCCTCTAATAGTAACCGGTATTCAATTAAAAACCGGGTCTATTAATGACCGGGTGGGCTGTTGAGCTAAGCAATTATAAGCCGGCCTCCTAATACAAGCCGGGTTTCATGTATATTAGAGGAATTACGGTATTTCCCTCAACGGATTTACCATAGGCAATATATTTTGTTATTGTTGTTATATGCTGGCCTGGCTGTGCAGTAAATACCATATAATGGTATGGTGTTAATGTTTACCAAGAGAGTAAGCCTACCTCAGAATTGTATAAAATGAAGTTATTATTATTATTATATCAGTATTGTGATTGCACTATTTTATTTTATTTAACTTTTTTTGGCCACCTGTAATTGCACTGTTTACTACCGTATTTCATACAGTACTTGGTTTCAATAAATGAACCCAGTACATTTTACTGGGTTCAAACTGACACAAAATGTTGATTTATTCATTATGATCCGTTTGAAAATTTGAAATATAGGCCTCTCTTTTATACATGCCTCCTCCTAATACAAGCCTGGTATCCGCTACAGTTGAAACAAATACAAGCCGGGGTTACTATTAGAGGAATTACGGTATAAGGCTGCGAGACACTTAACCCTTTCACTGCCACACTACCAAACGGTTAACCCTTTCACTGCCACACATGAATGAATGAATGAATGAAAACTTTATTAACAGATTGCAGAATGGGTACAGTACAGTACAGCTCAATACATACAATTGTTAAGGGGATGCAGACCAGAGAAAGACTTTCGTCTTGTTTACATCAGGGTCCCCCATTTTCAATTCATCGTAACATATATGACATACATGACATACAGATAGACAGTACTGCTACATCTATACATTTATGACATACCAGATTTGCAATTACAATCACATCAGCAGGTTAACCCTTTCACTGCCACACTACAGAAGGTTAACCCTTTACTATCACACTACCGACCCATCGGTAGTGTGATAGTAAAGGGTTAACCTTCTGTAGTGTGGCAGTGAAAGGGTTAACCTGAACGTGAGCTGCAGCGGCCTGTAGGCTCACGGTGGGGGACATGATGATCCAGGGTTAGTCTGATCTCCCTGATGGGATCAGCCAGAGCTCAGCCTCTCATACTGGCTGCTCTGTCTTTTTCACTGAGACCTACAAGTGTGTTTGTGTGTAAGTGGTAAATGCAGGGTTCCCACAGACATTGCAAAATTAAATTCAAGGACTTAAGTACTTTTCCAATCACTATTTTTCATTTTCAATTATGATGTCACTCGAAGGATACAATTCACTTTTAAATGCTGTTTTTTTTAAGCATCTTCTTGGCCTGCTTGCCAGCTAGAGCAAGCTAGAACGTCACACGCGAAGAAATGAGGAAAAACAGTTGGAGCGCACGAGACAGCGACGTCGGTTTTTATTAAAACAGAAAAATAAAATGATTTCTTGATTCAGAACAATTTGATCATGGATGAACAAAACATTCAATGTGAATGGTTGATTTTAATTTCAAGGACCTTTTAAGCATCTTGTTAAAAAATTGGCTGTTTTCTAGGAATTCCAAGCCTCGAGTTTTTGTTTTGTTTTTTTATCAAGCACTAGCACTTCAAGGACCTTGTGCGAACCCTGTAAATGGTGCATTTATATCTCTTTTACCCAAAGCGCTTTACAATTTGTTCCTCACATTATACACATTCACACACACCGATGGCGGAGGCAACCATGCACACTTCCGACACGCTGCCCAAGAGGAGCGGGAATCGAACAGTGAACCTCCGGATTACCAGACGACCGCTATACCTCTCAAGCCACTGTCACCTGTGTGTGTGTGTGTGTGTGTGTGTGTGGGGGGGGGGGGGGGGGGGGTGGCAAGAGATCCATGTATCCATAAGATGTTTTAAAAGGCATATTGAAGCCGTGTTAAAGAGGCATTTCACCAATGTTTAACCTGAATCTTGTAATTCTTTTGTAAGCAGGACTGTGTCATAATCAGACATAGAACCGTCTCGAGAGCTCAGCTGCATCACCTCCCCGAGAAACTCTGCCAGGTGACGTCACCCAGAGGAGAGCAGACCTCTAGTTTCCTGAAGACACCGTTACCTCATGCATTTGTGACTGTACTGGGCCCAACAAGGAAAGTATAAATAGTTGAGGAAATTGTGTCTGTAGTTCACTAGATGTCACTCAGCCGAGTTTCTTCCAAGCAGCAGAGCTCTCGAGACACGGACCATGTTAGTTAAGTTTTAGGTCCAATTATCACATGTTCTCCTCGCAACAGAACGATGGAATTCAGGTTAGAAATCGGTGAAATTCCCCCTTAATATTTTAATCCTATGTGTAATGATCTGTGGATTAAAATATTTGAACTGTGTGTGTCTCGTGAAGATATTATCTTGGCCAAAATGATCTTGATTTATGATATTATCTCTGAAAATTGTTCAAAGAAATCTTAACTACTTAAGCATCAGACGGAGGGCCGTCTCGCACTCAAGTGCACGTCGCGGCACTTTGCCCTCGTCCGTCTCGTCCGTCGGCTCCGGGCTGCGTTTTCGCCGATCAACCAATACATTGTTTGAAAGTTGAATTTGCCACCTTTTCCATCGTCACCCCACTCAACCTAATGCGTCTTGAGTTACAAAAGACAAAACATCCGACGAGCATCATTTGACAAGCCATTCGAACAAGTGACCACGTCTTGTTTGCCCCTGTCCTGAGCGGACCAATGTCCCCCCCCCCCCCCCCCCCCCCGACGCTGAAAATTATTGACCGCCGTTGTAGCCAAGGAGCGTCTGCTCTGAGAGTGAGGGAAGGTGACACAAGAAGACGAAGAAGTCCATTGTTTTGACGAGAGCCTCTGAATGAAATGGGAACAGACAGCCATTTTGGAAAATAATGCCGTATTTTTACCGGTACACACATTACAAAAACCTTTGTAAAACATTATTTTGCTGTGGGATTTTTATAAACTTTGGACCTGTATGACTATAAGACTTCAGCCTATGGACATTTTATGTTTTCCAGCTCCTACCTCACAGCTGGAACCCAAAAACAGGCATCTAGCAACAAGTAAACAGAAATCTTTCTTTATTGTGTAAGACAATTCTGAATGTATGACTATAAGACTTCAGCCTAGGGCTGGGCGATAAAACGATAACGATAACTATCGCGATAAATTATTTCCTCGAAATAAACATGAAACGTGGTCGCAAAGTTTCGATATATCGATTTTCCAAGCTTGGCTCCGTTCAGCCTCGGCTCAGCACACTCACTCACAACAACCAGCGTTACGTGATGACGTGCTTACGCACAACAGCTAACAACCAATCAGTGAAGGAGATGGCCGAGACCCCGAAGGAGGTAGGACTCACTCAACAACAAGGCTTGCTAGGCTAATTAGCTTGCACGCCGTTTTATATATTTACGTGCCGAGTATGTGTGTGTTTTGAATTCTGAGGCCACGTTTATGGTAGTGTGGGATATACAGTGGACGTCGTTTCAATATATTGTGGCGGAAGAGAGTATTTTAGTGTCATATTTAGCACATTGTCATGGAATCCACCGCTTAGAACCAACAGGCTGGCTAGGATAACTAGCTTGCACGGCACTGTTTTATATATTTACGTGCCGAGTATGTGTGTGTTTTGAATTCTGAGGCCACGTTTATGGTAGTGTGGGATATACAGTGGACGTCGTTTCAATATATTGTGGCGGAAGAGAGTATTTTAGTGTCATATTTATTGTCATGAGATACTCCGCTTGTCGGCTAACGTGCGCAGACTGATGACGACATCAACTCGACTTGAGACATTCGCAGCAGCATAAGAAGTTAATTAAACTTGACGGACATTATATCGACGATAATTATCGATATCGAATTATATGAAAATAATTTTATAATTTTATCGCGATAACGTTTTTGGTCATATCGCCCAGCCCTACTTCAGCCTATGGACATTTTATGTTTTCCAGCTCCTACCTCACAGCTGGAACCCAAAAACAGGCATCTAGCAACAAGTAAACAGAAATCTTTCTTTATTGTGTAAGACAATTCTGAATGTTACCTTTCAAAAAGAGACCAGACTCATGCATATGCTATAAATATAGAGTATAATAAATCGCTAATTACTTTGGGTATGCAATCGTAATTTTTTTTTTTTTTTTACGAGCCCCATTTTTGCCCGATGCATAAGTGGTTAAAACAGTTCTAAAACATACCTTAGTGGTGCTAAATAAACAACTAATGAAGTCAGAATTGCACTGTATGGTGATAATTTCGGTTTATTAGATCAAATGGTAATCACGGTAGAAAAACAGAAATAGAAGATCTGTGGCAGTGTAATAAATAACCATTACCATTTTTTACAGATACATAAAGTAATACCAATTCCTAGTGCATGCGTGTGTGTCTGTTTTTTAGACATACATTTTTGGATGTTCTCATGAGAGTTCTTTCTTTATGTGAAATAAGTGTATGGTGGGGAAAGTCTGAGCATTTTGCAGTGTGTGTGTTTCTACCTGTCTGTTGATGTCTGCTCCGGCTTGCAGAAGCCACAACAAGCAGTCGGGGTGGCCCCCGAAGGCAGCGATGTGAGTGGGCGTCTGTGCAAACCTGGAGGTCGTGGCGTTCACACCACTGCCGACCTGAACCAGACGCATCACGCACTCCAGCTGCAAGAGAGAAAAGAGTGCATTGATACTGTAACTGAGGGGTACAATTCCCTGACTGTATTGTTAGATATGGTATTTAATACCACTACCTCTTGTACTTTAACTTCTGGCCATCCAGTACATGATATAAATATGATGAACACTTTCCCACCTGATGAAACGAAGTCCACACAAATGTACAAATCGAATATTTAATATAGCAAAGGTATATACAACGTTCACTTGTTTACACTTATGATTTGAAATGCACTTGTATGGCAAATGAGTATTCGTAGGTAAATCAACATTGAATGTCCAATCTCTGGTTACGCAGGGAGTAAGTATACAACCTGTTTCTTTAGGAAACTATAGCGATGGTACTTAAATGATTATAGCTGGATACACTAAGGGGGGGGGGGGGGGTCCCGCTGGTTGTAAGACAGTAGGAGGGGGGGGTTAGAGAAGCCGCTGGCGGTATCCCATCTGGCCGACGATTTCTTGGGAGAATTCAAAGTCTTGAACACGGTGCCCACAGAATCTCGGTCCGCAGACGAATACAGCTGGACCCTCTGGTGGACGGTAGCTGCCGGTCCACAACGGAGAGACGTGAGGCGACCTCACTGGTGTAGAGCGCCGTCTCACCTGGAGTCCTCTCCGGGGGGTAGTTCCAACACTCCGCAGTGTTGGCCGTTATCCATGGAATAATCAAAGCACCCAAAGCATAATCCAAGCCGTGGAAGGCTCGCCGTCGTCCGGGTAGAGTAATCCAATATACAGGTCCAGTCGCCCTGGCCCGGAGCTCCTCGGATGCAAGCACCACTAGTGGTCTGCCCAGCCTGGTTAAGCGTCCAGATAACGTCAGGAACGATGGGGGTACTGATAACTTTATAACTCTAACCGAACGATACACCATACATAGACTATTATTAGCTTAATAGAATACGTCCAACTCGACGGTATAGTGCCAAACTATGACTATTCAACTATTAATCCACACGATATCTCAATGCCTATTCTGAGGCCAAGTAGGCCTTACTGCACCACACGTGCGTCGTGGGTGAGGCTTCGCGTCTGTTACTCGGTTGGAGGGTAAAGAACTGGACTAAAAGAAAGTTCTACTTTACTTGCGCCATATATATATGCGCTATGAACAAATATTACCATTCGTATTTCGCCAGACGTATTCCTACGCGGAACCGGGGCTTGCCACGACATGTTGGGCGGCACGATTGAACTTGAACCTAGGGGTATGGCTGATGGCGCCAGGTTCTCGTCCAATGGTAGAATGAAACTATTATGGGCTGTTCAGTAGACTAAAGGGATATTCAGTGCATATTGTACAAGGAATATACAGGGGATATCAAACGATATACAAATACTATTTAAATATATATATATAAATAAATATATATATTCGGTTTAATCTGATCCTTCACAACAGCCGCCCCCTAATTAGTCCCACCTAATTAGCTAAGCAGAGACAGATTAACCGCACTGTCTACCACTCAAGGTCCGCTGTAAGGGTCAGTCAACTCACAAAGTCATGGGGTCATGGTCATCATCGATAGTGTCTGGGAGTCGGGGCAGTTCTATTAGCCTCGCAACGGGTCGTGTGTAAGTGCGCCCTTGGACGAGTACTTCAGCTGCTCGGACCTTGCCATCGGCACCGGTGATCACTTTGCTTACGCGGCCAGCCGGCCACATAGCTCTGGGCAGTGACTGGTCGATAATCATGACGACTGTTCCTTCTGTCAAATTGTCTCTCTCTTTTACCCACTTCTGGCGGGTCTGTAGGGACGGTAGGTAGTAGGGGTGCACCGATATATCGGTCGGGTATCGGTATCGGCCGATAAGTGCCTTGTTGACTGCTATCGGCCTATCGGCCGATAAGCTCAAATGTGCCGATAGCAGTCGCAGATAAATACCCATCAATTTGTGTAGCGTCAAAAGGCAAAAAAATAAAAGTTCACTCGCGACCTACCTGCACAACGCTTGCCGTCCCCCACACACAATCTACTGCATCAAAGTAACTACTTATGATTAACAAGGCATTCGTTTTGTGGCATTAGCGTTATATAGTTAGTGTTACACGGACAATAACATCAGCATATTATTATTACCCATAGCAGCAAGGCATTACTCCGAGTCCGTTCATTAGCTCGGTTCCATTCCATTGCTCATTCCGTACCCAACTACACATTCTGCAATCTGTTAATAAAGTTTTCAACCAGACAAATGTATAGAAAGGCTTTGTTTTATTATAACATTTGTTGCAGTAAAATCATTATGTCTCATTTGGTCATGCGTGGAGCGCCGGTCGGCGGGCCGGGCAGCTAACGTAGCTACGTTAAGTGTGTTCTGCTCTCGCATTCGCAAACAGAACAATGGCGGCATGCCCGGAAGTAGAAAAATTTATAAACGCTTGCCGATTGGTGGTAAGGAGTAGGACAGCAGGAGGTGGGTGCTAGCGGTGTGGCGTAATTGGCCGAATCGACTGTCAATCAAAATGGTTCCATTGCATTGGTTGAAAGCTCTGGTTGAGAGAATAGTATCCCGCTGCAGGCCGCAAGAATGGTTCCATTGCATTGGTTGAAAGCTCTGGTTGAGAAAATAGTATCCCTCTGCAGGCCGCAAGACGATACTGGGAGAGAGATAGTGATACCATAAACATATTTCTTGATGTTTCCTTTTTTTAAGTAAGTAAAGAGGCCTACAAATACAAACATACACATACAAATATACAGTAGTTTCATTAAAAAAAAATTAAATAAAAAAATTAAAAAAATATATATATTTTTTTACAAATACTTATATACAAATATCGGTATCGGTATCGGCCGATTGTTCAACAATCGGTATCGGTATCGGCGGCCAATTTTCATATCGGTGCATCCCTAGTAGGTAGTGGAGTAGGAAGCTGCTCCAAAACTTGTCAGCTAGTACTTGACTGTACCTCCACATTCTTCGGCCGTTCGCTTCTTCAGGCCTGTACATTGTCTGGGGTAGCGCGGGGTCCAGCCGCCCCATTAAGAGTGTGTTGGGGGTGACTGGGTCGACATCTGCTACATCACTGGAGACGTAACCGAGGGGCTTTGAGTTCAATACTCCCTCGATCTCCGTGAGGACTGTCATTAGGACTTCCTCCGCCACAGTCTGGGCCCCAAGCACGGCGTACAGGGCTGTCTTTATAAAACGTACTTCTCGTTCCCAGGTTCCACCGAAGTGGGGTGCGTTCGGGGGATTAAACTGGAAGTCAATCTGGGATGGAGCGAGGTGGGTCTTAAGTTCTGGGCCCATAGCTTGGAAGCTCTCTCTCAGCTCTCTTTCTCCGCCTTTGAAGTTTGTCCCGTGATCAGACAACAATGTAGACGGTTTTCCTTTCCGTGATGTGAATCTTCGGAAGGCCATAAGGAATGAGTCTGTGCTCATGGTCGGAAGGAGCTCGATATGTATCGCTCTGGTGGTCATGCATTTGAATACAATACCCCACCGCTTCTCGGTTCCTCTTCCTCTCTTTATATATAACGGGCCAAAGCAGTCCATGCCTGTGGAGTGGAATGGCTTGTCGCCGAGTCGGAGGCGACAGGGAGGTATGTCAGCCATCCGTGGTATGCTGGGCTGCGCGCGCCACTTACGGCAGTCTAGACAGGTTCGCTGGAAGCGCCGCACTGCTTCTCTCCCTTGCAGTATCCAATAACGACGTCTGATCTCCGCGAAGACTCTCTCTGCTCCTGCGTGGTGTACATCCTCGTCGTATTTCTTTATGATCAGCTCTGTGACCTTGTGTCGGCTGTTCAAGACTATCGGGTACTTAATGTCATCCGGTAGATCGGGGGCTCTCTGCAGGCGACCACCCACTCTGATGAGATGATGGGCGTCACTCTCGGGTGCCAGGTGGAGCAGTCTGCTGTCTGATGGGACGGGCTTTCCTCCCTGTAGACAGTCTAGCTCATCGGGGAACGAGTCTCTCTGGGCTCGTTGTAGTAGAAGAAGTTCTGCTTCTTTGTAGTCAGCTGCTGACATGTCAGTGGTGGACTGAATCTCTGGGTGGTGCCACAGGAATGTCCTCTGCTGCGCACTCTCTAGGGTAATGCAGTCATCTATGTTGGGGTCTGTGGAGGCGACTGTGCTCAGTCCACAAAACATAGGTTTCTTGTTCTCAGCCTCCTCGTTACTTGCTTCCCGTGGGGTGGGCGTAGGCCACTCTGCTTCCGGGAGCTTGAGGAATTCTGGTCCGTCACTGTAGATGTTGCGACGGGTAAGGTCATCCAGAGACATTCCCCGGGTGATGACGTCAGCTGGGTTGTGTTTGGTGTCCACATACCGCCAGCTCGCTGCTTCTGTTAACTCTTGAATCTCGGTGACTCTGACTCCCACGAAGACTTTGTATCTGCATGAATCAGACTTGATCCATGTGAGTACTGTCGTGGAATCTGACCACAAGATTGTTCTGTGCACCGGAATGGTGAGTTCACGTTGGATTAACGTGGCTAGATGCGCTCCTGCTAGGGCTGCGCAGAGCTCTAGACGTGGGATAGATTGTTGCTTACGTGGGGCTATTCTTGAGCGGGCCAGGATGAAAGCAGTGTGTATCTTTCCTTCCTTCTCTTGGGCACACAAGTAGGCCACCGATCCATAGGCTACTTCGGAGGCGTCGCTGAAGACGTGTAGATCAATCTTGCATGTCTCTGGCCTCACTGTGGATGGGAAGTAGCTGCGGCCTATGTTGACGCCTGGGAGTGAGCGGAGTTCCGTCTCCCACTCTCTCCATGTTGAGGCAAGGTGTGCGGGTATTGGGTCGTCCCAGCCCTGGTCCTTGTCCCATAGTGCTCGTACAATCATCTTTGCCCTGGTGGTGTAAGGTAGAATACATCCCAACGGGTCATATTGTCTGGCGAGTGTTCTGTACACACTCCGTCTGGTGGTCGGTATCGCCGTCGACCTTCCCTGCTCTGGAGCCAAGGGTTTGTGTCTATAGTGGAGCGAGTCTGTTTTGAAGCGCCAGACTAGTCCTAGTGTCATTTCTTGGGCTTCTCCTGGGATGGTCGCCATCCAGGTCTCGCTGCTGGCAGCCTTGTCCGCGGGGGAGAGGCTGCGCAATACGTGCGGGTCACTGCTGGCCCACTGCCTGAGATCAAAGCCGCCTTTGATCAGGGAGGCGCGTAGCTTGATTAGGAGAGCCTCGGCTTCTTTTTGAGTCGAAGCGCTTTGTAAACAGTTGTCCACGTAGAAACTGTTCTTCACACTGTGTTGGACCTCTTCATCTGCTGTTGGGTCCTCTGCGACGTGTTTCTGTAGTGCAAATGTAGCACAGCACGGGCTGCATGTGGTTCCGAAGGGGAGTACTTCCCACTGGTAGATGGCTGGGTTCTCATCTCCGATCCTCTCTCTCCATAGGAACCGCAGCAGGGGCTTGTCCTCCTCTACTAGTCTCACCTGCAAGAACATCCCTTTGATATCCCCGCTGATAGCCACCTTGTCCTGGCGGAAGCGCAGTAGCACGCCTAGTAGGGAGGGGCCGAGTGTGGGGCCGGGCAAGAGCTCTTTATTCAGATTTTGGGATCCGATCTGGTAGCTGCAGTTAAACACAATGCGATCCTTGCCGTTGTGATGGACCTTGTGATGCGGCACGTACCATGATTCGGTCGTCTGATCGGCCTCTTTAATGTCAATCTTTGTTACGTGTCCCGCTGTGATTAGCTTCTCAATCTCAGCGCGGTACACACGCTCTTGAGCGGGGTCTTTGGCTAGGCGCCGCTCTGTGTTCAATAGATAGCGCTCCGTGGCGTCTTTTTGCGTGAAAGGTGGGCATTCCCTCTCGCCTCAGGAGTGGTGTTGCGTATCTCATCACTCCGCCGACTGTGACTCTCTTTGTCTCTTGCTCGAGTAGGTTGATGGCGTAAATGTCTTCTTTAGAACGAATATCTTTCTTTTCGTTCTTAAAGGGCATTGTCTCTAGTGTCCATAGCCTCTCGACATGCTGCAGGAGAGTGGTGTCTTCTTCTGTCGTTCTGGAGTGGAGGCAGCTAGTGGCTGCTGTTCGGTTGAGAGATTTAGCGAGGGGGCCTTGTAGGGTCCACCCTAGGCGGGTCTCGACTGCTGCAGGACAGCCTCGGGGTCCTGTATGGACCCGGTCAATCGGGACTATGAGTTCTGCATGGTCGGAGCCTATCAGCAGGGTCGGGGTAGCGCCGTCTATGAGCGGGATAGGTAGTTGTCGCAGGTGCACATATTTATCCATCAACTTGGCGATAAGGTAGGTGTACTGCGATAGTCCTATTTCTTGGCTGGTGAAAGCATTTGTAATCTTATGCCGTCGCTCTGGCTGCCCGTTTGCTGCGATAGTGAAGGAGACATTCTCGCCCTTTATCGTCTTTAAATCTCTTCTTATTGTCCGAATCGTCATTTCGTTCTTGCTCCCCCGCAGTCCCAGCTGGGCCGCAGCGGACGCGAGCAGAAGGGTCTTCTCTGACCCGTCATCAAGGACGGCGTAAGTGTCCATGACTTTATCTTGGTAGCTCAATGTCACACGGACTACCTTTAAGAGCACTTGGGCGCCGCTGCTGCTGGCGGGGTCAATGTACATGACACTTGCCTTGGTGCCGCTCGGTGGTGCAGGTGGAGGCCGTCTTCTGTTACTTTCGTGTAGTATATCTAGATGGGCTCCGTCGCACCGACTGCACCTTTTCTTTAGGCGGCATTCGGCTGCCATGTGTGGTCGCGCACATCGGTAACAGCGCCTGTTGGACTTTATCCATTGACTCACTTCTTCTGCATTCATCTTTGTGAATAGGTCACATTGTGACAGCCAGTGTTCTTTCTCACAGTAGGGGCAAACCATCTTCCACTTCTCTTTTCTCGAGGGGGTACTGTGGCTCTTACTGCTCGGTACTGACTCTGATTGGTGCATGACAGTCACTGATCTTCTTCCATCATTTATTCTCCTGGGTCCCTCTCTGGAGCTTGGCGTGCTCCGCCCGAATGTATCCAGTCGTAAGCTGCTGACTTCTCTCGCCAGGAAGTCGGCTAGATCAAGGAGGGATGGTTCGGGGCCGTTGGGATCCCGGTAGTCTCTCTGCCGCCTAAAACGCTCTTGTCTTGCGGGTGGCAGCTTCTCCAAAATCCTCTCGACGTTAGAGTTGGCGTATAGCTCATGCATGCCCTTTTCCCGTTGCGCTCCCAGCATCCCTACCAGGGACTGCACTTTGATTGACAGGTCGTCTAATGAGCGATTGTCTGTGGCTGGGGGTAGGCGATCAATATGCCTTATCTCTTGGATTACGTAATCCCATATACGTCCATATCTCTGGTCCAGCGCCGCCAGGGCCGCTGTGTATGGGGTCGAAGAGGTGGCATAGGCCAGCGCTATATTGTGCGCTCGCGGTACTTTCAGGTGCTTCAGTAATATTGCATACTTGTGGCGTTCATCAGCGACATCCACCATCATTGTCTCTAAGCACATCCGGAGCTCCGTGTACTGTGCTCGACTCTCATAGGCGAAGTCTGGAAATGACGGCGTGGCAATGTATGACGCCGTGGATGGCTGATACATCGGCGAGCGTTGGGGGAGAGACCTCCTAGGCGAGTCCCCTCTTGCGCCTCGCTGTGGGCTGGTACTGACAGGGTACCATGGCCCGCTGGTCCAGGTGCTATTCCTCGGGGCTGGTCGTGCGTCGTGCTCACCCGTGAATAGAGTCGGGGGTCTGTAGCGCAGCGCCGCGGGGGTATAGGCTGGGCTGTACTGGACCTCCTGGTCCGGTGGAGTGCTGTGCTGTCGTCGGGCTTGGTTCTCCTCCTCTCCCTCCTCTTCCTCTATCAGATCTTCCAGATCCTGTAATCGTTTATTTAGCTTCTCCGCAGTGTATGCCGCTCCTTCCTTGTAGCTGGGTCTCGCTTGGACCGGTCTGGGAAGGGGGTCTGCGGGGGGTATAGGCTCGGTCTGTTGGTCAAGTTCAGGGTTGCTTGCTCGGTGAGGAGACGCTGCCCTTGACTGTTGTCTCGACGAGTTCCTTGAACCCCTGGTGGAGGGAGAGGGTGTTGCCTTGCGGATCAGCTGCTCCATTAGCTGCGCTTGTAACTTGTCGCGCTCGACTTCGCGCTTGGTGAGATCTGCTTCTCTTTGGGCACCGGCAGCGGCGCGCGGTCTCTTGCCATATTCTCTTCCGTCTGAAGGCGTCTCATCTCCAGGCGTGTGCGCTCTTCTTCGCTCCGTTGTTGCGCTTGGAGTTGTTCGCGCTCGCTAAGCACCTGTGCTTGGAGACGATCGCGTTCACCCTGAAGTCGATCGCGTTCGGTAGAGGCTGTCAGGCTGACGAGGAACGCCTGTTGTAGCATCCTCTCCGCTTCGCTGGGGGAAGGCGGTTGTGGAGGTGAGCCGCTCCTGCGTGAGCCGCTCCTGGGGGTACTCGTTGGGGAGTCCTGGAGCTCTATTTCCTCGGCGCTCTCCTCCTCTTCTTCCGTGCAGAGTTCTCTCTCTGTAGGGTTGTCTTCCTCCCGGGGCTGGTCGGGGACTACTTCTTCGGTAGTGGCGGGGGGTAAAGGCATGTCAGCTCCCTCCTGGTCCCCACCGTGAACTTGGTCAGTTACATTAGGACCTACTAGGGCCTCTGTGGTCGGGGAAACCTGGTCGTTAAGGTCAGACATAATTTTACTTTCTACTTTTACCGCGTTTACCGTTTGTCGAAGGCTAGGTAGTTGACTGACAGTGTAATCCTCTAAGTACTGAGGTGGCTGTCGTCTGCGCCGCGGGCGTTCTAGGTTAGGAGGACCGTTTCGTGGAGTGTTCATCATAGGCCATTTCAATATTAATAACACTATATTAATATTACACTAGTTACCCTCCGGCTCGAAGGACCAATTGTAACTGAGGGGTACAATTCCCTGACTGTATTGTTAGATATGGTATTTAATACCACTACCTCTTGTACTTTAACTTCTGGCCATCCAGTACATGATATAAATATGATGAACACTTTCCCACCTGATGAAACGAAGTCCACACAAATGTACAAATCGAATATTTAATATAGCAAAGGTATATACAACGTTCACTTGTTTACACTTATGATTTGAAATGCACTTGTATGGCAAATGAGTATTCGTAGGTAAATCAACATTGAATGTCCAATCTCTGGTTACGCAGGGAGTAAGTATACAACCTGTTTCTTTAGGAAACTATAGCGATGGTACTTAAATGATTATAGCTGGATACACTAAGGGGGGGGGGGTCCCGCTGGTTGTAAGACAGTAGGAGGGGGGGGTTAGAGAAGCCGCTGGCGGTATCCCATCTGGCCGACGATTTCTTGGGAGAATTCAAAGTCTTGAACACGGTGCCCACAGAATCTCGGTCCGCAGACGAATACAGCTGGACCCTCTGGTGGACGGTAGCTGCCGGTCCACAACGGAGAGACGTGAGGCGACCTCACTGGTGTAGAGCGCCGTCTCACCTGGAGTCCTCTCCGGGGGGTAGTTCCAACACTCCGCAGTGTTGGCCGTTATCCATGGAATAATCAAAGCACCCAAAGCATAATCCAAGCCGTGGAAGGCTCGCCGTCGTCCGGGTAGAGTAATCCAATATACAGGTCCAGTCGCCCTGGCCCGGAGCTCCTCGGATGCAAGCACCACTAGTGGTCTGCCCAGCCTGGTTAAGCGTCCAGATAACGTCAGGAACGATGGGGGTACTGATAACTTTATAACTCTAACCGAACGATGCACCATACATAAATAGACTATTATTAGCTTAATAGAATATGTCCAACTCGACGGTATAGTGCCAAACTATGACTATTCAACTATTAATCCACACGATATCTCAATGCCTATTCTGAGGCCAAGTAGGCCTTACTGCACCACACGTGCGTCGTGGGTGAGGCTTCGCGTCTGTTACTCGGTTGGAGGGTAAAGAACTGGACTAAAAGAAAGTTCTACTTTACTTGCGCCATATATATATGCGCTATGAACAAATAGTACCATTCGTATTTCGCCAGACGTATTCCTACGCGGAACCGGGGCTTGCCACGACATGTTGGGCGGCACGATTGAACTTGAACCTAGGGGTATGGCTGATGGCGCCAGGTTCTCGTCCAATGGTAGAATGAAACTATTATGGGCTGTTCAGTAGACTAAAGGGATATTCAGTGCATATTGTACAAGGAATATACAGGGGATATCAAACGATATACAAATACTATTTAAATATATATATATAAATAAATATATATATTCGGTTTAATCTGATCCTTCACAACAGATACACATTGGCTCTCATCACAGGGGATCCAGAGACACCCGGAGGTCCTTGAGGGGGGGGGGGGGGTTCCAGAAAAAATAGTTGGGAATAGATATAACTAGTGCCAGGTGCACGATATATCGGCCACCGATATAATATCGGCTGATGGTAATTTTTTTTTTACACATCGGTATCGGTCCGATATCAAAATAGGGCAGATTTACATTTTTCTCACCACACTACTGACATTTTGGATTAGATGTTATTTTAGATGTTTCTGTTCAAATAAAATCGTATGTCCAAACAAATGCTTGCAGTTACATTGTCCAATTAATTACCTATATTTATTACTTTTTGAGTGGGGGCTTTTTGGCTGGTGAAAATGCTGAGTGGCTAGTGAGTAGTGACTTTGGAAAACCACTAGCCACAGAACCACTAGCCACAGTAGCTAAGTGAGCCAAAAAGTTAATGTCAAGCCCTGGATGTAGGGGTGTAACGATGCACCGATTTGAATGTGTTAGAATCGATTATAATCTAAAAAGAAATATATAAAAAAAAATATATATATATATGTTACCTATAGTCCATTCATGCTGAGTGAATCAGTTCCCCCAGCCACATTTGTGTATTCAAATTTTTTTGGGGAATTAACCGATTCACACAGAGATTCGGTGTACGTGAAGGGATAGCATTCACAGCGGCGCTGGCGGCTACGTGGCGTAGTGGGCAAGGCGCTCGCCACGAAATCTGGAGACGCTGGGCTTGCCTGTTCGAGCCCAGCGCTCCACATTTGCTTTCAGTTTAGCTGGTCGTCCGTACTAATACACATTGGCCGTATTAGGGGGTGGAAACTGATGAGTGGGGATCGGGCGTTGTGGACAGCGACTCCTACAGGTCGGTTGGTGCGCCTGCGCCAGCGTTTCCGTTAGCCGGTAATTACCGGTATTTGACCGGCAAAATATGTTGAAGTCCGAATATTTAAATCTCTCCGGTCTTAATGTCCGGTGAAAATAATTCCTCTAAGCACAATTTTATTATTTGAATTGTATTAAAATAGGCTAAAATTAAATAGCCTATGCGACGAACGAAACAATCATTACATTTGTTTCATTGTTGCTTCACTCTGATAAAGCGTGGATGGCGCCGCTCAGATGTGAATCTTTTTTTTCTCTCTTTTTTTGAGCCTGTCTGGCCAGCCACCATAACGACAAACAGGTATACGAGCGAGAGAGAGAGAGATGGCCAAACAAGCTAAGCTTAACAAATATTTCATGAAACAAAGCACAAGCAGGTCTAATAATAATGACAACGAAGATGAGTCTTCTGAACTTGAAGTCACAGAGGCCGCTGATGCCGGTGGTGGCTCCCGCGGAAAAGAAACAGAAATGTCTAGCGTTCAGGCCCTGAGTGGAAAGTAAAATTCTACTGGCTGAGGTGCGATATTATAGTCTAGTAGTCTAGCCTCTATGATGTACGAGACAGGGTTCGAAATTAACGGGGGCTTGGGGCATAATGCCCTTGAAAATGGACAAAATGCCCTCGAAAATCAGTTAAGGGGGGCACAAAATGCCCCCGACAGTTTACTAATTATATATATATATTTATCCGGTAATGGCGCGTCTGTGTATCGTACCGTTCAGATGACGCGCAAATAAAAAAAAATTCATTTGGCGGAGGTGAGCACTGGCTGCTGCAGCACTGCAGCTGAGCCAGGTGCTAGTCAGTTTGTGTACAAATGGCAAGCACAATCTAAATCAATCTTCATTACGACTTTAAAAACATAGCCATTAACATTACATAGGCATACACACATCTTGCCATAGCGTTAGCAGTTTGTACAAAACAACGCACGTTTTAACTATAGAATCAGCCCGCGAGGTAATACAGTCAACGAAATGTTACCGTAGCTACTAGCTAGCAGAGAAGGAAATGGGAGTCTGAGAGGCGGGGTGTTTAAAGACAATGATAGGCGTTTATTCAACATCCAAGAAGGCTCAACTGTGTTTTACTAACTCCAACCGGGACTATTGCCGCTTTCCCACTGCATGCCATCACCTCTAGGGATGGGTACCGAATTCGGTACTTTTGAGGTACCGAACCGAAACACGTCGGTACTACCGAGTATCGAATCAAGTGAGAAACAGAAAAAAAAATAAAAAAAATATAAAAAAAAATATGTTTTATTAATTTTTCTTTTTTTACTTTTTTTATTTTTATTTTTTCATGTCAACGTTCACACGCACAATATATGCTTACCTAGGATTTGACTTGATTCAACAACAAAGCAGTCGGAGCAATGACAAGCCGAAAACTGTCGAAATTGTAGTTATTTGAAGTTTGGATTTTTTTTTACGACTGAGGTAGGTAAATTAAATTTCGACAGTTTTCGGCTTGTCATTGCTCCGACTGCTTTGTTGTTGAATCAAGTCAAATCCTAGGTAAGCATATATTGTGCGTGTGAACGTTGACATGAAAAGAAAAAAGTAAAAAAAAAAAAAAAAAAAAAAAGTAAAAAAAATATTAAAGTACCGAAAAAAGGTACCGTTGGGTACCGGTATCGATTCACAGGTACCGGTACCGGTATTGGTTCAAATGTGAAAGGTACCCATCCCTAATCACCTCCTAACGTTACCGGAGCTACCGGAGCTGATAATAACATTGCCTGAGCTGAAGGTGCGTGACAATAAAATGTCCGTGGGGACATGGCGCCAACCCATAGATAGTTCCAACTCACAGAATTACGTAATCCACCACAGTTGCACTCAATATTTAAATAATGTTAGTCTAAATAAATGTAGACAGATACATAATAATTTCAAGCAGAACACGAATCTTTCCATTAAGAACTGACAATCAGGGAATTTAAACATGGTTGACATTGTTTTTTTGTGTTTATATTAAAGAAAGGAAAGTCTAGTGCTGGCTGAGCATATTGTTTGTTTGCACTAAGTTAATACTACAAATGTAGCCTATATTTTTCAGTCAGTTCGGTCTTTGTGTGCCAAACATTATTTAAGGCTGTAAACACTAACACTGTAAACTTTTTTTTTTCTTTTTTTAATAAATGAGAAGCATGTTTAGATTAGAGTGTTACATTTTTTTTTATAAAAATTTACGTATATCGAACCGAACTGTAAACCGTGACCCCAAAACCGTGATACGAACCGAACCGTCCATTTTGTGAACCGTCCCACCCCTACCGTTTATCATAAAAATTCAGTGCCCCCGAAATACAAAAAAAAGCCCCAGAAAATCAATTAAGGGGGGCAAAAAAAGCCCTTGAATTTTTTTTTTAATTTCTAACCCTGGTACGAGAGATAACATTGATTGAACGTACACAAAGTACACTTTATTGATTGAACCACAAAGAGCATCCCCAGTCTGCTGCTACCGTTGCGAGCCTCGCAGACGTCCACCTGTTCCAATGGGGATATCAAAGTCGAACCAACCGTTACCAGACGAGTCACGACCCCGCTGTTCTCGCAGGTACAAAACGGATAGGCACAACGAGAGACGGGGTGAGTGAGTGTTGAAATTTTTTAATCATATGCAACTGTTGGTTGACTGCCGTGTCACATAGTAATGCATTATTGATTATAACAAAATGTAGGCTATAATGAAATCAACAAATGCGTTACGCGCATGTGGCTCGTCCTCTCCGCATGTGGCGACGAGCTAGCAAACGAGGCAATGTGATGATCAACTACAGTTTGCTGTGTGTGAAGTTGAACATTATGATATGTGTGACGTGTCTGATACAACGAGGTAGGGCTGGGCGATATGGCCAAAAATGATATTGCGATATATTTTGGCTATATCGCGATACACGATATATATTGCGATATTTTTACATTTCCTCTAAATCAGTGTTTCTCAACTGGTGGGTCGCGGATGTGTGTGTAAAAAAAGAAAAGAAAAAAAAAAGTAAAAAGAAATTTTTTTTGTTTTTTTTTTACTTTTTTTCACTACCTATCTTTGTGAAAGTGGCTTCTCAGCTCTGGTCCAGCTGAAGACAAAGCGGAGGAACAGATTGGACATTGAGCATGACCTCAGAGTTGCTTTGTCTACCATCACCCCAGACTTTGAGACTCTTGTCAGGAGCAAACATCATCCCCAGTTATTCCATTAGTTCCCTGCATGTTAAGCTAAGAAGTCTGCTAAGAAGGATATATTATTTATTATTATTATTTTATTTCATTGTGTTTTTAGCCCTTAGTTGCACTTTTGTTGCAACCCCAGTTATCCCATTAGTTCCCCCAAACGTAGGTCTGTTATGTTAAGCTAAGAAATCTGCTAAGAAGCATTTTATTTATTATTATTTTATTTCATTGGGTTTTTAGCCCTAGTTGCACTTTTATTGCAATCCCAGTTATCCCATTAGTTCCCCCAAACTTAGGTATGTTATGTTAAGCTAAGAAGTCTGCTAAGAAGCATAATTATTTATTATTATTATTTAATTTCATTGGGTTTTTAGCCCTAGTTGCACTTTTGTTGCAACCCCAGTTATCCCATTAGTTCCCCCAAACGTAGGTCTGTTATGTTAAGCTAAGAAATCCGCTAAGAAGCATTTTATTTATTATTATTTTATTTCATTGGGTTTTTAGACCTAGTTGCACTTTTATTGCAATCCCAGTTATCCCATTAGTTCCCCCAAACTTAGGTATGTTATGTTAAGCTAAGAAGTCTGCTAAGAAGCATAATTATTTATTATTATTATTTAATTTCATTGGGTTTTTAGCCCTAGTTGCACTTTTGTTGCAACCCCAGTTATCCCATTAGTTCCCCCCAGTGGTGCGTTATTGAAATCATCTGGGGTGACACGCACCACGTGCACGCGCGCTCCCGGCGCGTGCGCGCGCTCCCGCGAATGCGCATTTAATGTCCCCTCGCTAGGGCACAGACTAAAGACAGTGCCTAATTGCCTCTACGAATGGAATGTAACACGTCTTCACAACAAGTTAGGTGTGAATGTGTCTGAGAACGTATTTAACACACCTGACGACCGGCGCTATTGATATGCAAATAGCGAGTACTTATCATGGGGTGGCACACCGTGCTACCCCGTCCCATGAACAACGCATGCCTGGTTCCCCCAAACTTAGGTCTGTTATGTTAAGCTAAGAAATCTGCTAAGAAGCATATTATGTATTATTCTTTTATTTCATTGGGTTTTTACTAGCAATAGTTGCACTTTTGTTGCACTTTTTTGTGTTTATTTCATGTTTTGAAAGATTTTTACATAAATCATAGTGGTTCAAAATTTTGGGTCGCAACTTAATGACTAAGGAAAATGTTGGGTCCCGAGGCTAGACCAGTTGAGAACCACTGCTCTAAATCACTTAAAAATGCTTGATTTAACCCTTTGATGCATACAGTCACGCCAATATGATGATTATAATAAGTCCCTGCAACATATGTTTGCATTATTAAACCATGAAGATGCTTTAAAAAATAATTTAATGAAAATGTACTAAGAGTAGTCTACTGACACACTAATAAAAAAAATTATTTACATCTAAGACAATTTATATAAAAACTCTTGGGTGCCTAAGACTTTTACACAGTACTGCGTTTTCTATCCACTTTAGCCAAACACACACACACATATGTATATATATACACACCCTACTGTGAGAAAATAATAATCACACACAAAGGTATAATGGCTTATAGCAGACTTAATGATTTTAGAATATTTCAGATAATGAAATTAAATGTTTATATCATCAACTATCCAGTTAGTATTTATACTGTCTGTAACGTTTGGCTACTTTAAATCATTGAATGTAGAGAGAGAGCGAGAGAGAGAGAGAGAGGGGGCGAGAATGAACAAGAGAGCCAGCCCCCCCCCCCCCCCCCCCTCTGGGTTTGTTCTAGGTTCGCGTTTTGATCGTCTAAGCTGCCGTAGGTGATAACGTCACACTCGAATGTAAACAGGAAGAGATGGAGACACACAGAGATGGAAATTGAATGATATACAGAAACGAATAACTAATAAATATGAAGTTATGTTTAAACTGCTGTTGTCAAGCGTTGTCAATATAACCCACCCCATTTCCTCACGAATGGAACTAGTCTTGTGGAGTCCGCTTTGACCGTTTACCAGGGTTAGCAGCTATCGCTAGTTAGCTTAGCATAATCCTAATGGATACCTTGGTTAGCAGCTACAGTTAGCTCATTGCTCGTGTCAATTAAATTACATGTTATTAAAGGTCCGCGCTGGTCTGTCTAATGAAATTACAACCGCAACATTATATTGCACTGTACAGCCCTGACTACACTAACGTTAGCCTATATAGCTCCGCCGTCCCTTCTCGAGGAAAGCACTGCGAGTGTCTCTCGGCCGCGGGCGGCGCCATATAAACTAAATACTCGATGTTCGCGATTAGGGCTGCAATGATTAGTCGACATAATCGACGACGTCGATTATAAAAAAATCGGTGACGAGAAATTGTTGCGTGGATTAGTCTTTTTTTTTTTTGTGCACTACCTATCTTTGTGAGAGTGGCTTCTCAGGGTTCCAGACAACATCATAACATGATGATCCCATAGCAAATTTTGGACATTGAAAACATTGTTCCCCTGCAGGAGATGATGATCAGAATAGACACACAATACATTACACACGCACTCCTCTCACTCACACACAGCGATCAGAGTAAGACACACACATACACACAGGGACCGAAACTAAAGCCCGCCGCCCGCCAGGGGCGCTCAGTTTTTACCTTTGGCGCTTGACACTTAGAGGGCTGCACGCCGTGTGGCGTGTAACCGTGGCAACGAGTCATATCCGCCCAGCCCTGCAGCGGGATACTATTGGCTAAGGGCTTCTGCTCGCAGTGCTCATGTCAACACAGGCAGTCTGCTCTAGAAGAGCGGACCTCCACGAGCTACCGTTACTGTTTAAACTATGACCCAGTCAACTATTCACTTTTAGTTTAATACATGACGAGGCATTGTCTAACGGTATCTAGCTGGCTAGCTACTGATAGCTGCTGATATCAACAAATGCTCCAGCAATAGTCGACTCGAGTGCATAAATACCTCCGTTCCCTCGTTAGCTCGCGTTAGCTAGCTCACGTTAGATGATCGATCTGTCCCAGTAAACTAAATTGTCTTAACGTTATCTACCGGGCTAGCAGTAGCTACAGATAGCTCCTGATATCAATGTCTTATAACATTGATTGAATGCGTATTCTAGCTGAGGGCATGTTGAATGTGATTTGACAAAAGGACCGTAACGTTATAAATAGGTTCCAGCTGCATCGCCGGAGAATCCTTGCATGCTGAATGTAGGGTCTAGCTGAATATAGGGTCTAGCTGCAGGGCCGGAGAATCCTTGCTGGAGCTGGAGGCTACTCAAGTATACACACAGACAGTGGAGCTGTTTGCAGATAGCAAGCATTTTTACTTATTGCGTGGTGGCGATGTCTCGCAGATAATACAACTATGATTGTATTATGTGACAAGTATGATTATATAATATATATTTTTATTAAAAAAAATAATTTTTATATAAAATATATATATATATTTTTTTTATCAACATTTTTTTGGCAGGTAAGAAATATGCTTGGCGGGTAGACTCTTCCCATCTACCCGCCACTGGCCGGTGAGTCAAAAAATTTATTTCGCTCCCTGCATACACACTCCTCTCACTCACACACAGCGATCAGAGTAAGACACACACACATACACACTCCTCTCACTCCAGGGCTGTACGCTAAGCTTTTTCACTAGGGGCACACTTGCCCCTAAATTAGAAATTTAGGGGCAAAAAATATGTTTTAGGGGCAAATTTTTAAATAACAATTTTACCATTATAGTGCAAAAAAATATGTTCCTCCTGCCTCATTACTGTGGTCCTTTTATTTAACATTTAAGTGCTTTTGTTGTCAGGTTTGTATCTTTTATAATGAACCAACTAGGGCTGGGCGATATGGCCTAAATATGATATCACGATATTTTCTGACCTTTCGGCGATACACGATACACATCACAATGTTTTTCTTTTTTACCCCAAACAATTCATTATGAAGCTTACCAAGACAGTATGAGTTTGCAAGCTAACATTAAAGACAAAATAAAATACCCATGCATTTAGCATTTTTATATTATATATTAGATTTAGATTATTGGATTATTAGATTATATATTGCATATATTTAGCAATGAGATATTATATGATTTAGATATGAAATATGATGAATTGAAAATGGGGGACCCTGATGTAAACAAGACAAAAGTCTTTCTCTGGTCTGCATCCCCTTAACAATTGTATGTATTGAGCTGTACTGTACCCATTCTGCAATATGTTAATAAAGTTTTAAACCAATCAATCAATAAATAGCATTTTAGCATTTTTATGAAACTACTGTATATTTGTATGTCTCTAAATGTTTTGATGAATTGAAAATGGAGGACCCTTATGTAAAAAAGCCGAAAGTCTTTCTCTGGTCTTCATCCTCCTGTACTGTATTGTACCCAATATGCAATCTGTTAATAAAGTTCTCATTCATTCATTCTGACGGAAAACAGAATCATTTTGATTGACAGTAGAGTCTGCCAATTACGTCACAACGCTTGCACCCGCCCTGCTGTTCTTAGCACCAATCGGCAAGCGCATTCGTTTTTGACTTCCTGAATGCCCCGTGTGCTGACATCAACAAAGCTACTTACATTAGCTCCCCGCGGCCCACGAGTAGGAGACCAGTGCTCTGCAGGATGACTAAATGAGGCATAATGATTTTACCTCAACGAATGTTATAATAAAAGCCTTTCCATACATCTGTCTGATTGAAAACTTTATTAACAGACCGCGGAATGGGCATATCTCAGCACAGGCTGAGATATGAACGAGTAACGTGTGGACCAGATTGACGCGACACAAGGTTTACACAACAGCCCCCACCCCTTGTTTTATTGTATTTGTACCTGTACTACCTGCTGTCAGCTGTTTATCTCTCTCTGTGAGCTTGATTAGCTCACGTTAGCTAGCGTTAGCTCCGCGGCTAACCCTGAACTAAATCAATGACATCATTTCGAGTAGTTTTCACTGCACATAGAAGCAGCCAAACAGCGGGAGAATTTCGGGAGCATATGGCCAAAACCCAGTTAGGAACCATCGATTCCCATCCCTACTACTAACTTTACTTTTCTTCATAGCTAAATCAGCCAGTCTATCAGAGTGAGTGCTCAGTTGATTTTCCCCGCTGATCATACCTGAGTGCTCAGCGTCATCACACGCCTTGGATCATTTAGGAGTGAAATGCGAATGCAAGGCTTGAAATCCCTACTCGCAAGCCCGCCCCCAAATATTATTTACCAATCGCAACGGCCAATTAAAGGGGCAATTTGCGATGAGATCATCGCAGCGTACAGCCCTGCACTCACACACAGCGATCAGAGTAAGACACACACACATTCACACTCCTCTCTCTCACACACAGCAATCAGAGTAAGACACACACACATTGACACTCCTCTCACTCACACACAGCGATCAGAGTAAGACACGCACACATACACAAATTACACAGTACACACCTCTCACTCACACAGCGATCATAGTAAGACACACACAAATTACACAGTACACACACTCCTCTCACTCACACAGCGATCAGAGTAAGACACACACATACACACATACGGACTCCTCTCACACACAGCAAACAAAAGACCTAGAAGTCTGTCTGATCTGACTCATCCCCCTCTCCCCTTACAGCTGTTCCACGTCACCCTCCTGGTCCTGGACCAAGTTACAGCCCCATCAGCCGCGGTGCTGGGGGCAGATGCTGCTAGTTATTTTTCTTTTTTATTATTATTTTTTTAGTTATTTAAAGTACACTTCCACTTTAATTTGTATTATTTAATTGATTTATCTTGTTATGAGTGATTGCTGTATTGTTCTTCAAATACATTTTCATTTAAAGTGGCTTAAGATCCAAATTCAAATGTTTCATGAGTCATTATTTTAATTTGCTATGGGATCATCATGTTATGATGTTGTTGTTTGGTCCTGACAAGAGTCTCAAAGTCTGGGGTGATGGTAGACAAGCAACTCTGAGTTCATGCTCAATGTCCAATCTGTTCCTCTGCTCGGTCTTCAGCTGGACCAGAGCTGAGAAGCCACTTTCACAAAGATAGGTAGTTTATTATTAAAAAAAAAAAAAAAAAAAAAATTATATCCTTTTTTTTTTTTTTTTTTTTACATAATTGGTTTTCGATTAGTCGACTAATCGAAAAAATAATCGACAGATTAGTCGACTACCAAATTAGTCATTAGTTGCAGCCCGATTCGCGATATAGTACAGTACTACATCTCGGGTAGAACAATCCGCGATACATCGAGTATACTCGATATATCGCCCACCCCTACAACGAGGTGAAGCGATGTCGACTCGAGATTAATTTGGGGGTGCGTGTGACAGCTGCTGCAGCGCAAGTCTGCGGGGCGGGAGCTTGATGCTGGATTAGCGTATCGCACTAACTTGGGAGGCGAGAGATAGTCATTTGATTCTGCAAATCAATTTCTCATTCTTCGCTTGATGTAATTAATACAAATGTCCAATATAACGGAATTCGTTAGCTCATAAAAATGTGATTATAACATACTGCTGTTTAAAACTCTGACCGGAATTTCTCGAATATGTCCGGGGATAGAAATCTTGCAGGACACCCAGACCGGCACGAATATGTTCTAACGAAAACGCTGGCCTGCGCAGTAGAATCAGGAAGTGTCAGGGGCAGCGTGAGCCTCCCACGCGTTACTCCTCGCCACTGAGAGATTGAGCTGTGCAGGTGAAAAGATGCGACTGCTGTTACCTCAAGTACCGGAGGGGACTTGTGCTATGTATGACTTAGTCCACATTGCAGCCGGCTTGTGGGAGGCAAGAAACAGCGTTCGTGACAGTGGAGGGTTGAATTGGATGATACAAAATTGAGATGGGAGAAAATATAGAAAATGGGAGAAAAAGTAGATAAAAAAAAAAGCATTCACAGCGGCGCTAAAAACCTGTTAATCACAGATACGGTGAAGGGCCATTGTAAACATACTTGGCTTATCAACTAGGCTAAGTTTTCAAGTTCAAGTTTTGTTTTATTTGTCACTTGGTTCTGTATGAGCCCCTGAGATTGTGCTTCCTACAGTTAAAAAAAATAATAAAGACCAAACACTATACAATATACAAACTGAAGTACAACCTAAAGTACTGGACTCTTTCGTGTGTTTAGTGCTGCAGTAAATGCCACCCGTTCGCCTACACAGAATGTGGTCCATGTGAATCTTGTGGAAAAGTGTAGATATTTGACTAAATATGCGTTTTGACAAGAGCTGCCCGACAGACGCATAAACTCATTATTGGGCGAGTAAGGGTGCGTTCACACCAGAGCTGTTTGGTCCGGACTATCGGACCAGAATTCGATAGTCCGCTTTTTTGGGGTGGTGTGAATGCGCAGTCAAACTCTGGTGCGGAACAAACACGCAAACTCTGGTCCGCCAAAAAACATAGGTCTCGGTTCGCTTCATCGGACCAAACGTGGACCAAATATAGGAAGGCACCTGATAAACTGTGCATCTTGGGTAGAAGAAAAAAAAAAAACACTGCGGCTTATTATTATTATTACCGCGGCGCGCGGCATTCACTGCAAAACAAGCACACTGTAAACATGTCTCCTGATAAACTGTGCATCTTGGGTAGAAGGAAGAAAAAAACACAGCGGCTTATTATTATTATTATTACCGCGGCGCGCGGCATTCACTGCAAAACAAGCACACTGTAAACATGTCTCCTGATAAACTGTGCATCTTGGGTAGAAGGAAGAAAAAAGCACTGCAGCCTATTATTATTACCACGGTGCGCAGCATTCACTGCAAAACAAGCACACTGTAAACATGTCTCGTGGACAGACTTGGACGAATGATGAAGTGAAAGCCCTGATCGACATATGGGCAGAAGACCAAATAAAATAGCTGCTTGTGGGCACTCGCAAAAACAACGAGGTGTACAAGTTGTTTAGCGAGAGGATGGCGGTAATGGGTTATAATCGAACGATGGATCAATGCCACGTCTCTGCTACTATCACGCTTCTTGCGCGGTTTGTGTTTTCGCGGATTTCACTTCCTGAAGGGGAGGGATTTCCACTCTCCATTGTGTCCAATAGAGCGCCCTTTTCGACCGCGTGACATTGTTCAGAAAGTTTGGTGCGCTTGACTAATTGCAATGTGAATGCAGACGAACCAAATGACGAATGCAACAATGTTGCAACTTCACCACCAGAACCGCACAAAACTATATGTGAAAGCCCACCATGTGAAAGTCCACCAAAACTATATGTGAAAGCGCCCTAACACAGAGAGAGTGCAACAAACATTAATAATTAATAAAATAAAAATTTATAAAATGTTCAATCAATTAATCAATCAACCGGGGAACATAGGACCCGGGGAACAGATCCCCCGTCTATCTGTATGTCGTGTGTGTCATATATGTTATGATGAATTGAAAATGGGGGACCCTGATGTAAACAAGACGAAAGTCTCTCTCTGGTCTGCATCCCCTTAACAATATGTATTGAGCTGTACTGTACCCATTCTGCAACCTGTTAAAGTTTTCAATCAATCAATCAATCAATGGCTCTATATTAGAATATAAGTACTTTATAAATCCAGAGGGTAATTCAACACCACAGAGCGCTCACAATAAACATTTAGGTAGTCAAAAATAAGAATACACCGTCAAAGATATACATTCTAAAATATGTATATAAATGATCAAATATAGTAAAATGTACAGGGATATATACAAGGATGTATATACAGTCCTTCTAGGGCCACCTCAGATCCTGGCATCATGTTTTATCTTGTCCCAACACCCTCGTGCTCATTTCATACATCCGTAAATCGTCAATGCAAGAAAAATAAATCAATATTTACAAACTTCTGAGAAAATGGAACACAATGTACATTGCCTTTGTTCTTGTACCAAACAAATCTAGAGTTCAGAGATGGAAAAAACAAAATGTCCATTGTGGACACAGTCACTCGTAAGTATGGCTCTCTCTCGGGTTTCCTGGTTTAATAATAATAATAAACTGATTTGAACGGATGCTGGCAACGTTCCACCCAGTGAGTTGTCCATTGTTCCCGTTGGAAACCACACCTCAGTGCGAATCACCACAATGTGATGAAGAAACATTTTTTATTTTTATTTCATTGGGATCACAGCGCATGCGCACCAGGCAGCCAACGCCGGAAATAGTGCAGTGTTGACCAGTTTATAAAAATTATTTAAAATGTTTATTAGCAACGCCGAGCTTTCAAACCATCCCGTATCTCTGTCCGAAACCCTCGTGCAACTGTGAGTACCTTTGGAATTTCGCTGTGAAACTTGTATAACGAACGGTTCGGGTAGGACCAGTCCTTCAGGGTAAATCTAGGTTGGTTTCCTATTGAGGAGCAAGTGACAGTGGATTCACTCGGTGCATCAGTCACGAAAGGGGCTAGTCTTACGTTATTAAAAAAAACTACTCGTTCATGACACGGGTGTACGTGGTGGTTGGACCTTTTGGGACATTAATCAAAAAGAGAGAGCTAACAACAATACCTTTCCGAAGTGCGCGGCCCAGTGTAGCGGCATCCAGCCGTAGAAGGAGTCCTCCACGCGCAGCTCCTGCGGGCTCGCGACGCGCTGCAGGAGGGAACACAGCGCGCCCACGTCCCCGTCGCGACTCGCGCGGTGCAACGGGAAGCGCACGTTCAGCACCTCCTCACTGGAGAAGCCCGTCGACTCGACGACGACCGCGGACATGATAAAAACAATATGATGTATATGAAAAACAATATAAACAGACTCCAGTCGTCGATATATTATGTCGTTAATTATTATTATTACTAGCGAGCGCGTGCCTTCTTTCGATCGATGAGGGAACGCCACCGTGCCTGCGTGTGTTACTAGCAGTATGCTGCTGCTGCTGCTGCTGCAATTATGCGCGACACAGGCAGCGGCGGCCAATAGTATGCAGCTGCAGAACCCCAGAACCACCACAGTAGCGGCGCCTAGAGGCCCCGCGCGCCTGTTACTGTTCGGCAACTGTAAATTACTTCCGGGGTAGGCCTGATTGGCCCCGACAGGCACGTGACAGGCGCGGCCACCCCCCGCGGCAGCCTCAGGACGCGCAACGAGGCTGCTGACGCCCCGAACTCACTGCTCATGAATGAATTTCACGTGCGGCTCCCTCGCGGGATCGCGCGCCCGGCCTGGCACACCTCCCCCCGGGACTTTAAAGCGTGCAGCATGCAGTTGTTTACTTCAAACTAATCTCTAAATACAGTGTTGTATTTGTATCACTATGAATTGAAAATGGGGGACCCTGATGTAAACAAGACAAACGTATTTCTCTGGTCTGCATCCCCTTAACAATTGTATGTATTGAGCTGTAGGCCTACTGTATTGTACACATTCTTCAATCTCTTAAATAAAGTTTTCATGTATCATTATCATCAGTATCATGTTCTGATGAACTAATGTAAAGAAAAAAGTCAACCAATTTCAAGCATGTTTGTTGTACCCCAGAGCATTTGGGTCATCAGCAGTTGTTAGTGTTATTATTATTATTATTATTATTATTATTATTATTATTATTATTATTATTATTATTATTATTATTATTATGCAACATTGTAATAGTTATAGGTAACAAACATACAGACAGGGGGGTGTGGGCGTTTATTTGCAGATACAGACACAGCTGGTTGAACAACATCTATATCTGTGGTAATAATGCAGATTGTTACGAAGGATCAGATTAAACCGAATATATATATTTATTGATTGATATATATTGCATAATATTTGTATATCGTTTGATATCCCTTGTATATTCCTTGTACATATACACGGAATATCCCTTTAGCCTAGTACAGACCATAATATTTCATTCTCCTATTGGACAGCGGTCCACCAGGCGCCATGGCCATACCTCCAAGGTCTGGTTCAAAGTCACCGCCGGGGACTTGCCTGGACATGAACGGTTCTGCGCAAGGATATGAGACAGGAATAAAGCTGGTACTAGTTTGTTCACCTAAACGTATAAATACGGCGCAGGTGAATACAGAAGCACTTAGTCTCACTTAGTCAGAAGTGAAGAGTTACCCAATAAGTTGAAGCCTCACCCACGATACAACGTGCTGTGAAGTATGGCCTGTTTGGCCCCAAATAGAGCATTGAGACCGCGTGCGAATTAATAACTGAAGTGTCAGAGTTTAACGCTGTACCGTCGAGTTCGACCGATTCTATTAAGTCAGTAATAGTCTATTTGTGTATAGTGTATCGTGCGGCTACCGTTCTACAGTGACCAGCATCACCAACGTTTCCTCGTATCAGCTAGAGTGCTTATCCAGGCTGGGCTGCTTACCATGGCGCTTTCACCCGAGGGGCCCTAGACGAGGACCGTGTGGATTATGTACACTGGATAACCTACCGACGACTGCATAGCCCTTTTCGGCTGGATTATATTTGCTTTTGGTCCTGTAATTAATGGAGCGGAGAATCGCCGACACCCACAATTGTGTGGGATTTACCCTGTGAGGAGCCACGTCGAGTCCGCCTCTCAGAAGCCTGAGGCCGGCTAGCTTTCTTCCATGTGGAGCTGCATGCTACGGAGAACAGCTGTATTCGTCTGCGGATCAAGATCTTATTGCACCGTCTCCTGTACTTGGAGTCTCCTTATCATCGTTGACCCAGACTCTACTACCGACAAATCCTCTACCCTTGCTGGCTTACAACCGGGGGGACCCTACCAGTATCTCCCGCTATATTACTAGTGTACTGTAACTGAGGGGTACAATTCCCTGACTGTATTGATAAGTATGGTATCATTAAACCACTACCGCTTTATGTACTTTAACTACTGGCCATACAGTACACGATATCTAAATATGATGAACACTTTCCACAATGAAATCGGTTCCAGTCAAAGGTAATAATCAAATATTTAATGGAGCAAAAGGTACATAGAATATTTATCTTACATTTATCATTTGAATGCAAATGAGTACTCGTAGGCAAATCAACACTGAATGTCCAATCTCTGGTTACGCAGGAAGCAAGTATACAACCTGGCTCTTAGGGAATTATATCTATGGTACACTTAATGATATAGCGGGATATTCTGGAAGGGGTCCTCCCGGTTGTAAGCCGGTAGGGGGGGTAGGAGAGCCGTCGGTAGTAGACCGTCTGGTCAACGATATCTATGGAGACTTCAAGTACAGAAGACAGTGCAATAGACTCTTGATCCGCAGATGAATACACCTTGGTTCTCTTGTAGGCTGTAGCTCCACAATGAAGAAGAAGCTAGGCGACCTCAGTTTCTCTGAGCGCCGACTCAACTTGACTCCTCTCGGGGGTAAATCCAACACTCACAGGCGTCGGCGATTATCCGCTCCACAAATCACAGTACCAAAGCAAATATATATTCCAGCCGCATAGGGCTCAGCAGTCGTCGGGTAGGTAATCCAGTGCACATGTCCCTCGGTCCTCGCCTAGATCTCCTCGGATGAAAGCGCCATGTGGTCGGCCCAACCTGGATAAGACTCTAGATAACACGAGGAAGCGTTGGAGATGCTGGTCACTTTAGAACTCTAACCGCACGATGCACCATACACGATAGACTATTATTACTTGATAGAAATACGTCGCACTCGACGGTACAGTGCCAAACTCTGACAATTCAGTTATTAATTCGCACGAGGTCTCAATGCTATTCTAAGGCCAAACAGGCCATACTTCACCGCACGTCGTATCGTGGGTGAGGCTTCACGTTCTGTTACTAAGTTGGAAGAAGGGTAAGGGACTTCTACATTTACTTGCGCCATATTTATATGCACGGTGAACAAATAGTGCCACTCTCATTTCGGTAGCCGTATCCCTGAGCGGAGCCGGGGCTAGTACGGACATGTCTCGTCGGTACCTTTGAACTTGACGCCAGGGGCTGGTCCCCTGGCGCCTGGTCCTTTGTCCAATAAGAGAATGAACTATTATGGGCTATAGTAGGCTAAAGGGATATTCCGTGCATATGTACAAGGAATATACAAGGGATATCAAACGACATACAAATACTATTCAATATATATCCATAAATAAATATATATATTCGGTTTAATCTGATCCTTCGTAACATGTACCATAGATATAATTCCTAAGATTCAGGTTGTATTATTATCTCCTGCGTAATATGAGAATGGACATTCGTTATTGATTTGCCTACGCACATTCCTTTGCCTTATAAGCGCATCCAAAGTAAAGTAAAGTAAAGTATATTATGTACCATTTGCTGCTAATAAATACTTAAATCCAGTTTTGTGTGGAACCGAGTCATTGTGGGAAGTGTTCATCATTAGATACCTGTGTACTGTATGGCCAGTAGGAATGTACATAAGACGGTAGTGGTTTAATGATACCATACTTATCAATACAGTCAGGGAATTGTACCCCTCAGTTACACAGATATTCAATTGTATTTCTGTGACAATGCGCGTGGCGCGCCGCCTCAAATAGGATCGAGGCGAAAAAATAGCTTGCCGCTCGCCAGCCACTCGGGAGGCACGCTCCCGCTCGCGGCCAGTGTGCCTACTATCGTCCGTTATCATGGGAGCGGAAGTGAAGAGGCAGCCGCCCGTCCGTCCGTCCGTGTTCATTCGTGAGCAGTGTGCTCGGGGCATCAGAGCTGTCGCGCGGAAATAGGCTGTCTATTGCCTCGCGCTGCAACGCGGAAATAGGCTGTCTATTGCCATTCTCTAAGACAAACTCTAACCTTAACCAGCTCCTTAACAGCGCCTAAACGTTAAAAAAAAAAAAAAAATTACAGGAATCGAACTTGCCAGCAACGGACGGTAGGATCCACACCAATGCAGCGTTGCCAATTGAGCTATTTCTGGATTGTGAAAAAGGGCGTATTACTGCTACATAATGCTGCCGCGGAGCGTGCCGCGCGGCAGAGAAAGTTGCGCATCCTGAGGCTGCCGCGGGGCGTGGCCGCGCCTGTCACGTGCCTGTCGGGGCCAATCAGGCCTACCCCGGAAGTAACTTACAGTTGCGGAACAGTAACAGGCGCCCCGCCGCGCTTAGAGGCCCCGCGCTTAGAGACCCCTCGCTTCCATTTGCTGATTTGGGTCACGTGACCGTCCCACCCAATGGCTGAATTGGAGTGTTGCACTGCGGGCATTGGCTGATTTGGGTCACGTTGCACTGCGGGATTGATTGATTGATTGATTGAAAACTTTATTAACAGATTGCCGAATGGGTACACGTGACCACCACAGGCCCTGATTGATTGATTGAAAACTTTATTAACAGATTGTAGAATGGGTACACGTGACCGCCACAGGCCCTGATTGATTGATTGAAAACTTTATTACCAGATTGTAGAATGGGTACAGTGACCTGACCGATTGATTGATTGATTGATTGAAAACTTTATTAACAGATTGCAGAATGGGTACAGTGACCGATTGATTGATTGATTGATTGATTGAAAACTTTATTAACAGATTGTAGAATGGGTACAGTGACCGATTGATTGATTGATTGATTAATTGATTGATTGAAAACTTTATTAACAGATTGTAGAATGGGTACTTGATTTATTGATTGATTGATTGATTGAAAACTTTATTAACAGATTGTAGAATGGGTACAGTGACCGATTGATTGATTGATTGATTGAAAACTTTATTAACAGATTGCAGAATGCAGTACAGCTCAATACACACAATTGTTAAGGGGATGCAGACCATGTAGTACTGTTACATTTGTGACATACAGTAAATATATACAAGGGGGAGGGAACTGTACATTTATGATGAATTGAAAATGGGGGACCCTGATGTAAACAAGACGGAAGTCTTTCTCTGGTCTGCATCCCCTTAACAATTGTGTGTATTGAGCTGTACTGCAGATATATTTCAATTGCCTTACTTATTTACATAAGTATTATAGGCCTACAGCAGTATTGTACAGACAGTCTGTGTGAAGTCTGTGTGGTTCTCCAGCTGCACAAAGGCAGAGCAAGAGGCTCTACAGAGGGTGGTGAAGGCGGCAGGCAGGATTGTCGGGACTCCTCTATCAAACATCACCTCCGTCTTCACCTCCCGCTGCCTCCACCGCTCCAAGTGTATCATCAAGGACCAGTCTCACCCAGCACATCACCTCTTTCAGCTCCTTCCCCCAGGGAGGAGATACCGGTCCATACATGCCAAGAGTTCAAGATTTAAGAACAGCTTTTTCCCCCAAGCAGTCAGACTGTTAAACGCTCATTGACTGTCCCCTCACGTGCACCATGCACTTACCTGGACTTGATAATCACTGTTACCACTCATCATGCACTTTATTTAAAATATTCTGTTATGTACAGTGTTATAGGTGTTGTTCATGTATGTATATATTGTACTACGGTCTGTGGGAGCTCCCCTGAAATTTCGCCTGTGAAACTTAACATTCAGACAAAGTCACAGAAGATTACAGACTGTATTAAGCCCAAACTGAGTAAAAGATCACGTTCTGACATTGAAGATGCAGAGGAAGCTTCATTGGAGGAAGCGCTGACAATAAGAGAGGTTGACATGAATCTAACATTACAGGCCATCAATAAGAGACTTGATAAACTGGATATGTTGGACTTGATGATGCAGGAAATTAAGAGCCTCAAAGAAAGCTTGGAGTTCAGTCAGAGACAAATTGATGAGCTGGTCAAGGATAATGCTGAGCTGAAAGGAAAGGTGGAATACATGGGAAACAAAGTAGACATAATTGAGATAGACAACATGAAGTTGAAGGAATCTCTTCTGGATGTACAGTGTAGGTCTATGCAAGACAATCTGGTTTTTACAGGGATAGCAGAGAAGGAAAGCAAGGACTGTGAAACAGTCATAAGGGAGTTTATGTCAGACCAGCTAAGACTGCCTAGGGACACTGTTCAGAACATCACCTTCTCTAGAGTACACAGAATGGGAAAACCCTCAGGGGACAGACCACGGGCAATTCGTTTTGAGCATCACCAGCAGAAGGAGCTTGTCAAGGGTAGGGGCAGGGAGTTAAAGAACACCACCTTTGGCATGAACGACCAATTTCCTCCCGAGATCAATGGAAGACGTAAGCTATTATATCCTATCATGAAAGAACATCGAAGCCTAAACAAACGTGTCGGTGGATAGACTATATATCAACAACCAACTGTTTAGGGACTCCAGTATCACTCCCTGGTTATTCTGAAACCCATTGAGACTATTGCTTTATGGTCGGTAGGCCTACTGATACTTCCTGTATTAAGCTAGGCTTGCATAAGGGTTTGGTTATAGCTCATATCAATGTGTGTAGCCTGAGAAATAAGATACAATAACTTCCTTACAATAACCATATAATATATAAATAGCCAACTAATAGGAAATAGGAGTAATTCCAGATATTGATACATACATTGATGAATACAAAAACGGGACTAATTGTATGGCAAAACTTTTATTTTATAAACGGAAAGGTCAAAATAAACACAACACATGATGTATTCTTAATCTTACTAATAGGCTACATAAAAGCCTAAGAACAGTTTAATAAACCAATCATATGGCGAATCGACATGGGTTTAATGCGTACACCCCCCTCCCCTCCCCCCAGTATCGCTGCAGCATACGATGAATCACGATGGCGTTTATTCTTTGAAAACAAAACAAAGTTTCATCTATTATTATTACACAGTAATTAAGATAAATAATTTAATCCAAGCGGCGTGTAATCCTCTTCCGTTCACATCGCACTTTCCCCTCGAAGAGGGCAGCAGGAGGTCGCAGAGGTCAAGAGAGACGGATCGGTTCTCCGTCGCCGTGGTCCAGAGAGGAAGGGAAGGTGTGCGATGTGGACGGAGGGGGTTCAGTCCTGCGTCAGGAGAAGCAGCGGAGTGCGTGTAGAGTAGAGGACAGGGCCTGCAGTGCTACTGATTCAGTTTAGTAGTATAGGCCATATTCCTGGTGTTCCTCTGTCCAGCGATGGCCTTCTTGGTAATCATCCCCCGATATTCCATCACACATCAGCTGTTCTCTCTGAAACCTTAACACTTTGGGTGCCGGGAACCGTCTTTAGACGTCATTCCCGGCCATGCTCAAGTTGCCGGAGGACGCTTTACGTCGTCCTTATATCAATATTAAAAAAATCTGCGATCGGATTCATATGTCCCCTCCGCTGGCCTGAGATCCACCAGCAGGACCCACTGAGCTCTCTGGCGGTTCAGGAGCGAAATCTGGTGGCCGATCGGCGCAATCGCTTAAACAGGATGTGCCATAGAGCAGCGGTTCTCAACAGGGGTTCCGCGGCACACAGGGGTTCCGCGGAGAGCTGTCAGGGGTTCCGCGAGATGCCTGATGGGAATGTTTCTTTAAGAATATAGAATGACAACTATTAACTAAACAAATAGTCTATCTAGTGCTTCATGTGTATACAATAATTGCCTAATCTAATAACATGAACTAAAAAAGAAATCGATCAAAATGTCTTCACACGTTTCGTAAAGTTATTATAGAAACAACTTAACGTCCGCGTCAGGCGTCATTGCTTTTACCAACAGATTTTCCAACGCATTTCCAGAGAAGTCGCATTCGTGTGACGTCACATCGCGGGTCCTATTTCCGTTACAGAGCCGGCTCTGATCCGTTATCAATGAATTGCAAAGCGGGCGGCTGTCGTGATAATAATTACTAAATGCATTCAGTGCTGGATCTAATCAAATGGATTTATCGAGACACGTTATGGAAAGTTCAAGACCGGATCACAAGCGTGCTAATTACACGCTTGGGCTACGGTGATGGGCTACTCGCCAAGTGCAGACAAAGTGAGTGTATCCGCTGCTGTTATTATTATGATACAAAAAGTGAATGAATGAATGAAAACTGTATTTAACAGATAAACAGTAAAAGGCACTCTGCAGATTACATTTATATATAGCTGTTTTATACGTCAACATTGTGTCCCTGACCGTCAACAAAGAATGGCAGGATGTGATGTCATAAACAAGCGTCACCTCACTAGAATAATATTTCCAAATGGTCACACTATGTTATTTTTATAGAAAACAGTGCAGCTGCAACAGATAGCACTTTATTGATATTTTTCTGTATTTAAAAAAATAAATACATGATTTTCTGTTTTGAGAAATGGTCACACTAGTTTTTATTTTTTTTTGAAAACAGTGCAGCTGCAACAGATAGCACTTTATTGATATTTTTCTGTATTTAAAAAAATAAATACATGATTTTCTGTTTGATAAATGGTCACAATGTTATTTGTATAGAAAACAGTGCAGCTGCAACAGATAGCACTTTATTGATATTTTTCTGTATTTAAAAAAATAAATACACGATTTTCTGTTTGATAAATGGTCACACTATGTTATTTTTATGGAAAACAGTGCAGCTGCAACAGATAGCACTTTATTGATATTTTTCTGTATTTAAAAAAATAAATACATGATTTTCTGTTTGATAAATGGTCACACTATGTTATTTTTATGGAAAACAGTGCAGCTGCAACATATAGCACTTTATTGATATTTTTCTGTATTTAAAAAAATAAATACATGATTTTCTGTTTGATAAATGGTCACACTATGTTATTTTTATGAAAAACAGTGCAGCTGCAACAGAGCACTTTGATATTTTTCTGTATTTAAAAATAAAATACATGATTTTCTGTTTGTTTCCCGGTTTCAATGGGTTAAATAAACGTTATTTTGAAAGCAAGCACTTTTGTCATCATTGTAGCAAAAAAGACAGGACCGCAAAAGTCTTTATCGTATGTAGGGGTGCCCTGGAATATTTTTTTGGACACAGGGGTGCCTTGGCAGCAGAAAGGTTGAGAACCCCTGCGGCATAGAGGTTGTGCTAGACGTCCGTATTGCTTCCGGCCACTCGGTACATGTCCCGTGACTCTGGCTCGTCACGCTACATAGCGATCGATTGGCAATAACTCGATAAACAACATGATTTGGACGTATATACCATTATACAAGCTGGAGATGGACCGGGTAAAAATATATCCCATAATGATAAGATTTCTACTCTACGATGATCGCCCAACGGCGCGCGGAGACTGGGGTGAGTTTCAGCGTGTAACGTTACCGTCTTCGATACTAACTGCTATTATCAACATTTGACCCACATTAGATGATTGGTATAACGCTGCCCACGGAATTATAAACGCCCCCTCGCCCATCCGGTCAACATCAGATGATGTGTAGTAACTTCTAGAAGTACGTCTAGTTGGAATTTTTTATATCGCGCTGATTGCCATCAAACTGTATTTCATCATCAATATAATGCATTTGGGGCTATATATCACGTTCTGGAGAAAGCTGCAGAAAGAGATGAAAACATACTTATACATTAGACCATACTTTACTATGAATATGTGAATGAAAAAGTTTAACGTTGCTACACAATGAACAATACATATAGGACTTTGAATGGGCCCTAATAATGGCAATGTAGCAATAGAATTTAAAAAGTTATAGCCCTGCACAGAAGGGGACTTTCTCCATAGACAAATAGCGCTGGCAATCTATGGTATATCATGAATTTAACCTTAGGCAGCCAAAGTGTTAAGGTGAGTGTTTATTTAATTTTTTTTAATTATGTTTTTGGTAGGTTTTTATTTGTTTGTTCCACCGGGCAGTCCGGCAGAGGGAGAGAGAGAGGAAGAACGGGAGACAGAGCGGGGGGAAGACATTCGGCAAAGGACGCCGGGTCCGGGAATCGAACCCGGGTCGGCCGCTTCGCGACACAGTGCGTTAGATGGGTCGCCACTTGGGTGCCCAAGGTGAGTGTTTATTTAAAGTGTGTGCATGTGGATGTGTGTGCTGTGAGTGTAGTCATGATGGGTTGTTAAATAGTGTCATTGTCGTTGAGCATCATGAAGGATTTGGGGTGCTTTTTCAATGTATGTGATGTATAGATTGGGGGGAGATGACCACAGCTAAAACGGTGAGATCGAAATGTGCATGGAAGACGGTGATAGAACAGTGGTCCAGTAGCCAGCAGAATGTTTAGCAGCCAGCCGAATGTTGACATTCCTTGTAAGAACAAAGATAACGGAGCGGTACAGAGCGAGGGAGTGGGGTGACCTCTTTAATGCAACAGTGAATGAAACGTTTAATGGTGTGAAAGGTTATTAACGCAGTTGTCATGACAACGCGGCACATGACAACCAGAAAGGGGTGGGCTATCATAGTTATAACGAAGATCCTATAAAGCTGACGGTGGTTCCGGGTAGGGCCAGACTAGAAATCTGGGAGACCAAAGAAAAACGAATCCCACAGGAGGGAAGGGACCAAGAGACTCTCTCCTCTTATCACAGAGGGGGGGGGGGGGGGGAGAATGCCACATCATCATTAGCTTCGGCTACCACGAGGATGGTCTTGGCTAACGAACAGGCCTGACCACTGTTGGACTGAGAGACAGAGGGACAATAGACTGGACTGAAAGATCATTAGATAGACTGAACACACCGAAAGGTCATTAGAATAGACTTTGCAAGTGTGACCGGTGTAGTTAGGTGTACTCTCTGACGGCGTTGTGTTAAGGACGACAGACATGGATGACTGTTGACGGACTTTATTTCCCTCCTGTTAGGTTACAATGCAACACAATGCACCAGCATTAGGAATAGTCATCTGCACTGCAGCACGTGAGCTCACAGAGTTCCAGGTGGGACTAACTCGCCACCGGAAAGCAGGCAAGATGCGTGTCCCGGAGGACCAGAAAAGTAAGTGTGTCGATGTCAAAATAAAAGCCGTAACTCCCAAAAGTGCAATAAAACAAAACGAAAGGAATGAAATCAACTTAAATCAATAAAATAAAACGTTTAGGAGTATTAGTGGAATGTATTAAAGTGTATTTTGTGATGGGGTGTAATTATCTATACAAGGCAACAAGGCACTTGTTACATTCACCCCACAGAATTACACCTACATCGAATAAAATAAAACTGTGCCTACCTCGTGTCACACTAGTCACAAGCTTACTATGAGAACCACACACTGCGGAACAATCCAACGATACCTGTCACCTAATAAAAGGCCAGGAGGGCACCAGGAGTGGCCAACTCCCACCATACCTCCAGGGATAACGACGGTGCCTTATACACCATCCAGCTACACTTGACCATACCATGACGAGGGCACATACACATAAATAAAACGGTTACTCCTTATCACCACAAAGGACACTGTATCAGGCTGTAAGCGCTACACACAACACTGCAGCTAACCTCACACACGTTCGATAGAGGCTTGTGGCTCGAAGCCCATCATACTCTCAAGTTGGACCATTGTCTCTATCAGCCGAAAGACTGGCTTGATGACCCTACCGAACCTGGACGTGTAGTGTTCAGTGGTCTGTGGACCCTGGCTCTGACCAGGCACACTGACACTCATTAGCTCAGGAGTACGCCCTGGTTGTGTGGACACAACACTGTCATCATGCTGGACTACAGCAGGGGGGGAACTCGGTGGAGCAAGCAACAGTGGGGGACTGGCGGCACTTGCCACTGGAAGCTCACTCAGAGCAGGGGACATCCCCTGGGGGGAATACGGACGTAGCCCGTCATCCTCACTCTCCACTGAAGACTGCTCTTGCACCCATGATGCGGTGCGATCCCCATCAGGTCCATCTCCCATGGAAGGCTCTGCCGCCACACCGTCCGCGTCTGAGGCACTAGCTTCAGGCATGACTGAGAGGGAGGCTTCACCAGGCGCACAGGTGTCGCTGTCCGCGGCTAGACCCTCATCATCAAATGACCCGTCCAAGGGGAGGAAGTTGACCTGAAGCAGGAGGTTTCTGTGGACTGTCTTCTCCCGCCCAGTCCGGTCTCTGATCCGATATATGTGGCACTGTGGTCTGGAAGCGATGACGGTGTAGACGTCCGGCTCCCATTTGTCCGCCAGCTTCCGCTTCCCTCTGGCGCCCTTGTTCGCCACCAGGACCCGATCACCCACCGAGAGGGGCAAGCCCTTCATCTTTTTGTTGTACTGGTCAGCCTGATGCCCCTGTTCCACTGAAGTGTGCCTCTGGGCCAACAGCATAGCAGACTGGAGATCGGCCGCCAGGGACTTCACATAGGCATCATAGTCACAGACCACCTCGTCCTGGAGCACACTCTTAAACAGCAGATCAACTGGCAGACGCGGGACCCTCCCGAACATCAGGTAAAAGGGGGCAAAGCCAGTCGTCTCATGCTGTGTACAATTGTAGGCGAAGGTCAGGCTCTGGACCATCTGGGGCCATCTGTGCTTAGACTCCGATGGCAGGGAGCGCAGCATTCCACCCAGGGTCCGATTGAATCTCTCAGTGCCACCATTCCCCATAGGGTGATACGGAGTGGTCCGGGACTGCGTGACCCCTGCTAACTCCAGCAGCTCCGCCATCAACTCACTCTGGAAGTTCGCTCCCTGGTCCGAATGCAGGCGCTGTGGGAAGCCATACACACAGAAATAGTTGTCCCACAGCTTTTTAGCAACCTTCTTCGCGGTTTGGTCTTTGCAGGGGAAGGCGTGGGCCAGCTTTGTAAAGTGGTCAGTTATGACCAGAACATCCACAGACTTGTTGTTATTATCTTCAGCTGACCAGAAGTCGATGCACACCAGCTCCAGTGGTGCAGAGGTTATTATGCTCTCCAGAGGGGCTCTGGCCGCCGGCTCTGGAGTCTTGCTGAGTACGCATCTGGGACAGTTCCTCACATGGCCCCGCACATCCTTCTCCATGTCATACCAGTAGAAACGCTGACGTACGAGAGACAGCGTTCTAGGTTGACCTTGGTGACCAGCCAAGTCATGCACTCCAGACAGCGCCTCCGACTTCAAGGACTCAGGCAGAACATACTGGAACCTCTTGTGCCTGGTCATGTGGTCCTTCGTAACCCTGTACAATATGCCGTTCTGCATAGCGAGCCTCTCCCACTGCTTCAGCATCCTCAAGGCGGGCTGATCTTCATAGCAGCGCTCGCGTCTGGAGGGTCTGCGGCCCCTTTCAACGTAAAAGATGACTCTGGAGACGGTGGCGTCTTTTCGCTGGCGGGCCTGCAGATCGGCCAACGACAAGGAGGAGACTGCGTCGTGGTCGGCAGTGACAACAGTGGACAGGTGACCCGCCATAGATACTGCCCTGTGTCTTGGCGCAGAGTCCCAGTCTTCCTGGGAGGAAAGCACCGTGGAGGTCTCATCCGCCGACATGGACACATCAGCAACCGCACATCCAGAAGGGGTCACTAGAGCTTGGGGCTGGCATGTCAGACGGAAGATATCCTGCACCCCCCTGTTCTCCACATCACACACCTGCTCCAGAAGAGCGGAGTAAGGCTCGGTCAAGAGACGCCGGCTGAGCGGCCTCACGAAGGGATCTCTGCTCAGCGCATCGGCCACTGTATTCAGCCTCCCAGGCACATGCTTGATGTCGAAGCAGTAAGGGGCCAGCTTGGACACCCAGCGCTGCTCGCATGCGTCAAGTTTAGGCTTGGTCATGATGTACGTGAGTGGATTATTATCAGTCCACACAGTGAACTTGTGACCCTTGAGCCAGTGACTGAATTTGTCACACACTGACCATTTGAGGGCCAGGAACTCCAGTCTGTGGGCAGGATAGTTCGCTTGACTGCGGCTGAGCGACTTGCTCGCAAAGGCGATTGGTCTGGCCTTCTCCTCCCCGACAGGGACTTGAGAGAGCACTGCTCCAATACCGTCCAACGACGCGTCAGTGGAGAGGATGAACGGCCTCTCAAAGTCCGGGTGAGCCAGCACTACACATTCGACGAGCGCCCTCTTGAGCTCCTCAAACGCAGTCTCACAGGCGGGAGTCCAGTCCTCAGGAGTCAGCTTCCGGAACGTACCGGCTCTCGTACGACCAGCACTGGTCTTCCCTTTTCTCTTCTGGCCAGCTGTCAAGGCAAAGAGGGGCTTGGCTATACTGGAGCAGCCATGTATGAAATTTTGGTAATACAACACCATGCCGAGGAAGGATCTCACTCTCTTCGGAGCGGGAGTGTGGCCATCCGACTCCATCAGATCCTCTCTCTGGAAGCCAGAGATGACGGAGACCTTCTCTTGGTCGACAGAGACTCCACTGGCATCGACCACATGACCCAGGAACCTGACCGACCTCTGTAAGAAGTTACATTTCTTCTGTGCGAGCTTGAGGTTGTTCACTCTGAGTCTGCCGAAGACCACCTCCAATCGCTTCAACGCCTCCTCCTCAGACGGCGCAAACACCAGCAGGTCGTCCAAGTAGCACAAGAGGCTGGAGTAGTTGAGGTCGCCAAAGATGCCGAGCATCATACGCATGAAAGATGCCGGACTGTTGCACAGGCCTTGCGGGAGTCTGTTGTACTCGTACAAGCCCAGTGGTGTTGTGAAGGCAGTGTACCGCCGGTCAGACACATGGAGAGGGACGTTGTAGAACCCTGAGGTCAGATCCATGGTACTAAAGAAAGCGTTCCCACCAAGGGCAGCAAGGCAGTCGGACTGATGGGGCAACGGATGAGCATCTTTGACGGTCTTTGCGTTGAGCCAGCGGAAATCCGTACAGATCCTGAGGTCTCCATTCTTCTTCCACACCATGACCAGAGGTGAGGCATACTCGCTCATCGACTTGGAGATTATCCCCTTCACCTCCATCTCAGTCAACACCTCTCTCAGTTTGTGATAGTCAGCTGGGGGGACACGCCTAAAGGGCAGGCGGAACGGACGGTCGTCCGAGAGGTGGATACGGTGCACAAAGTCTTTGACCTCTCCACAGTCCAGCTTGTCCTTGGAGAAGACATCTTGATACGTCACCAGTAGGTCAGCTAGCCTCTTCTTCCCATCAGGAGACACCTCACATGACTTGATGTTCACGTCCTCCAGTCCACAGTCGGCCAACATCTGCTCAGCATCTAACGAGGAGCCAGGAGAGGCGGAGGAGCTGGAGACACCAGACTGCTGCTGACACAGGCCCTGAGTGATGGACAGATCTTCAACAGCAAGACAAGGTGAGACATCAGCCAGTTTGGCATTACGACGGAGCGTGATGGGGCTCTGTGTCGGGTTCAAGACCTTCATGGGGACCCAGCGGTCGCCCCACATGGGAGTCACCACTCTCCCCACTATGATGTTGCGAGGGGCCGACCTCGCTGAGGTGGGCTCCACAATGACTGTACTCCCAGGAGACACATGTGCACTGGCTGGTAGCTTCCCCCACACTAGATACTCCTGCTGAGGGAGGAGGGTAACCGCCTGGCATAGCTTCACTGTGCCTATCACCCCAGGCGGGTCTGGGCCCGACCAGCGGGAGGTGCAGCTTAAGAGCTCAAGGAACTTCTCACACTCAGGGTCTCTGTTTCTGCAGGACACAAGCTCCCAGTACTTTTCAGTCGACTTCAGCCTTTGGAGAACGGACTTGATTACATTAGTGCCAATTATAAACTCGTCTCTCTGACCTGGCACAACCAACGTAGGAACCACAAACTTTGACCCAAAAACTTCAATCTCCAAATCATAGACACACTTTGGTTGAGTAGTCAAGCCACCACAACCAACCAGCACCACATTCACAGGTGCCGGCTGGACACGAGGGAGAACACCAGCGGTTTGTAACTTTTGTTCACCTTCCTCACTGAGCGTGCATGACATACTACCAGAATCCAACATCCCCCTCAATGTGTACTTGTCACTGACTAACACTGGAGCATAAAACAGTTCACTAGCTCCGTTCACTCTCTGTGACCCAACAAAGATGGCTGTTTCGTTTTCTGGAAGTAATCTGCAGCTGTTTACATAGATGGCTTCTAAGTCTGGTTCTCTCTCGAGGGTTTCATTCACTTTGCCCATACTATCCCTCTCATTGCATGGGCTGGCTAGTTTAAAGGGGCAGCATTGACAGGATGGGTCTGAGCGGGTCTGTTGGAGGGAGATGCTGATCCAGCTGATGGCTGGGAGATGCCAGGGCATGAGTCCTCATAGTGACCAGGGCGGAAACAGCGGTGGCACAGCCGATAGAGCATACAGTGTTGATAAGTGTTATGCCTGCTGTCTTGACACACTTCGCATGGGTCGTGCTGGTTGTGCGGGTAACTCTGCTGATTCGGTCTGGCCTGGTTGCGCGAATAACCCTGCTGACTTGGTCTGGCCTGGTTGCGCGAGTAACTCTGCTGACTCGGTCTGGCCTGGTTGCGTGAGTGGTACGTCTGCCCATTACTTGGCTGGATGTGGGAGCGAGACGGCTGACCAGGCTGAGCCTGTACTGCTGGGGCCAGCGAGGCCGAACACAGTGAGAGCACACGGTCTAACAAGTCAACCACCTGATGAAGGCCAGGGTCTACAGAGGGGGGACATGCCGGGGCAGGAGTCATTAAGATGGGTGTAGGAGGGCTGAGGGCCTGCGCTGCGACTAAGACCCTGTGGGGCTCACCAAGCTGTTCATGAAAAGAGCCAAAGGAGGGAGGCTGCTGTGACTGCACAACAACAGAAGACTGCTGGGCCCCACCATACAGGACAGGAGGGGATGGGCCACCAGCCATGGGGCTCTGACTGCATGCCGAGATGTTAATCTGCTGTGCCCGTGAACTGGATCTCCTTTGGTCTCTCTGGTAACCATCTAGACGCTCCTGGACCTCAGCTGCAGTCCACTGCTCCACAGGCTTCAGCTGGAAGGACATAGCTAGACTGGGATCTGGGCAGTGCGTGATCAACATCATCACGACCTCGGCGCTCGCATCATCAACACACCGACCCCGGCGACGTAGACACTCATCTGCAACATCGATTGCTTTATTCAGCCGGACCCAGTAATCCATCACTCCCTCACTAGGCCTGGGAACCATGGCATAGAAGTCGGCCATGGGCATACTGGAGTATGTCAGCTCGCTGAAGTTACGCTTTAAAATGTCAAACACAGCTGCAGGGGTCATATTGGCAGACAACTCAGGCCGGCTACGCAGTGACACCTTCACTATGTCTCTAGCTTTACCAGTCAACCTGCCCATCACTAGATCACACAATTCTCTGTCGGTTTTACAACTCGCTCTAGACAGATACACTAGCATCATGTCTTCCCACTCATGTATGGAGACTGGCTCAGTGCGATCACCTCTGAAGAACGGAGGTGGTTTAGTCTCCGCCTGCACTATCACTTTCATCCTTGACATGTCTGCACACCCAGAAAAACATTGTGGTTGGGGTGCGGGGACCTTGGGCTCAGGGGCGGGGACCTGGGGCTCAGGGACGGGGACCTGGGGCTGATAACTGGTCTGGTGTATGGCATGCAGAGTAGATGCAATTTGTTCTCCTATCTGTATGGCAAGGTCTGTGACGAGGCTGCCTAAATCCTCTGACCTAGCGAGTTGCGGGGCTGCATCATTGCCATGCGTGATTGGAGTAGATGTGGCCACTGGCCCCACTGCTTCAAACACTGACTGGCGAACTGTAGACTGACTCAGTTCCACAGGTCTTCCCCTCCCACACATAAGAGCTGACTGACCCCTGCCATATACAGGCATCATACCCACCATCTCCAGATCTGGTGGTCCTGCTTCAGACATGTTCAAGAATAAAAAATAAAAATGCTTTAGAGGGCTATAAACAAAAGAAAAGTATGTGTGAATGTGTTAAATGGCCGCTTGTTACTGCTCAGACTTTAAACACTAGACTACACACGAATACATGTAGGCTACTGTATGGCTATCCATTCACAATTTACCAGAACAGATGGGGGGGGGGGAAATAATATATATATATATATATCTCATTACCAGCCAACCATATAAACAAATTAGTTCCCAATTATATTTACAGTGGGCATGTGTTAGATAGCAACACTTGTTACTGCTCAAACTTTGAACATCAGACCATAGGCTATCTATTCACAATACATAACAGATGAAAGAAAAAAAATACAATGGTCTTGTACAACTAGTGTCGTCTCCAATTACTGTATCATTACAATAATATTTACAATTACAATCTATAGCATATTATTATCAAACGAAAACAACCAATATCACATGTGCGCTTATCCTATGCGCACACGTTAACATTCGACGTTGTACTCAGCACAGCCAGTTGAATGAAGAAGCGGCGTGCAGACAGCGTCCCGGTGGACAGACGAGCGTTGTCCGTTGTCCGAGGTCGAACGGCACCACGTGTGACCGGTGTAGTTAGGTGTACTCTCTGACGGCGTTGTGTTAAGGACGACAGACATGGATGACTGTTGACGGACTTTATTTCCCTCCTGTTAGGTTACAATGCAACACAATGCACCAGCATTAGGAATAGTCATCTGCACTGCAGCACGTGAGCTCACGGAGTTCCAGGTGGGACTAACTCGCCACCGGAAAGCAGGCAAGATGCGTGTCCCGGAGGACCAGAAAAGTAAGTGTGTCGATGTCAAAATAAAAGCCTTAACTCCCAAAAGTGCAATAAAACAAAACGAAAGGAATGAAATCAACTTAAATCAATAAAATAAAACGTTTAGGAGTATTAGTGGAATGTATTAAAGTGTATTTTGTGATGGGGTGTAATTATCTATACAAGGCAACAAGGCACTTGTTACACAAGGACAATACAATCTGTTAACATCTGAGCTGAGGTTTCTGTTTATAGCAATAAAACAACGCTTTTCCTCATAAGGTATTTCACGGTGTCGAAGTGTCGAATTCTTATGGAGGTGGAGAATTATTATGGTTTGCGGATTGTACTAACGGGGTGAGATAAGGATTTAATCAACCGGTATCGGAGACGTCAGGACCATTAAAATGACACAACGCAGAGGAATTGGATGGAGAGCCAAACAGAAGAAGACGTGATACTGGCCAAATTGATCAGGATCTAACAATCCTGATGGCCTGGGGATAGAAGCTCCTTCTGAGTCTCTCTGTACTGGCCATGGGACTCGGGTAGCGCTTGCCTCTACTGTATCTTATTGCAAGGTGAATTTCTCCAGACCTCTCTTGGCAGAGCCTGAGGTGAGGCCAGCAATGGGAACCCCCCCCCCCCCCCCCACCCAGGGGCGTAGCTGGGGGGGGGGGTAGCTTAGGATGATTCCAAGGGCCCAGCACTGAGGGGGGGCCCCAACGTTTTTTTTTTTTTTTACTAGACATCACTCAGGTGTATTATTGATGCTCTCATTGATACTATGTTTGTTTCTGAAGTGTGTGTGTGTGTGTGTGTGTGTGTGTGTGTGTGTGTGTGTGTGTGTGTGTGTGTGTGTGTGTGTGTGTGTGTGTGTGTGTGTGTGTGTGTGTGTGTGAGATATATAGAGAGAGGGGGGGGGCTTTGGTAGACTATTGCATTGGTCCATTCATTGAAGATGAACGCAATGAGACATCCTTTACTAGGCTCACCCACCAACAGTGCAGGTGCTGAACTGCTGATCCGAATGTATAGGTAAAAACCATATTATGCGTTTTTCGCTCACGTTCACTGGGGGCCTACAAATACATTATTTCATGGGGCCAAGAATCTGGAGCTACACCCCTGCGGCACCAGTCAACTCCAACCCACTCATACAGAACCAAGCATTTCACTGTAATGTACATGTCAGTGTTGTAGTCGAGTCACAAAATCTTGAGTCCGAGTCGAGAGTCCCCAGTGTTCGAGCACGAGTCCAAGTCCCGAGTCACCAAAGAAGAGCCAGAGTCGAGTTCGAGTCGAGTCCCCATTACCCTAGTCCGAGTCCAAGTCATCCAGGTTGAGTCCACTCCACTCTGGCAGTCAAAGAGCTGACATGCAAATAAAAAAAGGTCTACATTAAACATAAATGACACAGCGGTCACCGTTTCAAAGGGAGTTTATTTACTTTGTGACACAATAGCCAAACAAAATGCACTAGCCATCAATATCTTATGGCAAATGATTAGGGCCTATTACAATACTTTTTTTAATATAAATAACTGTATTTATCAATTAACAAGTCTCAGTCCTCGTCTGCACTATAACACAACGTTTTGGCCTGTGGCCTTTGTCAAGTCAAGGACACTTGACAAAGGCCACAGGCCAAAACGCTGTGTTATAGTAAATTATTACATGGCGTTTTCACATTCGCCGAAATGCTTGCTTGTGATTGGTCAATAGCCCCCCGACAGCGGTCATTATTTTTCAATAATGACCGCTGTTTTTTCAATAATGACCGCTGTGCGCAGCTGTTCGCAATCAAGCCCACTGACACACACTGTTTCAGTGCAATTAGACACTGCCGGTGTTCTGCTGCCGGCGATGACAGGGGGCGGAGCGACGAGCGGAGCCAGAACACAGCGGAGCCAGAACAGAGGCTGCCCGCGATAATAATAATCACTTTATTTGGGCTGACAGAGCCACAGAACAACTGCGATTTGTCAAATGAATTAGGTATATTGTTCGTAAGTTAGCCATGTAATAAGCGGGATAATGTATAGCTTTACTCGGTCATTGTTGCAAAATAATTGACCTTCACTGACGTTTAAAACACCTCGCCGAAGCGGCTCGGTATTTTAAACTACGTGTCGGTCAATTATTTTGCGACAATGACCTCGTAGCTATACATTATCCCTTACTTAAACTTGGGAACACGGCAGACGGTGTGCTGACTTTTTTTCCACAACCTTGCATAGTAGTAAAGACATATTAGTATAGTAGGAAGAGAGCATGATAGTATAAGACAGTAAGAAGGTTAGTGTTTATTTATAAATGTTTTCTCATTTCATTGAATTAATTTCATTCTCATATTGATTGAAGAAGTGTGTCGACGGCCACAGTTCAGGCTTCTTCTCACTGGCTTTGCTCAGAGTATCTCGCCAGGTGCAGAGACGCCAGACTAGGCCTAACAAAAATAATAGTTGGTTTCAGGTTGGTTGTCAGTTTGGCCATGGGTAGGTAGGGAATTTATTTTTATTTTTTTTTATTTTATTCTTTCCCACGGCGACTATGGATAGGGAATTTCTTTATTTAATTAACCCTTTCACTGCCACACGACAGAAGGTTAGCCCTTTACTATCACACAACCGACGGCGATGCTCCATCATTAGCATCATTAGCTCCGCGGATGCGGAGCTAATGATGCTAATGATGGAGCATCGCCGTCGGTTGTGTGATAGTAAAGGGCTAACCTTCTGTATTGTCACAGTGAAAGGGTTAACCGGCTGTCGTGTGGCAGTGAAAGGGTTAAAATGTTCACAACAACATGGATGCATGTACTCTGCCAGCATGTTTAATATCCATAATACTAAATGTTTGACTAAGATTTCTATGAAACTTTATTCTAAAAAAAAAAAAAAAAAAAAAAATGATTTTTTTTTTTTTAATATATAATTTTTTTTTAAAACTCATAAAATATATTGGGTCGCACCTAAATCGGCAGGGTCGGTCGGCAACCTGAAACCAACCATTATTTTTGTTAGGCCCTATGCTGTTCATGATGATAATAATAATAATAATAATAATAATAATAATAATAATAATAATAATAATAATAATAATAATAATAATAATAATAATAATAATAATACACTTTATTCTCCCGTGGTCAGTGAACCCCTGGGGAGAGCAGAGGCATGTCATTGAAGGTGTTGTAAAGATGTTTTTATGTAGATTTTTTACTTATTTTGATCTATGTACGAGTTATCTTACTGGAGGTACCATTGAATGTATGTATTATTTCTATATGATAACAGTAAAAGTGGACTTAAAGATGCTAAGAGAGAGATAAGGGGAGGGGGGTATAGGAACTCAAAATAATTGATGGCAATGAAAACCTGACTTGTGTACTGTAAAACCCAATACAAATATTGTTTAAAATAAAAAAAACAAGAGCAAGACGCTTAACCCCTAACTGCTCCCGATGAGCAGGTTGGCACCTCGCGTGGTCGCCTCTGCCGTCGGTGTGTGAATGTGTGAATGAAATGTGAGGAACAAAAATTGTAAAGCGCTTTGGATAAAAGCTGCTATATAAATGCACCATTTACCATTTAATGTATATATTCATTATGACGTTAGATCATTCTTGGTATAAAAGGCATCCATTATAGATCCAGTATAGAGTAGGGATGCACCGATCCGATATTGATATCGGATATCGGCCCCGAAAATAGCTAGATCGGGTATCGGAGACACTTTAAATATATATATTTCTATTGTTTTTTATATGTTTATATTTAATTTAATAATAAATAACAATTCAGTACATTTATATCTATGTCAAGCCTGATGTTGCCTTGCACAAAAGAATGATCCCAGTCTCTTCCACACAGTGAGGCATACAGTTTATTAATTGAACAATGGGTATCGGATCGGTACTCGGTATCGGCCGATACCCAAAGCCCAGGTATATCGGTATCAGTATCGGGACTGAAAGAGTCGGATCGGTGCATCCCTATAGTATGGAGTACCTGGCTAATGAATGTCCCGGGCTCATCCTGAACACAGCCCAGGTGGAACCCGAACCCGGTCTCCTCTCGGTCCAGGACACAGAGTCGGGGACAGGGGAGGGAGACGTACTCTCTGCCTCCGTGTCCGTTCTGGTCGTCCAGGCGGCGGGACACGGTCTTCACCTCGTCCTTCTTTGGCAGGTAGACCTCATGGAACAACAGTGGAGATATGCCCAGCTATACAAGAGGAAGACAGGCGATCAGAGATGAGTTAGACATGTCCTGTTACTTAAACTACTACAGTAGGTAGAGATGTAATGTTATATAATATATTAGACATGTAATGTTATAATACTACAGTATGTTAGAGATGTAATGTTATATAATATATAGAGATGTAATGTTATAAACGGGGCTACCGTGGACAGGGTGAGCAGCTTCAAGTACCTGGGGGTCCACATCTCAGAGGACCTGACATGGACAACACACATAGACGATAGCGGCACGGTGGTGTAGTGGTTAACATTGTCGCCTCACAGCAAGAAGGTCCAGGGTTCGATTCCCGCTTGGGGACCAGGTTTCCATGATGCCAGGTACCCAGGTGGGGTATCTCCCAGGCATTTCTGTGTGGAGTTTGCATGTTCTCCCCGTGCTCACAAGGGTTTCCCCCCGATAAGATAAACCCAATGGAAAAACATGCACAACAATAGATCGCTAATGCTGTGGCGTCCTTGACGAAGACGGACAGGAGCACTTGGATTGGTCCCCTGGCGCGGCTCACGTTGACGCCTGTCTGCTCCCGGCTGCCCTTGGGGGGGAAGGACAACGGGATGGGTTAATCGCAGATACGAATTGCATGCATGCATCGCATGTGTGCCGATTGATGACCTTTGAGCAGGTCCTAAATTATTATTATTATTATTAGACTCAGTCGTAAAGAAGGCGAAGCAGCGCCTCTACCACCTGAGACAGTTAAGGAAGTATGTATGTATATATACACTCTTTTTCTGGACCCTTTTTGTAGCACAAACAGTACTGTATTTGCAAATCTGGTATGTCATAAATGTATAGATGTAGCAGTACTGTCTATCTGTATGTCATATATGTTATGATGAATTGAAAATGGGGGACCCTGATGTAAACAAGTCGAAAGTCTTTCTCTGGTCTGCATCCCCTTAACAATTGTATGTATTGTTGAGCTGTACTGTACTGTACCCATTCTGCAATCTGTTAATAAACTTTTCAATCAATCAATCAATGGGTACAGTACAGTACAGCTCAATACACAATTGTTAAGGGGATGCAGACCAGAGAAAGACTTTCGTCTTGTTTACATCAGGGTCCCCCATTTTCAATTAATCATATGACATACATGACATACAGATAGACAGTACTGCTACATCTATACATTTATGACATACCAGATCTACAAATACAGTACTGTTTGTGATACAAAAAGGGTCTAAAAAAGAGAGTATAGATTTGAGGTGGAAGAAACTGTACATTGGAGGAGGTTGGGTAGGTGGGATGGGGAAACTGTACATTGGAGGAGGTTGGGAGGGGGGGCATGTGGTAAACATGTTTATCTTTTAATTTAGTTTTGAATGACCAATTGAAGCTCTGACATACCTGCGGTGCAGCGAGGGCGAGGGGACAATAATACGGCCCGGTCGTGGAGTCACTCCACAAGTCTCCAATACAGCGCTTGCAGAAACGATGCTTGCACTTCAACGTGATCGGGTCCCGATATGTATCGCTACACAAAGGACACGCCACAGGGGTGTCCAAAGATGCCCCCATTTTGTTTACAAACTTTACATCTGTTAGTGTTCACTTCCGTGTTTTGGTTAGCCCAAATCACGTGACCCAAATCAGCCAATGGAAGCGAGCGGCCGGAGGACCTCAGCCATTGGGTGGGACCCAAATCACGTGACCCAAATCAGCCAATGGAAGCGAGGGGTCTCTAAGCGTGGGGGACCTCAGCCATTGGGTGGGACCCAAATCACGTGACCCAAATCAGCCAATGGAAGCGAGGGGTCTCTAAGCGCGGGGCCTCTAAGCGCGGGGCCTCTAAGCGCCGCTACTGTGGTGGTTCTGGGGTTCTGCAGCTGGAAGCATCTTGCGGCGGCGGCTCAATGAATGAATGAATGAATGAATGAAAACTTTATTAACAGATTGCAGAATGGGTACAGTGCAGTACAGCTCAATACATACAATTGTTAAGGGGATGCAGACCAGAGAAAGACTTTCGTCTTGTTTCCACCAGGGTCCCCCATTTCCAATTCATCGTAACATATATGACATACATGACATACAGATAGACAGTACTGCTACATCTATACATTTATGACATACCAGATTTGCAATTACAGTACTGTATTTGTGATACAAAAAGAGTCCAGAAAGAAAAGAGTATATACATTAGGCGTAGAAACTGTACATTGGATTGGGTAGGTGGGGGTGGGACTGTACATTGGAGGTGGTTGGGGGGGGGGGGTAGGAGTGGGGGGGGGGGGGTGTTGGCGGGGGTTGTGTTCGGACATTTACAGGGGCCAGTTTCGAGTTGCAGTCTCCCTTAGGTGTTTTTTGAGAGTGTTTTTGAAAGTGGGTAGTGATTCACATTCCTTTACAGCTTTGGGTAGGGCGTTCCACATTGATGTGGCATAATTGCGAAACGTGTTTAGTCCCTTGTTTGAGCCGAATCTGGGTTTAACATGATTTGTGGAGCTCCCTCTGGTGTTGTGATCGTGGTATTCACTGACCTTTGGGAAGTATTTAGTCATGTACATGGGTACCTTGGTCGTGTAGTGTATCTTGTAGACCAGGCCCATTGCAAGTTGCTGTACTCTGTCGTCTACTCTAAGCCATCCTAGGTTGTCAAAGTGGGCAGGGGTGAGGTGGGTTCTAGGAGTAAGGTCAAGCAGTAGTCTGACCAGTTTGTTTTGAGATGTTTGTAATTTTGTTTTTAGCGCCTTTGAGGTGCTTTGGTACCATGAGGTGCAAGCATAGTCGTAGTACCCTTGAATGAGTGCTCCTGCTAGAGTCTTCAGGGTATTCTTGTTTACCAGTGAGGAGATCCGGTACAAGAAACGAGTTCGTTGGTTGACTTTTTTTATTACATTGGATGCCATTTTGTCACAGGAAAGATTTGCCTCTAGGATGGAACCCAGGTAGGTAATATCTTCTTTCCTTGTGACAATATTGTCACCCACTGTAACTGAGAAGCCGTCGGTCTTGCTGAGTTTGTTATTTGAACCGAAGAGAATGGACTCTGTTTTGCCCATGTGTAATGATAGTTTGTTATCAGCGAGCCATATGCAGATTTTGCTTAGTTCTGAGCTGAGGGTTTTTTCAACCTGTAATTTGTTCTTGTCAGAGACCAGCAGGGCTGAGTCGTCCGCAAACAGGAACAAGTTGCAGTCACAAGCTGACGACATGTCATTTGCATAAATTAGGAACAGTAGCGGACCTAGTATGCTTCCTTGTGGAACACCACAGTTTACTGTGAGGGGGGGGGATAGGGTACCGTTTACCTCCACCATCTGCTCTCTCCCCTCCAGGTAGGATTGCATCCAGCTCACTGATAGACTATCAAAACCAATTGCTTTTAGCTTGTCAATCAGAATGGTGTGATTGACAGTGTCGAAGGCCTTTTGTAGGTCCAGCATGACCATGCCGCAGTATTTGCCCGCGTCCACCTCTTGTTTGATGTGGATAGGGGATATCTGCAGAGCCGCAAGCTCAACGTCTGGGCGGGGCTTCGTGGCTTGTACTCGGTTTGACTGTGCAGTAGTCAGTTTGTGCTGTTTATTTTTACAAGCAGTGAAGACTCGACGACAGCATTTGCATTTCTGTGTTCCGTGTTGCAGGTTAGGGTTAGGGTTAAAAATAAACAGCACAAACTGACTACTTCCGGGTTTTACAGGGAACAAAACAAGGTACAAGCCACGACGCCCCCCCCACGCACAGTCAAACCAGAGTCATCAAACCTAGTCCAAGCCACGAAGCCCCGCCTCAAACCTAGTCTAAGCCACGAAGCCCCGCCCAGACGTTGGGCTTGCGGCTCTGCAGATATACCCTACTTGCGGCTCTGGCCAATAGGGGATATCTGCAGAGCCGCAAGCCCAACGTCTGGGCGGGGCTTCGTGGCTTGGACTAGGTTGGAGGTGGGACTTCGTGGCTTGGACTAGGTTTGACTGTGCGTGGGCGGGGCGTCGTGGCTTGTACCTTGTTTTGTTTCCTGTAAACAGGCATCCGTTCAAATAAGTTTATTATTATTATTAAACCAGGAAACCCGAGAGAGAGCCATACTTACGAGTGACTGTGTCCACAATGGACATTTTGTTTTTTCCATCTTTGAACTCTAGATTTGTTTGGTACAAGAACAAAGATAAGTACTCGCTATTTGCATATCAATAGCGCCGGTCGTCGGGTGTGTTAAATACGTTCTCAGATACATTTACACCTAACTTGTTGTGAATGACATGTGTTATATTCCATTCGTAGAGGCAATTAGGCACTGTCTTTAGTCTGTGCTCAAGCGAGGGGACATTAAATCCACATTCGCGGGAGCGCGCGCATGCGCCGGGAGCGTGCGTGCACGTGGCGCCATTAGGTGCGTGCAACCCCAGATGATTTCAATAACGCACCACTGCCTGTAAAACCCAGAAGTTTCATGTAAAACCCGGAAGTAGTCAGTTTGTGCTGTTTATTTTTAACCCTTGATTGATTGAACACTTTATTAACAGATTGCAGAATGGGTACAGTACAGTACAGCTCAATACATACAATTGTTAAGGGGATGCAGACCAGAGAAAGACTTTCGTCTTGTTTACATCAGGGTCCCCCATTTTCAATTAATCAGGACATATATGACACACACGACATACAGATCGACAGTACTGCTACATCTATACATTTATGACATACCAGATTTGCAAATACAGTACTGTGTTGAGAAAAAAAATTTATGCAGTGCCTATTACGTCCCCAGTACAAAAATGTTTGTATTTTGTCTAGATTTGGACAAAAACTATTTCCATTTGGTTTTTCATGTATAGTCAATTGTTATTTATCATGAATAATGATATGGGCTTCTAAGTTGCTGTTTTATAAATTGTAAAAGCTTTGATTAAAAGAGGTATTATGGCGAATTGTGGTATTATGCCATGTCCCCAGTGCTGTTCTTTCAACTTCAATCTAAAGAATAACTAATAAAAACATATACATTTCTAAATATATCATGATTATAAAATTGTCTTGGTCAAACTCCATTTTATCAAATGCTGTTTTTATAAAAATATATATAAAAAAAAATTATACAATTTTTTTTTATTTTTGTCCGTCCCCGGCGTCACTGTCCACTCTGTGGAGCTGTGTTTACTGTCCCTTTAAGAAGAAAACACATTTCTCAATGACATCAGTCTCATGAGGTGACATCACAACAGTGGAGGGAAAATCAAATGTGGTAAGATGTCTGCTTTTCTACCTCTCTTACTATCCTATTTTGATGTTTCTATTAAGTGAGTTTGATATGTTTGAAAATAACTGTCCATCCTGTTAGGCCTAAGTATTGAGGAGATCAATCAAATGTAATAATTGAAAAAAGTGTTTGTGAAGAATTATAGATTCCTCATCAAGAATTGAAAGTCATGCTAGCCATTATGCTAACACAGGCAGACTAAAGGCTAACTTTAGCTCAAAATGTCCACCCTGTTATTGTCCACCCTGTTAGCCTTATTCAACTAACAGGGTGGACACCAACCTAACAGGGTGGACATATATCTAGTAATGTTGACTTATAACAAGTTTTGTTGCCATGTATGCAGTGTTTTCCCTATATGCAAGAGCAGCATTCTTTTATATTTATTTTTTATAACTAGTTTATAACTCATATTTATTTGCCCCTGGTTGCCTTACACTGATAAGCAGCAGGTGCAAAGCATTGGATCCAGGTGCTGCTGCAAAATAACATACTGGGGGAAACACTGATATGTATATTATATTGTATATTATTATGTATACTGCATGTATGATATAGGTATATTATCTAAAGGAAATGCATGCATTTGTTTAGGAATGGCATCCCCACTAAGTGCAGCTGAATCACAGCGGCGTTACAGAGCACGCCGTGATGCTGACCCAGAGAGAAGACAGCAATACCTTCAGAAAGAGAGAGAAAAATGGAGAAGGGACAGAGAGAAAGGCATAAAGACTGGCATCAATGAAGTTGGTGAGAGAGAGAAAAGGGCAAGGAGGAAGAAATGGAGGGAGGTAAAGAAAGCAGCCAGGGCCAGAGAATCACAGAACACTCCCCCTGCAACTCGAGAGATTCAGCCTTCAAGGTTTGAGCAAGTTTGTAATATAAGGACATGTACTGTACATTGAGAATAAAATACATTGTTGTTTTTAAGACTGTTGTGAGCTTTTAAAAAAAATGCAGAGTTAATATAAGTCAGGATGTATTATCATTTGTTTATTCTGTTTTAGGCAAAGCCTTCAAGGTGAAAAGAGGGCAAAAATGGAAGGAGAAGGCTCCAACAGGAGATAGCCCTCTTAAAGGCCCAACTGGATAGAGATGAGAATGAAGGAAAAGTATAAAAAAAAGATCACGTGCATTGGTGAATCGGATGCTTCAAAATCAGAACGTCACTCCTTATGTCCGCAAGACCCTTACATTTCACTCTGCCTTAGTTGCGGACATTGCTCAGTCTTACAAAGCCTCAAGAAGAGAGAGTGAAGCAAACGATAGCCAAAGTGACATGTGGTAGGCTATTAAAAAAATACAGACTCCTGTCATTCGCTTGTAGTGCTCTTGGATTCTCCAAGAAGAGGGATAAGTTGAACAGGGATGCAGACCTGACCACCTTTCAGAGAAGGAAGAGTTCAAGGAGAGCAGAGAGTAAAGCCAATATCCGTACCTTCTTTATTCGTGACGATGTCAGTCGTATGACAACTGGGCGCAAGCAGACCATAACTGTGAGGAAGGAGAAGATGCAGAAGCGACTGCTTACTGACACATTAAAGAACCTTCATAGGAGATTTGCATCTGAAAAATCAGACAACGTCTCATACTGTCTGTTTTGTGCATGTCGGCCATTTTGGGTCGTGGCCCCTACTGATGCAGATCGGGCCACGTGCCAGTGCAAAACGCACGAAAATCTCCAGTTCATCGCTAACACCCTCTACAGCCATGGGATTGTGGACTCCAAGAACATTGAGGAGATGGCTGACCGCACTGTCTGTGCCACGGGAATCAAAGCCTGCGCCTATGGTGACTGCAAAGAGTGCCGTCTCAACGCTCACCCAACCTTGAAAGCAGCCACAGAGGAAATTGTACAAGTTGTACAATGGTCTCTTGAAAGGACAGGTGAGGAAGAGAGGAAGACCATTACCCTTAAGAAGGAGGTGCACAGCACACAAGCAGAACTGGTCAGTCAAGACTGTCTCTTCAAATTCCGTAAGCACCTGTTTAACATCAGGTGGCAATATGGTGCTTACAGAAAGCTACAGGAAAGCCTCCAAGAAAATGAGTGCCTAATCCACATCAATTTCAGTGAAAATGACTCATGCAAGTATCACAATGAGATCCAGTCGGTGCATTTTGGGGGATCCCACCAACAGGCAACGCTGCACACCGGTGTGCTGTACACCACTGAACAGACACCAATATCATTCTGTTCTATCTCACCCTCGAGAAGACATGACCCACCAGCGATCTGGGCCCACCTGGAGCCTGTCCTGAAGATGGTGAAGGCCAATTACCCAAAGGTGGAGAGGCTTCACTTCTTCAGTGATGGCCCAGCAACCCAGTATAAACAGGGCAACTTCTACCTCCTGTCAAGTTTGTCAACTGAGCCATTCAGGCATGGTTTCAAAGACCTGTCGTGGAATTTCTTTGAGGCCAGCCATGGCAAAGGAGCTCCAGATGGAATCGGAGGGACACTGAAGCGGTCAGTCTGGAGCTGGGGCTGGACTTTGAGCTGCTACTTTTACACCGGTTACCCCCACGTCAGAGCTACAGAGGTGTCTATCACATACTGCACAGTGCACACACACAAGCACAAACACACTCATTCACACAAACACACACACACACACGCATACTGGTCCAGGGTTCGATTCCCGCTTGGGGACCAGGTTTACATGATGCCAGTTACCCAGGTGGGGTATCTCCCAGGCCTTTCTGTGTGGAGTTTGCATGTTCTCCCCGTGCTCGCAAGGGTTTCCCCCCCCCCCCGATAAGATAAACCCAATGGAAAAACATGCACAACAATAGATCGCTAATGCTGTGGCGTCCTTGACGAAGACGGACAGGAGCACTTGGATTGGTCCCCTGGCGCGGCTCACGTTGACGCCTGTCTGCTCCCGGCTGCCCTTGGGGGGGAAGGACGACGGGATGGGTTAATCGCAGATACGAATTGCATGCATGCATTGCATGTGTGCCGATTGATGACCTCTGAGCAGGTCCTAAATTAAATTATTATACATACACACACACACATACAGTATAAATGATCTGTCATACACATAAACACAAACATATGCACATACAGTTTTCTTTCCTTTTTGTGTTCTTCCAGTTCTTCCTTGGTCCAAGTTTAAGATTCCCAAGGAGTTAGTCTAATTTCACATTCCCAGGGAGTTAGTTTGATTTCATGCACACATGATTTGTATGCACGCAACTCTCATACACATAAACACACATACATACACATTCAGTACAAACTGAGTCATACACATAAACAAGTGCGTGGACAAGTTATTTAAGTAATTTTCCTTTTTGTGTTCCAGTTCTTCCTTAGTCCATCATAAACCAAGTTTATTCATGTTATAATTAATAAAATTCATTAAATAACATTAAGGTTTTGTCATTTGTTGGTGTTTTGTCCACCCTGTTATTCTACTGTGTCCACCCTGTTAGACCTCTGTCCACCCTGTTATGTTGGTATTTTTCTATCATAGTTTAATGAGATTACCAAATATCAAGTGTATATTTGTAGTTACATAAAGATATGGAAGGGATTGATTATACATGCTAGAAACTTTGAGTAATTATTATCATAATTCACTTTTCTTAAGAAATAAAGTGGAAGAATATGTCCCGTTCTCATAATGTGCAGTTGTTTTTCTCAATATATGCTGTTTAAAATAATTGTATTGTAAAATAAATATCTGACTAAATTGAGGGACATACAATTCCTATACACTAATAATTTCAATAGCAATCATGCACTGAAATCACAATTAAACAGTTATGTCTTTAACAGGGTGGACATATCCCTTGTGACACATGTTGTTAATATATCTAAATATAATATAATTTAGGTGCCTGAGCTCGACCAATGTGTTTTTCAGCTAATTAGATATGTGCTTTATATAATAGAACATTAAAATATAGGTAAATAAACTTTTTTTTATCCCAAGTTATGAAGTCCAAATGGCACCCTATAAAAAAAATTACTAACATACATTTGACGTAGAAACTGTACATTGGAGGAGGTTGGGTAGGTGGGGTGGGGTTGGGGGGGGGGACTGTACATTGGAGGTGGTTGGTGGGGGGGGGGGGGTTGGGTAGGAGGGGTGGGGGGGGACACTGTACAACTGTACAAGCAAAACTGTACATTGGAATATTGACAGAACCATACTTGGTCATTTACTGTACATTGGAGGGGGTTGGGTTGCGTGAATATTAAAGGCAACCAACTTGTGTTCAGCTTTTCGTTCAGCGTTTCTCTGATTGGCCACACGGCCACGTGACCGCCCTAGCACACGCCCTTTTCCGCTGAGAGATGCGGCAGAAGCGCTGGTCGAACCAACGCGCTGCTCGAACCAGTTCAGACAGAGGTGTTTATTTATATTAATAAACATATCTACTAGAAACACTGGTGTTCTGTTGTGTGACTGTACTAAACTCTTCCACCACATGACCGACATTTGACATACAGTACACCTCCTATCTATGTTGGGATTATGTTTGGTCATGACAAAACAATAAAAATCGCTACTGTTAGTAATGCTGCCACCACCCACTTCAATGACAGAGCTCTCATATTTGCGAATGCATAAACTATATCTTAAATAATGGTGATGATGACCGACATTTGACATACAGTACACCTCCTATCTATGTTGGGATTATGTTTGGTCATGACAAAACAATAAAAATCGCTACTGTTAGTAATGCTGCCACCACCCACTTCAATGACAGAGCTCTCATATTTGCGAATGCATAAACTATATCTTAAATTATGGCGATGTGTCTAATATGGCTGTCGCGAAGTCATTGATAAGCGACAGCCATATTAGACACATAGCCATAATTTAAGATATAGTTTATGCATTCGCAAAATATGAGAGCGCTGTCAGCGAAGGGCTTCCTACAACAGAGCACCGCCGCTGCTGCTGCTGAAGCTGGATCAAGCCGCGGGCGGCGCACGGAAGCCGGGGAAAAACCACCGCGTCGCCCCGCTGGCGCTTCACGGCTTCAGCAGCCTCCACGGGCGAAATAACATATAACGTTACAGCGTACAGTTCCACACTGATGTACAGTGAGTGTTTAATATGGCTGTCGCGAAGTCATTGATAAGCGACAGCCATATTAGACACATAGCCATAATTTAAGATATAGTTTATGCATTCGCAAAATATGAGAGCGCTGTCAGCGAAGGGCTTCCTACAACAGAGCACCGCCGCTGCTGCTGCTGAAGCTGGATCAAGCCGCGGGCGGCGCACGGAAGCCGGGGAAAAACCACTGCGTCGCCCCGCTGGCGCTTCACGGCTTCAGCAGCCTCCACGGGCGAAATAACATATAACGTTACAGCGTACAGTTCCACACTGATGTACAGTGAGTGTTTAATATGGCTGTCGCGAAGTCATTGATAAGCGACAGCCATATTAGACACATAGCCATAATTTAAGATATAGTTTATGCATTCGCAAAATATGAGAGCTCTGTCATTGAAGGGCTTCAACGGAGCGCGGCCGCTGCTGCTGCTGGAGCTGAAGTGATGTACAGTGACGAGTGAATCTGGTAGTTGGTTGTTAAAAACGCGAAACATAATAACGTTACGCTTTCTAGTTCAGCGCATTTCATAACTGTATGGGCTTTGTTTATACTTCAGAGGTGATGTACAGTGACGAGTGAATCTGGTAGTTGGTTGTTAAAAACGCGAAACATAATAATCAGTCAGCAGCGCTCCACTGCTACCGCAGCTGAACACAAGTTGGTTGGTACAGCAGCTTAAGTTGGTTGGTAGTGGTACACAAGTTGGTTGCCCGCGCTGCCGCTAGCTCCTTGGGTTTCATTTGGGACGTGGGAGCGGCTGCCGCTTGCTTGCGCGTGGGGGCGGGGGGTCGCAACCAATCAGAGAAAAGCCGAACACAAGTTGGTTGCCTTTAATATTCACGCGGTTGGGTTAGGACATTTGCAGGGGCCAGTTTGGAATTGCAGTCTCCCGTAGGTGTTCTTTGAGAGTGTTTTTGAAAGTGGGTAGTGATTCACATTCCGTTGCAGCTTTGGGTAGGGTGTTCCACATTGATGTGGCATAATTGCGAAACGTGTTTAGTCCCTTGTTTGAGCCGAATCTGGGTTTAACATGATTTGTGGAGCTCCCTCTGGTGTTGTGATCGTGGTATTCACTGACCTTTGGGAAGTATTTTGACATGTACATGGGTACCTTGGTCGTGTAGTGTATCTTGTAGACCAGGCCCATTGCAAGTTGCTGTACTCTGTCGTCTACTCTAAGCCATCCTAGGTTGTCAAAGTGGGCAGGGGTGAGGTGGGTTCTAGGAGTCAGGTCAAGCAGTAGTCTGACCAGTTTGTTTTGAGATGTTTGTAATTTTGTTTTTAGTGCCTTTGAGGTGCAAGCATAGTACCCTTGAATGAGTGCTCCTGCCAGAGTCTTCAGGGTATTCTTGTTTACCAGAGAGGAGATCCGGTACAAGAATCGAGTTCGTTGGTTGACTTTTTTTATTACATTGGATGCCATTTTGTCACAGGAAAGATTAGCCTCTAGGATGGAACCCAGGTAGGTAATTTCATCTTTCCTTGTGACAATATTGTCACCCACTGTAACTGAGAAGCCGTCGGTCTTGCTGAGTTTGTTTTTTGAACCGAAGAGAATGGACTCTGTTTTGCCCATGTGTAATTGTTATGGTTTGACACCGACCCCAAACGCAAACGGCACAGAGAGAGTAGTTTCAGAGTTAGCCAAAATCTAGGGCTTGTTTATTTTACAGAGTAAACAGAAAGAACTTGGTGGAGAACAGAAACAAACTGGGAAACAAGCATGTGAGGAATGTTTGCTGCTCTGCAGCTTCTCCCGGGGGGGTTACGTTAGAGGAATCTGTCCGTGACGTCAGAGCCGCTCTGCAGAATCCTCCCAGCATGTACTCCGGGGTGGTGGCGGAACAGGGAGAGAGAGAGAGCGGGTTAGCTCAGTGAACAGTTGGAAACTGACAGGTGACAGGTGAAGTGACTTGTCCAAACAGATAATCCAAGTGACAGAATCTTCGGTGTGAAACACACAGTGGGCAATGTCCAAACAATAAATCCAAGTGACAGAATCTTCGGTGTGAGACACACAGTGAGCAATGTCCAAACAATAATGAATCCAAGTGAATATCCAAAACAGGCAAAAAGGGTGAGAGACAGTCTGAACGAAAAACAGGATCTCTTCAGTGCTTTACACACACGAAAAATGATTGAGTCCAAAGACTGTCTTGCAAAAACTCACCAGAGCGCTGTGCGTGAAGCGAGCAGATCAAACAGGGCGAGCGCTTCGTAACGGGAAACAGGTTCTCCAAACGGAATACTCCTCGAGAGTCCTGGGAGGCAAAGCACAGGGAAAAGCAGCGACGGAAGGAAACGGCAGATGCAGAGAATACTTCAGAACGATCCAACAACACTAAATGGGGAATCAGGGTATATAAAGCAAAAGGGATGCTTAATGACAAGCTGTGACAGCTGCGGGATGAGATTGACCATTGCTCCAGAAGCGTGTGGTTGGGGGAGCACCAATCAAACGGCATCTACAGGAAGAAGCGTGTGGAGAGGAGAATGCAATTAATTAACCGAAAATCTTAAAGGAACAGAGCGAGTGGGTGAGCAGCGGACAAAAACCTCACAGTACCCCCCCTCCACGGGAGCCACCCGGCGACCAGGCCGACCCGGCTCGCCCGGATGGGCACGATGGAAGTCTGTGATCAGGCCGGGATCCACGATGAGCTGTCGGGAGACCCAGCTCCGTTCCTCCGGGCCGTAACCCTCCCAGTCCACCAGGTACTGGAATCCCCGACCCCGCCATCGAACGCCCATCAACCGGCGGACCTGCCACTGGGGGTGACCGTCCACCATCTCGGGAGGTGGTGGATCAGGAGCTGGAGGCATCAGGGGACTGAGGGAGACAGGCTTAACCCGGGACACATGGAAAACGGGGTGAATGTGCATGGACGCAGGAAGTTTTAGACGCAGAGCCGCCGGACTGAGTACCTTCAGAACCTCGAAAGGTCCGACGAACCGGGGGTTAAGTTTCTTGGCCGAGGACCGAAGCGGGAGGTCCCTCGCGGAAAGCCACACCCTCTGCCCAGGGTGGTACGTCGGCGCAGGAACCCGGCGCCGGTCAGCCCCACGACAGGCGCGCTCAGATGTCCGGAGCAGCGCGGTCCTGGTGATCTCCCAGACCCGTCGGCAGCGGTCGAGGTGGTCCTGCACGGAGGGAACTGCCACCTCCGTCTCCTGTGCGGGGAAAAGAGGGGGTTGGTAGCCCAGGGATACCTCAAAAGGTGAGAGGCCGGTGGCGGAACTGACCATGGAGTTGATGGAGTACTCGACCCAGGGAAGGAAACGGCTCCAAGAAGCTGGTCTCTCGGCTGCCACACACCGAAGAGCAGACTCCACGCTCTGGTTCATCCTCTCCGTTTGTCCGTTAGTCTGGGGATGATAACCAGAGGAAAGACTGACCGTCGCCCCCAATCCCTTGCAAAAAGCCCGCCATACCTGGGAGGTGAACTGGGGCCCCCGGTCCGAGACGATGTCCTGGGGAAAACCATGAAGGCGGAACACGTGGTGAGTCAGGAGGTCCGCCGTCTCGGCCACCGAGGGAAGCTTGGAAAGGGCCACGGGGTGAACCCCCTTGCTGAACCGATCCACCACGGTCAGAAGGCAAGTGTTCCCCTGGGAGGAGGGAAGACCTGTGACGAAGTCCAGCGCCACATGTGACCAAGGACGGCTCGGAACGGGAAGTGGCTGTAACAGCCCGGAGGGTGCCTGGTGGGAGGCCTTGCTGCGGGCGCAGACCGCGCAGGCCAATACGAACTCCTTGACGTCGTTCCTCATGGTGGGCCACCAGAATCGACGAGCCAGGAAGGAGAACGTGCGATGAACGCCCGGGTGGCAGGCGAACCGGCTGGTATGGCCCCACTGGAGGACCCGGGACCGGACTGAGTCGGGGACGAAGAGACGATGAATCAGTACGTTGCTTGGAGCGCGATGGAAGCGTAGGGCACGCCTTACCACCCCCTCGATGCCCAAGGTGACGGCTCCTACCACCCTGGCCTCCGGGAGGATGGGAGTCGGGTCCTCAGTGGGTGGAGCCCCCTTGGAGTGTAACCGGGACAGGGAGTCGGCCTTCGTGTTGCGGGAACCAGGACGAAAAGTCAGCGAGAAGTCGAACCGACTGAGGAAGCTGGCCCATCTTGCCTGCCGACCGTTGAGGCGCTTGGAAGCACGGATGTACGTCAGGTTCTTGTGGTCCGTCCAGATGGTAAATGGCTCCTCGGCCCCCTCAAGCCAATGACGCCACTCCTCCAAAGCAGCCACGACCGCCAGCAGCTCCCGATTGCCGATGTCGTAGTTCCTCTCGGCAGGGAGGAACCGACGCGAGTAGAAGGCGCACGGATGTACCTTCTGGTCCGTTGCCGAACGCTGGGATAAGACAGCCCCCAGTCCAGTATCCGAGGCGTCCACCTCAACGATGAACTGTCTCTTGGGGTCAGGGTGGAGCAAGATCGGGGCGGAAGTGAACCTCTTCTTGAGGGAGCGGAACGCAGCACACGCCGCTGGGGACCAGTCGAACGGCAGGGCGGGAGAGGTCAGTTTGGTAAGTGGTTCCGCCACTTGACTGTAGTTCCGGATGAACCTTCGGTAGAAGTTGGCGAACCCGAGGAAACTCTGTAACTCCTTCCGAGAGGTGGGTTCAGGCCATTCCTCCACTGCTTGGATCTTGCGAGGATCCGCTCGGGTCAAGCCCTTCTCCACGATGAAGCCCAGGTAGTCGATGGAGTCGGAGTGGAATCGGCACTTCTCCGCCTTGACGAAGAGCCGATTGTGGAGGAGGCGCTCCAGCACACGGCGGACATGCTGGATGTGCTCCTCGAGGGTCTTGGAGAAGATGAGGATGTCGTCCAGGTACACCACCACAAACTCCTCCAGCATGTCACGAAGGACGTCGTTCATGAGCGCCTGGAATACCGCCGGGGCGTTGGTGAGGCCGAACGGCATCACCAGGTACTCGTAGTGGCCCCTGGGGGTCTTGAAGGCGGTCTTCCATTCATCGCCCTCACGGATACGGACTAGATGGTAGGCACTCCGGAGGTCCAGCTTGGTAAAGACGGTAGCCTGGGTGAGAGGCTCGAAGGTGGAGTTCATGAGAGGAAGAGGGTACTTGTTCTTGATGGTGATCTCGTTGAGCTGGCGATAGTCGATGCAGGGTCGAAGGTCCCCGTCCTTCTTCCCAACAAAGAAGAAACCGGCCGCCACCGGGGAGGAGGAAGGCCGAATGAGTCCTGCTTCCAAGGACTCAGAGATGTATTGATCCATCGCCGCCTTCTCCGGAACGGTCAGACTGTAGAGGCGGCTGCCGGGAAGGGGAGCCCCTTGGCGGAGGTCGATGGCACAGTCGTAAGGACGGTGGGGTGGAAGGGCCTGAGCCCTGGACTTACTGAAAACCTCCATGAGGTCGTGGTACTCGGGGGGTATGGTCGAAAAGTCTGGAGGCGGCTCACCAACGGACCTCCGGGGCGGGGGACAGGACGCCGCCTGTAGACACTGGGCGTGACAGGAGGAGCTCCAGCCCTTGATGGTACCGGAGGACCAGGCGATGTGTGGCTCGTGCAGCGCGAGCCAGGGCCGACCCAGGACTACCGGGACAAGAGGGGATCTGGTGATAAGGAACTGGAGTCTCTCAACATGGTTTCCAGCGATGGTCAGCATGACAGGGCAGGTGCGTTGAGAGATGTCGGCCAGGCGGTGTTGGTCCAATGCGAATATCTCCAAAGGCCTCACTAGGTCCTCAAGTGGAATGTTGGCCCGGGTAGCAAACTCGAAGTCGAGGAAACTCTCGTCTGCCCCCGAGTCAATGAGTGCCTCCACCGTGGCCCGTTGGTCCGCCCAGGCCAGGGTGACGCTCATCAGATGGCCAGGTGGTGCACGGCTCTGGGAATGAGAAAAACGGCTCACCAGGATCTCCCGGGGTCTCGGCGAGCCTGGTCTTTTGGCCAGGGGTGGGGCAGTTGGCGATTCGGTGTCCCTCCCGACCGCAGTAGAGGCAGAGACCGGACCTGAACCTCGCCTCACGTTCAGCTTGGCTCAGATGAGAACGTCCCAGCTGCATGGGTTCCTCCTCGGGAACCGAACGGGAGGGGAAGCTACCACCAGTCGTGTTGGGGGCAAGGCGACCAGCAGTAACGTCACGAGTACGGGGGGTCCGGAGTCCCTCAGGAGGTCCCTGTCGGGTTCTCTCACGTCTTCTCTCCTGGAGGCGTCCGTCGATGCGAATGGCGAGGCTGAACAGGTCCTCGAGGGAATCAGGTTCCTCCCGGGTCGCGAGCTGGTCCCTGACTGCGTCACTGAGCCCCCTCATGAAGGTAAGACGAAGTGCTTGGTCGTTCCAACCGCTCTCCACCGCCGCCAGTCTGAACTCCAGCACGTAGTCGGTAACCCCGCCGCTGCCCTGCCGGAAGGTACCCAACCGGGCTCCAGGGTCCAGACCATGGGCTGGATGGTGGAACACCCTGCGGAGCTCAGCCACGAAGTCTGGATAGGAGAAACAGAAGTCTGCCTCCATTGCCCAGGAGGAAGTGACCCACTGGGCTGCCCGGCCTGAGAGCAAGTTAGTCATATAGGCCACTTGGGCTCCTCTTGAAGTGAAACGACTGGGTTGATGACGAAAAACCAACTCACATTGCATGATGAATGTGGCACAATCCTCGAAGTTGCCGTCGAACAGCCATGGTTCGGAGAGACGGGGCTCCCGAGGTGCGGGATCGGGAAGCGCGGGGCCTACCAGGGCTGCGGGGGATGTTCCTGCCAATGTTCCTGAAGGAAGTGGGGATACAAGCAAGGCGTTAACGGTGTCGCTCAGCGTGTGTAGATGGAGGAGAATACTTGATTGTTGTCCTGCCAGAGCGGCCAGGGACCCTTGAATAGGCTGGACCTGCTCCCTGAGTTCCTGTACAGCAGCCGCAGCCCTGTCTAGTTGGTGACTGTGATCCTTGGTTAACTCGATCTGGCCAGCTAGTGCTGTTCTGACTCTCTCTGTGTCGGCTGGGGTCGTCATATTGGTTGGATCGTAATGTTATGGTTTGACACCGACCCCAAACGCAAACGGCACAGAGAGAGTAGTTTCAGAGTTAGCCAAAATCTAGGGCTTGTTTATTTTACAGAGTAAACAGAAAGAACTTGGTGGAGAACAGAAACAAACTGGGAAACAAGCATGTGAGGAATGTTTGCTGCTCTGCAGCTTCTCCCGGGGGGGTTACGTTAGAGGAATCTGTCCGTGATGTCAGAGCCGCTCTGCAGAATCCTCCCAGCATGTACTCCGGGGTGGTGGCGGAACAGGGAGAGAGAGAGAGCGGGTTAGCTCAGTGAACAGTTGGAAACTGACAGGTGACAGGTGAAGTGACTTGTCCAAACAGATAATCCAAGTGACAGAATCTTCGGTGTGAAACACACAGTGGGCAATGTCCAAACAATAAATCCAAGTGACAGAATCTTCGGTGTGAGACACACAGTGAGCAATGTCCAAACAATAATGAATCCAAGTGAATATCCAAAACAGGCAAAAAGGGTGAGAGACAGTCTGAACGAAAAACAGGATCTCTTCAGTGCTTTACACACACGAAAAATGATTGAGTCCAAAGACTGTCTTGCAAAAACTCACCAGAGCGCTGTGCGTGAAGCGAGCAGATCAAACAGGGTGAGCGCTTCGTAACGGGAAACAGGTTCTCCAAACGGAATACTCCTCGAGAGTCCTGGGAGGCAAAGCACAGGGAAAAGCAGCGACGGAAGGAAACGGCAGATGCAGAGAATACTTCAGAACAATCCAACAACACTAAATGGGGAATCAGGGTATATAAAGCAAAAGGGATGCTTAATGACAAGCTGTGACAGCTGCGGGATGAGATTGACCATTGCTCCAGAAGCGTGTGGTTGGGGGAGCACCAATCAAACGGCATCTACAGGAAGAAGCGTGTGGAGAGGAGAATGCAATTAATTAACCGAAAATCTTAAAGGAACAGAGCGAGTGGGTGAGCAGCGGACAAAAACCTCACAGTAATGATAGTTTGTTATCAGCAAGCCATATGCAGATTTTGCCTAGTTCCGAGCTGAGGGTTTTTTCAACCTGTAACTTGTTCTTGTCAGAGACCAGCAGGGCTGAGTCGTCCGCAAACAGGGTTACGTTACCCTAACCCTAACCTTAACCTTAACCCTAACCCTAACCTTAACCGTAACCCTAACCTTAACCCTAACCATAACCCTAACCATAACCCTAACCCTAACCTAACCTTAACCTAACCTGCAACACGCAACACAGAAATGCAAATGCTGTCGAGTCTTCACGGCTTGTAAAAATAAACAGCACAAACTGACTACTGCACAGTCAAACCGAGTACAAGCCTGAATGCACAGTCAAACCGAGTACAAGCCACGAAGCCCCGCCCACGCACAGTCAAACCTAGTCCAAGCCACGAAGCCCCGCCCCGACGTTGGGCTTGCGCCTCTGCAGATATACCCTACTCGCTCTGGCAGAGCAGCACTGAAGTGAAACTTGAGAAGCGGTTGGTTGGTTGCTCGCAAACCGTGGAGTGGATTCAGCAGCCCTGGATTTCTGTTCACTGGTGGTGAGTCAGTGGTGGTGACGTAGTCGGCGGCAGGAAAAAGAAGGAGTCGGTAAATGTAATGTGTGAAGGTAGTTGTACTCTCGTAGCAGTAACCTGATGGAAAGAATAGTAAGTGAACAGATTAAAAGCTACTTTTCTTTTAACACATTGACCACTGATTTTCAACATGCATATCGTGAAGGACATTCAACAGCGACTGCATTAACCCAAATGACGGATGATTGGCTGAAAGAGATAGATAAAAAGAAAATGGTTGGAGCTGTCTTGCTTGATTTTACTGCAGCATTCGACATCATAGATCACAAATTCTTACTTAAAAAACTTGAATGTTACGGTTTCTCCTCATCTGCACTATCTTGGATGCAAACTTATTTAGCAAACCGGAAACAAATAGTTTTTTTTAATGGGAGTTACTCAGAAGTTAAAACGGTAAGGTGTGGAGTACCCCAAGGATGTTGCCTTGGGCCTTTGCTCTACACCATATTTACAAATGACATGCCTCTTGTCCTAAATAAGTCCTATATTTCTATGTATGCGGATGATTCAACGATTTACAGCCATCAGCCTCAACAGCCAATGAATTAAATACGGTCCTAAAGGCAGAGTTGCAATCAGTGATGGAATGGATAAAGAATAACAAACTAGTTCTAAACATATCAAAGACAAGTAGCATCATTTTCGGTTCAAACCATACTCTAAGAACGAACCCAGTCTTGAAACTTTTGATAAGTGATGTGGTAATTAATCAAGTCCAGGAGACTAAACTCCTAGGGGTAACATTAGACAGTAAATTGTCATGGTCACACCATATAAACAATATAGTAGTGAAAATGGGAAGAGGGATTTCTGTTGTTAAAAGATGTGCTCATTTGTTACCACTAAATTCTATCAAACAGGTAATTCAAGCTCTGGTTTTGTCAAATCTTGACTATTGTCCTGCAGTATGGTCGAATGTAACGACGAATAAACTGAAAAAATTACAAATGGTACAAAACAAAGCAGCACGTATAGCGCTTCGCTGTGAGTACAGAACTAATGTTGCAGCGATGCACAGTTGTTTAACTTGGTTACTTGTCAAACATAAATTACTCTGCTCACTCCTTGTATTCACTAGGAATATTCTTGTTACAAAGATCCCCTCAATTTTATATAACAATTTATCAATAAGTCTTGACAGACACAACCATTCCACCAGACATGCTTCTGCACGAGGTTTTACACTTCCAAAAGTGAGGTCGAATGCAATGAAGCGAACTGTCATGTTCCGTGGTATGCAGGAATGGAACTCTCTTCCCAGACATGTTAAGCAGGAGAATAGTAAATGTCGTTTCAAAATCGTGGTAAAACAACATTTTCAACCAAAGAAATTGACATTCCCTAATAGATAGTGTGTACGTAAATGAAAATGTATGTGTCTGATAAAGAGATAGGTATATATGGATGAAAAGGCATGTGTCTGATAGGGATATATTATTAAAATATTGTATAATTGGCTGATATGAACATAGATAATGTATGTAAAAGCTAAATAGTATATTATGCTGTATTGTATTATGAATTAATTATGAGTAGGTATTATTGTATTGTATTATGAATTCATTCATAAGGAGTATATATTTTTATATTGTATTATTAATTTGATTAGGGTTTTTATTGTTGTTTTAATTGTCTGTATGACATGTAAATGTTGTGAGTGTATAAGGGTTTTTATTGTTGTTTTAATTGTCTGTATGACATGTAAATGTTATGAGTGTATAAGGGTTTTTATTGTTGTTTTATTTGTCCACATGTAAATGTTGTGAGTGTATAAGTCTGTAACTGTATTTTATGTGTTATGGACCCCAGGAAGAATAGCCCCAGCACTGCTGTGGCTAATGGGGATCCAAATAAACTTAAACTTAAACTTAAACCATTCATTCAGATTGTTTGACCTCTCTAGCAAAAACAGGAAACATGTCGACTACTAGTGTTGAATATATATTGCCAGCACATAAATTATTAATAGGGTGGAGGGGAACGAACAGGTGGATAAGTTCGCAAAGGAAGCTACAAATAAAACAGAAATAAATATGGATGTGAGTCAGTTACAGCAAGGCAGAAGTCAAGAGCATAATCAAATAAAACATAAAGAAATAAAGAAATGGCAGGAGGAGTGGGATAAAGGAACTAAAGGTAGGCATTTCTACAATGTCCAGAGGACAGTAGGGAAAATGAGAGATATGGGCAGAGATAAGAGGGAAGAAGGTATTGTATCAAGATTGAGATTTGGACACACTGGGCTAAATAGCACACTTAAGATCATGGGCAAACATGAGACTGGTATGTGCGAGTATTGTAACAGGCAGGAAACAGTGGAGCATGTGTTGATGGATTATTTGTATCAAATACCAACAGGAGAGACAGATCCTCAAAGACAGGTTGGAGAGAGACCACATCAAGCTGGAGGTGAGAGAATTGTTACGACTGAGCTCAGATGATGTGTGGGGTACAGGTCCATTTAAAATTTTCTAAATAGGACAGGTTTGAGTGGAAGGATATAGAGTAGTCATTAGCATGTTCATAACCCATCTAGATCCACACTCCATTTCAGAAGGTGGCGGTAATGCACCAAAAAGTTTGTGCCAACCGCCAATATAAATCAGAAGAAGTGTTGAATATCCGCTTAGTTTGCTTTATTCACACAATTTCACCTTACACTCCGAAAAGATCGGATCAATGTCGAGTATCTGACGATGGAGCAAATCCGTCTCTCTGTGCTGGCCAAGTAACTATATATATAATTCAATGGCAACAACTGAACTGGCCTGTTGCAAGCCTTAAATCTATTCATCTATCTATCTATCAACTGTCGTCAATAAGGTTCCCCTGATTCTAATTGGCTGTGAGGTTTCTGTCCTTGCCTTCTCACTCGTTCTGTTCCTTTAACCACCCTCGCTTTGTTTTCATTCATTTTTTCTGTCAAGTATTTCAATTCCCTCGTTCACACGTTTCTCCCCGCTGACGTCATCTGAGACGTCGCTGATTGGTTCTCTCACTTCCCCACGCTTTTCAATCACATTCCCCAGCTGTCACTGCTTTTCAATCAATCGATCCCTCATTATTTATACCCCGTTTTCCCCACCCTAAGTTGTTGGTTCGTCTTGATTTGTCGCTGGATGTTTTTCCCCGTTGCTTCTGTTTCACTGTGCTATTCTCCAGGAATTCCTAGAAGCCTTCGCTTGGATACCTGCTCCGTGGCGCGCGCTCGCCTCCACTGTTGTTCCTGTTCCTTTACGCAGCTCGTCTGGGTGAGTTTTTCTAGATTGACTGTCTTGACCTATTTCCGATTTTCGTGTGTAACCTTTACACTGAAGTCTTCCACCTTTTTGTCAGACAGTCACTCACCCAGCCATTATCGTTTTTGCTCTTTCCTTTATGGAGTAATATTTTTGGGATCTTCCACCTCCCACTGTGTATTTACACGAAGATATTATTTCACATTTGGACTGTGTTTGGATTTTTGCTCACTGTGTATTTACACGAAGATATTGTTTCACATTTGGACTGTGTTTGGATTTTTGCTCACTGTGTGTTTACACGAAGATAGTATTTCACATTTGGACGGTGTTTGGATTTTTGCTCACTGTGTGTTTACATGAAGATATTCACTTGGGCTGTTTTTTGGAATATTGCACATCACTGTGTTGTTTAACACGAAGAATATAACACCCTGTCCTCCAGCTCGTTTCAAGTCTGCTCTGTCACTGACCCGTTCCCTCTCTCCCTCTCTCGGTCTTGCACAACATCTGAGAGGTCCGCCGTGAGAGTCTGCAGAGCGGTACAGAGGTCTGCTCCTGCTTCCCAAGACTACCCTTCCGGGAGAAGCTGCAGAGCAGCAGAACTTTGCCCCTTGTTCATTGAACCTGTTCTTGTTGACCTGCTTTCCCTGTTTCACTTATTCTTATTATCAAATAAACAAGCCCTCGTATTTGGCAACTCTGAATCCTACTCTCTTGTGTCGTTAGCGTTTGGGGTCGGTGTCAAACCATAACATTACGAACCAACCATGACGACCCCAGCCGACACAGAGGGGGTCAGAACCGCACTTGCATTTCAAGTCGAGTTGACCAGGGATCACGGTCTCCAACTAGAGCGGGCTGCGGCTGCGGTGCAGACCCTCAGGGACCAGGTCCTGCCTATGCAGGGTTCAATGGCCGCTATGGCGGGACAACAGTCCGAGATTCTCGCCCAGCTTAACTCGCTGGGCGACGCCGTTAATACTTTTCATCTCTCACACCCTTCAGGAACATTCCCCGCAGCCCCAGCAGATCTCGCACCTCGGGAACCCCTTCTCTCCGCCCCACGGCTGTTCGACGGTAATCCCGAGGAGTGTGCCACATTCATCATGCAATGTGAGTTGGTTTTCCGTCATCAACCAAGCCGTTTTTCTGCTCATGGGTCCCGAGTGGCTTTTATAACCAACCTACTTTCAGGCCATGCTGCCCAGTGGGTCACTTCCTCCTGGGCAATGGAAGCAGATTTTTTGTTCTCCTACCCAGACTTCGTGGCGGAGCTCCGCAGAGTGTTCCACCATCCAGCCCGAGGTCTGGACCCTGGAGCCCGGTTGGGGACCTTCCGACAAGGGAGCAGCAGGGTGACGGACTATGTCATGGAGTTTCGACTGGCGGCGGTGGAGAGTGGATGGAACGAACCTGCTCTTCGCCTAACCTTCATAAGGGGGCTCAGTGACGCAGTCCGGGACCAGCTCGCTACCAGGGAGGTGCCCGACTCCCTCGAGGAGCTGTTTAGCCTTGTCATCCGTATTGACGGACGCCTCCTGGAGAGAAGGCGCGAGAGGACCCGGCTGTCACCTCCTGAAGAACCCCGGACTCCTGGACGCCCCGTCCCCAACACTACTGATGGTAACAGGCTTCCCCGTCCGGTGCGCGAGGAGGAACCCATGCAGCTGGGACGCTCTCATCTGAGCCAGGCGGAGCGTCAGGCAAGGCTCAGGTCCGGTCTCTGCCTCTACTGCGGAGGTGCGGGACACCGTATCGCCGACTGCCCTATCCGGCCAAAAGATCGGGCTCACCAAGACCCCGGGAGATCCTGGTGAGCCGTTTTTCCCATTCCCAGCGCCGCGCACCACCTGACCATCTGTTGAGCGTCACCCTGGCCTGGGGGGACCAACGTGCCACGGTGGAGGCCCTCATCGACTCTGGGGCAGACGAGAACTTCCTCGACTTCGAGTTTGCCACCCAAGCCAACATACCTCTTGAGGCCCTTGTGAGGCCCTTGGAGATCTTTTCGTTGGACCAACACCGCCTGGCCGACATCTCTCAACGGACCGGCCCAGTCTTGCTGACCATTGCTGGGAACCACGTAGAGAGGATCCAGTTCCTCATTACCCAATCCCCCCTTGTCCCGGTGGTCCTGGGTAGGCCCTGGCTCGCGCTGCACGAGCCCCACATCGCCTGGGCCTCCGGTACCATCAGGGGCTGGAGCTCCTCCTGTCACGCCCGCTGTCTACAGGCGGCGTCTTGTCCCCCGCCCCGGAGACCGGCTGGTGAGTTGCCCCCGGATCCCTCGTCCATTCCTCCCGAGTACCACGACCTCATGGAGGTATTCAGTAAGACCAGGGCTCAGTCCCTTCCACCTCACCGCCCCTATGACTGCGCCATCGACCTCCGCCAAGGGGCTCCCCTTCCCGGCAGCCGCCTCTACAGTCTGACTGTCCCGGAGAAGAAGGCGATGGATCTCTACATCTCTGAGTCATTGGAAGCAGGACTCATTCGGCCTTCCTCCTCCCCGGTGGCGGCCGGGTTCTTCTTTGTTGGTAAGAAGGATGGGGACCTGCGACCCTGCATCGACTATCGTCAGCTCAACGAGATCACCATCAAGAACAAATACCCCCTACCTCTCATGAGCTCCACCTTCGAGCCACTGACCCAGGCCTCGTTCTTCACCAAGCTGGATCTCCGAAGTGCCTATCATCTTGTCCGTATCCGTGAGGGCGATGAATGGAAGACCGCCTTCAAGACCCCCAGGGGCCACTATGAGTACCTTGTGATGCCGTTCGGCCTCACCAACGCCCCGGCGGTATTCCAGGCACTCATGAACGATGTCCTCCGTGACATGCTGGAGGTGTTCGTGGTGGTGTACCTGGACGACATTCTTATCTTTTCCAGGACCCTCGAGGAACACATCCTGCATGTCCGCCGGGTGCTGGAGCGCCTCCTCCACAATCGGCTCTTCGTCAAGGCGGAGAAGTGCCGTTTCCACTCCAACTCCGTCGACTACCTGGGCTTCATCGTGGAGAAGGGCTTGACCCGAGCGGATCCTCGCAAGATCCAGGCTGTGGAGGATTGGCCGGAACCCACCACTCGGAAGGAGCTACAGAGTTTCCTCGGGTTCGCAAACTTCTACCGAAGGTTCATCCGGAACTACAGCCAAGTGGCGGAGCCTCTTACCAAGCTGACCTCCCCCGCTCTGCCGTTCGACTGGTCCCCAGCGGCATGCGCTGCGTTCCGCTCCCTCAAGAGAAGGTTCACTTCCGCTCCTATCCTGCTCCACCCTGACCCCAAGAGACAGTTCATCGTGGAGGTGGACGCCTCGGATTCTGGCCTGGGCGCTGTCCTATCCCAGCGTTCTCCTTCCGACCAGAAGGTACATCCTTGCGCCTTCTACTCGCGTCGCTTCCTCCCCGCCGAGAGGAACTACGACACCGGCAATCGGGAGCTACTGGCGGTCGTGGCTGCTCTGGAGGAGTGGCGTCATTGGCTAGAGGGTGCCGAGGAGCCTTTTACCATCTGGACGGACCACAAGAACCTAACGTTCATCCGCGCTTCCAGGCGCCTCAACGGTCGGCAGGCGAGATGGGCCAGTTTCCTCAGTCGGTTCGACTTCTCGCTGACCTTCCGCCCCGGTTCCCGCAACACGAAGGCCGACTCCCTGTCCCGGATGCACTCCAAGGGGGCTCCACCCTCTGAGGACCCATCTCCCATCATCCCGGAGGCCCGAGTGGTTGGAGCCATCACCTTGGGCATCGAGGGTGTGGTGAGGCGTGCCCTACGCTTCCAACGTGCTCCAAGCAACGTCCCTAGGAGCCGTCTCTTCGTCCCTGACTCTGTCCGGTCCCAGGTACTGCTGTGGGGCCATACCAGCCGGTTCGCCTGCCACCCAGGCGTCCATCGCACGTTCTCCTTCCTGGCTCGTCGTTTCTGGTGGCCCACCATGCGGAACGACGTCAAGGAGTTCGTTTTGGCCTGCGCGGTCTGTGCCCGCAGCAAGGCCTCTCACCAGGCACCCTCCGGGCTCTTGCAGCCACTTCCCGTTCCAAGCCGTCCGTGGTCACATGTGGCGCTCGACTTCGTCACTGGACTACCCTCCTCCCAGGGGAACACCTGCCTTCTGACCGTGGTGGATCGATTCAGCAAGGGGGTCCACCTCGTGGCCCTCTCCAAGCTTCCCTCAGCAGCCGAGACGGCGGACCTCCTGACGCACCACGTGTTCCGCCTTCACGGTTTTCCCCAGGACATCGTCTCTGACCGGGGGCCCCAGTTCACCTCCCAGGTATGGCGGGGTCGGGGATTCCAATACCTGGTGGACTGGGAGGGTTACGGCCCAGAGGAGCGTAGCTGGGTCTCCCGGCAGCTCATCGTGGATCCCGGCTTGATCACCGACTTCCATCGGGCCCATCCTGACGAGCCGGGTCGGCCTGGTCGCCGGGCGGCTCCCGTGGAGGGGGGGGTACTGTGAGGTTTCTGTCCTTGCCTTCTCACTCGTTCTGTTCCTTTAACCACCCTCGCTTTGTTTTCATTCATTTTTTCTGTCAAGTATTTCAATTCCCTCGTTCACACGTTTCTCCCCGCTGACGTCATCTGAGACGTCGCTGATTGGTTCTCTCACTTCCCCACGCTTTTCAATCACATTCCCCAGCTGTCACTGCTTTTCAATCAATCGATCCCTCATTATTTATACCCCGTTTTCCCCACCCTAAGTTGTTGGTTCGTCTTGATTTGTCGCTGGATGTTTTTCCCCGTTGCTTCTGTTTCACTGTGCTATTCTCCAGGAATTCCTAGAAGCCTTCGCTTGGATACCTGCTCCGTGGCGCGCGCTCGCCTCCACTGTTGTTCCTGTTCCTTTACGCAGCTCGTCTGGGTGAGTTTTTCTAGATTGACTGTCTTGACCTATTTCCGATTTTCGTGTGTAACCTTTACACTGAAGTCTTCCACCTTTTTGTCAGACAGTCACTCACCCAGCCATTATCGTTTTTGCTCTTTCCTTTATGGAGTAATATTTTTGGGATCTTCCACCTCCCACTGTGTATTTACACGAAGATATTATTTCACATTTGGACTGTGTTTGGATTTTTGCTCACTGTGTATTTACACGAAGATATTGTTTCACATTTGGACTGTGTTTGGATTTTTGCTCACTGTGTGTTTACACGAAGATAGTATTTCACATTTGGACGGTGTTTGGATTTTTGCTCACTGTGTGTTTACATGAAGATATTCACTTGGGCTGTTTTTTGGAATATTGCACATCACTGTGTTGTTTAACACGAAGAATATAACACCCTGTCCTCCAGCTCGTTTCAAGTCTGCTCTGTCACTGACCCGTTCCCTCTCTCCCTCTCTCGGTCTTGCACAACATCTGAGAGGTCCGCCGTGAGAGTCTGCAGAGCGGTACAGAGGTCTGCTCCTGCTTCCCAAGACTACCCTTCCGGGAGAAGCTGCAGAGCAGCAGAACTTTGCCCCTTGTTCATTGAACCTGTTCTTGTTGACCTGCTTTCCCTGTTTCACTTATTCTTATTATCAAATAAACAAGCCCTCGTATTTGGCAACTCTGAATCCTACTCTCTTGTGTCGTTAGCGTTTGGGGTCGGTGTCAAACCATAACATTGGCACCTCTGGCTACGTCCCAAAAAACAGATTTTGAGAATTACTATTGAATAGAAATCCCATTTGTACATGGACAACTGAGTTAGCTGGACACACTTTCCAGAAAAAATTATTACCATGAAAAAGAAAATCTACATTTCATTAGTCTAGAATACAATTATATAATTAGTTTACTAGGTTGGATGGAATTGTACTATTTAGCTCATGCATTTAGCTTATCTGCACATTTCTGCCAAGCGTGTCAATTTGCTTTGGTAAATTCTGCTTTAGCAGTTTTATATTTATTTTTGTTCTTCACATCAATCCTTCCATTATTAATAAAAGCCTACTTGCTCAATTGCAAATAAAATAGGTATTTCTTTACTTTTGTGCCTTTAGCATCATCATCATCATTGTATCTATGTTCCCTTTATAAATGCCTAAATGCATGCTCACAGTTATGCTAGGTTACCAGATCCATGCTTGTCTAATCAATCGTGCATCTGCGTTTGAGGAAGATGGCCAGATGCAAAATAGCTAGATAATCCGATACTGCTGACATCATGACTACTTCAGTCACTTACAATTGGGATGGAGCCCTATTGGCCCATTAAAAACCGCACACAGCAGGTACAAGCACATTTTGAAAATGTTGTATGATTGGTAATATGAAAGAAGCCTGGTTGGTCCAGAGAGAAAAAATATTTTTTAACGGGTCAACTAACTCATTTGAAACTTGAACGTTTGGCCTGATGGTGGCCAAGAGAAAAAGTCATGGGGGCCCAAAAACCAATAGATTTCTTCCTCTAGGTCACGGGTGTGTATCTGTTAGTGGCTTGATGTGATGGAAATTAGTCAGAAGGATTATGACAAACATCTGTATCTCCAGTATGCAGTGCACCCTCCCAAGTGATGATGTTTGGATTATAGGACACGAGTGTCAGCTTCCTCATGGTTGCATTGATCCATTGGTAGACTGTTTCCAACATGGTGGACTTGATCACCTGCAGTGATGTAGACATCCTTGTCATCTGGGAACTGTCCATCTGTTAACAACTTATTTGACAGGAATGAGAAAATGTCTTGTTACACGTGGTGCAACTAACTCCTCGTCAACAGAAATATCTCTACTTGACGTGTATTGTGTCTAGCACTGTTACGATCCTGGCTCATGGGCACGCAACCTATGTGCAAACCAACACCAAAACCCCGTGCTCCAACTCAAACTGCTACTATATCAAGGAACTATTAATGTAAATGTAAACTAATGTACTAATGTAAACCCAACGGACAAGGCCTGGAAGAACCTGACAGCTCTTCCTCTAAGCACAGACACTGCATGTGTGTTACTAGGGCTGGCTTTAAAGCTCCCAGCAGGTAACCAATCAGCACTAATTGGCTAATTGGCAGCCCTCACCTGCATGCCCCGTGACACAGGAGTAATCAGGCCTGCCTGCACAGTGACACAGGAGTGATCAGCTCCTGGTACATAACACCTCCCCCACCAAACTGGTTGCCCCAGAGGCAACCACCACACAACAACCCATAAACAAAAACAAAAAAAACAACTGTGACCCATTAGTTGTCAGGGCCACTACCACAACAGCGATAGCGGGTCGGCCCCTGTCGAACACGACCACCAACCGTGTTGTATGCTCCCTTTCAACAGGCCCCTCCACCGATACCGATCTATCAAAAATAGACTGCAAACCAAAATCAACCTGAGAACTGCGCTCAACAGAACAGAACACAGCACAACAAAAACCATAGATCACTGATACCACCACCGCGCCCATATCCATCCCACCTGGCACTGGCAGTTCAGGATACTGCAAACCGTGAACATCCAGAGTAGGATGAACCGCCTCAGGTACAGCCCCAGCGTACCGGGAACATGGCAGTACGGCAGTCACAAAAACGTCTGGAACACCATCTAAAATGGCGTCACCCAAAATAACATTGTCCTGATCAAAATCAAAATGGCTGCCACTCAACAGACCAGGTCGCGAAGGCGGCTCCTGCTCCACAGGACACAGGTAACTAGGTTGACCATCACACCTAGTGCATGGCAGAGAATCAGTGTGGACATGTGGATCAATGTCAGAATCATCAACTGACATACTGGGACCATCCCTGCCCACAAGTGAAACATTAGGGACAATAGAGCTACTGTGGGAAGGCTGGCAGCCTAAGTCAGGCTTAGTAGCCTCTCCAACTAGAACGGTGTCACATGAAACAACAGCACCTCTCATAGCATCCTTCCCACACTCATCCTCCAATTCGTTCATGGCCTCAGCCACCGTACAGGCTGGGAAGACCTTGAGACACTGCGCTGCCATATCATCTCCTGTCACATGCTTCTCCGGCACGCATGTCAACTCTGGTTTCACCACCGGGCCTAACACAAAGCCACAATCAAGAGAATCATTATGCAGAGGTACATCCACAGTGTGCTTACCAAAATTCTCAACAGGTACACATTTTAATTCAACAAAGAATGTGTCACTAAGTGTAATGTCCCAAGTCGAAGTATCAACAACATCACTTTTGTCCTTTGACATTTCTCGTGCCACAGCACACACAGGAAACACTCCTGGATGTTTCTGTGCCAGCTCATTAGAGACCTCAGAAACCACAGGAATGGGAGTTACAACCGGAGTAGCCAACACTTTGTCACCAGCCAAATCATTCCCTAGAATGAAGGACACCCCCTTTATGGGAATGTGAGAACATACCCCCACAACAACATTGCCTGATACTAAGGGAGAATTGAGCGTGACCTCATGCAAAGGTGCATCCACAAATCCACCCCCAAAGCCCCGAACAACGACACCGGAATGCAAAGAAGAGTTTTCTGAAAACGGCAAAACCCCCTCCAGAATGAGGGACTGAAAAGCACCGGTATCTCTCCAAATTGTTATAGCCTGTTTGGACTCTAGTGCATTAGTCAGGGAAACAAATCCATTCATCATAAACCTTGAGGAACCCTCAAGCTCTTTGTCCACACGTTTGATACTTCCTCCATCCCCATCTAACGTTGGCATAAGGGGTTCTGCATATGGTTTCTACCAGAGCCACGGTTCTGACATTTTTCTGCTCAAGCACCGGGCACCCAGCAACGATATGACCAGGTTCTTTACAGTAGAAACAGATAATCCCTTCTGGGAATGCACCAGCAGAACCACCCCGCCTAGGAGGTGAAGTTAACTGACCAGCAGACACAGGTTTTGGGAAACGGCCCCCCTGAACAGGACGCCTATCCCCGGACTCAACACGGTAGTCCTCCAAAAACACGGACTTGTGTGTCAACACAAACTCATCAGCGAAGACAGCGGCGTCGCCTATCTTCGATACCTTACGCTCATTTAGATGTGTGGAAACGGTATCAGGAACACATCTTTTAAATTCCTCTAGGAGAATCAACTGCCTAAGCTGCTCTCTTGACTCTGCCTTCTGAGAAGTGCACCACCTGTCAAACAGGTTCTCCTTCTCCCTTCCAAATTCAACATAAGACTGCCCCTCCGACCTGCGATAACCTCTAAAACGCTGACGATAGGCCTCGGGGACCAACTCATAAGCCCTCAAAATGGAAGCTTTAACCAGCTCATAATCAGCGCTTTGTTCAAGGGACAGAGCAGTGTAGGCTTCTTGTGCCCTACCAACTAAAACACATTGCAGCAGCAGTGTCCAGGCGGTATCAGGCCACTTCAATGTGGTTGCCACCCGTTCAAAAAGGGGAAAATATCTTTCCACGTCTTTCTCAAAAAATGGTGGCACCATCCTAATATTCCTGCCTACATCAAACCCGGAACGCGACTCCGACTGCAGAGCCCCCGCCTGTAAGGCAGCATGCTTAAATTCAAGCTCCTTCTGCGCACGCTCGTGCTCCAGCAACATGTGTTTCTCCTTAAGCTCACGTTCCTCTTTCCTCTCCTCTCTCTCCTTAAGCTCACGCTCATGCTCACGCTCCTCTCTCCTCTCTTTAAGCTCACGCTCCTCTCTCCTCTCTCTCTCCTTAAGCTCACGCTCATGCTCACGCTCCTCTCTCCTCTCCTCACGCTCTCTCGCTCTAGCTGCCTTTCCTTAAACTCCAACTCCCTAATCCTCCACTCACCCTCTACACCAGGTAATAGCGGAGACGCGCCAGACGAAGGAGGCTCCTCCACCCTCTCCTCAAGCACCTGCTCCCTAATGAGTAACACCCTTAAAGCACTCAAGGCAGTCGGCTTCAAACATTTCTCACCTGCAGAAAGCTCTACCCTGTAGTGTACAGCAAGTTCTAGAAGTTGTTCTTTGGAAAACTTCTCCAACATGTCATGAGACGGGCGATCAACAAAGTCCTTGATGGAAGCCATCGTCACTGTACCAGCCACCACAAGCTACACACTTTACCTCACAGTCACGAAGAACCACCAACGAACCACGAAGACCCCCCTAACGAACCACTGAAGAACCACGAAGAACCACTGAAGAACCATGAAGAACCACTGAAGAATGCTAAATGCCAACAATAACAACCAGAAGGGAACGCGGTGGAAATGTGAGCTCTACGGAGCGCACCTTTCTAGGTTGCAAAAAATAAAATAAAAATAAAACACACCCACCCTAAATAGACGTGTCATACACGCAGGGTGTTAGGTGCTACCAGGTATGCTCACCAAACACTCAAACAAACAAAATAAATCCAACAAACAATTCCAAACAGGTGCGCCTTCTAACCTGATATGACTACATACTGTATGCTTCTACGTCTAAACTGCAGAAAAAAACGGCCCACCATACCCCAAGAAACACTAAATCAAGCCCTACCACACTACCTGTGTTTTCTGGCCGCCCTAATCTACCTACCCTTAAACTAATGCCCTGTAGACCTAACCATCTTCAACCACACCTGCTACCAGTCAAAGATCATACTTGACCATCCACCCGTCCAGTACATGATACGGTACCAGACAAGCAGATGGTGCTAATCCCTTCCCTGACTGCCCCAGGAGTATGTGGTGCACAGGACGCTAACCAACAACCAGAAAATAATGTCCCTATCTACATGTGGTGCCCACTAAACTATATATTTTAACAGCATAAGTAGTCACATCAAATTACAAACAAATACGGTATACTCACCTGTTTGCTGAAATGGCTCAAGCCCCCACGTTACACCATATGTAACGAACACCACCCAAACCATAATACCATGACACCCCGTGTAACAAAAAAGAAAAAACCACCAAACAAATTTCTAGGGGTAAAATATCCCGGACGAGCGCCCAACTGTTACGACCCTGGCTCATGGGCACGCAACCTATGTGCAAACCAACACCAAAACCCCGTGCTCTAACTCAAACTGCTACTATATCAAGGAACTATTAATGTAAATGTAAACTAATGTACTAATGTAAACCCAACGGACAAGGCCTGGAAGAACCTGACAGCTCTTCCTCTAAGCACATGTGTGTTACTAGGGCTGGCTTTAAAGCTCCCAGCAGGTAACCAATCAGCACTAATTGGCTAATTGGCAGCCCTCACCTGCATGCCCCGTGACACAGGAGTAATCAGGCCTGCCTGCACAGTGACACAGGAGTGATCAGCTCCTGGTACATAACAAGCACAATAAAAGCTTTCCCATAGAGCTCTGCATGATGTTTGAAGTGCTGCATTCTCATCTTATTTGCTGTCTTCTTCTGTGTTTTCTTCTCATGGAACAACAGTAAGTTATTTCACTTGATCGGTGCTGTCAGAAGTCTGTCATTTGATTCAAGCACAAGCAACGTAGACTCGAGTTGATGGACAGATACGGCAGCAGCCGCAGACTCACACACCATATATATATATATATATATATATATTTTTTTTATACAGTCAACATATTCTTAAATAATAGCGCTGCCCGAGGCGGGGCATGATACAGTCAACATATAGCAAAAGAGAGAACGAGAGAGAGCTCCCGTTCTACAGTCAATATACAGTGTACAGAGAGAGAGAGAGAGAGAGAGAGAGAGACACATTGGAAAGAAATTGAAATGCTATTTGGCCCTAAACAGAGAGTACACAGTGGCAGAATACCTGAGCACTGTGACTGAAGATCCTTGAGCACAGCCTAGCCATCGAGAAAGGCCGCCATAGGCAGACTGTGTGTGTTAGAAAGAGAGAGAGAGAGAGAGAGAACATGTGTGTTTGTCATGTGTGTGTGTGTTAGAGAGAGACTAGAGCATGTATGAGAGATCCAAAAGGACAAAGATCAACACTTAAATCCAACGAGAAGAGGGTCTATACCAGAGAAACCAAAGCAGCAAGGAGCCAATGGCCGACATCAGCTAAATAGGCTAGCCAGGTACTGTGACACCAGGCCACACACAGCTTTGGCCAACGGCCCAACGCTACCCAAGCTACACAAACGACCAAGACATTCACACACAGCATCAAACGAACGTTCCCAGCCGAGCAGTTAACGTCGAAGCTAAACAGCTAACTGGCTAACAGTTAGCTCAATCAGGCACCTGGCTGTATGTAGCCGCATAGCTTGCTTCTGCGTTAGCTAATGGTTAGCACAAGCTAACAGCTAATTAGCTAACAGCTGATTGAGCTAACTGTTAGCCAGTTAGCTGTTTAGCTTCGACGTTAACTGCCGGCTGCGCTCGGCTGGGAACGTTCGTTTGATGCTATCAGTTAGCCTTGAGTTAGCTGTTAGCTTGTGCTAACCATTAGCTAACGCAGAAGCAAGCTATGCGGCTACATACAGCCAGGTGCTGACACCAGGCACACACCGTTAGCTACTAGTAGTACTATTAGCTAGTCGACCAGTTTGGCTCCAGAGAGAGAGAAAGAGAGATAGGTCCACGGCGGGAATATAATAATAGTTGACTCACCATAACGCAGTATCATGCCAATGGTAAAGTTGGAAGGAGACTTTCTTGGCCCACGGTGTAATTTCTTCTGATCCATGCTGCTTTTGAAAAGACATCCACTTCCACTGGCTCCTCTGAATAGCGCTGAATTATCTACCTCGTGTGTCTTCTTCTTCTTCTATTTGGTATTACGGCGGACGGGCCGGAAACACTATCCTAAAATCTGTAGAGCAGCAAATCCGCAGAAACCGGAAAACTGCAGTCTGCAGAGCCGCAGAGGCAGGAACAAGTCAGACACATTCTACAAACGTGTCTAATGTGAAATATATAAGCATATAAGCAAAACTAGATTTTAGGTCTGTGATGAAAAAGGGCCTCGCGGGAAGGGGGGCCTCGCAAAAAAATAAAAAAAATAAAATAAAAATAAAATAAGTAATTTTTTTTTTTTTTGCGAGGCCCCCCTTCCCGCGAGGCCCTGTGCGACCGCACTGCTCGCACACCCCCTGAGGCGGCCCTGACAACAGGTATAATCACCTCTGGAATATTTCCGGTATCACGCTCTTCTAGACAGGGTTGCCCTCTTAGTCCCGGACTATTCGATTTATCACTAGACCCTTTAGCACAATATATAAGACAATCCCAACTCATAGAACCAATCGTAATCAAGGGCACACAACACAAAATTTGTCTATATGCGGACGACGTAATACTGTTCATGCAAAACCCTAACACCGCAATGCCTTATCTTCTCAAGTTGATTAATGACTTTGGCGACCTATCGGGATTTAAAATAATAATAATAATAATAATAATAATAATAATACATCTATTTTATATAGCGCTTTTCCAGGTGCTCAAAGTCGGCTTCCACTGAACGCCCCTGCAGAGAATACAAGTCTTCCAGGGGAAATACCAATGGTTAAACACTTTAGATGCTTGGGAGTTGAAATATTCCCTACCATAAGCCAAACGGTGAAACACAATTACACAGAAATACAAAATAAAATAAAATGCGACCTTGACAGGTGGTCAAAACTTAAAAACTCAGTACAGGCACGGGTTTCAATAGTTAAGATGGATGTCTTACCTAGAATCAACTTCATCAGCTCAATGCTTCCGTTACCCCCTCCAGATGGTTACTGGAAAAAATTACACTCTTCCGCATATAAATTTATTTGGAATAACAAACCACCACGTATAAAAAGATCCACCGCACAGAGAAACAAAGCCGATGGAGGGATGGCAATCCCAAATTTTTTCCACTATTTTAAGGCGTACACTTTAAGACCACTGACAACCTGGTTTGAACCCCAAGCATCAGTATCCTGGAGAAATTTAGAAGTAAATATAGTATCACCACAGAGACTGCAGGACATAGTATACACCAAAATATCAATAAAGCAATGCGAACTGAAATTTGGCCCCATAATTACACATGCAATCCGGATATGGCGTGAAACACAAAAAAAATATTCTAATCCACATAAATGGCATAATCATACTCCCTTATTCAATAACAATGCACTCCTGATTAAAAAACGACCTATAAGATTCCCTAGATGGGAAAAGCAAGGCATACATACATTAGGAGATGTTTTCAACAAACAGGGTATTTGTAGCTATGATGAAATAGAAAAAAAGTTTAATCTCACCGGTTCCACATTTCTTTTTTACGCACAATTATTGTTATGTTTGAAGACTCACAGTGTTCCATTAAAGACACCAATTGCACACCACAGATACCACACATGTTTCTATGAAAGAGAGACATCGAGAGGTTTTGTATCAGATTTTTATCATCAATTACTAACGGCTTCGTATGAAACCCTCCACCTAGACTCTGTTTGGAGGAGGGATATACCAGACCTAGAAAAATATTTTGATTCACAAGAAGCCTGGGCAAATGTTCGACTTGCATCAAGGAACCCGGACCATCAACAAATCAATCTTAACTATATTCATAGGACATACTTGACTCCTATAAGACTGAACAGAATGGGTCTTAAACAAGACTCCAAATGCTCCTTATGTACAAATGGGGACGAGGGGACATTTATGCACATGTATTGGGACTGCCCACCAGTTAAGATATTCTGGGAAGAAGTGACCCAGCAATTATCAAATCTCTTAATTCTGAATATACCTGTACACCCCTCTATATTACTGCTGAATGATGTTTTTGAATATGCAGTACCTATACAACAAAAGAGATTGGTTTTAGCTGGTATTACAGTGGCTAAAAAACTGATAGCATCACGATGGTTTCAACCGGAAAAAATTTGCCGAAAGGTCTGGATTCTTACATATCTCGATGTGATTTATCTAGAAATATCTACAGCAAGAACTTTGGGTCTCAATGAATCCAAATTGACAATGTGGTTAGAAGTGGTGGAGAGAATAAAAGCTAGCATTTAATGGTAGTGTTTGGTTAGGAGCGAAGGATAATGGATGGATTATCCATGGGGGGGTCCAGGGCGGGGGGTGCGAGCATACATGAGTATACATGAGACAACCAGACAAGAGCTTCCCGGCACTGATGGATCTACTGAAGGAATATGGCCACTACTCAGGATACAAACTAAACGTGACAAAGACACAGACCTTAGCATGGAACTATACCCCAACGACGGAAATTAGGGAACAGTACGGGATAAGATGGGACATGGACAAGATTAAATACTTAGGGGTGAACATCACGAGAGGGGTGGGGAAACTGTTTGAGGCGAACTATACACAGATAAATCAGAACATCAAGAGAGACTTAGAGAGATGGACAGTAATGCCCTTGGACTTCAATTCAAGAATAGAGGTCATTAAAATGAACATACTATCAAGGTTACTGTACCTGTTCCAGTCACTACCGATACAAATACCACAGAATCAATTCAGGGAGTGGGACAGACTGATATCGAGGTTCATATGGGCGGGGAGAAGACCACGGGTCAGATATAAAACACTACAACTACCAAAGGAAGAGGGAGGGATGGCAGTACCCAGCCTACAAGATTATTATTATGCAGCGCAACTGAGAGCAGTGACGTGCTGGTGTAACGACAAATATGAGGCAAGATGGAAAGACATTGAAAAAGAAGGGGAGGGATACAAGGTACAAGCTCTGGTGGGAGATAGGGAACTGTTCAAAGAAAAAGAGGGACTGTTAGATCCTATCACCAAATGCACCTTGACCATATGGAACAGAGTAGTAAAAACACACAAATTAGAGAAGCAGTCAGGGGTTCTGAGATGGATAGCACATGACAAGAGATTCAAACCAGGGAGGCTGGACCATGGATTCAGAAGGTGGGAGAGGGGGGGGGGGGGCAACAGCGATATGCAAAATGATAGAGAAGGGGGAAATGCAAACACTACAAAAATTAAAGGAGAAATTTGGACTAGAAAACAAGGACCACTTCAGATATCTACAGATTAGAGATTACTATAATAAAGAAATAAGAGGGGACAAGAAAGAAGAACAGAATGGAATAATTAGGATGATAGTAAGGGCATACGAAGGAGGGAAAGGAAGGGTAATATCAGCACTGTACCGGGCTATAATGACCAGCAAGGGACACACGACCGATTATATAAGGGAGAAATGGGAGAGAGAACTAGAGATAGGAATAACAGGGAAGGAATGGGGGAACATATGCGAGGTGCAACATTCAACAACAGGATCGAGGATATGGAAAGAGTTTGGATGGAAAAACATTCTTTATAACCCCAGAGCTGAAGGGAAAATATGCACCAACACAAAGAGCATGCTGGAGGATGTGTGGGAAGGAGGGGGCAAATCACACGCACATATTCTGGGGATGTCAGAAGCTGAAGGGGTATTGGGAGGAGATAGGGGAGGCAATGATCAGAATATTAGGATACGGGTTACCACAAACAGGACTGGTGCTTTACTTAGGAGACCTGACACACGAGGGAATACAAGGGGGGGACAAATATTTAATAAAGATAATGTTGATAGCGGCCAGAAAAGCAATAACAAGACTGTGGTACAAAGAAGACCCACCGACAATAGCACAATGGGTAGGAATAGTGGAGGAGATACAGGATATGGAGAGGATAACACACATGCTGAGGTTACAGGAAGAGAAATTTGGAGAAAGATGGGGAAAGTGGGAAGATTACAAGGGGAACAAAAACGACATCACAGAGGAAGAACCAAATGCATCACAAGAGAGCGAAGGGTAAAGGAGGAAAGAGGTTCAAGGAGGGTCTCTGAACCCATGTCACACACTTTTGACTTAGTTAGTATTTTCTGATTTTATTTTGCATTTTTTTTGGTATTACAATTGTATTATATTTTTTGTACTTTATTATTTATGTCTGTTTAACAATGTTGTATTAATAATCAAGGAAGATGTGGTTTGTAAATGGGTGAATCAAAAGGCAAAGAGAAACTTAGTATAAAAGAAATAGAAAGGGCGAAGGATAAGAGAAGAAAGAAATTCAAGGAGGGTCACTGGACCCATACCATACATATTTGCCTTAGTCAGTATCTAATCCTTTGGAGTAGGTATTAAATTTGTCTATACCTGTTCAAGGGCGGTAAACAATCAGTCTTTGTATTAAGTGCCTGGAAAAACAACTGTAGTGGAAACATATAACCAACAATGCTATTCATGTAACCATTTATGTTCACTGCATTCTTTCATATTGTGTTATGGGATCCATTTTTGTGTAAGTGTTGTTTGTCTATAAATGTTAATAAAAATGTAAGTTTAAAAAAAATAAAAATAAGAGCCACGCCGCGAGATGAAACAGGAGAGGGAGGATGAAGGTCTGTCAAGTGGACTTCCAGACTTGGAAAGATGGCAGGTCGTTGCCGAAGTCGGGGTTGGCAATCTCGGAGGACGGGAGAGTGACGGTCACGCGACGGCGGCGCCGGTACTCCACCCGGCGGCATCCGGTAGGGATGACATGCAGAGCGTGGCACAATGCGGAGGTGCACACGGCGGTTGGAGAGCAGACCAGGCGCTGAAATATTCTGGTAAAGGCAGTTTGGAGGCGTTTTTTATGCAATTTGAGCTGGCAGCCGAACTGAATGGCTGGCCTGTGGACAATAAAAAAAAGGCTGCCCGTCTCGTTTTGTCCCTCACGGATGATGCCCTGGCATGCTTGAGTGCACTGGGGCCGGAAGAGCTGAGAGACTATGGAGCTGTGGTGGGGGCGCTACAGAGGCGTTTCGGTCGATGTGACAATAAGAGCATCGTGGTCACAGAGCTATGCAACCGGCACAGACGGCCCGGTGAGTCCCTTCGTGCACTGGCAACTGACATTGAGACACTCACGAGACGGGCATACGGCCACATGCCCCCTGCGGTGTTGAGTGAGTACGCCAGAGATAAGTTTGTCCCCGCCATCGAGCCGCGAGACCTGCGTGAGCGGGTTCAGCTGAGGCACCCGAGCACGCTGCAGGGGGCCTTGGAGCTGGCGCTGGAGAGAGAAGACCTGCGGGGCGAGACCACACAGGAGGGCGTGAGGGAGGCCCCTCCCACTGTGAGGGTTGCGAGGGAGAGCGGTCCAAGGGAGCCGGAGTGGGTGGGCGCAATGATGGAGCGGATGACAGGGCTGGTGCGTGCCGTGACATTGCAACCACAAGGAGGTGCGGCTCATTCACCGGGGCCCATGCGCTGCTGGGGGTGTGGCCAACCCGGGCATCTCCGCAGGGACTGCCGCAATCGCCAGGAGAGGCAGGGAAATGGCAGGGGGTCCGTGTAGACGGGGCGGAGCGGATCCCAGGCGCCATGTCCCATGCTGCTCTGCCTCCGGCGGAGAGAGCCAATCAGCACAGCCGGGGGGGTCGGGCTCTACTCCCCCCAGAAGCAGACGTTGACACTGAGTCAGTCATGGTAGTGGGCTGGACGCATGCAGGCCTTTTTTTCTATGTCCCCGTCACCCTGGCTGGGGCGCCGTGTTCGGCCCTGGTGGACACGGGTTCGACTGCGACGCTGGTGAGGCCTGACGTGGTCCCGGTGGGGACACAGCTGGAGCAGACGTTGGTGCAGCTGAGGACAATGACGGGTGAGCTAGCCCCCATGTTGGGGAAGGGAAAGGTGGTCATAACAGTGGGGGGCCTGTCGGTGGACCTCTGGGTGTGGGTGGCAGAGGTGCAGGACCCCTGCATATTGGGGCTAGACTTCTTGAAGTTTGCCCGATGCCTGCTGGACCTGGGGGAGAACACATTGAGTTTCCCTGGGGGCCCCACTGTTGAGATGATATTCCCCCCACTTCCCCCGAGGTCAGCGCCACTGGCAGTGAGGGCAGCAGAGACACAGTTTCATTCTGCAAGCCCCCTGAACAGTCACTGTAGCTCCCGCTCCCGGAATACCTGCCTGAAATATTCCCCTGCCCACTCGACGGCTGAACGCTCACCCCCAATGCCCCTTGCCCCTGACAGGCAGCTCCCCTCACCTGCTGGCAGTACGCCCCTGTCCCCATCAGCAGCCCCATTTACACCCGGGGCCCCCCTGCCCCTGGCGCAGCCTAACATGGAGGAAGAGGCTGACAGGCTAGCGGTTACGAGGGGCATATGGGAACGCAACGGTGGCCACTTGGAGCCGGAACAGCGAGAGGAGCTGTGGCAGTTGCTAAATGAGTTCAAGGACATTTTTGCACTGACAGATGCTGAAATTGGCTGCACTCACTTGGTGCATCACCAAATAGACACAGGGGACGCCCGGCCTATCAGATCACCAGCCCGCCGCCTTCCCATGGCGTACAGAGAAGCTGCAGAGTGCGCCATTGATGAGATTCAGCGGGCGGGCATCATAGAGCCCTCTGCCAGTCCCTGGGCTTCGGGGAGTGGTGATGGTAAAGAAGAAGAACACCTCCAAAATGAAATTCTGCGTCGACTACAGACCACTGAACAAGGTGACAAAGAAAGACTCTTACCCGATGCCCCATGTTGATGAGGCACTGGACACAGTGGCTGGTTCGTCCTGGTTCTCCTCACTAGACTTACGTGCTGGCTACTGGCAGGTGCCCCACGACCCAGAGTATAAACCTAAGACAGCCTTCTGCACACCAAGGGGGCTGTGGCAATTCCATGTCCTCAGCTTCGGGCTGTGTAACGCCCCAGCCACGCTTGAAAGGCTAATGGAGAGCGTGTTGGCTGGCATTCCTCCAGAGGAGTGCGTTGTGTACCTGGACGACATACTGGCCCACGGCAGCTCCTTCCAGGCGGGCCTCCAGACGCTGAGACGGGTCCTGGGGAGGATAGCCAAGACAGGACTGAAACTTCACCCCCGACAAGTGCCACTTCATGAGGAGAGAAGTGGAGTTCTTGGGACACAAACTGACGGGAGAGGGCATCAGCATGCAGGAAGGGAAGATAAGGGCGGTCAAAGAGTGGCCCACCCCCGCAGACAAAGAGAAGCTTGAGAGCTTTGTGGGGCTCGCCTCATACTACAGGAGGTTTGTGAGGGGGTTCTCCTGCATCGCTGAGCCCCTACTTCGACTGAAGGAGAAAGGCGCTGACTTCACCTGGACGCCTGAGTGTCAGCAGGCGTTTGACCTCCTAAAAAAAGGACTAACAGAAGCACCTGTGCTTCGACCCCCAGACCCCTCCCTGCCGTTTGTCCTGGACACGGATGCCAGCAACGTGGGTATGGGCACCGTGCTGTCTCAGGTGGGGCCGGCAGGAGAAAGAGCGGTGGCTTACTTCAGCCACACATTCAACAAAGCGGAGCGGAACTACTGCGTCACCCGCCGGGAGCTTCTGGCTGTCGTTGAGGCAGTTAAACACTTCAGGTACTACCTCTGTAGCCTGCCGTTTACGATCAGAACTGACCACTCCGCTCTCCAGTGGCTGACGTCCTTTCGAGAGCCGGAGGGGCAAGTGTGCCGCTGGCTGGAGAGGCTGGCAGACTTCAACTTCACCGTTGAGCACAGGGCCGGCGTCCGCCACACCAACGCTGACGCCCTGTCCCGACGGCCCTGTGCTCCGGGGGGGTGTCGATACTGTGAGAAGAGGGAGGCAAGAGAGAGAGAGCTCCGGGAGGAGGTAACAATATGCCCCAAGCACGAGGGCTCCGGGCCGGTCTGCAGGGAGCTGCAGGTGATCGAAGAAGCGGAGTGGCGAACGCAGCAAGAGCAGGACATTTAAAACCTGTTTTGCAATGGGTAGAGTCAAGTCAGAAGCCACCCTGGGGGGAGGTGGCAGGGGGCACCACTGCTACAAAGAGACTGTGGGCAGACTTTGCGGCTCTGCGGGTGTGGGGTGGGGTTCTACAGAGAGCGTGGAGGGAGCCGGCTACGGGAGAGAACAGGTGGCGGGTAGTGGTCCCCAAAGCAATGAGAGAGACTGTGTTAAAAAGTTCCCATGGCACCGTGGGGGCGGGGCACTTTGGCATCACAAAGACTCTCCGCCGCCTCCGTCAGGGGTTCTACTGGGGACGGATAAAAAGGGACGTAGAGGATTTCTGTCGCCGCTGCGACCTCTGCGCAGCATACAAGAGCCCACCTGATCAGTCCCACACACTGCTCCAACAGCTGGGGGTGGGAGCCCCCATGGAGAGAGTGGCGGTGGATGTTATGGGGCCGTTTCCGTGCACGGACAAAGGCAATCGCTACGTGCTGGTCGCCATGGACTATTTCACAAAATGGCCGGAGGCATATGCGTTGCCGGATCAGGAGGCCAAGACTGTGGTTGACGCGCTGGTGGAGGGCATGTTCAGTCGGTTCGGCCCAGCGGAAACCCTCCACAGCGATCAAGGGAGAAATTTTGAGTCACATGTCTTTGCCACCATGTGCAAGCAGCTAGGCACAAAGAAGACCCGAACCACAAAGTGACGGGTTAGTGGAGAGGTTCAATAGGACTCTGGGCAAGCAGCTGGCCATTCTCACAGCAGAGCACCAGCGAGACTGGGACACGCACCTTCCCCTTGTTCTCATGGCATACCGATCCGCTGTCCAAGAGTCCACCTCCTGCACGCCAGCACTGCTCATGCTGGGCCGGGAGCTTGGCGTTTGGCAAGCCCCCTGACACCCCCCCCGTTCCCCCAGGGGAGTATGCCAGGAAACTCCAAGATCGAATGGAGTCCGCCCACAACTTTGCCCGGGGTCAGCTGGAAAAGGCGGGCATGAGACAAAAAAGGAACTATGATGTGCGGGCTAAGGGGAGGCATTTCCAGGCCGGGGAACTGGTCTGGGTTTATAGCCCTCGGAGGAAGAGGGAGTGGTGCCCTAAACTGGACTGTCACTGGCAGGGGCCATGTAGGGTGCTAGAGAGGGTGGGGGAGGTGGTATACAGGGTACAATTGCCGCTCAGGGGGAGGAAAGTTGCTCTTCACAGAGACAGACTGGCCCCGTACAGAGGGGATTGCCTCCCACTTCAAGACCCAGCCCTCCCAGCGGCCTCACCTAGAGACAGTGTTCCGACCACCACTGGGGCCGGATGTACACGCCGTTCGAGGGGAGTGCACCGTGGTCCACCAGCAGGCGGTTTCCCCTCTTCCCATACTGGGGGCCCCTCAGAATCACAGACTGTGTCCCCTGTGCGGGACAGACATGGCACTCCCCGGACGGTTCCTGTTCCGCAGCAGCAGCAGGTCGATTCAGTCCTTCGGGCAGGGACAACGCGTCCGCAGAGGCGGAGGCTGCCGCCAGGTCGTTTCAAGGACTTTGTGTAAAAGAGAGAAAAAAAAAGAATAACAATGAAAAAAAAATGTTCTGCTTGAAATGGAAAATGTTATTGTGAATGTGCTATGTTGTTGATGTGTCTCTCGGGGCGAGAGCTCAGAAGGGGGGGGGATAGTGTAATGTTCTGGGGTTTTGGTGTCACTGTTACCTGGGGGTGTGTTTCCCCCCGGGAGAGATAGGAGGTGGCACCGGAAGTTACATTGTTGTCGTGGAATATACGTGGAGGCAGGTGTGTACCTGACGAGTGAGGTATTGACCTGTATGTAATCATATCACTGGAATTAAACAACCCCAAAAGGAACATAAACCTCTCCTCATTCTTCCTAACAATAAGGGTATGACAGAACGCTACAGTACTTTATTGTGAACATGGAGTATCAGAGACATCATAAGAAAGATGGTGTTGCCATGTTGGGATTCCTAAAAATCGCTCAAACCACTCGCATTAACTCATTCAGTGCCAGCTATTAGTATTGGCCGTGTAGCTAACGTGCCAAGTTTCCATTACATATTTTCACTGTGCATCACTATGTTTGGAGAGCTATATCTATATTCTATATTATAGCTATGGGGACAATACTATGGTCATTTGACAGTGACTTTCTTCCGTCCAAGATGTAAAAAAAGAGATCATTTTTTCATGCATACGTTCGCACGTTATACCGTGGTGAATATAAGTATAATTTCAGAGTGGTCTGGGGTAATTCCTGGGAAGCGAGTTATAGGGCGCAACGTGAATTCTACTATAAGCGTTGGCATTTCTTGCCTGGACACACTACTATTTCCAAATCAAATGTATATAATAGGTATTATGTTTCATCATAAATGCATGAAAGGGGGGGGGGGGGGGGGGCGTTTCTGATGCTTTAATTGCCAGTAACGGCATTCGTATTGAACACTAAAAACGCTGATCAGCTGGATCGGTATGAAAACATTGCACGATCAAGCTGGAATTGACGTCAGATAGTGCTTACCTCTGATCGGGGGTATTCCAAAAAGAATATTCCAATTGTTTGATCGCCATCTGGTCCATCTGATGTCCATCTGGTCCACGACATAATAACCCACCACAACACATCAGGGGCATTTGACGCGCTTCAATGCGATCGGGCGAACCGCTCGACTCGCCTGACCCAGAAAACTGCGCCCGGAGGGATTTGAACGTAAGATAATAAGGTTTCAAAGGGTGCTCGATACTGCCGTCTAGCAGGATGCGGCCGGTATTGCACTTTGGCTATCTCAGACTAATTTCCTATGGTAACACAGAGGTCCCTGGATGAATAATGAATACAAATATCGAATAAAAGAATAAATGACCAAAACCCGACTTATCTCGGGTTTGGCAATTAAAGAGTTAATACACTTTTCAATCAATCAATCAATCAATCACATACATGGATGTAATGACAGCAAGAAGATCGCCTGCTGCGTCCATCGCGTATATATATTATTATTATATTATATCTGTGATTAACTGTGTTGAATGGGGCGTCTGAACTAAGCAGGGACCTCATGCGCATGCGCAGCGAAGAATGCGGAAGCGCTTGAAGTGGATTCCTAGCTTAATTTCCCTACTACTCTGCGTTGTGATTTAAACCTTTTTACAAGCTCTTGGAATTGCCACTCTTGCCAAATGCAGATAACCACTGTTTTAACCTGGTTACTGCTTACCCAGAGAGAAAATACGGCGCGGCCGTTTGAAATGAAGCGAGATCTGAGCAGTTTGAAAAGAACCCGTTTTTAATGAAAATGGATTTCAATCAGATGTTACAAAAGAAATATGTGCAATGAACCTACGAGATGCATCCAATATGCCGGAGGATCGTAGAATTCAGACTAAATTCTCAATAAAAAAGCTTGTCTATAAACATTCTCGCGTCTCAGCTTCGATCTGCTGCGTCGGTCTCTTCTCCTCGCTGGGTTCTAGTGGAGAAAAAGGGTGTGTGTAGAATGAGCTGTGTCCTTGTCTCGTTCGTGGGATTGTGTATGTTCTTCTGTCCCTCCGAGCACAGAGTTTTTGCTAATATCCAATTTAGGCTCCGCCTCTAATTCTACAGAAAGCGGGCGTTTCTCCAAACTCATACCGAGCTCCCTGATTGGAGAAACAATATCTCTGGCTGTCCATAGGCTAATTTACTACAGTGAATTTAGTAGTGGGCGTTCTTCCAACAGTTTCAAGATACCCTTACTGGGCAAAAGAGGGGGGGGCCGAAGGCTAAAAGGGGAACTCTTTGATCTTACTCTATTTCTGCTGCCTTTTGTTTAACGAGATAGCAGGCACCACACCTGGTGTTTATTCTCTGTGCTTCCACAAAAGGCTTCCTGTGAGTTTGTGTCTGGCTCCTAAGGCCGTTTGTATATTCAACCTCACAGACCAGATGTCCCCTTTAGATGTTGTTTGATCTTAAAACTGTGAAACCACACAGTCGCTGATTTTATCACCTTCTTAAGAGATAAAACAGCGACTGTCTTCTGGTTGAATTAGCTTACTGCCTAGTTGCTTTGTCTGCATTTTCTAATCTTGTAGTGTGAGGAGAGGGGGAAAAGGGAAGAGGAGTGGGTGTAAATTACCTGTCCTATTTTCGCCATTCTGCGATCCATGGTGTGCAGTACAATAATACAGTTTGGTGGAAATCTACCACAGTTTCCCCGGTTTGGGGATTAATGATCCCCAAGATACTTGTTAGTAATTTCTCAAACAAACTGTTTACAATTACCTTAACCTTACTGTTTAACCTAATTACCTCAGAGCCAAACCTTTCCAGAATCCTTCTGACTCATTTTCCATATTTGTTAGTATCATTTGCTTTCAACACCCACATTACTCCCTCCTCCACTGACCGACTATGAACCCATTTTTATTTACACAGTTCTCTATTCACTCACACCGTTTAACAATTTCCACTCATTTGCAGGTTATATACAATGTATCAGTTATATCAATTTCACTTCAGTCTAGGTCCGTCCCTTTATACAAAAAGATGATCGTACCAATTACCAGGTTTAGACTATACTTTATGTGTTTTTTATCCAAATGTGTCTGTTTTGTGCAATTCACTCTGAAAGAAAAGACCTTACATTGCATTTACTATCTAAACATTTCTAAAAAAGGAGAGAGCTCAGCTAATGAAAAATGAAAAATGAATATGTACACGCCCTCTCCAAGGCCTATCAGTTACACTATCCCTTCTTTCGCCTATGTATACCGTTTAGGCTTCTGGATGACTCGTTTTGGTCGAGTATCTTGTTCCGGGCTTGTGCTAAGCACTGGTTCCTCTGGCTCTTCTGGTACCTTCTCCAAGTCCACAGAGGAGAAATTATTATGTTCCAATTCATAATCTTCTCCTCTGTCTGGTTCCTGTAAAAAACCTTCATCTTCTACTGGTGGCCAATCGTGGCCCCCTCGGTCTGGCTCGCCATAATCATCCGGGTCTTCCCCATCGTTTGGGGTTAGCGCCGCCTTCACTTCGCCTTCGTGTAACGGTTGCGACGCCCCGGTTTTACCGTCAAGGTCTTGTGGTTCAGGTTCCCATTCTTGGTCCGTATTGATTGCTTTTACACAATGAGTAACGTGAAACCACATAGGAGATCCTTCAACTTGTAAAGCCCTCTCGGTGGCTCGAACGACTTTGTATGGCCCTTCTCGTCTCGCGCCAAACCACTTGCGTCTAAATACTTTGACATAAACGTAGTCGCCTGGTATGATTTGAGGTGTAGTCTGCCTATTCACCTCCTCCCCGGTTTCATGCTCCTGTCTACTGGAGACATGAACCAGAATACTTTTGTGTATCTTTGACATGTATTTTACGTACTCACGCATGTCGTTGTCCAGGATGTCCAAACTCGGACCTTTGCCTGTCGCGCGCAAACCTGGTACTACCATGCAGCGACCTAACATCATTTCGTGCGGTGTCAGACGCAGACCGCGAATTTCGCTCGAACGACAAGCCATCAAAGCTAACGGGAGAGCGTTTAGCCAATTCAAGCCTGTGTGTTGACAGATCTTTACCAATTTGTTTTTTAGTGTCCCGTTCGCCTGTTCCTTAATGATAAGCAAGCAGTGCAAGAATGCGGAAGCATTCTACCGTAGTGGCGTGCGGTAATGCGCCTTTCATTTTCCGCCGCCCAGCGCCCAGGTGCGTGCACCGGCGGCGGCGTGCTCGCTCAGGTGCGTGCGTGCGCCGGCGTGCTCGCGCGAGGTGCCCGCGCATGCGCATGAGATCCCGCCTTGGTTCGACACGAGCGGAGCTCAATATATATAAGTCACCGCCCCTTATTCAGTATCGAGAAATAGCTCAATTGGCAACACTGCATGGCTGTGGATCCTACAGCTCGTTTGCTGGCGAGTTCGAATCCCATAAAATATATTTTTTTTAACGTGATTTTTTTTTTAACGTGTATTCTTTCGCCGGTTAAGGTTAGGCATGGTTAAGGTTAAGGTTAAGGTTAGGCATTGTTTCGGAGTTGGTTAAGGTTAGAACGGTTAAGTTTAGGCGCTGTTAAGGAGCTGGTTAAGGTTAGAGTTTGTCAAAGAGAATGGCAATATTCTTTCTATGGTTAAGGTTAGACATGGTTAAGGTTAAGGTTAAGGTTAGGCATTGTTTCGGAGTTGGTTAAGGTTAGAACGGTTAAGTTTAGGCGCTGTTAAGGAGCTGGTTAAGGTTAGAGTTTGTCAAAGAGAATGGCAATAGACAGCCTATTTCCGCGCGACAGCTCCCAAAGCGGGCCTGAAAAGAAAGGCGCTTTACCGTAGTGGCGTGCGGTGACGAATGCTTCCGCATTTTTGCACTGCTTGCTTATCATTAAGGTAGACGCGTCCCGTTCATGCGTTCCACCAACCCCTGGCTCTGCGGATGATAAACGGCCCCCAATCGCTGTTTTATGCCTAAGTGTTGGAGTATTAAACGTACAGTTTTGTCGACAAACTCTTTTCCATTGTCCGACGAGATTCTGTCCATTAAACCAAAACGGGGAATTACCTCTTGGCATAGGAACTTAGCCACAGATGCTGCATCCTTGTGCCGGGTGGCGCACGCCTCCACCCACCTTGAAAAACGACAGACAACGACAAGAATATATCTCTTCTGATTAATGGGCTTAATCATGTCAATGTAATCAATTACAAGGTCTCGCATTGGGCCATTGGGCGTGGGGATATGTCCTGGTGACACACTAATCCCCTTACGTATATTGTTTTTCAAACATATTACACACCTCTGTAACACATGATCAATTTGACTGATCAAATCTGGCGCCCAAAAGCCATATTCTCTGATTTTTCTCCTTACCTCTCTTGTTAATTTATCAACCGGACTTGTACTTTACTCTGTCTTTTTAATCAAATTCCTGAGAGGTTCCTATCATTCACTGTACGAGTATCTTTTTTACTTTCCTCATACACTCTTATACATGAGACAATTGTAATTGATACATGTGTGTGATACCACCCGTTTCTACTCCCTGTTTTTCTTCTCGTTCGATCTCTGTCAACACACTGGGTCCCTATGTTTCGAATTTCCGCTCTCCTTTACTTCCGCTTGATTCTGCTCCAATTCTGATACCCCTCGGAAAACAAAAACATCGTGATTAATATAGTTGCATTCATTTTTTCACATTCTTTTTCATTATTCAGTACCACACCCCCCAGGGGACACCTGTCACCCAGACACGTGTCCCCCAGAGGTAATCTAAAGAATGCCACAGACGCCGCGCCACGCACGCCGTGAGGTGTCGACCCTGTTTACTGAAGAGACCTTGACAGCCCCTCCACAGTGGCCTAAACCCACCTCACCACAGGTACACAGCAGTCAGCATCCCGGCAACCTCTCCCGTCCTTCAGGCCAGTATCCCCAGAGTCCAGTGCCCTGCCGGACGGCCATGCATAGCCGACCAGACCCAACACCGAACCCCGGGTACACCGCCCCACATCATACAGTCACTCCAAACGTACCTACTATGGGGGGAAAAAAACACAATTGTACACACAACCCTATCCCGTCAACTGCAACGCACGGTCGTCCAGGAACGTCCCCCGCCTCACACCCACACGCACGCCCCGGCCCTCCCACTCCCCAACCCTGAATGTCCACCACCCAGATCAGAGAATAGTCGCCAGCGCGGACGCCGGGCACCACGGCTTTATCGGAACGCCCACACCTACCCTGCCACCCTCCGCGCCATCCTTTATCACCATCATCGCATACGCAGGTGCAACCGAGCGGTGTGGGTCCCCAGACGCAGAACCAGCCGCGCCGAGAGTCTTGAACACGTACGTCACACACACCCTGATAACATTCACACAAACTACTATAACCGCAAACATCACCACAGCACACAGCAAATACTTAGCAATTGTCCATCCTATATATCCCATCAAACCTTGACCCCAGCCCTCCCACGAGTCCTCCCGCGTGGGCTGCATCTCCCTAGTAATATTCTTCAAATGCTCTATAACCTCCTGTATGCCCATGTCATTTTCTGGGACAAATGTGCAGCATTCCTGACCAATCAATGCACACGTGCCACCCGAACTCGCCAACAGGAAGTCTAAACCCGTCCTTGACTGCAGCTCCATCAGTCTTAAGGACCGTAACTCTTGATTCTCCAGGGCCATACCTCTCGCGGTCGTAGCCGTCATATCCTCAAACACGCGAGCTAGATGGTCCAGTTCACCCATGTTTGCATACGTCCCCCACCAGGGAAACGCCACCCTGAAAAAGTGGTCCGCATCCATCATCCTCCTCCTCCTTGACTTGGGAATCGTCGGCAAAACATCTGACACCCTCATAGCTGGCACCAAATACCCCAACGCACACCTACCCCTCCACTTAATAGGCAACGCCGCGTACGCATACTCACCACAAATCCAAAACGCCCCCCCTAGGGGCCGGCGCCTCCGAATTCTTACCCCATACTCCACTCTCACCCCTGCAGCCGTCCAAATATCCCACGTCCTTACCACCTGACTTCCCCTCTACGCACATCTCAAACCCAGCCGCCCTAAACGCCACTGGAATGGGGCTAGTGTCCTTCAGACCCCCATAACCTACTGCCTTATTCGACCCCTGTTCCCGGCCCAAATACCTCAACATCCTATCATGACCCACCCCGTCGCATAGGCCGAGCAGAGGCTCGTCCCTCAACACATTGGCATGACACTTCGTTAAGGGGTGTGCAATCAAGGGAAGACCTGCGTCGCCTGCTAGCGGGGCCAAGCCACACACGTAACAATCCGACCTATTGGCTGCCTTAGCCACAGTCCTCGCCATCCCCAAAAACAGATTACCGTGATGGTCTGGCTGCGACCTCCTACCCACTATCACCACCTCTGGCTGTTCAGGTCGCAGATATGGATCATACATTATAGTACCGATCAACACACACAACCAAATCATTGCCATGGCACACCCCCAAAGCACCCGCCTACTACTGTCACTCAAACCAGGAACCATGTTTGTCTGTTCCGTCCTCCTCTTCCTCCCTCCGTCACCGGCGCGTATCCTAATATGTCCTGCAATCCCCACAAACAACAACACAACTTTATAACCGAACATACCCTCAGTCTACTGACATGAAGACCCCAACCTAAACACAACACCAGGACATGTAAAAAAGGCCGCAACGTAACCGCCAACCGGCCAAGAGAGAACCAGGCCAGAGGGAAAACATGTAACCCCATGTCGGTCTTCAGAAGGAAGAGGGGGGAGGGTGGAGAGAGGCACAGCAAGTGGGGCAAAGGATGGAGTGGGGGGGGGGGGGGAAACGGGAGAGGAGGAAGGGGAAGAGGAGGAAGGGGAGGGGGGTAGAGAGAGGAGGAAGGGGAGGGGCTAGAGAGAGGAGGAAGGGGAGGAGCTAGAGAGAGGAGGAAGGGGAGGAGGAGGAAGGGGAGGGGGGTAGAGAGAGGAGGAAGGGGAGGAGCTAGAGAGAGGAGGAAGGGAAGGAGGAGGAAGGGGAGGGGGGTAGAGAGAGGAGGAAGGGGAGGGGCTAGAGAGAGGAGGAAGGGGAGGAGCTAGAGAGAGGAGGAAGGGGAAGAGCTAGAGAGAGAGGAGGAAGGGGAGGAGGAGGAAGGGGAGGGGGGTAGAGAGAGGAGGAAGGGGAGGAGCTAGAGAGAGGAGGAAGGGAAGGAGGAGGAAGGGGAGGGGGGTAGAGAGAGGAGGAAGGGGAGGGGCTAGAGAGAGGAGGAAGGGGAGGAGCTAGAGAGAGGAGGAAGGGGAGGAGCTAGAGAGAGGAGGAAGGGGAAGAGCTAGAGAGAGGAGGAAGGGGAGGAGGAGGAAGGGGAGGAGCTAGAGAGAAGAGGAAGGGGAGGAGCTAGAGAGAGGAGGAAGGGGAAGAGCTAGAGAGAGGAGGAAGGGGAGGAGGAGGAAGGGGAGGGGGGTAGAGAGAGGAGGAAGGGGAGGGGCTAGAGAGAGGAGGAAGGGGAGGAGCTAGAGAGAGGAGGAAGGGGAGGAGCTAGAGAGAGGAGGAAGGGGAAGAGCTAGAGAGAGAGGAGGAAGGGGAGGAGGAGGAAGGGGAGGGGGGTAGAGAGAGGAGGAAGGGGAGGAGCTAGAGAGAGGAGGAAGGGAAGGAGGAGGAAGGGGAGGGGGGTAGAGAGAGGAGGAAGGGGAGGGGCTAGAGAGAGGAGGAAGGGGAGGAGCCAGAGAGAGGAGGAAGGGGAGGAGCTAGAGAGAGGAGGAAGGGGAAGAGCTAGAGAGAGGAGGAAGGGGAGGAGGAGGAAGGGGAGGAGCTAGAGAGAGGAGGAAGGGGAGGAGGAGGAAGGGGAGGAGCTAGAGAGAGGAGGAAGGGGAGGAGCTAGAGAGAGGAGGAAGGGGAAGAGCTAGAGAGAGGAGGAAGGGGAGGAGGAGGAAGGGGAGGAGCTAGAGAGAGGAGGAAGGGGAGGAGCTAGAGAGAGGAGGAAGGGGAAGAGCTAGAGAGAGGAGGAAGGGGAGGAGGAGGAAGGGGAGGGGGGTAGAGAGAGGAGGAAGGGGAGGGGCTAGAGAGAGGAGGAAGGGGAGGAGCTAGAGAGAGGAGGAAGGGGAGGAGCTAGAGAGAGGAGGAAGGGGAAGAGCTAGAGAGAGAGGAGGAAGGGGAGGAGGAGGAAGGGGAGGGGGGTAGAGAGAGGAGGAAGGGGAGGAGCTAGAGAGAGGAGGAAGGGAAGGAGGAGGAAGGGGAGGGGGGTAGAGAGAGGAGGAAGGGGAGGGGCTAGAGAGAGGAGGAAGGGGAGGAGCCAGAGAGAGGAGGAAGGGGAGGAGCTAGAGAGAGGAGGAAGGGGAAGAGCTAGAGAGAGGAGGAAGGGGAGGAGGAGGAAGGGGAGGAGCTAGAGAGAGGAGGAAGGGGAGGAGCTAGAGAGAGGAGGAAGGGGAAGAGCTAGAGAGAGGAGGAAGGGGAGGAGGAGGAAGGGGAGGGGGGCAGAGAGAGGAGGAAGGGGAGGAGCTAGAGAGAGGAGGAAGGGGAGGAGGAGGAAGGGGAGGGGGATAGAGAGAGGAGGAAAGGGAGGAGGAGGAAGGGGAGGGGGGTAGAGAGAGGAGGAAGGGGAGGAGCTAGAGAGAGGAGGAAGGGGAGGAGCTAGAGAGAGGAGGAAGGGGAGGAGGAGGAAGGGGAGGGGGGTAGAGAGAGGAGGAAGGGGAGGAGCTAGAGAGAGGAGGAAGAGTAGGGGAGAGGAAGGGGAGGGGAGAGAAAGAGAGAGAGAGAGAGAACGGTGCGTGTGGGAGAAAGAGAGAGAGTGAGAGAGAGAGAGGAAGAAAGAGAGAGAGAGAGAGAGAAAGAGAGAGAGAGGAAGAGGAAGGGGAGGGGAGGGGACCTTGAGGGAGCACATCATGGCGAGAGGAATTGAAAGCACCCCGCACATTTACACCAGAGGGACTGTGTAAACAAATAGGCTATAACTAATCCTAAAACAACATCGCCCCCTGCTGCCCATTTCCGCACATCACGCCTATTGCACCACAGTACCCCCCAACATCCTGCAGGAGGCGCCCCCAACCTTTCAACAACACGCGCGTCATTACGCAACTACACCCCCTCTACGCCAGCCCACGTGCCCACTCAATTTTAACCCCAATCCCCAGAATCCCCTGCACCGAATTGTAGTTCGTCTCGCAGGCCGGCTTCCTGCTAGACCAGACCACCGAAATTACGTCACGTCCGCAATTCCGAGATCCCGTTGGTCTCCAGACTAGCACAACGCGAGGCTTTGTCACGGGACTTTTCATATGTTTACAAATACATCCGTTCCTCTCATTCATTCCTAACCTCTCTAAAGCGGCCCACTCATTCATCGTGCATCCTTAAACATGTCTAAACAACCAGCCAATACTCTGTAAACATTAGCCCATTCCCTATTAAAGATAATACAGTTATACTGCAATAAAGCGAGCCACTACGAGCTATTATAGCTTGTAGCCGCGCGCTATGATACGCACGAGTTCTGACGAGAACGCGCTTCCCCGTATAGTTGAGTGGCGCTGTGGATATTTGCGTGCACCAGGTTCAACACTAAAAACCGTTCTCAGTCATATTTTAAGTGCCAATTTACAGATTTAATCCATATACATCACACACGTTTAACATAACCATAAGTCCTTTCACTCATATCTAAATAAATGCCTAACCATAGCTGCAACATCATTCATAACCAACCTATTTTAGTCCCCGATGCCCGCGGCAGATTCCACATCCCGTCAACAACCACCGCGCAACTTCCTAAATGCAATATCAGGCATATTTACCCTCCGTACTATAGACAGTGTCTTAAGTTTACTATATTGCTTCTTATAGCTCTTCAATCGACTCCCCATTAAGTACTATCTTATGTTACAGCCTAACGCCGTCTAAATTTAACACGCCCGCCGTGCCCAAGGTTAAACTAGACCTATATGTGCTCAATCTCTACTTTTAGAAAATACAACGCACGGTGTGCTTAAGCCCTTACCTTAAAACATACGACGCACACTTGTTTACCTTGGTTTAACCTTGAGCACGAATCCAGACATGTTTCTAAATACTCCCTTACTTTCTTGAATGTTCCGACTGCCAGCGGCGCTCCGTTTATTGTGCTAAAATTTTACTTTAAAATGTACCACGCACGGTGTGCTTAAAACCCTGCTTCAGGACATACGATGCACGGTGTGCTTAAAATCCTGCTTCAGGACATACGACGCACACTGATCCTAGAGCCGCCTCCTTCAGTCAGAACATTCAATTCAATATCTCTTTACAGTCATATCTTTAGCAACCCCCTCGTTGGTTCGAATAGAGCCCAATCCATAATCACACTCACCTCTTCAGCAACCTCTCCGTTACTCGAAGACGATATCGATCTGTTGTTGTCCTCGTCGTCCGTCGTGAAGAAAGCGAAGAGAGAAAAAAAAAAAAAAAACTTTTCTTTGTTGTGATCCCAAAAAGAGCTCTTATTCTTGGATACGGCACCACAATGAAGTGGATTCCTAGCTTAATTTCCCTAGTACTCTGCGTTGTGATTTAAACCTTTTTACAAGCTCTTGGAATTGCCACTCTTGCCAAATGCAGATAACCACTGTTTTAACCTGGTTACTGCTTACCCAGAGAGAAAATACGGCGCGGCCGTTTGAAATGAAGCGAGATCTGAGCAGTTTGAAAAGAACCCGTTTTTAATGAAAATGGATTTCAATCAGATGTTACAAAAGAAATATGTGCAATGAACCTACGAGATGCATCCAATATGCCGGAGGATCGTAGAATTCAGACTAAATTCTCAATAAAAAAGCTTGTCTATAAACATTCTCGCGTCTCAGCTTCGATCTGCTGCGTCGGTCTCTTCTCCTCGCTGGGTTCTAGTGGAGAAAAAGGGTGTGTGTAGAATGAGCTGTGTCCTTGTCTCGTTCGTGGGATTGTGTATGTTCTTCTGTCCCTCCGAGCACGGAGTTTTTGCTAATATCCAATTTAGGCTCCGCCTCTAATTCTACAGAAAGCGGGCGTTTCTCCAAACTCATACCGAGCTCCCTGATTGGAGAAACAATATCTCTGGCTGTCCATAGGCTAATTTACTACAGTGAATTTAGTAGTGGGCGTTCTTCCAACAGTTTCAAGATACCCTTACTGGGCAAAAGAGGGGGGGGCCGAAGGCTAAAAGGGGAACTCTTTGATCTTACTCTATTTCTGCTGCCTTTTGTTTAACGAGATAGCAGGCACCACACCTGGTGTTTATTCTCTGTGCTTCCACAAAAGGCTTCCTGTGAGTTTGTGTCTGGCTCCTAAGGCCGTTTGTATATTCAACCTCACAGACCAGATGTCCCCTTTAGATGTTGTTTGATCTTAAAACTGTGAAACCACACAGTCGCTGATTTTATCACCTTCTTAAGAGATAAAACAGCGACTGTCTTCTGGTTGAATTAGTTTACTGCCTAGTTGCTTTGTCTGCATTTTCTAATCTTGTAGTGTGAGGAGAGGGGGAAAAGGGAAGAGGAGTGGGTGTAAATTACCTGTCCTATTTTCGCCATTCTGCGATCCATGGTGTGCAGTACAATAATACAGTTTGGTGGAAATCTACCACACGCTCTTGCACTCTTCCGCTGGGATTAAGCTACACGCTGCCGGGACCACTTGAAAACGTGGTTTTGGGAGCGAATCAGCGTCGCCGGTGGCGTCTATACTTTTACCAATCAGATAGCAGAACGCAGAACTGGAAATCGGTTGGTAAAAGTAATGACGCTCCCCGGTGACGGAACGATCACAAATGTGCAAACAAACGGTACCAAAACACAGAGGCTTGCTGTAACAAGTGCTTCTGCCCAGAATAGAGTTGTATTCATACTTCGATTTAAAAACATTATTTAGGTCTGTTTGGGATTGTGAGTCTGTAAAACCTGCTCCAACGAGGGAAGCTGTGTTTCAATTCAGCCGAGCGCTTAACGTCTCTCTCTCGGTCAAGAGAGCACTCTCAAATATCACTCAACCTGCTGCCCACACATTTCTCCATCACCGCAAATCCGCCCCTCAATTTCGCCGCAGGGGGGCATAATCCCACGTCTAGCACTGAACGTGCTCCTTCTGTTAGCCAAGTGTGTAGTGGGTGGGAGGGGTTGTCCCTGATGGCATGGAGTTTAACCAGACTCCTCCTCTCCGCCACCACCTCTAGAGTCCAGCTCCGCCCCTACCACGTTACTGGCCTTTCTGACCAGCTTATTTAGTTAGTTCCGGTAAATAAGCCAGCCATGGGCACTCCACCATTTCAAAGGAATTTTTTCACGTTTTCCTAAACAAAATGCCAGGAACTTCAACAAACTGTTTTGAAATACTATTTCTTTGCTTGCATGTTACTTTTAACCATTTCACTACCACACTACCAAAAGGTTAACCCTTTCACTGCCACACGACAAAGGGTTAACCCTTTCACAACCACACTACAGAAGGTTAACCCTTTCACTACCACACGACAGACTGTTATCCGTCTGTCGTGTGGTAGTGAAAGGGTTAAACCCAATTTATTGCTTCTGTCACATCATTCAACTTGGTAAATCAAATCAAATAAATCAAATTTATTTGTAAAGGCCTCTGCATGCTACAGAAACTTCAGAGCAACTGCAACACAACATCGGCGCGATTTCAGCGCGGTTGTTTTAGAGGGTCTTGTAGACTGTGTTGCTTGGACGTTGCATACATGTCCCCCAAATCTAACCTAAACAACCGTTGCGTTGATATTGCGTAGCAGTGATTGGTTGGTTAGCGAATGGGGGCGGGGCTGTCATAGAATAATATTAGTCCCGCAGAGAATAACATCCTCCATTGTTGTAGCCAGCGTTGACGCTAAATAATTAGCGTCACATAGCTCGCCTTTTTCTGAAAACCCAAGCACATATTGTTCCATAGCATACGCCTTCAGTTGATCATGACAAATCCTCTCTTACCTTGACGATTAAAAAGCCTCCATAATTTAGTAAATAAAGCTGTAGCCAGCCAGCTAGCATTGGGTCTATTCAAAATGCTATCCACATTAGCTACATAGCTAACCAAGTAAATACAATGGTATCCGTCCTGAGGTAACGTTAAATACAACGTTTGCTAGTCGAAATGACTGGACACACACAGGGACAAGTTAAACATCAATTAATTTATTCCAATAGGTAGTTTGAGCTGCATGTGAGCCGAGGTCCTCTCCATTGGAAACTAATGATGTTACGGTAACGTTAGCTCGAAAAGCACAGAAAGTTAAGCTGCTAGCAACAGACACTATAACACTTCCGGTCGGGGGTTTTCAAAATAAAAGAGCGACGTCTAAAATCACCGGAAATACGTTTATTTTGTACATTATCTAACGTTAACACGAACCTAAACTAACTTTAGTTAAACTAACTTTGCACGTCGATGTTGCAGAAGCATAAAGGCAGAGTGTCTAAAACACTGTTGCTTTGTCGATGTTGTGTTGCAGTTGCTTTGAAGTTTCTGTAGCATGCAGAGGCCTTAAGGCCCGACGGTTAATGTCCCCATGGGCCGGACACATCTTCTTTAAACAAGTCAAGAAGAAACATCACAATAAGTCAAGAACACCATAAGGTCCAACAAATTTAAAATAAATGCAAAATAAATTAATGCAACACTCCCAGACATACCCCACGCGAAGGTAAGGAAAAACTCACTAAAACCTAGCAATAGGAAAAAATGCACCACAGGCAATGTGGAGGAGAGAAACCTTAGAAGGGCCATTCAAGGGGGGATCTCCCTTCTTAGATGTCGGTGATAGTAGTGTTGCAGACGGACAGTTGGTAAGCATGCACTCATGTGTGTAGTGAAACACAGATGAGTGCATGCAATAGCAACTGAACATTTTGAAAAATTTAAGATAGAGCTGATAGCGATAGCAACTGAACATTTTGAAAGATTAAAGATAGAGCTGATAGCGGATCTATTTGAGGCACAGGGGCGGCGCAAAGAGGGTTGCGTCCTCCCCGTCTTAATCACGGGACGTACAACACTCCGGTCATCACTCCGAGACAGCCGGAGATGGCGCAGAGAGGGTCGCAACCTCCCGGTCATCATCGCGGGACACCCAGCACTCCAGTCATCACTACGAGAAAGCCACTCGCAGGGAGACAGGACAGGCGTTAGACAGCTCGCGTGATTGTGATGGGCGGACATAGATAGATACAAGTGTTAAGCATATGTGAATAGAATAGAAGTACTTAACCCAGCAATGAAACCACGTTGACAGACCACGGACAGAAGACGGTAAGAAGCTGATCCATGGCCTCGGTGGTGCACGTAGAACAGTCACTGCAATCTTGGCCATTGTGACCCTGGTAGAAGAGAATTGTTTCCATATGATAGTTTTATAGTATTAGAATTATAGAAGATGTGAAATATAGACCTACATTTGATCTAGTTAACAGTATCCACCTGGTTCTTCTCCCTGTGGCCACCCAATGACATTGTCACTATATTGACTACCAAGGGTTGAAATATGAAAATCGCATAAGTACGTCATGCCTACGAAATCCAGTACTAACTGAATTGCTGTTTGCTCATTCATAATCTCACTGAGAGGGTCACAATGTTCTTGCTGCAACTGGGTATGATTAACTAAACTATTTGATGCACACACACACCTGAATCCAAATCTAACTACCCTACAATATCCATTCTGACAACAAATGTTCTTTTCGTCGTGCCCATCTGCCTCTCTTCAAGCGACGTGAAGAGAAGAAGACTTCCGGATCTCTTACACATTCAGTCCATGGTTCTCTCTCTTGTTCTTTATTTCACAATTATTTTATTTGTCGTACAACATGCAGTTGAAAATGTGGCAGCCTTTGCTACTGGTCTCACTGGACCCCGGCTGATGGATTTCTCACTGGACCCAGGCTGATGGATTTCTCACTGGACCCAGGCTGATGGATTTCTTAATCCTTGACTTATCCTTGAAAAATGCCCATATCTGAAATGTCTGCGTCTCTCTTGTTGCCTTTCTCTTTGAAGTTTTCAAGATTTTAATTGTTTATCCTTCTTGCATCCACAATTACACGTCCTCAGAATATACACACACACACACATGCAAACCCAACCACATGCAAACTAATGCCCCCCTCTTAATGATTGCAAACAATCCCATCACAACATAAGTGTCTTCAAAATTTTCTTTCAACTCCACAAATATCCTTCAACTATCTCATCAACCGAGTCAATTGTGACTGCCTTGAAATTTGACGCTACTGTCGACGACTCCTGGATATCCGGTCTTTCCTGGGACGAGATTTGCATCACCACACGTTATTTCATCCTCTGCCTTCCTCTCGGGTGTAAACCCAGCCCTTTAAGTCACATATTTAGATCTTTCTTCAGGTGTCGAACGTGTGCATTATATCAGCTATGTTAATCATGTCCTTTTGCAGCAGACATAACAATTTATTTGTTTTACAATTTTAGTTCCACTTTTATAGAAGATGAAATGATCCTAAAGGATCAGCCGCCATCTCAAGGAGATGACGAGGATGTTGTGAGAAATTGGTGCAGCCCAGGTAGTTTATGTAACGTTACTGTATGTCCTTTTGTGTGCGTCAGTGTATGAGCGATTGTGTTATCCAGCATTTGTTTGTGTGCGTGTGTGTGTGTGTCTGTACGTCTGTGAACTCTTAAAGGTCGTGGGGTCTTTCCAACACTGTTGTTTTCCCATTGTGCAGTATGAGGAATGCCACTGGGCTGTCTGCCGCTGACCTGGCCCACGCCCAGGGGTTCAACGAGTGCGCGGAGGTTCTCTCCAACGCCCAGAACCTCCAGCGGAACCAAGCTCCGTCCCAGACCCAGCCCGGCGGGTTCTGTCTGAATACCGCTGCCCAGAACGGAGGCCACTCTCCCCCCGTGATCCAGGGACGGGGCTTCCTGAACGGAGGGCCCAACAGGAAGAGGTCATTCGATAGCATGGACACCAATCGGGTCAAGAAGGCGAGAACTGATGGTAGGTGGTCGTTCAGTTTTATGATGTCTGTATGATGCATGTCTGAACATTTCGTTCCCCTACAAGGACCACAATGGAAATAAGCTCTGAGCTTTTTTGTGTCCATCCTTGGCAGTATTTCCACACTGTGCTTCTGTCACGTGTTGTTTTATATATTGTCAAATAAAGTCATGCATTCAGTAAATCAAGCAGGGGTTTTTTCTTGGGTGGGTAAGGGTCTTGGGTAGTGTGACGACCCTCCCCCACACTGTGTAGCCTTCCTCTGCTCTGGCTGGCAGAGCAGAGCTGGGGAAGGCTCGTCAGCTAATTGGTGCACACCTGGGCCGGTGTGTCCCAGCAGGATATCAGAGAGAGGCTGCCTCTGATCTCTGGCGAACTCCCCAGTTGTTTTTGGTTCTTTGTTTGTCTGGTTGTTGTCCGTTGTTTATTTGGTTCTTTGGTCATTTGGCTGTTACTTTTGGTTCATTCGTTTTGGTTGCTTTTCTTTGCTTTTACACCCACACATTCATGCTGCACATACACTCATCCACACACTGCTGACACACTGATACTCATATATATTGGCTGACTGATAATAAATTCTTTGTTATTTCTTAAATTGTGCCTGTGTCTCCCTATTCTTGTTGCGAGCTTGAGCCAGTTCGTAACAAGTGGGGGCTCGTCAAAAAAGAATACATCCGGTATTATAAAAGAAAAACAATTTGGACCCTAGAATTGTTTGTAAGATTTTTTTTTTCGGCATGTTCATATTTTTCACTCCCTACATTGGGCCCTAGTGGGAGTGATCTAGGGTGGACTGGTTGCCAGTGTGGTGAGTAACCTGGAAACTATTTGTTTGCTGAAATTAATTGAATATGTCTTGGATTGGGGGAGATTCAGGTGCAAATTGGAAATGTTGAATGTTAATTTGGTTATTTTCTTCAAATTGACCTTTAGTTTTGCAGTTTTGTGATGGCTGGCAGTGTGGTGAATCCTCTCCTCTGTGGACATGCAGCGTGTGGTGAGTATGACTTTTTGAGTGCTATTTAATCTGTTTAAAAGTGGTAGTGAGTAGCCCTGGTTAGGTAGGCGCCGAATGCACTAAATTTATTATTTTTCCTTTTTTGTTTTGAACTGGAGTCTGTAAGGTGGAGACTTCGGTCTCTGTCGAGGGTAAAGAAAGAAGATGGTTAGGTTTAGATTAGTGATATTGGTAGGGAACCAGGGTTGCTCAAAAATACAAATATCATTGTATATGGTTAGGGATTGGCACTCGGAAAGTCTTGCTCACCATGTTTTCTGTTTGTTTTCTATATAAGTAGTGATTAGTGCTTTAGATATGGCGTCCATTGTAAAAGACTTTATACACACTCCTTCAATCGAGTTATTGAACCAGTGTACAAGGGAACACCTGCAAAAAATTGCTGAGCACTTTGAGATTGAGGTGACTGATAAACGTTTGAAGGAAGATGTGAGAGTATTGTTGAGAGACACATTGGTGGGGAGGGAGATTTTGATTGATATAGATAAACCTGTCATTTCACCTACAGTGACCCCTGTAGCTTTGACCTTTGAACAGCAAAAGGAGTTGTTAACTCTTAAATTGGAACATGAGGGAAGGAGTATGGAACATGAGGAAAGAATGGAAAGAATTAAAGCGGATTCTTTCCAATCACAATTAGAGATGGAAACCATTAAATTGAAGCAGATAATTGAGGGGAAAATATCCTCCGGGGTCACTGGTCAGGAGGAAAGTACATTTAATGTGGGATCTAACCGGCAACTGCTTCCCAAGTTCACAGAAAAGGATCCGGACCTGTTTTTTTCTTTGTTTGAGCGGGTGGCAAGTGCACGAAAGTGGTCTGATGAGGAGTGCACTTTGTTGTTGCAGTGTGTCCTCACAGGAAAAGCACAAGCGGCCTATGCTTCTTTGACTGTAGCAGACAGTAAGATCTATGCGACAGTTAAAGCTATAGTGTTGCGTGCATATGAGTTGGTCCCCGAAGCATATCGGCAACGTTTTAGAAATTGGGAAAAAAGGGAGCACCAGACTCATGTTGATTTTGTCCGTGATCTGGTAGTACAGTTTACTCGATGGTGTTCTGCGTCAGATGTTGGAACTTTTCAGGAACTGTCAGATTTAGTAGTACTAGAGCAAATAAAAAACCGTGTGCCATATAGTATTGCTACTTACTTAAACGAACGAAAAGTTAAAACTCCGCAAGAAGCAGCAATGTTGGCTGATGAATTTAGTCTAATTCATAAACGTACATTTGCCGAAGCAGGTAGTAGTGTGCAGCAGAATAGATTTTCTCCACGCACAGACAGGCGTTTTGGGTCAAACGTGGAATCGGCTTATTCTAGGCCTAATAATGGTTCTGGGAAGGAGAGTGACGATAGTACCAATTGTCATTACTGTCGGCGTGAAGGGCATTGGAAGAATGAGTGCCCTAGTCGCAGAGCAGAGGCGGAATTCTCAAATGAAAATGGCCAGGTGAGACCTGTCGCGTTGGCTGCACCTGCTCGTATTGGTAGCAAGGCTGATGCCATTGATGCAGTTAGGTGGCATACAAGACCTGCGACAGTAACAGCTACAATATCAGACATTGAAAGCGGTTATTCTCCTTATATTACGGAGGGTCATGTTTCATTGGTGGGAAGTGATTCCTTTGTACCGGTTAAAATCCTGCGAGATACCGGTGCGTTGGATTCATTTATTGTGGGATCGGCATTGCCTTTTTCACCCAGATCATATACAGGTCGTGATGTACGGGTTTGTGGGATGGGGTTACAAGTGGTGTCTGCTCCCCTTCATAACCTCATATAATAATTCTCTTATGTTTTGATCCTGGTCAATCGACCATCATAAATGGTGTTAAGATAAGATATTCCTTTATTGATCCCCTTGGGGAAATTCAGGCATCATAGCAGCATGGGGGAGGGGAGGTACATGTATGGGCAGGGTAATAGTAGAAGACATGAATACAGGCAATAGAATTATAGTACAGTAGAAAAGTTCATTATATTGTTTACACTACCTATTTTAACTCTGAATATACACATCTGAGCCAGTGGGCAGTGTGATCAAACTATTATTTATTTATTTATTTATTTATTTTATTTATTTATTTATTTATTTATTTATTTATTTATTTATTTATTTATTGGGAAAGAGACTAAAGTGGTGCAGCCCAGCAGATGAGACGTGGAAGAGATTCCATTTGTTTCTACCGTGTCGGTGGTCCCCGGTGGGTTTTACACAACTGACGACAGTACTTGATCACATACCACAGCTTAAAATATCATCTAGGCAGGACCAGGAATTGGTGACTTAATATAAACTATTGACTGAATTTACATTTTTACATTTACATTTAGTCATTTAGCTGACGCTTTTATCCAAAGCGACTTACAAGTTCTGTACGACAAGCCATCAGGAAGGGCACAACTCTATCAGCTGAGTAACAATGTTCATCAAAGTGTTGAGTGCTACCAGGGCCGCCTGGGAGAAATGCGAGGCCCTGTGCGAGATTTAACGCGAGGCCCCCCCCCCCCCCCCCCCCCCCCAAAGGTAAAAAAAAAAAAAAAAAAAAAAATATATATATATATATATATATTTTTTTTTTTTTTTTTTTTTTTTTTATACAGTCAACATATTCTTAAATAATAGCGCTGCCCGAGGCGGGGCATGATACAGTCAACATATAGCAAAAGAGAGAGCGAGAGAGAGCTCCCGTTCTACAGTCAATATACAGTGTACAGAGAGAGAAAGAGAGAGAGAGAGAGAGAGACACATTGGAAAGAAATTGAAATGCTATTTGGCCCTAAACAGAGAGTACACAGTGGCAGAATACCTGAGCACTGTGACTGAAGATCCTTGAGCACAGCCTAGCCATCGAGAAAGGCCGCCATAGGCAGACTGTGTGTGTTAGAAAGAGAGAGAGAGAGAGAGAACATGTGTGTTTGTCATGTGTGTGTGTGTTAGAGAGAGACTATAGCATGTATGAGAGATTCAAAAGGACAAAGATCAACAATCCAACAAGAAGAGCGTCTATACCAGAGAAACCAAAGCAGCAAGGAGCCAATGGCCGACATCAGCTAAATAGGCTAGCCAGGTACTGTGACACCAGGCCACGTGACACACAGCTTTGGCCAACGGCCCAACGCTACCCAAGCTACACAAACGACCATTCACACACAGCACATGTCGTATCTCCAAATGTTGTGAAGTAGCATATGTTTTGCCTGGAAAAAAACATCGTTATTAACAAAACATTCGGGAGGGGAAGGAAGGAAGAGTGGGGTAATGTCATGACATTTTACCTGCACGAGGAACACAGGTCTCCACGTTGACGAAAGGCCTCTCGCTGTCGGGACAAAGCTTTGGCCAGAGCCTTGTCATGGTGCAGGCCCGACTACATCTTCTGTCAAAGATGATGTCGTAGTCAGAGTGCCAGGGCCTGCTATTCTCAAGGCTAACTGATAGCATCAAACGAACGTTCCCAGCTGACGCTAAACAGCTAACTGGCTAACAGTTAGCTCAATCAGGCACCTGGCTGCATGTAGTAGCCGCATAGCTTGCTTCTGCGTTAGCTAACAGCTAACAAGCTATGCGGCTACTGTCTACATACAGCCAGGTGCTCTCAGCAGGCACACACAGTTAGCTACTCTAGTACTATGTCGACCAGTTTGGCTCCAGAAAGAGAGAAAGATAGATAGGTCAGGACAGGTCCACGGCGGGTATTTAATCATAGGTTGACTCACATAACGCAGTATCAATGAATGCGGCGCGGCCGGCGCCAATGGTGAAGTTGGAAGGAGACTTGGCCCACGGTGTAATTCTTCTTCTTCTTCTTCTTCTTCGAGTACTTTCCGGCAGACTGGACACCTTTCGGCATATTGCTGCCTAACAGATTTATCTGCTCACAAGTTCTCTTCTCCTTCTTTTGAAAAGACATCCACTCGACCTCGCTACTCTGAATAGCGCTGAATTATCTACCTCGTGTGTCTTCTTCTTCTATTTGGTATTACGGCGGTCGGCGGACGGGCCGGAAACACTATCCTAAAATCTGTAGAGCAGCAAATCCGCAGAAACCGGAAAACTGCAGTCTGCAGAGCCAGGAAGTCAGACACATTCTACAAACGTGTCTAATGTGAAATATATAAGTATATAAGCAAAACTAGATTTTAGGTCTGTAATGAAAAAGGGCCTCGCGGGAAGGGGGGCCTCGCAAAAAAATAAAAAAAAAATAAAAAAAAATAATAAAAAATAATAAAAAAAAATAAATAAAAAATATTTTTTTTTTATTTTTTTTTTATTTTTTTTTTGCGAGGCCCCCCTTCCCGCGAGGCCCTGTGCGACCGCACTGCTCGCACACCCCCTGAGGCGGCCCTGAGTGCTACAGTGTAGGTTAGTTTATTAGGACAAGTGCATGACAGTACGGTTAGTTAGTTAGGTTTTTTTTTTTTTTTATAGTTTTTTTTTTAATTCAGATAATGGTTGAAGAAGTGCGTCTTTAGTCGACGGCGAAAGATTGGACGTGATTCGGCTGTCCTAACTGGGGTGGGTAGTTCATTCCACCATTGTGGGGCAAGGACTGAGAATAGGCGACTTCTCTTTGATGACCCTCCCGGAGCTTGGATAGGAGTAGGTCTGAGGCGGCCAGAAGATGCAGAGCGTAGGGGTCTTGAGGGTGTGTAGTTAGAGACCATTGACCGGAGGTAGGCGGGAGAGGTTCCCTTTGCCGCACGGTATGCTAGGTCGAGGGCCTTGAAGCGGATTCGTGCAGCAATGGGGAGCCAGTGCAGGTCCCTAAGAAGTGGGGTGACATGGGCCGACTTCGGTAGGTTTGAGATCAGGCGGGCGGCTGCGTTCTGAATGAGTTGAAGAGGCTTAGTGGCAGTGGCCGGGAGGCCAGCGAGCAGTGCATTGCAGTAGTCGAGGCGGGAGATGACTGTTGATTGGACGAGGAGTTGTTGTGAATTATGCAACATCACAATGTTGTGTGTCAGAGGAACATGATTCTGGTGGTGGTGACCACGTGCATTTGGCCTGTTTTGGCTGGGCAACAGCCAACAGCTCTGGAGTAGAGTTTCATGTTGCAGAAGAAAGCTGGAGTACTTCCAGTTCAGTGACCTTAGTTGCCCGAGAGGTGACTGAGTAATCTGGGATGGGGAACATACTGTAACTGGTTGAAGTATCTTCCTTTTGCTAAATGTTGTCATTATTTCTTGTGGAGTTGGGCCTATGTTGCAGACAGTAGAACCGTGTTATTCTGAACCACTCGGTTTAGAGGTTGAGGTTGTTTGAACTAGCGAATATTCAGAGGACTAAAATACATTGAAATACTGTAGCAAAGCTTATTGAAATGAAGCAAACGTCTTGCAAACATCTTCCAAAACTCCCTCTGCAGTCTTACTTTATTGAAGGCTAATTGTGTATACAATTAAAACTCTTTCCTGCTTGTTCATACTTCACTGTTAGTACTTTGTCGTCCAATTACTGCTCAATTGCACAGCCCTGCTAAATATTCCATCCCACTGTATTGTTATTTGTATTTGAATTAGTGTATATACTCAACCACATTGTGCACAATTGTACAACCCGGCCTATTTTATGTTTGTAATGCTATTCTAGTGTGCTTCTATTCTATTTTAATTTAGTTTATATTCCATTTTATTTTATTCTACCGTAATTGTCCGTTAACCCTTTCACACTACCAAATGGTTAACCCTTTCACTGCGACAATACAGATGGTTAACCCTTTCACTGCCACATGGCAAATGGTTAACCTTTTCACTACCACACTACATAAGGTTAACCCTTTCACTATCACACTACAGACTGTTAACCGTCTGTAGTGTGGTAGTGAAAGGTTAACCGTCTGTAGTGTGGTAGTGAAAAGTTAACCGTCTGTAGTGTGGTAGTGAAAGGTTAACTGTCTGCAGTGTGGTAGTGAAAAGTTAACCGTCTGTAGTGTGGTAGTGAAAGGTTAACCGTCTGCAGTGTGGTAGTGAAAAGTTAACCGTCTGTAGTGTGGTAGTGAAAGGTTAACGTTAGGTTATGACTATAACCAAGTTCTGTCAACACTTAGTGAACGCTCAGCGTTCATTGCATATATCTCGCTTCAGCATATATACACTGAATAATTCCACAATGTACCTTTAAATGCCAGCATTCATCTGGCCACACCCCCATCCGCTTACCTATATAAGCAGGGGTGGTGCCACACACTCATCTCCTTCCCAACAAATTTCATCACAATGAATGAATGAAAAATCAAGGGCCTGCAGCGTCGTCTAAACGCTGAGCGTTCACTAAGTGTTGACAGAACTTGGTTATAGTCATAACCTAACGTTCTGTTCCACACTAGCTCACGCTCAGCGTTCATTGCATAATAGGAGCTGAGCGGGAGCTAGAAGCTCGACAAATGTACCCTGCTGAGGCCCCCCACAACCATCAGACCAGGGAGGGCCGAGCCCCCCCGACCCACCCTAATGGAGGGCACCCCCCCTATTGGTGGCTTCACGGGAGGGCGACGGACCCGACCGTGCGAAGAGGCACTCAAGCAACTCAACGCACAGGGTGAGCAGACCGTGGCTTGACCCCACGACTACACACACGCACAACCCGCATGCCACCCGGGAACGAACAGAGGGAAACAACCTCGTTACTGCCCCCAGAATCACGGGGTCAAGGGCAAACCCAACCCAGTGGCAAGGCCGTAGCAGTGGAGCGCGAAGGAAGACCCAGACCCACCAAAAGGACTGGACTCCCTGGAATGGGGGCCCGGAGAAGTCCATAATGCCAGCATCAAGACCCCACCAGGTGGGCACGTAGTGCCGCGCCCCCCACATCGCCAGCGTATTCGGACAAAAGCCCCTCAGCCGAGCGGGCCCTGTCCCCCCAATAGTACACCGCCTGGCACACTGACCCTGCAACAGGCAGTCAGCATGGCCGTAAGCACACAAAAAAGGTTAACCAACGGAAGCAGGCAGCGCACCGGGGAAAAACCAGGCAACAGGCTATTAACCCTAGCCTGGAGACTGCGGACGAGACAGGCGCCAGAGGGGACAGCTGAACACAGCCGCCCCGGCGGAAGGAGCGGAAGCTGGCGGCGTTGCATGACCAAGCCTCCATTTAAAAACCCCCACCCAGAGGGGTTGAGGCAGAGAAGGCTGACATGATTGGCAGACGTCATGAACGTGCAGGGGCACCCTCAACCGGTGAACCCGAGAGTTGACACTGCTCCAACACACCAGGGAATCAACCACCTTGGCGTTACCCAATGCGATGGTTGTTCCTATAACCCCTCAAGAAAAAACTCCAAAACACACCTGCGGGTATACACCGGCTATACCGCAGTACAAGTGTTTCAGTTTTCAAAAAAGGGTTAACCCAGGCCTACGGGTCGACGAAACATTACCTCGGACCGGGCCTGGCGATACGGGAAGCACAGGGTCACCAGAGGAGGTCAAAGACCACCCCAACAGGCCCCTCTTCGCCATGCGTGAGAGAGGAGCGAAAAAGAATGGAGAACCAGCCCCTAAGCACACCGTACTTGGTATTCCCAGGCGGTCTCCCAACCAAGTACTAACCAGGACCAACCTGTGTAGCGGCCTGAGATCCGACGAGATCGAGCGTGTACAGGCTGGCATGGCCGTAAGCCATTACGACAGTGCTGAGTAAAAACGTACCCAACCAGGGTCTCCATAGCGCTTAACCCTGTGACACCCGGACCGACCTGGCATTTTTCCCCCTGAAAAAAGCCCAAGTCCCTCAGGGTACCAGAACAGCAGATCTGCATCCCCGGCGGACAACGGGTTCAACTGATCCGGACCAGCGTGACCAGAACCAGTCCCGTGCCCTAACCACGCCGACATGCCTACTCCAGGAGAAAGGGCAGATATGCGTGTCGATCTTAACATGAAAAGAAGGCGCCACCCAGACGTTCGGGCGAACCGCGCCTGGTGGCCCACCCCAAGGGCGTGAGACCCCTCTACATATGTTCAGATCCATTCCGTCATCATCCCCCAGACATGAACGAGAATCCGTCGATAACCAACCCAGGTCGTGGGATATGGTCGTCGTAAGAGGAAAAACCCCCATCTCAGTTGCTTTATAAAAACGCCGTTTTAACCACAAGCAACCAAGGCGTGCCAGTCAGTCGCCTGTTTACAGCGAGCTAGCACTATACGTGCGTCGGGACACACCCCCATCAATGAACAGGCTATTTAGACCTGTCATTGAATCCCCAAGGCGCCCAGGGGAACGACAAGAGGGGTGTGACACTTCCTAACTCCAACACTTTTTGAATAGAAAAGAAGGAAGCATCAACAGTATGTATCCCAGTCTACACAGCCGAGGGTAAAAAAAATTCACATTTTTACATCCCACCACCCTCCCATAGGAAGGAGACGGGAATCCCCAGAGAGACTTCCCACGCGAGCTGTACAGATTGAAAAGAATATATTGCACCTTGAGCCATGTAAAAAATTGGTTTTAGGGCTCTCCGGGGAAGAGGCACTGAACCCATACACACTCAATAATCGAATTGAATCGAATACATATACAATAGAATAGGACACCTTCTAGAGGGTCCACTCACTTTGACAATCTGAGGAGGAAGGCTCTGTACTCTGATGGAGGCTCCCTCACATGGAAGGAGGAGTCCGAAGTCACAGAAGGCCCGAATAGGCGCTTGGTGAGGAGGAGCCCTGACCACCCCCCTGAAACAGATCCATCACATGGACCTGAACAGCACACGGAAGTCCTACCAACAGAGACGCGCACAGTGACGTACTCTATGGCGGGGGAATTTCTGCGGTGCACACGCCCAATATTCCAGGCCGTGGTACCAGGAAACTCCCTCCCCCCCCCGTAACGTGCCGAACCGCAACGGTCCCTTTGTTGACGCAATCCTTGCCGTCCTGGCTCAGGGCAGGGTCGACGAACATCCCCTGTCAAAGACGACGTCGTAGTCAAGAGTGTAAAACATGTTTCAATCAAAGCACGTTCAACAGAGTAGCATTAAGCTAACGGCCGCTCCAACCGTCGGTCTCTATTACCCCTGCTCGCGAGACGCCGATTGAACGGCGCACGCAACCAGAGGGGAGCTCACGGCGGCGCGCGAGTAGCAGAAGCTACCTCGCGCCGGCCTTGTCCGATAGCAGCAAGCTAACGTTTCCTAGTGATCACAACAGCTAGCGCCGCAGCCAACAGCTGACTGGCTAACAGTAGGCCCAACCTCTGTAGGCCCCGCAGTGATCCCAGCAGGCTAACGCCGCAGCTAACAGCTGACCGGCTAACCGTAAGCTAAGCAGCTATCACCTGAATTTGTACACAATGATATAACACTCACCCAGACAGGCCGTCGTTCTGAAACCCTCCTCACTTTTTAAGAGAAAAGAGAAACAAGATGTCAACACAGCTTTACAACGGTGATTTTACCCACACCCGACGGAATCAGCACAATACCAAACTGGCCTGTGTAGCTGACTTGAATAACTTGATATCTCCTCGTGAAGGAATACTCTCATTTGGATATGAAAGAAGGGGCTACACGGTGACAGGGAGATACCCACTCGTCCAGAAAACACAGGGATCACCAGTGTTAATGGTCGCGGCCCACTAGTTAAAACTACAATGGTCTTCAGACCAAGGTCTTCTGTCGCCTAGGTGGCTGAACAAAGGACCCTAGCCTGGGGCTGGTTTTCATAAACATTGTCAAGTAGCCCCCATAGCACTAACAGACAAGTGAAGCATGCCAGCGACAGTACTCACCCAACCTGAAACCCACCGCTCCTCACAACAGCGGCGCGTCTTACAGTTCAGCTGTGGCCTGAAAGGTTTCACCCCAACAAACACAGCAAGGAACTGCAGTTGAGAAGCATGCAGCGGCGTGCTCCCAATACGAAAACCGGTGGAGGGTTTTTAGAATGATCACCATCTTCCAGACACTCCAGTGACGAAGACAACATTGCCGTATTTTCTCGAAAATAGTGAGAGAGAAAATAAAGATATGATGTCAACGTATCTCCTTGTTCTTCCTTTCCTTGTAAACAATATTTTTCTCCACGTCAAGTGGGCATATGAGCAACACGTTGCTTGTGATGAAATTTGAGAAGGAGATGAGTGTGTGGCACCACCCCTGCTTATATAGGTAAGCAGATGGGGGTGTGGCCAGATGAATGCTGGCATTTAAAGGTACATTGTGGAATTATTCAGTGTATATATGCTGAAGCGAGATATATGCAATGAACGCTGAGCGTGAGCTAGTGTGGAACAGAACAGTCTGTAGTGTGGTAGTGAAAGGGTTAATGCCACACACAAAAAACCACCAAATCAAATTCCTTGTATGTGTTAAACTACTTGGCAATAAAGACCTTTCTGAGTCTGGCTGCACCTAATTAATAGACCTTTTCAGAAGAACTTCGTTGCTAAGGGAACGGCTTTGGACCATGTTCTGGCAACATATTTTGGCTAAATATGCCTCGTTTTATAAATGTGTATTGATAACACAGTGCTGTAATAAAACGTTCTAATAAATATCCATGATCAAGTTCAACAACGTGTGCTTTTATTTGATATTCCTTAATTCCACGTTGAAATTACGTGATACATTAAGTGTGGGGTCGCCAAAAAAGATCCTAAATATAATGGGGTTGTGGTATAAAAAAGTTTGAGAACCCCTGCAGAAACTGCAACAGAAAATTATCTCAGGCCCATTTAGAATGTTCATGTTGTCAAACGGTTAGAAAGTGTCTATTGTAGCGCTGAGAAGAAGGAGTCGGAGGCGGTGTCTCGAAGCTAAACTCAATTTCTTTATTCATCAGCGTAACAACAAATCGACGTAGTCGTATCGACAGTAAAATAAGAATGCCGGTGGCCGGAAGTGCCACCCTATAAATCGTCCGGGGGGAACTACCATTCCCAACGAGTTCCGTGTGAATTATGTACAGTCACTACACAAGCCCCCCCAGAATTCACCCATAGTCAAAATCCCCCCGGCGTGGGGGAACAATTGCCCGGCCCCTGCGTGTGCGGAAAGCCGGGGGCGGGGAGGGCGGAGTGGCATAAGCGCCCGCGCCGTCCACGACACCCGGGGGCACGAAACGGCCTCGGCGAGCGTGGAAAACCGGGGGCGGAGAGGGGAAAGCGTCGCAAGCGCCCGTACCCTCACCGACACCCGGGGGCGCTGGCATCGGTGAGGCCGCCGGTGGCTCTGTGGGCGGTGGCACCCGGGGCAACGGCGGACGACCCCTGCCGGGGGGAAGGGCCAACTCCAAAGGCTGTGAAACGTCTATGTGAGCGGGCTTGATCCTGTCTATCGACACGGTCTCCGTCCTACCGCCCATGTCGACCATGAGGTCCTTGTTACCGTGTCGCAGGACCCTAAACGGGCCATCGTAAGGGGGGCGTAGGGGCCCCCGGTGCGCATCGTGGCGAACAAAAACATACTCCGCCGTGTGCAGGCTGCGCGGCACCCGGGAAACGGGGGTACCATGCTGCGACGTGGGAATCGGGGCGAAGGTCTGAGCCGCTTCTCGCAGGGTGGAACGCTGGCTGGCCGCGGACCAAGGGGTTGTCGCGTCCGGAATGAAATCCCCCGGGACGCGCAATGTCTGGCCGTACAACAGTTCCGCGGACGAGGCCTGCAGGTCCTCCTTGGGGGCGCTCCTAAGTCCGAGCATGACCCACGGCAGCTTATCCACCCAGTTGCCGTCCGTCAGGCCTGCGCGCAGCGCCGCCTTCATGGACCGGTGGAAACGTTCGCATAGCCCGTTGGCCTGCGGGTGGTACGCGGTTGTACGGTGCAGCTTAACCCCCAGGCCGCTGGCGACCGCGTTCCAGAGCTCTGAGGTGAACTGCGAGCCCCGGTCGGAGGAGAGGTCAGACGGGGTCCCGAAACGTGCGATCCACGTGCTGATAAAGGCGCGGGCCACGTCGGAAGAAGACGTCGAGGCGAGGGGAACGGCTTCCGGCCATCGGGTGGTCCTGTCCACCATAGTGAACAGGTAGGTAAACCCGTGAGAGGAAGGAAGCGGGCCCACGAGGTCAACATTGACGTGGTCGAACCTCCTCTCGGGAACCACGAATGTCACAAGCGGGGCCTTGGTATGTCGGTGCACTTTAGCCCGTTGGCAGGACACACACGCGTCGACCCAGGCCCTCACGTCTTTCTTGAGCCCCCGCCACACAAACTTCTGTGACACCAACCTGCTCGAAGGCTTCCTACCGGGGTGAGACAGGTCGTGCACAGCCTCGAAAGCCCGCCTGCGCCAGCCTATAGGGACCAGCGGCCGGGGTTGCCCGGTGGAGAGGTCACAGAGCAGGGACGCGCCCGAGCCGCCAATCGCGACGTCTCTGAGGCGCAGACTGGTATCCGCTGTCCTGAGGGCCTGGATGTCGTGGTCGGAGGCCTGTTCCGAGCCCATGGCGACGTAGTCGAGGCCCAGTTGCACAGCTCCGATGACGACCCTGGATAGGCAGTCTGCGACCACGTTGGCTTTCCCGGCGATATGCCGTATGTCTGTCGTGTACTCGGAAATGTACGAGAGTTGGCGCTGTTGTCGCGCGGACCACGGTTCAGCCACCTTGGACATGGAGAACGTGAGGGGTTTGTGGTCGACGAAGGCCGTAAACTCCCGGCCCTCCAGCATGAAACGAAAATGGCGCACCGCCAACCAGAGACCTAGGAGCTCTCTGTCAAATGCGCTGTACTTGCGCTCCCTGGGGGTCAGTTGACGGCTGAAAAACGCCAGCGGTTGCCAGGCGCCGTCAACGTATTGCTCATGCACTGCGCCCACCGCGTAGTCTGACGCGTCGGTGGTAATGGCGACCGGGGCCCCCGGTGACGGGTGAGCCAACATGGCTGCACCCGCCAGGGCCGCCTTGGTGGCCGCGAAGGCTGTCGTCCTCTCGGCCGTCCAGTCGACCGGCTGGTTGGGGGACTTGCCCTTCAGCGCCTCGTAAAGCGGCCGCATGGTGTGGGCCGCCCGGGGGATGAACCGGTGATAAAACGTCACCATCCCGAGAAATTCCCTGAGCGCCCGGGCCGCCGGGGGTCGTGGGAAAGCGGAAACGGCCTCCACTTTCGACGGGAGGGGGGCGGCCCCCCTCCTGTCGATGAGGTGTCCGAGGAACCGTATGGAGGTCAACCCGAACTGACACTTAGCCGGGTTGATGATTAGGCCGTTTTGGCCCAGCCTCGTAAAGAGGCATCGTAGGTGCTCAAGGTGCTCCTCGGGCGAGGAGCTGGCGACGAGGATGTCGTCCAGGTAGACAAAAATAAACGGCATGTCTCTGAGCGTCGAGTCCATTAGCCTCTGGAAAGACTGTGCCGCGTTCTTCAGTCCGAACGGCATCCGTAGGAACTCAAATAGACCGAAGGGTGTTACCACCGCCGTCTTCGGGACGTCCAAGGGGTGTACCGGCACTTGGTGGTAACCGCGTACCAGGTCCACCTTCGAAAAGAACAGCTTACCCGCCAGGTGCCCCGAGAAGTCCTGGATGTGGGGGACCGGGTAGCGGTCTGGCGTGGTAGCGTCGTTGAGGCGTCTGTAGTCCCCGCACGGTCTCCATCCCCCGTCCGGTTTGGGCACGATGTGCAGCGGCGAGGCCCAGGGGCTGTCCGAGCGTCGGACAATCCCCAACTTCTCCATGTTGGCGAACTCTGACCTAGCGACTGCTAGTCTGTCAGGGTTGAGCCGGCGGGCCCTAGCGTACACGGGAGCTCCTTGAGTCTCTATGTGATGCTCGACCCCGTGTTTGGTGGTCGCGGCCGAGAACGTAGGCTGTGTCAAGCCGGGAAACTCCCGCAGTAGGCGTTGGTACACGTCACCTTCTGCGAGCGAGCTGGCCAGCCCGCTGTATACCACTTCATTGCGCACACAAGTCAAGGAAGCGTACGTCTGGGCGTCTACCAGGCGGCCGTGCCTCACGTCCACGAGGAGCCCATGTGCGCAGAGGAAATCCGCCCCGAGTAGTGGGAACGAGACGTCGGCCGTGACAAACTCCCACGTGAACCGCTGTCCCCCGAAACACAACTCCACGGTCCTCGTGCCGTAGGTGCGGATCGGGTTACCGTTGGCGGTCGTCAGTCGCCGGTAGGACGCTCCTCTGTGCCCCGGTGTCGCAGAGGAATTCTCGACCAGAGAGTGTGTCCTTAATGAAGAGTAGCCTGTTCGACGTACCTGCGCTCACGGCCGCTACTGGGCGCAGGTGTTGGCGTTTCCCGCCCTGACAAAAGTACAAGGCGGGCGGCACTTCGTTGCTTTCGCGCCGAAGCGTGCATGGAAATAACACAGGCCTGTGTCATTATTGCCGTCGGCCGCGGCGCCCCTCTCCATCTTCGCCCCTCCCCCTCTGGGCATGTGCGCCCGTGTCGGGGCCAGCACCTCTGGGGCTAAGTGCTGCGTGGCCAGGTAGAACCGATCTGCCTCCTCCGCCAGAGCACGGGGATCTACAATGTTTGTATTGGCCAGCGCCGTCTGTACCCGTGGCGGCATGTGTCTGAGGAACAGCTCTTTAAATAAAAAGTTCGGCTGCTCGGCGCCCAGTAGATTCAGCATCATTTCCATATGCGCCGACGGCTTACTGTCCCCCAAGCCACGTATATCCAACAAACGTCGGGCCCGCTCAGACGGCGACAACTCAAAAATCCTGAGCAGGTGCGTCTTAAACGCCTCATATCTATCCCGGGCCGGCGGAGCGGTAATGAAGCCTACCGTCCTCGCCGCCGTAGTGTTGTTCAGACTCGAGACGACGTGGAAGTATCGAGCGGCGTCCTCCACGATTCCCCGTAGGGCGAATTGCGCCTCCGCCTGGGCGAACCACGCGGCCGCCGACTGCTCCCAAAACTCAGGCAGTCTGAGAAAACCAGCGTTGTTTGCCATGTTCGCCGTATTCTCCGTCTCGGAAACTTCCTCGAGACTAATGTCAGGGTCACCAGTGTAGCGCTGAGAAGAAGGAGTCGGAGGCGGTGTCTCGAAGCTAAACTCAATTTCTTTATTCATCAGCGTAACAACAAATCGACGTAGTCGTATCGACAGTAAAATAAGAATGCCGGTGGCCGGAAGTGCCACCCTATAAATCGTCCGGGGGGAACTACCATTCCCAACGAGTTCCGTGTGAATTATGTACAGTCACTACACTATAGAACATAGCTAATTTCATGTTTTTCCTGTTTCAGTTCTGTTTTCCAGTTCCTAATGCCCGTTGAGTAGAGCAGTCAGTTTGAATGTCTTGAGTTTCTCCTGTTATCATTCAGATGTGTATTAATCATTCCTCTGTCGTCCACACGGTGGCACTGTTTCTGCACAGGTCTGGGCATGCCACCGGGAATGCTGAACGGGAACGGGCCTCTTGGTGGTGCTGGCCACGTCGATATGGAAAGCATGAATGTGGAATCTGCGTTGACTCAATGCACAGGTGGGCCAGGACCCTTTGCATTTGGGCTGAATGGGTTTGCTGCAGCCCCACAAGGGCCAGGCCCTACGGACCAGAGTCGGTACCGGGGGAGAGTGGATCATGGGTCAAATCCTGCTGCACCTAAAGAGCTGGAGATCATTACTGTGGCCTCCATGCAGATCCCCTGCCGCTGCACCAACTCCTACGCCTACCTGTAGAGGGCGCTGTGTCTATGCACAGTCTGGTGTTCGGCTGTGCAGAATGTTTTTGGCTGGTGGTCTTCATTACATTTTACACGGGTGTGGGTGTTTTCACACAGTGTAGACATATATTTGAGAAAATATGGCAGTATTTGTGTACTGTATTTTCGCTTTCCTTGTATCAAATATTTACCTGATCATACTAGTGTGAGAAAATATTTTCTTTAGAATTCATGGTTTGTTGGCATATCGGTAGCTTTGACATATTCTGATTTATACAGAACATACTTGTATAATCCTTAGATTTTTTTATGCAAAGCCCAGAAGACAACAAAAGGGTGACTTTTGTTTTGCACAACTGTACAGATTTGTTTTTCTTTTCTTGATTACACACGTGATGAGCATTCCTACGATAACATATTTGCCCAGCACAGCAAATATAGGTCACGTTTGCTTTAGCGGAAGAAATTAGACCAAACTAAAGTTGGATCAAAGGGGGTGGCATTGATGTTTTTCATTGTATTATTTTTGTAGCATAACTGGAGGATATGCAGCTTAAATGATCCAACGATCTCATAATTCACCTTGTGTATAAACTGTTAACAACTGGCTACTGCCATTGTTGTGACCTCAATGTTATGGATTTACAGATGAGCTAATAGGGAAAGCCATTGTAATGTTCCTGCCTCAAGAGATGGAAGGGAACGTTTTATTAGTCAGATTTTTGAAGATTTTAAATTAATAGTGAAATACTATAAAGTTTTCTGGTGTTTTTGTTTTATGTTAAATGTTTTTTATGCCAAAGCATATATTAACATGAATGTAGCCTGTACACTAAGCTTGCTGTAGCCTGTAGGCCTCGTTTGCTGTGACATGTGTCCGGGAGATTGGTTTTTCACTTAGTTTTTCACTTTCAGCAACTTGCAATGGGCCTGGTCTACAAGATACACTACACGACCAAGGTACCCATGTACATGTCAAAATACTTCCCAAAGGTCAGTGAATCAACCAGCCCCCCCCCCCCACATCGCGGGCTTTCACACAAAGGAATACAGACACCAGCAAAGGACAAAGCATCACCCCTCCCCCCCTCCCCACCCACGGCACAAACAGCAACAACGCCCCCCCTCCCCCCACCACAGGACAGGACACAACAGAGTTACCTCAACTGTGACGACATCAAACTTATTACAAGCAAAAATGGACTACACATATTTCATCTGAATACAAATAGCCTGAGACCGAAACTGGCTGAAATCAAACAGTTGTTTTTAAACGGTAAGGCTAACATATTGTGTTTCACAGAAACAAAATTAGACTCATCTGTACAGGATCCAGAGATTGAAATTGAAAACTACTCAATAGTCAGGAGGGATAGGAACCAGTATGGAGGTGGCGTCTGTGTGTATATACACAAGGATACCAAATACATCAACCGTACTGACCTTAACCATGATGAAATTGAAACTGTTTGGATTGAAATCTTATTAGACAGGGCGAAACCGGTACTAGTAGGCACAATCTATAGACCACCAGAACAGAGTGGGTTTTATGACACACTTGATGTGTGTTTAGCTGGGGTGGAGGGGGTAGAAAAAATTCTTATTGGGGACTGGAACACGGATATGCTGCGTAAATCAGCACCCGTCTTCAAGGCCTTCAGTAGATTTTCTGACCTGCACGGTTTCAGCCAGCTAATCACACAACCCACAAGGGTATGCGATTCGACACAAACCACCATTGACCTCATTTTGACCTCTGACAAGTCCATGATCTCCAGTAAAGGGGTGATAGCATGCGGGTTAAGTGATCATTATATGATTTTCTGTACCCGCAAAAAGCTAAAACAGAAGGCCGGCTGTCACAAAACAGTCACATCTAGAGACCTCAAAACGTACTCTAGAGAGGCCTTTAACCTAGAACTGGGGAGCTTGGACTGGTCAGATGAGCTCAGTGGTACACAGGTTGAAGAAACATGGCTTGGATTCAAAACCAAATTCACAGCAATACTCAACAACATGGCACCGATAAGAACCACCAGGGTTAAAAATCGCGCTGAGGCATGGATGCACACTGAAATACTGGCCGCTATGAAAACCAGAGACAAAAAATGCTCTGAACTTCATAAAAGTCAGACAAAGCTTTCCAAAAGCTCAAACAGTGAACTCCAAGCCCACGTGGTTGAACTAAAAATCCAAAGAAACAGACTAAGAAATGACGTAAACACCATGATCAGAACCGCAAAAAGAAATTTCATCAACGACAAAACTGAGGAAAACAAAAACAAACCCCGCGAACTTTGGAAATTACTCAATAATCAACTAGGCTGCAGTAAAAAACTTAAAACCAGATTCTCAAACATAAACATAAAGACGGACAACACGCTCATCACAGACAAGCTGGATGTAGCCAATTACTTAAACATCTTCTTCACAAACATAGCCACAACACTGGTAAACAAACTACCCTCCCACTCAGGGCATTATGGGGTAGAACACATAGTAGCATACTACAAAAACCTAGGGGTCCACAAAGACGACTTCAAACTTGAAATGGTAACAACCGATGAGGTACTCAAAAAATTGAGCGCCCTCCAACCTAACAAGGCCACTGGCCATGACAACATCCCCTCCAAATTCCTCAGAGACGCAGCAGCCGCCATCACCCCAGTCATCACACACATAATAAACCTCTCTATAAAACAGGGGCACGTCCCCAAGGACTTCAAAATTGCGAGAGTGACCCCTCTACACAAAAAGGGCAGCAAATTAGACCCAGGCAACTACCGCCCTGTTTCTATTCTTACCTCCATCTCGAAAGTCATGGAGAAAATAGTCTACGAACAGGTCGAAAAGTACCTGGCGGAAAAAAACCTAATCTACGAATTCCAATCTGGCTTCAGAACGTCCCACTCCACTGACACATGCCTCCTCTATTTGAACGACCACATCAAACAAGAGGTGGACGCTGGCAAATACTGCGGCATGGTCATGCTGGACCTACAAAAGGCCTTCGACACTGTCAATCACTCCATTCTAATGGACAAGCTAAAAGCAATTGGTTTTGATAGCCTATCAGTGAGCTGGATGCAATCCTACCTGGAGGGGAGAGAACAGATGGTAGAGGTAAACGGTACTCTATCCCCCCCCCTCACAGTGAGCTGTGGTGTTCCACAAGGAAGCATACTAGGACCGCTACTCTTCCTAATTTATGCAAATGACATGTCGTCAGCCTGTGACTGCAACTTGTTCCTGTTTGCGGACGACTCAGCCCTGCTGGTCTCTGACAAGAACAAATTGCAGGTTGAAAAAACCCTCAGCACGGAACTAGGCAAAATCTGCATATGGCTCGCTGATAACAAACTATCATTACACATGGGCAAAACAGAGTCCATTCTCTTCGGTTCAAATAACAAACTCAGCAAGACCGACGGCTTCTCAGTTACAGTGGGTGACAATATTGTCACAAGGAAAGACGAAATTACCTACCTGGGTTCCATCCTAGAGGCAAATCTTTCCTGTGACAAAATGGCATCCAATGTAATAAAAAAAGTCAACCAACGAACTAGATTCTTGTACCGGATCTCCTCTCTGGTAAACAAGAATACCCTGAGGACTCTGGCAGGAGCACTCATTCAAGGGTACTATGACTATGCGTGCACCTCATGGTACCAAAGCACCTCAAAGGCGCTTAAAACAAAATTACAAACATCACAAAACAAACTGGTCAGACTACTACTTGACCTGAACCCCAGAACCCACCTCACCCCTGCCCACTTTGCCAACCTAGGATGGCTTAGAGTAGACGACAGAGTACAGCAACTTGCAATGGGCCTGGTCTACAAGATACACTATACGACCGGGGTGCCCATGTACATGTCAAAATACTTCCCAAAGGTCAGTGAATACCACAACCACTACACCAGAGGAAGCTCAACAAATCATGTTAAACCCAGATTCGGCTCAAACAAGGGACTAAACACGTTTCGCAATTATGCCACAACAATGTGGAACGCCCTACCCAAAGCTGTAAAGGAATGTGAATCCCTGCCCACATTCAAAACCGCCCTTAAAGAGCACCTACGGGAGGCTGCAATTCGAAACTGGCCACCGTAAATGCCCAAAACCCCCACCACCTCCTAATAGACAGTCTCCTCCCCACCGCATGTATATATTCCCTCCCCGCCGTATGTATATTCCCCTCCCACCCACCCACCCCCTCCTAATGTACAGTCCCCTCCCCATCATATGTATATACTCTGTCAGGATCTAGGGGTAACAGTACTGTATATTTTAATACCGCCTATGTCACAAATGTATCAGTACTAAATACCTATATGTCCCTATGCCATAAATGTCATGTATGTTATGTATGTCATAAATGTCTATATGAATTGAAAATGGGGGACCCTGATGGAAACAAGACAAACGTCTTTCTCAGGTCTGCATCCCCTTAACAATTGTATGTATTGAGCCGTACTGTATTGTACCCATTCTGCAATCTGTTAAATAAAGTTTTCATTCATTCATTCATTCATTCATTCATTCATTCATTCATTCATTCATTCATTCAATACCACGATCACAACACCAGAGGGAGCTCCACAAATCATGTTAAACCCAGATTCGGCTCAAATAAGGGACTAAACACGTTTCGCAATTATGCCACATCAATGTGGAACGCCCTACCCAAAGCTGTAAAGGAATGTGGATCACTACCCACTTTCAAAACCTCTCTCAAGGGACACCTACGGGAGACTGCAATTCAAAACTGGCCCCTGTAAATATCCTAACCCAACCCCCTCCAATGTACAGTCATTTACACGGTATGGTTTTGTCAATAGTCCAATGTACATTTTTTTTTTTTTTACAGTGTCTCCTCCCCCCCCCTCAATGTACAGTTTTGCTTGTTTATACAGTGTGTCCCGACTCCCCCCCCCACCCCCCAACCACCTCCAATGTAAATTACCCAGTATGGTTGTCAATATCCCAATGTACCCAACCCCCCCCCCACCCAACCTCCTCCAATGTACAGTTTCTACGTCAAATGTATATACTCCCTTTTCTTGACTCCTTCTGTATCACAAACAGTACTGTATTTGCAAATCTGGTATGTCATAAATGTATAGATGTAGCAGTACTGACTATCTGTATGTCATGTATGTCATATATGTCCTGATGAATTGAAAATGGGGGACCCTGATGTAAACAAGACGAAAGTCTTTCTCTGGTCTACATCCCCTTAACAATTGTGTGTATTGAGCTGTACTGTATTGTACCCATTCTGCAATCTGTTAATAAAGTTTTCAATCAATCAATCAATCAATCAATGCTAGTACGTTTTTCCTTTTGTCAACCTTTTGTCAGAGGAGAAATGGTGCTTTATTTTGTATGGCGTGAATGATGGTGTGGACTGGGTAATGGTTAAGGTCTCTAAATGCTACACATTTACTACACAAAGTACTTGTTAAGGCTTATATATCTGTATATATTTATTGTGATAACACTTACACTTTATAGTAATTGGTTCCTATTTTACAAGTGGGCTGTGTTCAAGACAACTATGTTTGACGTCAATATTTAAAATATTGTCTCAATGCAAAGCATCTAGCATCCTCTCTCTGTCTGTTAGCAAGCATTAGCGCTGGCATTTGCTACCAAACATCAGAGCTGCTATGTCTGCTACCAAATGGTTTGGATTTTTGGACATTGGGTTGTATGTATGGAATACTTGCTAGAACACAGTCGAGTAAGCTAATGGCATTGTTATCAACTACACTGTGCCGCCCATTGATGCACGACGAGGACTCCGAGTTCTTTAATTACAGATGGCTGTTTATTGATGCAAATCACGTTCATCACCACCGTAGAACTACAATTGCAGGAAATAATAACAGTCAATACTCATACAATTCAGTCAATAGAATTACAAAAACAAAACGAAAAGTGTGAATAAGCTTTACTAACCACTTTGGCCTGCTTGCAGCTCAATGGGAGGGGGTTATCTTCAAAACTCTAGTACTTTAATCTTTTAGCTTTGACAAATAAAGTGCATAAATCTGCTGCACTGTCTTCTCCGACAAGTCTGGACACGTTCTGCCAGATCTGCTCAAACTACGGCAAGTCAGAGCGTGAGACAGGACGTGATACGTCACAAGAGATAAAATGAAATATAAAAATAAACATGCGCCCTCTATAGGCGACAGCTGCATTTACATACACTACTAGCAAGTATTCCATACAACTTAATGTCCAAAAATCCCAACTATCCCTTTAATCAAAGATGGTATTTGAATAACGGTAGCTTGTGTTGGCGTTAGCTCTAAAGTTTGGTAGCTAATGTTATCTCTAATGCTAGTGCTAATGTTAGCTCTAATGTTGGCGCTAATGTTAGCTAATGGAAAAAGAAGATGCGTTCAGACGCTTTGCATTGTGGGGTAGATTAGGAGGACTGAGTGACATCATTAATGGGGGCAGCCATGCTTGATACAGTCCTCCATTAGCATGCATCTGTACACATTGATAAATTATCTTGAGCTGTTTTAAGGAAATTCTGCATTTTCTTTTTTGTTATACTTTGTTACTGGTGGTGCCTGTTTATTCAACTTCAAATGTTGAAGAGTTTACTGCATATTGACACGAATTAGAGCTTCTGATGCCTACTGAGCAGATTTAGTTTCTCTGTTGGCCGGTGTAAACTCATTAAATCATTGTGATTGGCTCATGATTCTTGGGTGTTTTTGCATGCAGTGGACAAGGATTAGTTATCTGTGTCATCTCTGAAATTAGCAAGCAAGTAATAAAGTTATTATTCCCTAACACATTGTAATCTCCCTTACAGTGAGTTCACATTGGGACACTGAAGTGCAGCCATCTTAACTCTCAGAATTATCCCTGTGTCTGCCTTTGGCTCACACATTCAGTCTGTTAAGGTTTTTAGCATTTTTTTATTTTATTGTTTGCATTTTGTACTTCACTTTGTACTTTAACTTGTGTATTGTATATTTTGTATAATGTTTGGCCTTTATTCTTTTTACTGTATGAAGCAACTTAGAAAACTTAGACCTAAACTGGGCTTTTTCTTCTGGTTAAAGAAATGTTTCCTGTCTGAAGCCAGGAAGAGAATTGTGCAGAGTTCCTTTCTGCCTGTATTAGACTATGGCGATGTAATCTATATGCATGCTCCTTCCTCCCTGCTTAAAAAGCTGGATTCTGCGTACCATATGCCATACGTTTTGTAACGGGTGCAGGCTCTCGCACCCACCACTGCACTTTGTATCAGTCCTTAGGATGATCCTCTCTGTACCAAAGAAGACAATCACACATGTTGATTTTTATCCTTAAGTCATTGCTAGGTAAGCTGCCCTTATATATCACCAGACTTCTGTCCTTTTTAATACCAGACGAGCAGCAAATGGGATGCTTTTAAATGTTCCTTTGATGCAGTCAGAGCTTGGTAAAGCTGCATTCTCCCACTATGCTCCCTTTTTATGGAATACGCTGCAAGTAAAACTTTGTCTAGAGGCACTTCCTACTGTGAATGCTTTTAAAGGTATGCTACGATTAGCCCTTTATGAAACATGTAACTGTTTTACCTGATGCTCCTTGCCACTGCACAAATGGCCTTCTGTATTTATATTTGAATTGTATGTTTTTTGTTTAATGCCCTGTTTTATGTTGAAACTTGTTGTGTGCGAGAGGCAGTTAAATCATTTTGTGTCCTGTACTGTGCAGGACAGTGATGCAACAGTAGCAGGACAGTGGATCACAGTGATGTAGCAGGACAGTGATGTAGCAGGACAGTGATGTAGCATCACAGTGATGTAGCAGGACAGTGATGTAGCAGGACAGTACATCACAGTGATGTAGCAGGACAGTGATGTAGCAGGACAGTACATCACAGTGATGTAGCAGGACAGTGATGTAGCAGGACAGTACATCACAGTGATGTAGCAGGACAGTACATCACAGTGATGTAGCAGGACAGTACATCACAGTGATGTAGCAGGACAGTGATGTAGCAGGACAGTGATGTAGCATCACAGTGATGTAGCAGGACAGTACATCACAGTGATGTAGCAGGACAGTGATGTAGCAGGACAGTGATGTAGCATCACAGTGATGTAGCAGGACAGTACATCACAGTGATGTAGCAGGACAGTGATGTAGCAGGACAGTACATCACAGTGATGTAGCAGGACAGTGATGTAGCAGGACAGTGATGTAGCATCACAGTGATGTAGCAGGACAGTACATCACAGTGATGTAGCAGGACAGTGATGTAGCAGGACAGTACATCACAGTGATGTAGCAGGACAGTGATGTAGCAGGACAGTACATCACAGTGATGTAGCAGGACAGTACATCACAGTGATGTAGCAGGACAGTACATCACAGTGATGTAGCAGGACAGTACATCACAGTGATGTAGCAGGACAGTGATGTAGCAGGACAGTGATGTAGCATCACAGTGATGTAGCAGGACAGTGATGTAGCAGGACAGTGATGTAGCAGGACAGTACATCACAGTGATGTAGCAGGACAGTGATGTAGCAGGACAGTGATGTAGCAGGACAGTACATCACAGTGATGTAGCAGGACAGTGATGTAGCAGGACAGTGATGTAGCAGGACAGTACATCACAGTGATGTAGCAGGACAGTGATGTAGCAGGACAGTACATCACAGTGATGTAGCAGGACAGTGATGTAGCAGGACAGTACATTACAGTGATGTAGCAGGACAGTACATCACAGTGATGTAGCAGGACAGTTAAAGGTGTATTCCACCCAAATGGTTAGCAGGACAGTGATGTAGCAGGACTGTACAGTACAGTACAGTGGACAGTGGTAAAATGGCTGCAGGACAGTTAAAGGTGTATTCCACCCAAATAGTGTTAAAGGTTATAACCCAAATCGAATGATTTAAAGGTGTATTCCACCCAAATTGTTTTAAAGGTTATAATACAGTAGCAGTACAGTGGATCACAGTGATGCAACAGTAGCAGGACAGTTAAAGGTGTATTCCACCGAAATGGTTAGCAGGACAGTGATGTAGCAGGACTGTACAGTACAGTGGACAGTGGTAAAATGGCTGCAGGACAGTTAAAGGTGTATTCCACCCAAATAGTGTTAAAGGTTATAACCCAAATCGAATGATTTAAAGGTGTATTCCACCCAAATTGTTTTAAAGGTTATAATACAATAGCAGTACAGTGGATCACAGTGATGCAACAGTAGCAGGACAGTTAAAGGTGTATTCCACCCAAATGGTTAGCAGGACAGTGATGTAGCAGGACTGTACAGTACAGTACAGTGGACAGTGGTAAAATGGCTGCAGGACAGTTAAAGGTGTATTCCACCCAAATAGTGTTAAAGGTTATAACCCAAATCGAATGATTTAAAGGTGTATTCCACCCAAATTGTTTTAAAGGTTATAATACAATAGCAGTACAGTGGATCACAGTGATGCAACAGTAGCAGGACAGTTAAAGGTGTATTCCACCCAAATGGTTAGCAGGACCGTGATGTAGCAGGACTGTACAGTACAGTGGACAGTGGTAAAATGGCTGCAGGACAGTTAAAGGTGTATTCCACCCAAATAGTGTTAAAGGTTATAACCCAAATCGAATGATTTTAAAGGTGTATTCCACCCAAATTGTTTTAAAGGTTTTAATACAGTAGCAGTACAGTGGATCAGTGATGCAACAGTAGCAGGACAGTTAAAAAGGTGTATTCCACCCAAATTCTATATGAATTGAAAATGGGGGACCCTGATGGAAACAAGACAAACGTCTTTCTCAGGTCTGCATCCCCTTAACAATTGTATGTATTGAGCCGTACTGTATTGTACCCATTCTGCAATCTGTTAAATAAAGTTTTCATTCATTCATTCATTCATGGTTAGCAGGACAGCCCCATCACAATGTGCAGGTGTGTACAGTAGCAGTACAGTAGCAGTACAGTAGGTGTACAGTAGCAGTACAGTAGGTGTACAGTATCAGTACAGTATGTGTACAGTAGCAGTACAGTAGGTGTACAGTAGCAGTACAGTAGCAGTACAGTAGGTGTACAGTCGCAGGACAGTTAAAGGTGTATTCCACCCAAATGGTTAGCAGGACAGCCCCATCACAATGTGCAGGTGTGTACAGTAGCAGTACAGTAGGTGTACAGTAGCAGTACAGTATGTGTACAGTATCAGTAGGTGTACAGTAGCAGTACAGTAGCAGTGCAGTAGGTGTACAGTAGCAGTACAGTAGGTGTACAGTCGCAGGACAGTTAAAGGTGTATTCCACCCAAATGGTTAGCAGGACAGCCCCATCACAATGTGCAGGAGGTGTGTACAGTAGCAGTACAGTAGGTGTACAGTAGCAGTACAGTATGTGTACAGTATCAGTACAGTATGTGTACAGTATCAGTAGGTGTACAGTAGCAGTACAGTAGGTGTACAGTCGCAGGACAGTTAAAGGTGTATTCCACCCAAATGGTTAGCAGGACAGCCCCATCACAATGTGCAGGTGTGTACAGTAGCAGTACAGTAGGTGTACAGTAGCAGTACAGTATGTGTACAGTATCAGTACAGTATGTGTACAGTATCAGTAGCAGTGCAGTAGGTGTACAGTAGCAGTACAGTCGCAGGACAGTTAAAGGTGTATTCCACCCAAATGGTTAGCAGGACAGCCACATCACAATGTGCAGGAGGTGTGTACAGTAGCAGTACAGTATGTGTACAGTATCAGTACAGTATGTGTACAGTATCAGTACAGTAGGTGTACAGTCGCAGGACAGTTAAAGGTGTATTCCACCCAAATGGTTAGCAGGACAGTACATCACAGTGATGCAACAGTAGCAGGACAGTTAAAGGTGTATTCCACCCAAATGGTTTTAAAGGTTCTAATACCCAATTGTGTTATGGTGTCTTCCCCAAATCCTTTTAAAGCTTATAACCCCAAATAGTTTGAATGAATAAATGAATGAAATGGGACTATGAAGTCTTTATTTGTAACACATGTGAGATGGGCAGCACACACGCATTCCTTTGGGGGGGTTGCCATTGAAATGTCATCTGCGCTTGACCCATCCTGTCATCCTTCATCCTGTCGTGGGTCCGCTCCAATACAATACCTTGCCAATCCAAGTGCTCCTGTTCATCTTCATCAGGGACGTGACAGCATTAGCGATCAGTTCTGCATGTTTTTCCATTCTTTCGTTTTTATTTTTGTATGTGTATTCCCACAAATAGCTTTAAAGGTGTATTCATCCCAAATGTTTCTAAAACTTTATTCCACCCAAAGTTAAAATACTACTTCATGTTCAACTCCTAAAGGTATATATGCTTGAATTACATTCAAGTAATCTCATGACTTCCAGCTGGCTATAATGGAGGCGGTGAGCCCTCTAGTGTTCAAACATAAATAAGACACTATTCTAGACAAAATGAATTCTAATATTCTACACACCGGCGCCTAATTGTGCCTTAAACTAAACACAATTACAAAATATATATATATATATCGGAGAAGCTACCGACATAATCAAAACACTCATATGGCCCTTACACTGTGTCTACGTACGTGACTTCTATTTTTACTTCTATTTTTTTTACATGCTATACTATTTTATTTCACTTATCTTTTGTCTAGCAGTCTCTGGAGCGTAACAGAAAGAAGCATTTTGTATAAAAGTATTCTGTACTTCTGTATGACAACTATTAAAGAAACTTGAACTTGAAACTTGATACATGACATACAGATAGACAGTACTGCTACATCTATACATTTATGACATACCAGATTTGCAAATACAGTACTGTTTGTGATACATGGCAGGCATGTTAGACATCGTTTTGCCTCCTGAGCACAGTGATGTACAGGTGCAGCTCAATAAATTAGAATATCGTGGAAAAGTATATATTTAGCTGTATTGATGCAGTAATTTGTGCAAAAGGAGCCCCAACCGCGTGAATACTTTCGGTAAGCAACAAGCCCTTCCGCGTTGCTCTGATTGGCCGAGCGTGCGCATGCACATGAGCCGCAACAAGCCCCTCAGCCAGGCAGCAATACTAAGGTCCGCTTAATGCAATTTATACAAATGGAAGTATTGATTTCGCCGTAACGAATCATTAAAAAAATATACCGTTAACTGGAATATGTTGTTTCTTTACACATATGTTGGATTATGTAATTGGTTTGTCATGACAAACCAATAAAAAAGACAAACCAATTACATAATCCAACATATGTGTAAAGAAACAACATATTCCAGTAACTTTTTCTGATCAGTTAGGAGTTGTTTAGAAACAGTGTAAATAATAACAATCAAATAGCACACAAGCTAACACTACTACTACAAGCACAACACATAAACAAGCACATCATTTGTGATCAACTGTAATCCTCATTGTGCAGGTGTTCTCAGTGAGCATGGTGAGGTTATGTGCACACATTCAGATTGTCTTGTCCTTTCATGGTGCTGGTCCTCAAAAAAATTGCAGTTACTTTGTTGGGCAAAAAGAGCAATAGACTTAAGCTAAATTCAGGCAGCCAACCACGTCCAATGGCTGCCGATATCCTCCACCCTAAAAAGGTGCAGGATCACAGAGCCTGAAGAAGAGTGGAGCAGGAGACCAAACACACCCAGGACAGGATGACCACAGTCAGCAGATGAGGGATGGAGCAGGAGAGATGAGGAATGAGATAGGACTAAACAGACCAGTAAGTAGTGATTCCGGGCCCCCTGGGAGACATGCCAAGGAAAGAGAAAAAGTAAAGCATTGTTAGTTAGTATTGTGGCTATATGATGCTAATTATGTGAGTTAGTCAACTGGCCTACTAGAAGGCCTTTTATATGAGATCAAGTCAAGTCAAGTCAAGAGTTTTATTTGTCACGGCATACGGATATACAATGAAATGCGGGTGGTCTTGCCCGCAACGATGTGCAATTGGTACAACATATAATAGAATCCAATACAAAAAAAATTTTGCAATAAAATTGTGCAATAACAGGTAGCAGGTAACAATACATTTGTGCAATAACGGGTAACAGTTAACAGTTAACAGTAGTAGTAATAGTAGTGCAATACACTGTTACTGTTGCTAATACTAATTTAAATTGGCCTTTCCTTTTGGCAATATATTTGGTATTTGGTATGGTCAAATATTCAGTATACTCAAGTCCCATTATGGAATATGGGTTTATTTCTGTGGCCACTACTGATGACCATTTTGTATAATGCGTCATTGACAGCAACATCATGTGAAAATGTGCCCCATTGCATTGGAGCCTGGTGAGAGGATACAACATAGTGCTATGTGTCTAAGTACTAAAGCGATCAGTGAAATCTTGGCCTGTACAGCAATATCAGAACCTGAACCAATCCCAGCTACTCACATAACCTAGTTTTAGGTAGAAGCATAAATGTCATAACCTGGCAGATCTCAAAACAAACTGGTCAGACTACTGCTTGACCTTACTCCTAGAACCCACCTCACCCCTGCCCACTTTGACAACCTAGGATGGCTTAGAGTAGACGACAGAGTACAGCAACTTGCAATGGGCCTGGTCAACAAGATACACTATACGACTAAGGTACCCATGTACATGTCAAAATACTTCCCAAAGGTCAGTGAATACCACGATCACAACACCAGAGGGAGCTCCACAAATCATGTTAAACCCAGATTCGGCTCAAACAAGGGACTAAACACGGTTCGCAATTATGCCACATCGATGTGGAACGCCCTACCCAAAGCTGTAAAGCAGGGGTCAGCAACCTTAGGCACGAGTGCCACCATTGGTACACATTATCTAAACCAACATGGCACACTAGCAAATGTGTAAGAGGAACCTTTTTGGAAATGTTGAGTTACCTCCCCATGCAGTTACCTCTTTCACAGCCATTGGCAGTTGCACAGCCTGTTATTTATGGTAGTGTAGGTTGACTGATATACCAGGGATATTTCATGGTCAGAGCCAATGAGAAGGGTCAGTCTGTTGTTGTTTGCCGAACATTGAGTGTTAAACGCCATTTTGAGACCAAACATGAGAACTTTAAAGGATGAGGCAGACAAGGCTGAATGTGTCCAGGTATGGCAAGCAAGCATCTCATAAAGACGGCAGCATTCTCTTATATATTTATGAGAGGAAAATGGTTATTAAAACTATTGCTATGCACGTTGCCTATATGGATGGAATAGAATTACAGATCTGTTGGAGATTTACATTGTGATGTGGTGTCATAATTAACCTTAACATTGATATGGCACACTGGTTAACAAGAACATTTTAAAATGGCACTTTGTATCAAAAAGGTTGCTGATCCCTGCTGTAAAGGAATGTGAATCACTACCCACTTTCAAAACCACTCTCAAAGAGCAACTACGGGAGACTGCAATTCGAAACTGGACCCTGTAAATGTCCTAACCCAACCCCCTCCAATGTACAGTAAATGACCAAGTATGGTTTCGTCAATATTCCAATGTACAGTTTTGCTTGTACAGTTGTACAGTGTACTTAGTATAATAGTAGTAGTAAAGTATAATTTCTGGGTACTTTTTACACCCCTGTTTATGATGAATTGAAAATGGGGGACCCTGATGTAAACAAGACAAACGTCTTTCTCTGGTCTGCATCCCCTTAACAATTGTATGTATTGAGCTGTTTTGATTGATTGATTGAAAACTTTATTAACAGATTGCAGAATGGGTACAATACAGTACAGCTCAATACACACAATTGTTAAGGGGATGCAGACCAGAGAAAGTCTTTCGTCTTGTTTACATCAGGGTCCCCATACATGACATACAGATAGACAGTAGGCCTACTGCTACATCTATGTACTGTACTGTACCCATTCTGCAATCTGTTAATAAAGTTTTCAATCAATTCAATCAATCAAACATGTATATATTCCCTCCCCGCCGTATGTATATTTCTCTCCCACCCACCCACCCCCTCCTAATGTACAGTCCCATCCCCATCATATGTATATACTCTGTCAGGATCTAGGGGTAACAGTACTGTATATTTGAATACCGGTTATGTCACAATTTACAAATGTATCAGTACTAAATACCTATATGTCCCTAATACCCTATGCCATAAATGTCATGTATGTTGTGTATGTCATAAATGTCTATATGAATTGAAAATGGGGGACCCTGATGGAATGAATGAATGAATGAATGAATGAATGAATGAATGAATGAATGAATGAAAACTTTATTTAACAGATTGCAGAATGGGTACAATACAGTACGGCTCAATACATACAATTGTTAAGGGGATGCAGACCTGAGAAAGACGTTTGTCTTGGAAACAAGACAAACGTCTTTCTCAGGTCTGCATCCCCTTAACAATTGTATGTATTGAGCCGTACTGTATTGTACCCATTCTGCAATCTGTTAAATAAAGTTTTCATTCATTCATTCATTCACAACTCTCAAAGCCAACGTAGAGTAGAAAAGATCGCTCCTGTGAATTAGAAAAGCCAGCCCCGCCCCCAGCCTAGTGAATGAGAAAAGCCTGCCCCTAGTGGAGCAGGACAGTCCCTACACAGTACAGTACACAAAATGATCTAACTCCTACTGCGTGTTGGTCAGGACTCCCTGGAAGAAGAGATCCTGTATCTCAATGGGACATTCCTGGATAAATGAAGGATAAAAAAAAAAAAAGCACAATCTCCGGGGTCTCATACAGAACCAAGCATTTCACTGTAATGTACATGTACCTTATGTGACAACTAAAACAAAAGTTGAATAATCTGACTGCATCTGATCACCTGCAGTGAAGTCCACGACCACAACACCAGAGGGAAATCATGTTCAACCCAGATTCGGCTCAAACAAGGGACTAAACATGTTTCACAATTATGCCACAATTATGTGGAACACCCTACCCACAGCCGTAAAATAATCGGAATCCATTCCCTACCCTCCTTCAAAACAGCTCTCAAAGAGCACCTACGGGTCGCTGCAATTAGAAACTGGCACCCTGGTAAATGTCCAAATGACATAACATGATACTAAATAACATACTAAAAGTCGACCAAAAACGACCCCCCCGAAAGCCGCCATTTCCAAGATGGCGTCCCAGATGGCGGTGGAGATATTAAAATGGCTATATCTCAAATTGAGAATATGGTGCAAAGGATTTCTCAACTGATTCTGGTACCTCTGGGCATGTTCACTAACATACTAAAAATCTAGGAAAATACACCTTCCAGAAAGGCTTAATTTTCAAGATGGCGTCCAAAATGGCGGCAGACCAAGCTTAAAATGGCTATATATCTCAATAGAAAAATATATATAACTATGATTTTTCACTTGATTCTGGTACCTCTAGACATGCTTGTGAACATACTAAAAATCTAGGAAAATACACCTTCCGGAAAGGCATCATTTTCAAGATGGCGTCCAAACTGGCGCCCAGGAGCTTAAAATTACTATACAAATACAAATAGCTTACTAAAAAAGGTGTTTGCACTCTCCAGCTCTCAAGCTAGCATAGTTGAAGCCTTCTTTTTGACCATTATAGTTGTTATAGTTAGAGGTGTTTGCACTCTCCAGCTCCCAAACTACCATCGTTGAAGCCTTCTTTTTCTGAATCAGTTTGTAACAAGATGGTTGATCTGCTTTGGGAGTTATCGTTCAATTTCAAACAGCCTGCACCTGGTTGGCAGGGGATGATGCACATTATTCATAAGGGAGATGAACATCCAGGGCAGTCTTCAGTGAGATACTTACCAATGATAGACATGTACTCCGGAGACAAAACATGCATTCTGTCAACACTGGAGTTCATTTGTGGTCTGGCATCCAAACACCACCTTGCCCCAGTAGTTACATTTGACCAACCCCTATATTGGAAAGCAGCAGAGATAATCCTAGATTCACCACAGTGCAGTCACCTCAAGTCCTTTGTCCTGCTCCTAGGAGGATTTCACACATTTATGAATTTGCTAGGAGCAATTGGTACACTGATGGACGGTACAGGACTTAAGGACATTCTAGGGGTAGTCTATGGGGAGAACTCAGTAGCCCATATGATGACAGGCAAATCAGTTCAGAGAGCATTCCGTGGCCATCTTCTGGTTGACAAATGTCTTAACCGCATGATAATATCAGAAATGGTAGATGATAGTCATGAATTTGCAGCAATGGTTGAACAGTCTGAAGTAATGTATACCTCCATAGTTAAGGGTGAAATGCCATTGGAAACAGTGTTCACATCAGAGACCCTCATTACAATAAATGAAGAGCTGGGAAAAAGGAAGATGGAACTGTGTGCTAGATCCAAAACTAGTCAGTTGTGGCTAAATTACCAACACATGTTAGAAGTTGCTAGGTCACTGATAACAGCAGATCGCACAGGTTCCTGGCTTTTGCACCTACGCGCTGTTTCTGAATGCATGCCGATATTCGCTGCGGCTGGGCATTACAATTACTTGAAATCGGCACACTTTTATGTCCAAGAGATGAGTCAGCTTCACATCAACCACCCAGATGTCTTCAGACAATTTGAAAAGGGTTTTCATGTTATCCGTCGCAGCAGCCAATCATGGGCAGGCCTCAGCTCAGATCTTGTAATCGAAACAACATTGATGAACTGATGAACCTAAACTGCACCTCGTCCATTTATGCCTTGCACTATATAGTATTGTATATTAGTACACTGCACAGTATTGTATATTGTATGGTAACTACGTCTACGAACATTGTACATATGTCTAAACTGAACACTGTGACCTCTTTTTTTACTTCTAATTTTTACTATGTTTGTATTTCATACTTATCTTGTCATGCACAGTCTCTGGAGCGCAACAGTAAGAAGCATTTTGTACAAAAGTATTCTGTACTTCTGTATGACAACTATTAAAGAAACTTGAAACTTGAAACTTGAGGTCATTGAAGACTACAGGAGGGATGACACATGGAAGTGGAATGACCGACAATCAGAGATCCCTTTGGACAATGTCAAAGGGCATAACATCAGAGTATAACACCGCAATGCAGGAGTTCTCAAACCAGACATACACAACATCAGAACAGCACAAGGATTCAACAGAGGCATGGATGAAAAGGGATGCTGCTGACCTGGAGAAGATCACTTCAAAACTTGCTATATGTTCACCTTTCTCTCCAGACTCTTCTTTAAGGAATGTTGTTACAGGTGTTGTCGCTGAGGATGGAGTGAACGTGCATGATTATGAGTATGACTCTGTTGGACGCAACATCATGCACAAAATGATCGGACAGCCGGCATTCACATTTTCATTTAGTAGAAAGGATAAAGCCATAACCCTTGGACAAAAATCGTCTATCAAGGTTGCTCCTGATCGAATCATTGATTCTGCACTTCTTTTTCAACGTTTCCTTATTGTCTCCCAAACTGGAGAGCTGTCATTGGAGGAGGTTATGCGTTACGAACTCAGTCCTTTCCCTCCTGCCCTCTTTGAAGCCGGAAACGTCTTCCGCAAAGCTGATAAACCACAACTAGCGCACGCGATCTGTGATCATGCAAGTGATGCAATCCTAGATTCTGTACCAGAAACGGAGCATTATGTTCTTGATGGTGGTTCACTCCTTCACCGAATACAATGGAAGCACGGACAAAGCTATAGTAAAATTGCACAGTCATATGCAGACTTCACCATCCAACATTATGGCTCAGCTACAACCATTGTGTTTGATGGCTATGAGGATGGGCCATCCATTAAAGACAACACACATCAAAGAAGAGGAAACAATATTCATCCCATTGTCAACTTCACTGCTGAGACAGAGTTCTCAGGTAAGAAGGAGGAGTTCCTGACAAGAGATCTGAATAAACAGAAACTGATCCACATGATAAGTGATGAACTGAAAGAACGGGATTGCACTGTGGTCAATTCACTTGGAGATGCTGATGTAGACATAGTAAGGGCCGCAGTGGGATCATCTCTTCTTCACACCACGACGCTGATTGGAGAAGATACTGATCTCCTCGTCTTACTTCTTTACTATGCACAGAGAGATAGCAAGGGCCTTTATTTCAGATCAGACAAGTCGAAAGCTGATGGCAGTTTTTTTTTTTTTTTTTTTTTTTTTATTGCAAAACAAAAAATATTAAAAGTCAGTACTCAACACACAATGCATAATGAAACTAACAATCAAGGTGGCTAAAATGACATGCAAGTACAGAAACAGAAAACAAACAAAAAAGTCTATAATAATATTTTACCGTATACAGTATATATCCAACGAAATTACCAATTATACCAATGCCTTATACAGGATATACCCCTAATACCTATTTTCTAAAACCCTACACACATATGCTCCAGCTCGAACCCCCCCCTCCCGGACCCCTCCTTGGATAGTACCTCCATTATCCCTCACTCCTAACCAGACACTACCATTATAAGCTAGCTTTTATTCTCTCCACCACTTCTAACCACATTGACATTTTGGATTCGTTGAGACCCAGAATTCTTGCTGTAGATATTTCTTGATAAATCACATCGAGATATGTAAGAAACCAAACCTTCCGGCACATTTTTTCTGGTTGAATGAAGCTGATGGCAGTTTTAAAGTGTACGCCATAAACCATTTGAAAGAAGTACTCGGACAGGATGTGTGTTCTCAGTTGCTGTTCATCCATGCTGTGACTGGCTATGACACAACTTCCCGGATCTTCGGAGTTGGCAAAAAGACAGCATTCCAAAAACTTGTAAAAGGGGATCCTGTGATAAAGAAATACGCAAAAAATTTAATCTCACAGAGCTTTTTCACAAACAGTTAGAGCTATGTTTGAAGTCTCACAGTGTTCCATTAGACAGACCAATTGAACACCACAGATACCACAAATTATTCTACGCAAGAGAGACATCGAGAGGTTTTGTTTCAGAATTGTATCATCAATTACTAACGTCCTCGTATGAAACCCTCCAACTTGACTCTGTCTGGAGGAGGGATATACCAGACCTGGAAAATGACTTTGATTGGCAAGGAGCCTGGGCAAATGTCCGACTTACATCAAGGAACCCGGATCATCAACAAATCAATCTTAACTATATTCACAGGACATACTTGACTCCTATAAGACTGTGCCGAATGGGGCTTAAACAAGATTCCAAATCACCCAATGTGCAAATGGGGACGAAGGGACATTTATGCACATGTATTGGGACTGCTCACCAGTTAAGGCATTCTGGAAAGATGTGACCCAACAAATATCAAAACTCGTATCTTAGAATATACCTGTACACCCCTCGGTATTATTATTGAATGATGTTTTTGAGTTTGCAGTGAATCCACAGCTAAAGAGATTGGTTTTATCGGGTATCACAGTAGCCAAAAAGCTGATCGCATCACGCTGGTTTCAACCGGAAAAAATGTGCCGTAAAGTTTGGTTTCTTACATATCTCGATGTAATTTACCATGAAATATCTACAGCAAGAATTCTGGGTCTCAATGAATCCAAAATGTCAATGTGGTTAGAAGTGGTGGAGAGAATAAAAGCTAGCTTATAATGGTAGTGTCTGGTTAGGTGCGAGGGATAGTGGAGGTACTTCTCAAGGTGGGGTCCGGGAGGGGGGGGTTCGAGCTGAGCATATGTGTGTAGTTTTTTTTTAGATAACAGGTATTAGGGGTATATCTTATATAAGACAACTAACTAAAATGTGATCTCATTGGATGTGCCCTGACAATTAATGCTTGTATATCTTATCGTGTGTTGTCATGTTTGTTTATATGTTTGTTTAAAAAATAATAAACAAATAAAATACAAAAAGGGGATCCTGTCCTTCAGGCTTGTGCCAATGCATTCACTGTACCAAACCAGACAACAGATGTGATCGATGACCTTGGGTGCCAAGCAATGGCTGTCTTTTTTGGTGGAAAGTGCACAGATTCGCTTGCAAAAATGAGATATAACATTTTCAGCAAGAAGGTTGTCTCAGCTTCATCAACGGTAACGCCTGAACGTCTACCACCAACTGAATCTGCTACCAAATTCCACTGTCGTAGAGCATACTACCAGGTCATGGTCTGGATGGGAACAGATGATGGTATAGATGCTCTAGACTGGGGCTGGAACCTGCAGGACAATAGATTTGTCCCACTCATGTCAACAATGAATGCTGCTCCAGACAGTCTCTTGAAGGTCATTCATTGTAACTGTACCACTGCCTGCAAGACACTTCGCTGCTCATGCAGAAAATATGGACTACCTTGTACTACTGTCTGTGGACCATGTCAACTTCATGAATGTGACAATCCACATAACAAGTTTCTCCCAGAGGATCCTGAAGATGATGATGAGTAGGCCTAAAGACCACAATAAGTGGGTCATTTATTTTGTGTTCAACACCAAAGCCAGCTTTCTAGGTTGAATATAATAACCAATTTTAATTTGAGCCAAAATAAGCTACAGGCAGCCATTTTGATGATGCAAATGATGCATTCCTAGCAGATATATTTAGCTAGATATGTTGCTCGTTATTAATGTATAGAGGTGCCAGAATCAGTTTATAAATCCTTTAGAAATGTTTTCCCATTTGAGATACAGGCATTCTAAGCTCCCAGTCGTAATTTTTGGACACCATTTTGAAAATTAAGCCTCTTCGGAAGGTGTATTTCCCTAAAACTTTAGTATGTTCCTAAGTATGTCTAGGGGTACTTGGGGTACCAGAATCAAATGACAAAATCATTTATATAATTTTTATATTGACATTGTAGTGATGTTAATTGTACATAATTCACCCACGGAACTATTGTTAGGAACAAGAGTTCCGCCCGAACATTATATGAGGTGGCACTACCTGCCACCACAAGTGAGTCGACTGCAAGCAACATAGCAGTAGCATGTTGTGTTTGTCTCACAAATAAATGCTGTTCGCTCTACCTCGAGCTACCGTCTCCGACTCCCATCTCTCGGCACTACACTGGTGACCCCGACATTGGTCTCGCTGAAGTATCAGGGACCGAACCGAACATGGCAAACGATGCCGTTATTCTTCAATTGCCGGAGTTTTGGGAGCATTCTGCTGCGGCGTGGTTCGCTCAAACAGAGGCGCAGTTCGCCCTACGAGGGGTTGACGACGACGCCGCGAGATATTACCACGTCGTCTCGAGCCTCGGGAGCACTACAGCGGCGAGGACGGTAGGCATCATAACAGCTCCGCCTGCCCGGAATAAATATGAGGCGTTTAAGACGCACCTACTCAGAATATTCGAGTTGTCACAGTCAGAGCGGGCCCGACGCTTGCTGGCTATACAAGGCTTGGGGGACAGCAAACCTTCGGAGCACATGGAGATGATGTTAAACCTGCTGGGTGCAGAACGGCCTGATTTCCTGTTTATCGAACTGTTTCTCAGGCACATGCCGCCACACGTGCAAACGGCACTTGCCAATACAGCGACTACTGATCCCCGTGCTTTGGCAGAGGAGGCAGACCGCTTCTACCTGGCCACTCGACACTTTGCCCCAGGGCTAATAGCCTCGACTCGCGGTTACACGCCGCAGGGGGGAGGGGCGAGGAAGAACAGGAGCAGCGCTGCCGCAGGCATGTGTTATTACCACGCGCGTTTCGGCGCGAGGGCGGCAAGATGCCGTTCCCCTTGCACTTTCGTCATAACGCATAAACGCAGACACCTGCGCCCAGTAGCAGCGGTGAGCGCAGGTATGTCGAACCGGCTGCTTTTCATTAGAGACACACTCTCCGGTTGCAAATTCCTCTGCGACACCGGAGCTCAGAGGAGCGTCCTGCCAGCTACAAAAGAGGACACCGCCGGCGATGATAGAGGTCCACGCCTGACGACCGCCAACGATACCCCTATCCGCACCTACGGTACAAGGACCGTGGAACTGTGTTTTGGGGGCCAGCGGTTCACATGGGACTGCATCACGGCCGACATTTCGTTCCCACTACTCGGGGCAGATTTCCTGGGTGCACACGGGCTCCTTGTGGACATTAGACATGGCCGCCTAATAAACGCGCAGACACAGGCTTCGTTGGCATGTGTCCGCGATGAGGCGACATACGGCGGACTTCTTACAGCTTTCACCGACCACAAACCCCTCACGTTTTCTGAGTCAAGGGTAGCGGAGCCATGGTCGGCACGACAACAGCTCACGTACGATTCCGAGTGCGCCGCGAGACACGTCGCCGAGAAGCCCAACGTCGTCATCGGAGCTGTACAGCCGGACCTCGACTACGTCAACAGGGGCTCGGAACAGGCCTCCGACCATGACATCCAGGCCCTCGGGACTGCAGATTCCAGTCTACGCCTGGAGGACGTCGCGATTGGTCACTCGGGTCCGACGCTGCTGAATGACCTATCCACCGGACACCCTAGCCCACAGGCCCCTGAGGACTGGCGAAGGCTCGCCTTTGAGATGGGGTACAACCACCACAAGATTGAACCCGCCCACGTAGACATTTCCCAGCCCTTAGAGCTGGCCCTCTCCCCCCGCCGAGGCCGTCCGCCGCTACCGCGGGACCCGCCAACGACGGAGCCGCCGTTGGCCTCGTCGACGTCTGTGCCCCCGGGTGTCGGGGAGGACGCGGGCGCTTGCGCCGCCCCTACCTCCCCGCCCCTGGCTTTCCGCACTCACCGTGGCCGGTTCATGCCCCCGGGCGCCGTGGAGGGCGAAATCGCTTGCACCGCGCCCCCGGTTGTCCGCTCACGCCGCGGCCGGGTCGTTGTCTCTCCCCGCCGTGGAGATTTTGACCATGGATGAATTCTGGGGGGGCTTGTGTAGTGATGTTAATTGTACATAATTCACCCACGGAACTATTGTTAGGAACAAGAGTTCCGCCCCCCCACATTATATGAGGTGGCACTACCTGCCACCACAAGTGAGTCGACTGCAAGCAACATAGCAGTAGCATGTTGTGTTTGTCTCACAAATAAATGCTGTTCGCTCTACCTCGAGCTACCGTCTCCGACTCCCATCTCTCGGCACTACAACATATATATAGCCATTTTAAGCTTGGCCAGCCGCAATTTTGGACGCCATCTTGAAAATGAAGCCTTTCTGGAAGGTGTATTTTCCTAGATTTTTAGTATGTTAGTGAGCATGCCCAGAGGTACCAGAATCAGTTGAGAAATCCTTTGCACCATTTTCTTAATTTGAGATATAGCCATTTTAATCGCCCCGGCGCCATCTGGGACGCCATCTTGGAAATGACGGCTTTCGGAGGGGTCGATTTTGGTCGACTTTTAGTATGTTATTTAGCACGCCCAATACTACCAGAATCCATTGAAAAACCTTTTGTATAAATTTTTTTGGGGTTAAACCATATATTGACTCGCCTATTAACAATTGTGTGTATTGAGCTAGAATAGAAGTACTGTATTGTACCCATTCTGCAATCTGTTAAAAAGTTTTCAATCAATCAATCAGAGCCCCCCCCCCCCCCCCCTCATCCGCATGCGCAGTAGTGCAAAACCAGGTCCACGCCACGGAGCCCCGCCTCAAGCCTAGTCCACGCCACGAAGCCCCGCCCAGACGTTGGGCTCTGTGGCTCTGCAGATATACCCTAGGGACGTCGTCGCCGACACAGAATAAACGTTACAAGAAGAGCGTGTTGACAGCAGCTCCCGGTGTCGTCGGTAGGTACGGTAGCTAGCTAACATATATATATATATTTAACGATGTCAACCCCGGCGAGGCGGCGGCTTATGAGAGATTTTAAAAGGTGAGTTTGTTTTTCTCTCTCCGGGAATTGAACGCTGCTGGCAGCGGGGTGTGTGTGTGTGGTCAGACGGGTTAGCTTAGGGAGCTAACTATCGTTATTACCCTGTTGTTGGCTGAAACTCTAGTTGTGTGGTCAACAACATCGTTATTATTGTCTCTTATTTTCAACCCCTAACGTTAATTATACACAACTAACCCGTTATCTATATTATCCTCGATGTAACGTGACTATTAGAAGCGCGTTATCTTTCATATTAGCTGATGATGATGTGTTCTTCCTATTAGCCACCTAAGCTAACTTAGCTAGCGTTAGCTAGTACCGACTAAGATGAGCGTGTTAGCATAAATACAGCCTCTAGTCTGTGCCCCCTTCAATTAACGTTAACACCGGTGGTTACTACGTTACTACCTCATGTATCTGGTTGCGATTAGTCTGTTGGCTTGGCTACCTTGTGGTTTACACGGGTTACACGCTAGATGGAAATGTATAGATGTAGCAGTACTGTCTATCTGTATGTCGTGTGTGTCATATATGTTATGAATTGAAAATGGGGGACCCTGATGTAAACAAGACGAAAGTCTTTCTCTGGTCTGCACTCCCTTAACAATTGTGTCTATTGAGCTGTACTGTACTGTACCCATTCTGCAATCTGTTAATAAAGTTTTCAATCAGTCTAGATGTTGATAGTGGTTGGTACCACTACCACTGTGTCTAATGTTACAGCATCTATATCAAGTTGTCTCCCCCTGCCTTGCTCTCTTGGTTCTAGTTTTTAAAGAGACAACTTGTTCGTCTTGTTCGTAAACATAGAGACTGCCAGAGGAGGAGTAACATCACATGAAATACAGTGCAAGGGGTCTCGGATAAAAGTCGCAAGCATCATCAATCAGGTCGATGGTTTTTCAGATTATTTCATGAGGTCTGGCATCAAACGCTGTATGGGAAGGACGTGACGTTTCACGGAGGAGGCCCAATTGGTATACAAACCTAAAGCAATGGGTAGCCCCACCACCAAAAACAACACATTGATTGATTGAAAACATTATTAACAGATTGCAGAATGGGTACAACACAGTACCGCTCAATACACACTTTTTTTTTTTTTGTATTTTATTTTTTTATTATTTTTTAAACAAACATGACAACACACGATAAGATATACAAGCATTAGTTGACAGTGCACATCCAATGAAATCACATTTTAGTTAATTGTCATATATAGGATATACCCTTAATACCTGTTATCTAAAAACCTACACACTTATAGGGATGGGAATTGATAGGATTTTATCGATACGATTCCATTATCGATTCTGCTTATCGATTCGATTCTTTATCGATTCTCTTATCGATACCTGATCAATTTATAATTTAAATAAATAAATTGGAAATGCAACAGAACTAAGCTGGTTAGAATAACAACATGCAACTTGACATTTCTGATTGTCATTTATTGTTGAGCCCCCATGTCAGGGGCGACAGTGGCTCGGGAGGTAGAGCAGTCGTCTGGCAATCCGGAGGTTCCCGGTTCGATTCCCGCTCCTCCCGGGCAGCATGTCGATGTGTCCTTGAGCAAGACACTTAACGTTAGGTTATGTAGATAACCAAGTTCTGTTAGTTATGGTGCGCTCAGCACCAGTTGCATATATCTCGCTTCAGCATATATACACTGAATAATTTCACAAATGTACCTTTAAATGCCAGCATTCATCTGGCCACACCCCCATCCGCTTACCTATATAAGCAGGGATGGTGCCACACACTCATCTCCTTCCCAACAAATTTCATCACAATGAAAAATCAAGGGCCGCAGCGGCGTCCTGGTGCTGAGCGCACCATAACTAACAGAACTTGGTTATCTACATAACCTAACGTTCTGTTCCGTTATGGCTTCGCTCAGCACCAGTTGCATAACAGGAGCTGAGCGGGAGCCATAGCTTGACAAATACACCCCGCTGAGGCCCCCCACAGCCATCAGATCAGGGAGGGCCGAGCCCCCCCGACCCACCCTAATGGAGGGCACCCCCCCTATTGGTGGCTTCACGGGAGGGCAACGGACCCGACCGTGCGAAGAGGCACTCAAGCAACTCAACGCACAGGGTGAGCAGAGCGTGGCTTGACCCCACGACTACACACACGCACAACCCGCATGCCACCCGGGAACGAACGGAGGAACAACCTCGTTACTGCCCCCAGAATCACGGGGTCAAGGGCAAACCCAACCCCGTGGCAAGGCCGTAGCAGCGGAGCGCGAAGGAAGACCCAGACCCACCAAAAGGACTGGACTCCCTGGAATGGGGGCCCGGAGAAGTCCATGATGCCAGCATCAAGACTCCACCAGGTGGGCACGTAGTGCCCCGCCCCCCACATCGCCAGCGTATTCGGACAAAGGCCCCTCAGTTACTGCACCTGGTATTCCCAGGCGGAATCCCATCCAAGTACTAACCAGGCCAGAACCTGCTTAGCTTCCGAGATCGGACGAGATCGGGCGTGTTCAGGTTGGTATGGCCGTAAGCCGAGCGGGCCCTGTCCCCCCAATAGTACACCGCCTGGCACACTGACCCTGCAGAACAGGCAGTCAGCATGGCCGTAAGCACACAAAAAAGGTTAACCAACGGAAGCAGGCAGCGCACCGGGGAAAAACCAGGCAACAGGCTGTTAACCCTAGCCTGGAGACTGCGGACGAGACAGGCGCCAGAGGGGACAGCTGAACACAGCCGCCCCGGCGGAAGGGGCGTATGCTGGCGTTCAGGGGAGGAAACTAACTTTTTGGCTTACCAGCCAACTGGCGAGTATCTGATTTTTTTTACCAGCCAAACAGATTTTTTACCAGACAAAAAAAATCGCTAATTGTGATAATTACTTCTTTGTATGTCAAGCCGCGTCAATGTTGTGTATGCATCTGGGTAGGCACACTGTGCCTTTAAGACAGCACAGTGGTCTTACGACAGTGCTGTGAAGTACCGTCAAGTGTTGTGGTAACGTCAGTTGGGTTGGTGTGCTGTTGTGCACAGTGCACTGGTTGAGCTAGCCCCTTCCGTGACTGCAATGTGCAAGCCAGGGGCTTTTGAGCATGAAATAAAATGTCTAACCTTACGTCGTAGTCCGGTGCTTTTTTGGAAACATTATAGTCATAACAGATACACCTAGCTGGCTGCTTTGAGCACACGGGGCTAACGTTAGCTAGCAAGCAGCTATAGCTAAAACGCTAACTAGAAGCTAACCACTGTATACAGTTCCAGTAGACTAACATTACACCTCTGTGATTTAAATGTGTCCTTAGTAACTTATACTCGAGGGTTGTACTAGGGTTGGATGCAGTTCCCCGTTGGTCAGTCTGTCTGTTTTCCATCTTCTGCTGTGTTTAACGTTATCTGTTTGCGAGTGCTCCTGATGGCTAGCCTAGTACCGCGGGACTTTTATTATTATATGTCCGCGGGTTGGCCAGTACTGCGCAAACGTTTATTAAACATTATATGTTCGTGGGTGGTCTTGTGCAGTGCTCTCGTGGCACTGTAGTGTCAACTAAAGCGAACACTCAGAAGACGCGCACCGTTTGCCAGTGCAGTGATTGCAGAATGTTTAATTTTTTTGTATACTCGCCAGCAGGAGAGGAAAGTAACTTTTTGGCTTACCAGCCAACTGGCGGGTATCTGATTTTTTTTACCAGCCAAACGTAAAAAATACTAGCATTTGGCCAGTAAAGTGGCAGGCCTGTACAGTGCGACATATATCTCGCACGTGCTACAGCAACAGCGGTCTGTGCGATGAATGGATTTACTTCACTAGCACTGGTGCGATAGGGATTCGGTTCATATAGATACTCTTATTTTGAAAATCCTGTAGCGGGTCTCATTTCTGCCCACGCGCAGCTCCAGCTATAATAACTAGGCTCGACAGCTAGCAACATTCAGGTGCATATGATACTCTTATTTTGAAAAAACTCCGTGACAACTCGACGAGTCATATCCGCCCTATCCGTGCTTGCAAGCAGAGCAGCGTGTTGGTGCGCACTGCTGCTGCGACAGCAGTGCGCCTACACGTCCCGAAATAAGTCCGTGGTGTTTTTTTTTTCTCGCAACGGGTCAAATGCATCTACATGCTTTGCACCGTCGCCATTCCTTTATGCGCACATCGCCCGAAATTAACGTTTATGTACCATTACAATCACTACAACGTTAGCAAGCTAACAAGCTAATCCTGAGAGAGAGCCAGCAGACACAGCAGAGCCAGCAGACACAGTGTGGAAAGGGAAATGGGGGGGCACTCTCTCCCCTTCCCTGTGTGTGTGCGTGCGTGCGTTTGGAAAGACGATGAAGTCACTAGTCAGGACTCAGGACAGGAGTATATTATAGTAAACTGAGGATGGACAGATAATGTTGATATTCAAATATAAAAAAATTCGAGAGGAGTGGAAGTTTGAAGACAGACTAGACTACAATATGATGCGGGGGTGGTGAGTTGAAACAGTGTGTGTGAATGAATGAATGTAAACTTTATTTAACAGATTGCAGAATGGGTACAGTACAGTACGGCTCAATACACACAATTGTTAAGGGGATGCAGACCAGAGAAAGACGTTTGTCTTGTTTACATCAGGGTCCCCCATTGTGTGTGTGTGTCCCAACCGACCCCACTTCTATGTTTCAATAAATTATTTGCATTTAAAACTATTAACGCTGACTCATTCCTTCAGTCCACTCAAAATTATGCTAATATTCCTTATGTTGTTTATGATATTAATTGAAAATAGCATATGAGAGTATTACTATTATAGTAATAATAACACATGGCGATATACTAAATGACAGCCAAACATGGCACTGCAACTAAATAACACAAATACAATAGGCACATTTGTGACTGTTACAAATATAACACGTTTTATACTTGTGCTACAAGATTTTGGCCTGTGCTGCAAAACTATCAACCTCTGTAGCACCAGTGCTATGTGCAAAAAAAGTTAACGTACAGCCCTGAAAGTGGCCTAATTTCCTCCCCTGCTGGCGTTGTTGCATGACCAAGCCTCCATTTAAAAACCCCCACCCAGAGGGGTTGAGGCAGAGAAGGCTGACACGATTGGCAGACGTCATGAACGTGCAGGGGCACCCTCAACCGGTGAACCCGAGAGTTGACACTGCTCCAACACACCAGGGAATCAACCACCTTGGCGTTACCCAATGCGGTGGTTGTTCCTATAACCCCTCAAGAAAAAACTCCAAAACACACCTGCGGGTATACACCGGCTATACCGCAGTACAAGTGTCTCAGTTTTCAAAAAAGGGTTAACCCAGGCCTACGGGTCGACGAACATTACCTCGGACCGGGCCTGGCGATACGGGAAGCACAGGGTCACCAGAGGAGGTCAAAGACCACCCCAACAGGCCCCTCTTCGCCATGCGTGAGAGAGGAGCGAAAAATAATGGAGAACCAGCCCCTAAGCACACCGTACTTGGTATTCCCAGGCGGTCTCCCAACCAAGTACTAACCAGGACCAACCTGTGTAGCGGCCGAGATCCGACGAGATCGAGCGTGTACAGGTTGGCATGGCCGTAAGCCATTACGACAGTGCTGAGTAAAAACGTACCCAACCAGGGTCTCCATAGCGCTTAACCCTGTGACACCCGGACCGACCTGGCATTTTTCCCCCTGAAAAAAGCCCAAGTCCCTCAGGGTACCAGAACAGCAGATCTGCATCCCCGGCGGACAACGGGTTCAACTGATCCGGTCCAGCGTGACCAGAACCAGTCCCGTGCCCTAACCACGCCGACATGCCAACTCCAGGAGAAAGGGCAGATATGCGTGACGATCTTAACATGAAAAAGAAGGCGCCACCCAGACGTTCGGCCGAACCGCGCCTGGTGGCCCACCCCAAGGGCGTGAGACCCCTCTACATATGTTCAGATCCATTCCGTCATCATCCCCCAGACATGAACGAGAATCCGTCGAAAAACCAACCCAGGTCGTGGGATTTGGTCGTCGGAAGAGGAAAAACCCCCATCTCAGTTGCTTTATAAAAACGCCGTTTCAACCACAAGCAACCAAGGCGTGCCAGTCAGTCGCCTGTTTACAGCGAGCTAGCACTATACGTGCGTCGGGACACACCCCCATCAATGAACAGGCTATTTAGACCTGTCATTGAATCCCCAAGGCGCCCAGGGGAACGACAAGAGGGGTGTGACACTTCCTAACTCCAAAACTTTTTGAATAGAAAAGAAGGAAGCATCAACAGTATGTATCCCAGTCTACACAGCCAGGGGTAAAAATTGTTCACATTTTTACATCCCACCACCCCCCCATAGGAAGGAGACGGGGATCCCCAGAGAGACTTCCCACGCGAGCTGTACAGATTGAAAAGAATATATTGCACCTTGAGCCATGTAAAAAAATGGTTTTAGGGCTCTCCGGGGAAGAGGCACTGAACCCATACACACTCAATAATCGAATTGAATCGAATACATAAACAATAGAATAGGACCCTTCTAGTAGAGCCATATGAAATCCGTTTTATTATTTTCCAAATTCCATTTTATTTTTTCCCAAATTCCATTTTTTCCGTTTTAATATTTCAGAATTCTGTATTTTGCCTTTTATGCTCATTTTACCATCAGAAATAGTGTCTAATAAGTGGGAATGAATAAATGTCCACAATTGAATAAGATATAACAGTCCATTTAATGTTTTTAAGTGCTTCAACTCAGAAATACAGTTCAATTTTACACAATATTTTTCAATTAATATTGTGACAAAATAAAAATACATATTTCAAGTGTAAACAATAGATACAGCTAGCTACTACTGACATTATCACAATGACAATGTCAGTAACCTAGCTATATCTATTATATTGTGATGAAATATAGTAATGCATAATTTAGGCACCTTTAGTTTAGTTTATTTCGTTTATAAAGGACAGTGTATAATGGCAAACGTTTGCATTAAACAAATGGATGAGTGCACCAGATTTAGCAAGAAGCTATCATTTCCATCTATAGTCCTATGTACTGTAACGTTTCATAGCTATTTAAGTTTATTTAGATTATAAAGGGCAGTGTATAATGACAATAGTTTGCATTAAACAAATGGATGGGTGCACTAGATTTAGCAAGAAGCTATCATTTCCATCTATAGTCCTATGTAATGTAACGTTTCATAGCTATTTAAGTTTATTTAGATTATAAAGGGCAGTGTATAATGACAATCGTTTGCATTAAACAAATTGATGGGTGCACCAGATTTAGCTAGAACTTCTAGAAGCTATCATTTCCATGGATAGTCCTATAACGTTACATAGCTATTTAAGTGTATTTAGTTTATAAAGGGCAGTCGTTTGCATTAAACAAATGGATGGGTGCACTAGATTTAGCTAGAAGCTAAACGTCCTAACGTCCTCACAATAGTGTCGCAAGTGTTTTTGCGGGTCCAGTCCACGAAACGTTGACAGAATTAGCAAAACACCTTATCACCGGAGGCATAAAAGTCATTAGGATACTGTTCTGCTCTGAATTGAGGGCTTATTGTGGAATAGTTTAGCTTCTTGACGATGTTAACACAAGCAGCCAGACGCTTGAGCACCGCGGCTGTGTTGTGTGTAACACGCTGTAGCGTCCCCGCCTCCCCGGTCGCGTGTACACCAAACGTTCCACCCAAAAACGAAATTTCAGTCCAGATTAGGCCAAATTCTGCAATATTCCACGTTTTGCAGTTGATTGAACCATTTTTATTGGTTAATTCCGCGATTCCGTCCGCGATTCCGTGAACGCGGATTTCATATGGCTCTACCTTCTAGAGGGTCCACTCACTTTGACAATCTGAGGAGGAAGGCTCTGTACTCCGATGGAGGCTCCCTCACATGGAAGAAGGAGTCCGAACTCACAGAAGGCCCGAATAGGCGCTTGGTGAGGAGGAGCCCTGACCACCCCCCTGAAACAGATCCATCACATGGACCTGAACAGCACACGGAAGTCCTACCAACAGAGACGCGCTCGGTGACGTACTCCATGGTGGGGGAATTCCTGCGGTGCACATGCCCAATATACCAGGCCGTGGGACCAGGAAACTCCCTCCCCCCCCCGTAACGTGCCGAACCGCCACGTGACGGGAACCTTGAAGGACAGGGGTGTACCCCTGACCGACAGAAACAAGGGGGAGACGAAAGGTTACCAGTTCACCCCTTTACGACCCCACACCCATGATACGATGTAATGACAAAAAAAGAATATGACACAGTCAGAAGCGTTTGACAGCCCCACACAGCGCATGAGCTAACCTGCTATCTGATTTTTACTAAGGAAAAAACACAGAATAGAGAGGGCTCTAAGAGCCCCGGTCCAACATACACATGTGCTTCTGTGGCCAGTCCAACCGAGTTGTAGGTCACATGACACACACAACCCATCATCACCTACAAAAAATGGCAAAAACACTCAACAGAGGAACACCGTTTTTCACAATGAGAGAATACATCATTCTCGATTAGTATCGGCCACAGGCCTTGCTAAGCACACACGACAGCGACCAAACCATATTTTCTTTTAGGAAAATAAAGTTTCTCCAGCAGTTTTAGCACAACCTCAGCAATCAAGCTAAGGGTTACATCGCATCCCTACCACACAAACGACGCAATTAGTGCACAACATGTCTGATAGGAGGATGAAAAAGTCCCCAGGGAACCGGGGGGAAACACAATCCTCTTATTTTACCCTCAATACGGCCAGTTAAAACAGGAAAACCTGTTAATATGTGAACACACTGTTCATTGTCATCACAGGCTGAGAAAAGAACATTCTTTTACTCACTTGTCACTAAGCATAGCTTCATAGGTTAGTTACCTTAGTTGTGAGTACACGGTACATAACAACACACATGATGTTACTCACACAACAACCAGATCATTATCACATCTGTAACAACAACCCGATTTGCACGGAGAAGCTAACTGCCAGTGACAAAAACAGCTCACACATAACCCGCGTCGTATCCTAAATGCACTGCAGCAACACACGTTTTGGGAAAAACATCGTTATTCACAATACATTTAGAAAAGTAAAACCAGAAGACGTGTTCTAAGGTCTGGTCAAACCTGGTCCTACCCGGAACGTAGATCAGCGAAGTGCAGTCACAGACACCGTAGGAACACAGCCGCTCCTGTGTTGTTCGAACTGGGCAGCGTCGCCGCTCCAACCCGCACTACAGTCCTCTTTGTTGACGCAACCTTGCCGTCCTGGCTCAGGGCAGGGTCGACGAAACATCCCCTGTCAAGGATGACGTCGTAGTCAAGAGTGTAAAACATGTTAAAATCAAAGCACGTTCAACAGAATAGCATCAAGCTAACGGCCGCTCCAACCGTTCGGGCGCTACTGCCCCTGCTCGCGAGACGCCGAGCTAACTGCGCACGCGACCAGAAGCGAGCTCACGGCGGCGCGCGAGAAGCTAAAGCTACCCCGCGCCAGGCCATGGCCTATAGCAGCAAGCTAACGTTACCTAGTGATCACGACATGCTAGCACCGCAGCTAACAGCTGACTGGCTAACAGTAGGCCCAACCTGAGCAGGCCATGCAGCGATCCCAGCAGGCTAACGCAGCACTAACAGCTGACTGGCTAACCGTAAGCTAAGCAGCTATCACCTGAACATGTATACAATGACATAACACTCACCCAGACAGGCCGCCGTTCTGAACCTCTCCTCACTTTTTTAGAGAAAAGAGAAACAAGATGTCCACACTGCTTTACAACGGTGATTTTACCAACACCCGACGGAATCAGCACAATATCCAGACCTTTCGGCAAATTTTTTCCGGTTGGAACCATCGTGATGCTATCAGCTTTTTAGCCACTGTGATACCCGATAAAACCAATCTCTTTAGCTGTGGATGTACTGCACACTCAAAAACATCATTCAGCAGTAATACAGAGGGGTGTACAGGTATATTCCAAGTTAAGAGATTTGATAATTGCTGGGTCACCTCTTTCCAGAATATCTTAACTGGTGGGCAGTCCCAGTACATGTGCATAAATGTCCCCTCGTCCCCATTTGTACATAAAGAGCATTTGGAGTCTTGTATAAGACCCATTTTTTTCAGTCTTATAGGAGTCAAGTATGTCCTGTGAATATAGTTAAGATTGATTTGTTGATGGTCCGGGTTCCTTGATGTGAGTCGAACATTTGCCCAGGCTTCTTGCCAATCAAAATCACTTTCCAGGTCTGGTATATCCCTCCTCCAGGTGGAGGGTTTCATATGAGGACATTAGTAATTGATGATAAAAATCTGAAACAAAACCTCTTGATGTCTCTCTTTCATAGAAGAATTTGTGGTATCTGTGGTGTTCAATTGGTTTCGTTAATGGAACACCTTGAGTCTTCAAACATAACTAACTGTAAGTAAAAAAAGATGTGTGGACTTGGTGAGATTAAATTTCTTCTGTATTTCTTCATAACTACAGAAACCCTGTTTGTTAAAAACATCCCCTAATGAGTGTATGCCTTGCTTTTCCCATATAGGGAATCTTATAGGTCGTTTTCCAATCAAGAGTGCATTGTTATTGAATAAGGGAGTATGATTGTGCCATTTATGTGGGTTAGGATATTTTTTGTGTGTTTCACGCCATATCCGGATCGCATGAGTAATTATGGGGCCAAATTTCCGTTCGCAATGCTTGATTGGTAGTTTAGTGCAGGGGTTCCCAAACTTTTCAGGCCAGGGCCCAGAAAATAAGGCGTCAGAGAGCCGCGGCCCAATGCACATCGTCGGGCTTTTTTTTTTTTTTTTGCCAGGCGACCGATATTTTAAGCCAAATATCACTTCAATCCTATTAAGTTAGTTCAAGTTAGTTATTCATTTATATGTGCTATTTATGAGAGGGCTAACTTGTTGCAAAATAATAATGATAATAATAATAGCCTCATTAAAATACTATTGTTGCTTCGGTTGTTTTCAGCGTTTTATGTGCATAATCTGTTATTTAGTTTGAAATGTTCGTTGAAATAAGTAGATTTTTCGTTTTTGTTTATTTATTAAGTTAATATAAAATCACATTTTAGAATACAATAGAATAGAATTTTAGAATACAACTAGAAACACTGTCCTGGCCTGCTTCTAAGTTCAGTGGCCTGACATTTTTTTTTATTTAAAAAAAAAAAAAAAAATTAAATCATCTCGCGGCCCACCTTTGGGTCGCGACCCCGACTTTGGGAACCACTGGTTTAGTGTATGCTATGTCCTTCAGTCTATGTGGGGCTACTATGTTTTCTTCTAATTTTCTCCAGGATACTAATGCTTGGGGATCAAACCATGTTGTCAATGGTCTTAATGTGTAAGCCTTAAAATAGTGGAAAAAATCTGGAAATGCCATGCCACCGTCTGCTTTATTTCTCTGTGCGGTGCATCTTTTTATACGTGGTGGTTTGTTATTCCAAATAAATTTGTATGTGGAGGAGTGTAATCTTTTCCAGTAACCCTCTGGAGGGGGTAACGGTAGCATTGAGCTGAAGAAGTTGATTCTAGGTAGTACGTCCATCTTAACTATTGATATCCGTGCCTGTACTGAGTTTTTAAGTTTTGCCCACCTATCAAGGTCGTCTTTGATTTTGTTTTGGATTTTTGTGTAATTGTGCTTCACCGTTTGTCTTATGGTGGGGAATATTTCCACTCCCAAACATCTAAAATGTTTTACCATAGGTATCTCTCCTGGGAGGGTTATATCTTTTTTTGCAGGGGCGTTAAGTGGAGGGAAAGCCGACTTCGGCCAATTTATCTTGAATCCCGATAAATCTCCAAAGTTCTCAATCAACTTGAGCAGATGAGGCAGTGTGGTGTTGGGGTTTTGCATGAACAGTATTACGTCGTCCGCATATAAACTAATTTTATGTTGTGTGCCCTTGATTACGATTGGTTCTATGGATTGGGATTGTCTTATATATTGTGCTAAAGGTTCTAATGATAGATCGAATAGTCCGGGACTAAGAGGGCAACCCTGTCTAGCTGAGCGTGATACCGGAAAGATTCCGGAGGTGATTATACCTGTTGTAATCATGGCCGATGGGTCTTTGTATACTACTTTAATCATATCAATGAAACCTTTACCTAACCACATCTTCTCTAATACTGCCCATAGATACGACCATTCCAGCCTGTCAAAAGCTTTCATTGCATCCAGGGACAGCATCGCCTTAGGTATGGTGTCGTTCTTGTCGGCATCTAGTACGTGCAGTATTCGTCTTATGTTATCAGTGATCAGGCGGCCTCTTATGAAGCCAGTTTGGTCCGGATGAACTAAAGACGTCATATGCTTTTGTAATCTGATGGCTAATACCTTAGAGCAGTGGTGCCCAACCAGTCGATCGCGATCGACAGGTAGATCGCGGGCTGATTTAAAGTAGATCTTGATTAATAAAATTTGATTATAAAAAAAAATAAAATTTGCCAAATCAACTCTTTCTCTCCTTGTTAACTACAACAAGCAATGCTGTTTGTTATTTAAGATGAGGTCGGACTCGGCACTGACAGATTTGTGTTCATTATGTCATTATGCTGCTTTTATAAAGCCTCAAATGACGGCTTACAATATACAATTTTGGCTGGTAGCTCTCAGCTAGGTGGTAAATTAAAAAGTAGATCTTGGTTCAAAAAAGGTTGGCCACCCCAGTTTGATATCGGTTCCGAGGAGGCTTAAGGGTCTGTAACTACCGCACTCGGTGGGGTCTTTGTCTTTTTTGAGAAGGACTGTTATGAGTGCAATATTGTCGTTCTTATGGAAGTTCCCCTCCTTGACTGAGTATAAGATCATATTTAGTAATAAGGGTCCAATTATGTCCCAACAAGAGAGGTACATTTCTGGTGGGATACCGTCTCTTCCAGGAGCCTTACCAGTTTGCATTTCGGATATGGCCTTCTTGAGTTCCTCTAGTGTGATCGGTGTTTCTAACTGTTTAGCGTCATCCTCTGAACATTTAGGGAGAATAATTTGATTAAGATATGTGTCCATTTTGTTTTGATCGAAGGTCGTTTCTGATTTATATAAGTTGGAGTAGAATTCTTTGAATGTCACGTTTATTTTTTCCGGGTCTGTTTCAAGTACTTGTTGTGCTCTAATGATAGTTATATCTGCAAATTTTGCATTAATTCTTAATCGCATCGCTAATACAGGGCTGTACGCTAAGCTTTTTCACTAGGGGCACACTTGCCCCTAAATGAGAAATTTAGGGGCAAAAAATATTTTTTAGGGGCAAATTTTTAAATAACAATTTTACCATTATTTATATCGATTGTTTTGATTTAAAAAAAAGAAAAAAAATTATATTTTTTTGAATAAAATATATATATTATATAATCATACTTGTAGTTGTATTATCTGCGAGACATCGCCACCACGCAACAAGTCAAAATGCTCGCTATATGCAACCAGCTCCACTGTCTGTGTATACTCGAGTAGCCTCCAGCTACGGCCAGGATTCTCCGGAGCTGCAGCTGGACCCTATACTGTAGCCTCCAGCTACGGCCAGGATTCTCCGGCGCTGCAGCTGGACCCTATTGACTATATTCAGTGTGCCCTCAGCTCGAATACGCATCGACTCAGTGTTATAACTTATAAGACATTGATATCAGGAGCTATCTGAACTATTTAGTTTAATGGGACGTTTCGTTTTGAACAGTAAGCTAACGCGAGCTATCATGCACTACTAGAGCTGCCGCGGTATTGATATTTTCCTTACCGCACGAATTTGCGCAATATTTCCTACCGCCGCGGTAATTACCGCACAGTGCGCACAAAAAAAAAAAAAAAGTTTGAATGCATTTTTCTTTTTTTAGTAGTCTACTCTTATAGCCTGCCTCTAGTCTAATGGCGCTTTTCCACTGCATATTACCTACTCGACTCGACCCGCTTTAGGCACCTGGTACTTCATTCCTTTTCCACTGCAGCCAGGTACTACTCCGTTTGGGGAATGGGGATGCAGGCGGGGCCGCCGCCGCTCGCTTGTGTACACTGAAAGCTCCGTGGGCATAGATGTCCGAGGGCTTGCAGCAAGCCAGAGTTTAACACAGTTTCAATCAATCAATCAATCAATAACAACATTAACCAGACTCTCGTTGCGTCTATTCTGCCAAAGCTAACGTTACCTCTCATTGTGTATTCTACCAAGCAAACCCGGGTTTAACGTTACCTCTCGTGTATATCGGATAACAACAACAAACTTAACACATCAGCGATCTTGTTGTGACACTAAACTCTCCGCTCGGTGGTAAATTGGGTTGATGTCGGTTTTGTTTCATCAATAAATAAGGCAGAATACACAGTGAATCCATTCTTTTTTGTTTATTGCACTTGGTTCTGTCGCAAACAAATCCTGAATGAAATGCATCCTTAGCGAGGCAGTAAAGATGGCGGCGTTCTGTTTTCGTTCAGAGGCGTCGAGTAGGGGGTATCTGCAGAGCCGCAGAGCCAGGCTGGACCAATAGGGTCGCTTGGAACCGAGTAGGGTATATCTGCAGAGCCGCAAGCCGCAAGCCAACTTTATTATTATGATAAAAAACAGCGGTGACGCGGTATTCAGCCTAACTCTGCGGTGAGCGTGATGCAACAGCGATACCGCGGTAATGCGGTTATCGCGGCAGCTCTATGCACTACTAGACTTGCTGGAGGATTTGTTGATATCAGTAGCTAGCCGGCTGGCAGTGTGTCCCACTAGAGACTAGTGTTTACAACAGCCACGGGTGCGGGAGGGAGGAGGAGCAGACGCCGCAGCTCTCTCCGTGTGTCTTGAGTTCAGTTCAGTTCGGCTCACTATAGGAGGTCGAACGCGTCGAAAATATGAAGCAATACTAACTTTACTTTTCTTCATAGCTAAATCAGACAGCCAGCCAGTCTATCAGAGTGAGTGCTCAGTCGATTGTTCCCGCTGATCATACCTCCTGAGTGCTCACTGCTCAGCTCGCGTGAGTGGCGTCATCACACGCCTTGGATAATTTAGGAGTGAAATGCGAATGCAAGGCTTGAAAGCACTGCTCGCAAGCCCGCCCCCAGATAATATTTACCAATCGCAACGGCCAATTAAAGGGGCAATTCGCGACCATCTCGTCGCACTGTACAGCCCTGTAATAGGTGACTAGGTTTAGAACCTTGGGAGTACTGCTGTTGTCTTGTGCTACGTATTTGTATTTCCGATTGTTGTCTGTATATGGCATTGATCTCTTTTTTTTAGTACCTTAACTTGATTTTCTAATCGAGTTGAGTTGTTGTATTGTAAAGAATTAAATAACGTTGAGTAAAGCGTTTCCAGTTCAGCCAGTTTTGTGCATCGATTCTTGCGCATTTTGGAGGAAAAGCTATCAGTGAAATCCTTGATCATTCCCTTTACCGACATCCATAATATTCTGGGGTCTTGCACCGAGTTTGCATTCTCCCGTAGGAATACTATAAGAGCTTCTTTGAGTTGTGTAATGTATTCCTTGTTATTAAGCAGCATCGAGTTAAATCGCCATCTTGGGGCTCGGGAAGATAGTATACCAAATGTTCCTTTTAGGAGTAAATAACAGTGATCTGATAGTGCATTGGGTATCATTTCCACTTCATAGTTATCAAATAGTCTCGGGGATGCAAAGACATAATCTATTCTGGATAATGTGTTATGTCTCGCAGATCGACAAGAGTACTTTCGGGTCGTGGGATTAAGTGATCGCCATAAGTCATTTACACCTGTAATCTTTGACCAATCCTTTAATGCATTAGATGAATTCTTTTGTTCGCTGGAAAAGGCGAGGTAAGATTTGTCCATCCTTGGATTCCAAATGGCATTAAAATCCGCACCTATTATAAATGAGTAATCGGGAAGGTCTAACATTGCTTTGGTTAGTGTAGTGAAGAAACCCTCTTCGTACAAATTTGGGGCGTATACCGCTGCCAACGCTATTTTCAAATCAAATCAAATTTATTTATAGGGCCCGACAACACACGTTAATGTCCCCATGGGCCGTACAGATCTTCTTTAAACAAGTCAAGAAGAAAACATAACAATAAGTCAAGAACAGAACAAGAACACCATAAGGTGCAAACATTTTTAGATGGATGCAAATAAATGAAAGAATGCAAGCACTCCCAGACATACCCCACGCGAAGGTAAGGAAAAACTCACTAAAACCTAACAATAGGGAAAAAAGCTCCACAGGCAGTGTGGAGGAGAGAAACCTTAGAAGGGCCATTCAAGGGGGGATCTCCCTTCTTAGATGTTGGTGATAGTAGTGTTGCAGACGGACAGTTGGTAAGCATGCACTCATGTGTGTAGTGGAACACAGATGAGTGCATGCAATAGCAACTGTACATTTTGAAAAATTAAAGATAGAGCTAATAGCGATAGCAACTGAACATTTTGAAAGATTAAAGATAGAGCTGATAGCAATCTATTTGAGGCACAGGGGCGGCGCAAAGAGGGTCACATCCTCCCCGTCTTAGTCAAGGGACATTTAACACTCCGGTCGTTGCTCAGGGACAGCCGGAGACAGGGAGATAGGGGGCGGCGCAGAGAGGGTCACGAACTCCCCGACATCATCGCGGGACATCCGGCACTCCGGTCACCACTACGAGACCTCCGGAGACAGGGGGGCACGCAGAAGGGGTCGCAACCTCCCGGCCTTCGTCACGGGACGTCCAACACTCCGGTCAACACTCCAGGACAGCAAGTCATAGGGAGACAGGGAGACGGGACAGGCGTTAGACAGCTCATGAGATTGTAGTAGGCGGACATAGCAATAGATACAAGTGGTAGGCATATATGTGAAAGGAGTAGATATATGAAGTAGGCGTATTATGTGAATAGAAATGGAAGTTTTCCTGTTCTTGTGTACAATCTTAGCTATAGTTATCCGACCATCTACATCAGACCATACTCCCTTTAATTCAATATTCAACTTACATCTAACGACTATGGCTACACCTCGAGTTCTCGTACCAAAAGAAGAGTGACTAATATTATGATATGTGTTGTCCGCTAACGTATCTATGTCTTTCTCTAGAATGTGCGTTTCGCTTAGCAGAGCAACGTCCACCTGTTCTTTTTTCATCAGTGTGAGCACGCTTTTGCGTTTGTGTTGGTTATTTATTCCCCCAGTGTTCCAGATCATTATATTCAAACTAGCCATAATCTATACATGTTGTTGTGTAGTTATTGGTAATGCTTCTGGAGTGCGAGGCAACAATAGATATACATCCAACTAGTGAGGTCCCGTTGAGAGCAGAGCTTAAAAACATACATATATACAAATAAAAATCCCCTTTCCCCCCCTCCCATCGAGAGTCGTACAAGATTGTGTCCCATAGACACATCCTACACTTATGACTCCCTCCCTTAGGCCAGGGGTTCCCAAACTTTTCAGGCCGGGGCCCAGAAAATAAGGTGTCAGAGAGCCACGGCCCAATGCACATCGTCTGGCTTTTTTTTTTTTTTTTTTTTTGCCAGGCGACCGATTTTTTAAGCCAAATATCACTTCAATCCTATTAAGTTAGTTCAAGTTAGTTATTCATTTATATGTGCTATTTATGAGAGGGCTAACTTGTTGCAGAATAATAATGATAATAATAATAGCCTCATTAAAATACTATTGTTGCTTCGGTTGTTTTCAGCGTTTTATGTGCATAATCTGTTATTTAGTTTGAAATGTTCGTTGAAATAAGTAGATTTTTCGTTTTTGTTTATTTATTAAGTTAATATAAAACCATATAGTCACATTTTAGAATACAATAGAATAGAATTTTAGAATACAACTAGAAACACTGTCCTGGCCTGCTTCTAAGTTCAGTGGCCTGACAAAAAAAAAAAAAAAAAAATATATATATATATATATATATATTTTTTTTTTTATTTATTTATTTTTTTTTATCATCTCGCGGCCCACTGCCTTAGGCCACCGGATTACCCAAATTGAGTTTTGTAATCCTATTCTTCCTATGCTAATTGCCATAGGATCTAAAACGTTCATTCTAATTCGATAGAATGTCGCTTTTGGTCTTGCGCCTTCCCATTAATGTCCTAACAATAGTTTGAAAAATGAAAAATATACCTTCATTAATATATTCATTTGAACCTTCTACTAACGTATGTAGGAAACATCAGAAAAAAGGAAAAGAGTGGAGATAAACACTAATACCTTAACACTTTGAGCGCCACGCCTGGTTTTCCTTTTTACCGGCTGAATGCCACCATCGGCGCCAATGTTAACGTTAATATCGCCTAATCTATGTTTTAAATTATGGCTATGTGTCTAATCTGCCCATCGCATTATCAAAGACTATTTTCCAGTCAGTGCTGTCAAGACAGATTGTTTTTTTATCGCATCGTTTCCGTTTCGGAGCAGTTAGAAACGCCCCCGTTTTTTGATATAAAAAACAGATCATTCTGGAGCATTCTATGAAAATCGTCTTTTAGTGGAATATTCCACAACGTTGATATTCGTCTGCCTTTTTATGAATCGTTTTCAAATAAACGCTAGATGATCAATATTATACGTGCAGTGCATGCAAGCACATTACGGCTGTGCACGGATAATCGCCTCGTTGATTTCCTCTCTGACTTTTACAGTGAAACCAAAAACATTTCACAAAACAGCCTATATCTTCATCAAACTTACTCTGATTATCCTAACACTGATAGGATATACCAGTTGGATGGTATCCAACTGGTATATTCCAATTCCTGATCACCTTCGAAAAAATCGATACGTGTATGGATCCAACGCGATACTGTAGAACTCCATGATCAGCGGGGATCTGAGGTTCCAGAATGAACTGTGGTAACCCCGGCTGGATCAGTGGACTGGATAATGTGGAGTACCGGATTTTTTCCCCCATTCATTTTCATTGAGTCCATTCCAAAATCACTTATGTCATCTGGGAGACGACAGGGGGCGCTTTTTTCCACAGTGATCGCCGGCGCCGCTCGGCTATACTCGGGTAGGCTCGGGTCATGCAATAATTTTTCAGATCGCTAAAAAAAAAAAAAAAATCAGAGAAATCTCGTGAGTGGCTTTCAACTAGGGGTGGACGGTATAAACGGTATATGGTATAAACGGTCATAGATAATAGATATGTGCGAACTGGAAAAAGTTATTTAGGAGGCTTCGTGCAGTGGGCGTGCCAGCCCCTACCGCACGCATGTAAACACGGGTCTAGTGGGACGGGACACGGGAGGACGGCTAGCTTAGCTACCGTTACAAAATGACCCAGTCAACGATTCACTTTTAGTTTAATACATGATGAGGCATTGTCTAACCGAACGGTATCTAGTCGGCCAGCTACCGATAGCTCCTGACATCAACAAACGCTCCACAAAGTCTAGTAGAGACGTGTGTGCTACCTGTTAGCTGTTAGCTCACGTTAACGCAAGTTAGTTCACCGTTCAAAACGAAATGTCCCATTGAACTAAATAATTCACTGAGGCGTTGTATTAACGTTATATATCCGGCTAGCAGTAGCTACAGATAGCTCCTGATATCAATGTCTTATAACACTGATTCGATGCGTATTCGAGCTGAGGGCTTGCTGAGCACAGTTAAAGCCCAACCTCTAGGTTAAACCCTACTGATCAATTATGGGTAGTTTACATCATTGGTATATAATTTCATTATTTATTTTTTTCCATTTGACACCGGAAATGCCACTCTGAAAGAGTTAAAAAGGTCCATGCACGAATAACATGCACGCGCGAATCAAAAAAGCTTATCAAACGCCGACGTCACAACAGGTGTGGCTTGCATATTAATGAGCCGAATCTAATGTTGCTTTTCCACTAAAATAAAGTACTCAGTTTGTCTCCGTGTGGGGAGGCAGGGCTGCTGGTGATCAGCATGAGAGCTCCAGAAATGACACGTGAAAAACTGCAGACCACTGATTGGTCAGAAGAGAGACACGGTGACGTCACTGTTTGGGGAGTCTGAACGAAAACAGAACGCCGCCATCTTTGATGTCTCGCGTAGGATGTCTTTTGTATGTTTGCAGCAAGAAACAAGTGCAATAAAAAAGGATACAGTCACTGTGTATTCTGCCTCATTTATTGATGAAACAAAACGGACATCAACACAATTTGCCACCGAGCGGAGAGTTTAGTCTGACAAAAAGATCGCTGATTAGTTACGCTTGTTGTTGGGGGTTAGGGACGTAACGTTAGTTAGCCTAATGCTAACGTTAGCAGATAGACACGAGAGGCTATCTGTGTAGAATAGACACAATGAGGTAACGTTAGCGTTAGCATAATAGACACAACGAGAGTCTGGTTAATGTTGTTATTGATTGATTGAATGAAAACTGTGTTTTACTCTGGCTTGCCAAGCTCATCATAGCCCCTTTCGTGACTGATGCACCGAGTGAAGCTTGTGGACTCTACAACAGCGGCGGCCGCAGGGCGCCGGAGCCCGCAGCGCTAGTTAGCTCATAGCTAGCTCATAGCTATCGTGTAACACTAGCCTTTGCGGGCTCGGGCGCCCTGCGGCTGCCGCCGCCGTCGCGTCCATGGGCCCCCCGGCAGGGCACCCGTGGGGACGGGTCGGGGTGTACAGAGAGGAGAGAACCATTTTGGGTCGGCCGTTCATGCCGGCCAGCAAGCCGGATGTCGGGATATGTTGTTAGCACAATAGCTACCAAGCTAAGCTATGTTATCTACTAACGTTATAAACACTATGTGTACAACGACACAATGATTTACATTATTACAAATATGGTAACGTGGTTGTGGCTTTTACAAATAGTGGTTAGCTTTAGAGATGGATGGATGGCTATAATCACGGAGCAATAGTGAGGTGAAACAGATACATTTCCATTCGGCTAGTAGTAGCAAGCATATATCTATGGTAGCAAGGCTCTCTGCCTGCCACTAGCTGTGTGACTCTCAGCGCCCCCTGGTGATCCCCCTGGTGACCAATACCTGTTGTGACGACATTACACGTGCACGTTATAAACCATTGATTAAAATATGCATGTGCATGTTGATTGTGTTGGGCAGACAAAATGTTTTGATAAAAACGCTAAAACTGGGTCAATTTCAATACTTATTTTTTCCCTTCTTCATGAAAGCCACTGTTGGCCTAGTCCACATTGTTTATTGAACAAAAATACAACGTGGAGGTTGACCTTTAAGTAACGTCATACCAATACAATAGGGTTCCAGGTGCAGCGCCGGAGAATCCTGGCCGTAGCTCTGCTCGAGGCTACTCGAGTATAGGTCCAGGTGCAGCTCCGGAGAATCCTGGCCGTAGCTGGAGGCTACTAGAGTACACACAGACAGTGGAGCTTGTTGCGTGGTGGCGATGTAATACAGATAATACAAGTACAAGTCTAATTATATAATATATATATTTTATAAAAAAAAAAATTATATAAAATAAATTTTTTTTAATCAAAAACGATGATACCGTGATATATACCGTTACGTCTATGCTTCAAATTATACCGTGATATAAATTTTAGACCATACTGTCCACCCCTACTTTCAACCACCTATAAAAAAACACGAGAAATCTCGTGAGTGGCACGGAAAGAGTTAAAATGAAAAAAGATAACAATGAAAGATAAAAAATAAAAAAGGAGTGAGAACTAAAATAAAACTCATCAGAGAAAAACAGATTAAATAAAATTGAAAAAAGAGAAAAAATAGAGACTTTTGGAGCTACATTGTGCAAATCTCTAAATCAGTGGAGTAATTATTTAAAATATTAGAATAACCTTGTTGTGCTTATACATTTAGATGTGGCTAATGTCTTTTTTTTTTTTTTTTTTTTTTTAGCCTTATTAAAGCCTAATTAAACTTCAGTCCTTGAATCTTATTCACACCGGATGTTAGTGTTAAATTTACAGGCCTTCGTTGAAGGGGTGCATTATATTGTTTTATATATATATATATATATATTTTTTTTTCTTTTCTTTTTTATGTTTAAAATAGTACACTCATTTGAGTAGTGGAAAAGGGGTAGGATTAAATAAGTATATACTTCTTCCTACTCCTTTTCGAACATGCAGATTGAGTTGTTTTTTCTTTTTTGTTATTGTTTGTTGTATTCATTGCATGTTCGAAATAAAGACTTCAAATCAAATCAAATATTCTAGAAGGTTGTAGAATACTAGTAAATATGTAAACACTGCTGTTATGATCCAGAATGATCTTCCTACCCAGGGGCATGACCTTCTAGTATTTTCCGGGATATTCCTTTGTGTCCCTGAGCAGTTGAGAGAGGAGCCCAGAATGTTCCAGAATATTCATAATGTCAATGTTGGATTATTGTCTCCACAGAGACCAGAAGACTGTAAATATAATGCCTTACGCGCCATATTAAACATCTTGTGCCTTATTGTTGCCAGCGTGCATATCATCTGTTACTTTTGTTGAGCCGTGGTAAAGTCATTCTAATAAAATTACTAAAATACAAAGAAATGGAGAGATGAGTAAGCTTATCTGATTCGAGCCAGTGTTGCGTCCTGCCCGGGGGGACCTGATCCATGTAGCTTCATGTAATCTTCGGCGGCTTTAGGCGTGCGTATTCCCTGTCTAATACCGTCTTTTCCCATGATCGATAATAGTGCCGGGTAGTTAAGAATTGGCCTGAGACCACTCTTGAACATTCTCTGCATCACATCCTTGTAGGGGAAACGCTGAGCGATGGCCTCCTTACATAGATCTTCATAGATAGCTATTGAATTTTCACCATATTTCAGTTTCCCCCTTTGATTGCGCGCTGCTCTAATGATGGCGTCTCTTATTACTGTCTTACGCAGGGTAACAATGATAACTCTCGGACCGTTACCTCTTTGGCCTCGTGTACCGACTCTGTAACATTGGTCCACTGTCGGCGCTGTGGGAAGGTTGTTATTACCTAAAATATCTACTAACACTGTTGGAAAGCTGTCGTCTGTGCATTTGACTGATTCATCCAGTCCCACGATGCGGATATTATTTCGCCTGTAGTAACGTTGTGTCTCGAGATGCCTCTCCATTGCTTTCTCCTCGACTTCTTGTATTTTCTTCCGACATTCTTCCTCCACCTGTTTTATCTCCGTCGATAATTCTGTTAATCCATCGTTGAGGTTCTTCTCGTTCACTTGGACCCTCTGTAATTTCTATCACCGTATTCTCCACTGCCGTGATTCGCCCGGCCTGTAAAGCGGCTGCTTCCATAACCAGTTCGAATTTAGCATCGATGTGTGCTTTGAATTCCTCGATAGCGACCATCTGTTCCTTCATCAGGATAGTCGGAGAGTTGAAGTCTGGGTGTGAAATTGCACTGCTTGTGTCAAATGATGTTGTGGGTGCAATGATGGACCCGATGAGTTTGTTGGAGATTATCTTTTCAAATTCCCCTGCTTTATCTTTTACGGTATTTTTACACGTCGTTACCGTTGTGTCGTCAACTGCTGTCTCCCTCTCGGGGCCAGTCGTCGTTGGTCCCGGTATATTCTCTACTATAGTCCCCCCATCGGGGCTAGTCTCCAACGGTACCGCTGCTGCGTCAGCTGTGCCCTTCGAACGTGTCAAAATCGACGCCGTTGGAGGGTTTTTCTTTCCACTCTTTTTCTTATCATTAGTATCCATGTTGAGTCTTTCTGTCTTTTGATATAGTTAGTAGAAGGTCTTATCAATACATACGATGTGGTTTAATCTCTTTTGGTATTGTTCAAATAAGGTTTTTAAACTAAATTAACGTTGACGGGAGCGGAGCTATAACCAAACGCGTATCGCTTCACATTGCGTTCAAACCGGAATACACACAATTGTTAAGGGGATGCAGACCAGAGAAAGACTTTCGTCTTGTTTACCAACCTAGATTTACCCTGAAGAACTGGTCCTACCCGAACCGTTCGTTATACAAGTATCACAGAGCCATTTCAAAGGTACTCACAGTTGCATGAGGGTTTCGAACAGACAAACGTTAGGGTTTGAAAGCTTGGCGTTGCTAATAAACATTTTAAGTAATTTTTATAAACTGGTCAACACAGCTTTATTTCCGGCATTGGCATTGGGTGCCTGATGCGCATGCGCTGTGTGATCATGTGTGTGTAAAGCTGTTTTGAGCAGTGTTGACCAGTTTATAAAAATGATTTTAAATGTTTAAATAGCAACGCCAAGCTTTCAAACCCTAACGTTTGTCTGTTCGAAACCCTTGTGCAACTGTGAGTACCTTTGAAATTTCTCTGTGATACTTGTATAACAAACGGTTCGGGTAGGACAAGTTCTTCAGGGTAAATCTAGGTTGGTTTCCCATTGAGGAGCAAGGGACTGTGGATTCACTCGGCCAAACCTTGTTGGCGTGCATCACAGTCACGAAAGGGGCTACCCCACCACCAAAAACAACACAAACGCCACCAAAAACAACACATGGGAATGGATACATGTGTTTTCTTTATTTAGTCTTTGGCTGAGCTTCGACTTAACCCTTTCACTGCCACACTACAGAAGGTTAACCCTTTACTATCACACTACAGACGGTTAATCTAATTGAGAGCAAATTAGTTTGAATATGGCCACCAGTGATGTCATCAGGGACATTGAATACCGTAATTCCTCTAATAGTAACCGGTATTCAATTAAAAACCGGGTCTCTATTAATGACCAGGTGCGCTGTTGAGCTAAGCAATTATAAGCCGGCCTCCTAATACAAGCCGGGTTTCATGTATATTAGAGGAATTACGGTATTTCCCTCAACGGATTTACCATAGGCAATATATTTTGTTATTGTTGTTATATGCTGGCCTGGCTGTGCAGTAAATACCATATAATGGTATGGTGTTAATGTTTACCAAGAGAGTAAGCCTACCTCAGAATTGTATAAAATGAAGTTATTATTATTATTATATCAGTATTGTGATTGCACTATTTTATTTTATTTAACTTTTTTTGGCCACCTGTAATTGCACTGTTTACTACCGTATTTCATACAGTACTTGGTTTCAATAAATGAACCCAGTACATTTTACTGGATTCAAACTGACACAAAATGTTGATTTATTCATTATGATCTGTTTGAAAATAGAAATATAGCCCTCTCTTTTATACATGCCTCCTCCTAATACAAGCCTGGTATCCGCTACAGTTGAAACAAATACAAGCCGGGGTTACTATTAGAGGAATTACGGTACTTGTGTTGTGTTAATTACAGCTCAATGAAATTATAAGGTAGCAGTCCCTATAAGGCTAAACGTATTGCTAGTTTTCATCTACATAATTTCATGGAGCTGTAATTAACACACAACACAAGGATTCAGTGTCTCCGATGACCATATTCAAAAAATAATTTACTCAATAACTGTCAAACTAAAGGAATGTGTGCAAAACTGTAGAGTTTTTGGATGTGTGAGATTATGTGCAAAGAAATCAGGATTGTTTCTTGGTGAAGTGCCCCTTTCTTGGTGAAGGAAGGAAGGGTGCGCTGCATTTACAACACGAGACAAAATGATGAAAATGTTTACATTTTGGTACTTCACCCTAGGGGTGGGCGATATATCGAGTATACTCGATGTATCGCGGATTGTTCTACCCGAGATGTAGTACTGTACTATATCGCGAACATCAAGTATTTAGTTTATATGGCGCCGCCCACGGCCGAGAGACACTCGCAGTGTTTTCCTCGAGAAGGGACGGCGGAGCTATAGGCTAACGTTAGTGTATTGGTCCAGAGTGTAGCAGGGACGGCGGAGCTATAGGCTAACGTTAGTGTAGTCAGGGCTGTACAGTGCGATATAATGTTGCGGTTGTAATTTCATTAGACAGACCAGCGCGGACCTTTAATAACATGTAATTTAATTGACACGAGCAATGAGCTAACGGTAGCTGCTAATCAAGGTATCCATTAGGATTATGCTAAGCTAACTAGCGATAGCTGCTAACCCTGGAAAACGGTCAAAGCGGACTCCACAAGACTAGTTCCATTCGTGAGGAAAGGGGGTGGGTTATATTGACAACGCTTGACAACAGAAGTTTAAACATAACTTCATATTTATTGGTTATTCGTTTCTGTATATCATTCAATTTCCATCTCCGTGTGTCTCCATCTCCATCTCTTCCTGTTTACATTCGAGTGTGACGTCATCACCTACGGCAGCTTAGACGATCAAAACGCGAACCTAGAACAAAACCCGAGGGGGGGGGCTGGCTCTCTTGTTCATTCTCGCTAGGGCTGGGCGATATGACCAAAAACGTTATTGCGATAAAATTATTTTCATATAATTCGATATCGATAATTATCGTCGATATAATGTCTGTCAAGTTTAATTAACTTCTTATGCTGCTGCGAATGTCTCGAGTCGAGTTGATGTCGTCATCAGTCCGCGCACGTTAGCAGTTAGCCGACAAGCGGAATATCTCATGACAATGTAATAAATATGACACTAAAATACTCTCTTCCGCCACAATATATTGAAACGACGTCCACTGTATACCCACACTACTATAAACGTGGCCTCAGAATTCACGCCACACACATACTCGCCACGTAAATATATAAAACATCGCCGTGCAAGCTAGTTATCCTAGCCAGCCTGTTGCTTCTAAGGTGTATTCCATGACAATGTGCTAATATGACACTAAAATACTCTCTTCCGCCACAATACATTGCAACGACGTCCACTGTATACCCACACTACTATAAACATGGCCTCAGAATTCACGCCACACACATACTCGGCACGTATATAGATAAAACATCGCCGTGCAAGCTAGTTATCCTAGCCAGCCTGTTGCTTCTAAGCGGTGTATTCCATGACAATGTGCTAAATATGACACTAAAATACTCTCTTCCGCCACAATATATTGAAACGACGTCCACTGTATACCCACACTACTATAAACGTGGCCTCAGAATTCACGCCACACACATACTCGGCACGTAAATATATAAAACATCGCCGTGCAAGCTAATTAGCCTAGCAAGCCTTGTTGTTGAGTGAGTCCTACCTCTGGGTCTCCTTCCGGGTCTCCTTCGCTCTCGGCCATCTCCTTCACCGATTGGTTGTTAGTGCGTGCTCATATCCAAGCTTGGAAAATCGATATATCGAAACTTTGCGACCACGTTTCATGTTTATTTCGAGGAAATAATTTATCGCGATAGTTATCGTTTTATCGCCCAGCCCTAATTCTCGCCCCCTCTCTCTCTCTCTCTCTCTCTCTCTCTCTCTCTCTCGCTCTCTCTCTACATTCAATGATTTAAAGTAGCCAAACGTTACAGACAGTATAAATACTAACTGGATAGTTGATGATATAAACATTTAATTTCATTATCTGAAATATTCTAAAATCATTAAGTCTGCTATAAGCCATTATACCTTTGTGTGTGATTATTATTTTCTCACAGTAGGGTGTGTATATATATATATACATATATATATATGTGTGTGTGTGTTTGGCTAAAGTGAATATAAAACACAGTACTGTGTAAAAGTCTTAGGCACCCAAGAGTTTTTATATAAATTGTCTTAGATTTTTTTATTAGTGTGTCAGTAGACTACTCTTAGTACATTTTCATTAAATTATTTTTTAAAGCATCTTCATGGTTTAATAATGCAAACATATGTTGCAGGGACTTATTATAATCATCATATTGGCGTGACTGTATGCATCAAAGGGTTAAATCAAGCATTTTTAAGTGATTTAGAGGAAATGTCAAAATATCGCGATATATATCGTGTATCGCGATATGGCCAAAAAATATCGCGATATCATTTAGAGGCCATATCGCCCAGCCCTACTTCACCCTGCTTTATAGTGTCCATTGACCGTTAACTGCTACAGTATCTGCAGCAATGTCATTCTCATTTCTACCAATCAACTGTCAGGAACCGGAATGACATTGTTGCAGATGCTAGCAGCAGCATGGGAAAGACAGCAGACGAGATTGGTTCCGGCGTGCTCTACCCAAAACAATGATGGCCACATAGAGGCAACTGTGTAACTGTCTATCCATTCCAAACTGTCAACAGTTGTCTCGATTAGGGGCTAGGTCAAACGCAGAGGACGCATTTCCCCTAGTAGGGATTAATAAAAAATACACATTACATCATATCAAGAAACCCAGGATAACAGGATTTCACTCCCAACTTCAGTTAGGCCTCTATATATATATATTAGGGCTGTCAAAATTAATGCTTTAACTCTGGAGATTAATTTAAATGATTTAAAGCGTTAATTTTTTTTATAATCTAGATTAATCTATGGAGTGAAAAATGTTCAATATAATATAAGAAAGCGGTCTATCTACAATGGTGATGGTTTTGTTGAACATTTGTATTTCACAGGAGAGAAACTGTATTCAAAGAAAGCTATTAAAATTGTCTTTGAATCTAAATATACTTTCTTTTTTGTTGATTTTACATTAATTCCATGATTTTACTCAAGTAAATATCTGTTACAAGCTTCGGTCTTAAGTAGAAAAATGCGATTTTTAATTACAGAAAATTGTGAGATTAATTAGTTAATTTTTTTTATCTATTGACAGCACTAATATATATATATAAAACAATCTTAACTTGTGTGAGTTAGCCTCACATAAAATAAGCCATGACAATTAAAGGGGAACTATCTTATAAATGGCCTTTTTCAGTGTTTAGCATTGTTTCCTAGCTATGTGGACTTATATTAATATGATCTATGTCTCTAATTCTCATATTGGCGCATTCTTCCAATTCTCCTCTCACAATATTCACCCTCACTGAACTGAGTCATCTGAAAATGTGATGATTTGTGATGTCAGAAGGACACCGATGCATGTTAATGTTCAGGCGGCGCAGTGGTTTAGGTGGCCAGGCTCAAAACGGCTTAAGATCTTGAGGTAGAAAAATGCTGTTTTTGAGGACTTGATTAGAAATCCAAAACAATGAATTAAAAAATATATATAATTACAGAGGTGTTCCATAAACTTACAGGAATTGTGTAAAAGTGCCCAAATAGTGAAAGAAATAGTAAAATAGTTCCCCTTTAAATGAATTAAAAACATGCCTCCCATGATCCCCTGCAGGTTACAAGAGGACCCCCCAGCAGGCGTCAGCGGTGCCCCGTCTGAAAACAACATCATGGTTTGGAACGCAGTCATATTTGGGTAACTAACTAGAAATGATACAACATCACTTTGTGGCAACCCGGGGGGAAAGTAGGTGGGTTTTACACTGGAATACAACACCAGACAGGGTCAGCGTTTGAATTTTTTTTAACACTTTGATTGCCATGGTTAAATTCATGATATACCATCCCTTGCCAGCTCTATTTAACATGGAGAAGTTCCCCTTCTTTGCAGGGCTATAACTTTTTAAATTCTATTGCTAGATTGCCATTATTAGGGCCCATTCAATGTCCTATATGTATTGTTCATGGTGTAGCAACGTTAAACTTTTTCATTCACATATTCATACTAAAATATGGTCTAAAGTATAAGTATGTTTTCATCTCTTTCTGCAGCTTTCTCCAGAACGTGATTTATAGCCCCAAATGCATTATATTGATGATCAAATACAGTTTGGTAGGAATCTGTGCGAGATCAAACATTTCAACTGGACGTACTTCTAGAATTTACTACACGTCATCTGATGTTGACCGGATGGGCGAGGGGGCGTTTATAATTCCGTGGGCAACGTTATACCATTCATCTAATGTGGGTCATATGTTCATCATAGCAGTTTATATCGAACACGGTAATACTACACGCTAAAACTCACCCCAGTCTCCTCGGGCCGTTGGGCGATCAGCGTGGAGTAGACAGTTTTCAATTATGGGATGTTGAAATGCCCGATCTATTTCCAGGTTGTATAATAGTATATACGTCCAAATCATGTTGTTTTTTCGAGTTATTTCCACCGATCGATGTTCACTGTGTGAAGACAGAGTCTCTCTAACATTAGCGAGTGCCCGGACCCCATATGGAGTGAGTCCTGCCGGTTCAAAGGTTGACATCCGGTTTCGATCTGCCGATCGGCCACCAGATGGCGCTCTTGAACCTCTAGAGGGTTGAGAGGAGATCAGCACTGTGTGTCAAGGCTGCGGAGGGGAAATATGATTTCGATCACAGATTTTTGAAATATTGATATCAAAGACGAGTTACGGCGTCCTCTGCAACTTGAGCATGGCGGGGAATGACGAGTTCCGGCGTTTTCGGCAGTTAAAGTGTTAAGGGGCAAAACAAACAGGTCTTCTCCAGTTGGAGGGATTCTTCAAAAAAGGGTTTGGCCTTATGGCCGGGAGAGGGGGGCTGTGCTCCACTGGTGTCTGGAAGACATAAGAGAGAGAGTAGGTGAGTGGGAGAGCCTGCTCAGGGTGCGGTCGGTCCGTGGGTTGGGGTAGTCTCTCTCTATATATGTGGTGTGAATACATGGTATATACAGCATTATAGTACATGCTATCATACAGAGCTAAGGGTTATGTGCAGGTGTACAAGTAAGTTATATGAGGGGTAGGGCTGCAACTAACGATTATTTTGGTAGTCGACTAATCTGTCGATTATTTTTTCGATTAGTCAACTAATCTAACGATTATTTCTGTCACACCCTCCATCTCTGCTTCCTGTGGGCGCGGCTCCTTTTCCGGGCTCTTAGCAGACTTCTTAACATAACATACCTTTAACTGAAATTAAAATAAACTAGACTTTAGAAAAACAAGACTAGGCCAGCCTAGGTAAGTCGGACTCACGTAGGTGTGTTTCAACAGTGGGGAGTCTGTAGGCGGCATTGCATCGCATAGGGCAGCAAAACCCCAAACTAAACTGAAACAAACAAAAACCCACTCTGGAGACTAACTGAAACTAAACTCAGTTGAAAATACTTTGAGCTCAGATACTTTGATCTTTACAGTAGAAGTTGTCTAATCGAATGTCTTTTAACATTACAGCCCAGAGGGAACGCCTTTTGAAGATGGTGAGTGTTTCACAGGGTTTTATCAAATATTGTCAAACATGACGACTGTTTATTTAAGCAAGACTCCATTTACACCTTTCATAAATTGCGTTTCTGTAACTCGATATCTTCTCTGGATAAGGAAAAACGCATGTTAATGCACTATGTAAATGCACACGGCATGCATTGAGATTAGAATGTGATCAGATGTGGTCTGGCTGGCATTGTGATCAGAGTCAGCCAAGTGTTAATGCAGTCTGTCCAAGTGCGTTCACATTCATGGGAAATCATATCCGCCATGGCTAGGGTTGGGTACCTTTCACATTTTTACCTGTACTAAATCCAGATTTGACTCTGCCATTGGAAAGAGGAGATTTGGCCCGATCCATATATGTATGACGTGGCCATAATAAGGTCATTTATAGGCCTGATATTCTATTCATATTTGAAATGGCATGTGTCCGGATGGCAAAATTCAGTACTGCATCTACAAAACCCGCTGTAAATCATCTGCCCTTTATTAATTTGCTTAGATTCTTAGTACACTTGATCTCAAGAAGGTGCTGAATGAGCTCAGTGGCTTTTTTTCACGTCTCGTCAATGTTAGCATGGTGTTATTCACTATCAAAGATTTATATTCTCCTTTGGTTCATTACAATTTACTCAAACATATTAACAGACACAATATTCCTGACACTGGGAATACATTCCCTGAGGTCCATAGATGTCCCTAGATACCAAGAACATGCAAATGGACCTTGTAGAAGTGGAGCAATCTTGCATTTACTTGGTATGTACATTTAGGTGCATTTTCTGAAAATATGGCTAGAGCTTAAAGGAAAACTCCAACATTTTGGGAAATTAGCTTATTTAACATCTTCCCTGGAGTTAGACAAGAAGATACATACCTTTTTTGTCTCTGTTTGTGCATTTTAGCTTTGGGAATAGACGCTCCGTTAGCATAGCTTAGCTTCATCACTGGAAGTGGGGGAGGGTTAGCCTTACAGTGCCTTACAGTGTATTGCAAGGTCTGACATTGACCAAACTTGATATGCATGACCTTGGTGGGCTCTAGGTCAACTCCTGAAAAGGGGGTCAATGTCAGACCTTGCAATCAAAAGTTAGGGGGCGCACTGAAATTATGGCAAGGGTTATTAGCCCCCTAACTTTTGATTGCAAAGTCTGACATTGACCCCCTTTTCAGGAGTTGACCTAGAGCCCACCAAGGTCATGCATATCAAGTTTGGTCAATGTCAGACCTTGCAATCTGCTCACTCTCCGTCGGTGAAATATGATTGCCATGACAGATTTTTGAAATATTGATCTCAAAGACGCTGTACGACGTCATTGGCAGATTACGCATGGCGAGGAATGACGTCTAAAGTCGTCCTTGGCGATTAAAGGGTTAAGCTTAGGGAACAGCCGCTCCGTTAGCGTAGCTTAGCTTCATCACTGGAAGTGGGTCAGACTTGTACCCTGACGTTCCCTACAGTGCCCTACAGTCACGAAATACACTCCAAATACAACTCCAAAACGTTCCTGTAAACATGTTGTGACCTGTGTATTTACCACGTGGAGAAATAAAAAATAATTGAATTAGACAATTACGTTTTCTAAGCAAATATACTCTGAATATTTTTTTGCCGAACCACTCCTCTCGGGGCGCAGTCAGTGATTTCACGCAACGCAGTGATACTTACTAACGTGACGCCGTGTTTGTTTACATTCTCATTTCATTCAAAGGATCCGAACCGATTGAAGTTTATGGATACCATGACTTAAAATCCTCTTACCTTGACGATTAAAAGCCTCTCCAATTTAGAAAACAGTATTCCCATGGCTGGTGTTGATATGCTGCTACTGTAGCTAACGAAAACCAACAACCGGGCACTCAAGCAGATAACGAGGGTACATGTTACAACTAACCTAAAGTTAGTTTAGGTTCGTGTTAACGTTAGATAATGTACAAAATAAACGTATTTCCGCTGCTATAGACGTCGCTCTTTTATTTTGGAACTCCCCGACCGGAAGTTATTACCCTCGTTATCTGCTTGAGTGCCCGGCTGTTGGTTTTTCGTTAGCTACAGTAGCAGCATATCAAGACCAGCCATGGGAATACTGTTTTCTAAATTGGGTAGGCTTTTAATCGTCAAGGTAAGAGGATTTTAAGTCATGGTATCCATAAACTTCAATTGGTTCGGATCCTTTGAATGAAATGAGAATGTAAACAAACACGGCGTCACGTTAGTAAGTATCACTGCGTTGCGTGAAATCACTGACTGCGCCCCGAGAGGAGTGGTTCGGCAAAAAATAGTTCAGAGTATATTTGCTTAGAAAACGTAATTGTCGAATTCAATTATTTTTTATTTCTCCACGTGGTAAATACACAGGTCACAACATGTTTACAGGAAAGTTTTGCAGTTGTATTTGGAGTGTATTTTGTGACTGTAGGGCACTGTAACGGAGCGGCTGTTCCCTAAGCTTAATGCACGCACAGAGAAGAAAAGGGTATGTATCTTCTTGTCTAACTCCAGGGAAGATGGCAAATAAGCAAATTTCCCAACATGTTAGCGTTTTCCTTTAAACCTTTTTAATTGTGCTGCCTATACAGATTGTGCAGTGCAGGCATTCGTTAATGAGGTAACTGACTGGACCCACACACACCTATAGTAGGCCTACATTTATAAACTACTTCAAGGGTTGACAGACACTAAGGTCTCAAGAGCACTTTCCCTAAATGTCAATGGCATTCTTTTAACTTTTACTCTAGGATAGATTACATTATGATGATGTCTTCAAAATTAGTGACAATGCAGAGGGTCTTAATTTTATCCCTGATCTTTCTAACTGTTTTTTCCCCTCTGCCTCAGGTACATTCAAACTAACTGTAGAGTTCACAGAAGAATATCCCAACAAACCTCCCACCGTACGATTTGTGTCAAAGATGTTCCACCCAAATGGTATGTTTCACATGTAGCCATTCATCACCACCTCTAATTGAACACTTTCACTACCACACTACAGAAGGTTAACCGTCTGTAGTGTGGTAGTGAAAGGGTTAACATTCTGTATTGTTGCAGTGAAAGGGTTAATATGAATGATGATGCTTGTTGCAGTGTATTATACTGTACTGCTCTGTATTGTAGCTACAGTGTATGATACTGTATTTATTGTATCTACAGTGTATGATACTGTATTGCTCTATTGTATCTACAGTGTATGCAGATGGAAGTATATGTTTGGATATCCTACAGAATCGCTGGAGTCCCACTTATGATGTATCCTCCATCCTGACCTCTATCCAGGTAGGTAATGCTAGCATTCATTATCAGGGAGACCTGGCAGCGTCTAGTTTTTTACCAACCCAGTTCTGCGATCTGATTGGCCACTGATGTTTCTGGTGCGATCTGATTGGCCACTGATGTTTCTGGTCATGTGACATGTGCGCCCAATCACGTGACACCTGTATCTGTGCCCATTTCCGCCTCGAACAGCCTGCAAACTACGCAACGCCTAGTTTATCACTGGTTAAGCTTAGGCGACTCTTTCGAAGTTGGTTAAGGTTAGAGTTTGGAATCAGGGCTGGTGTTCTATCGCCCTGCTCTAAGACAAACTCTAACCTTAACCAACTTCGAAAGAGTGCCTAAGCTTAACCGGCGATAGAAACAGGCGTCACACGATTGGGCGCAGATGTCACACGACCAGAAACGTCAGTGGCCAATCAGATTGCAGAACGCGGAACTGGGTTGGTAAAAAACTAGATGCGACCTGGCACCCTATTGTTTGTGCTATACTTGTTTTTTATGATTCCCATTAGCTTTCAAATAAATACAAAAATGAAACAGGATGTGCAGGTGAGATAAAAAAAAATTTAAATGGAGGTTTATGAAGGTATCTCACCTAATAAACAATAATGAAACAACCCACTGAAAACAATTATAAAATAAGCACCAGTAAATAAACGTACGACATAATTGGTAATAATGAAAATATATGAATGTAAAGAAAAATGGCATAATGTATCAAAATAACATCACTATTTAAATGCAGTGTATGTGTGTGTGCACGCCCAAACAATGCACTTTTTCTTTTTTAAGTCCTTCACCTGCCCACAAGGAAAGCAATTAACACTTTAATCGCCAAGGACGCCTTAACACGTCATTCCCCGCCATGCTAATTCTGCCAATGACGCCGTAACACGTCATTGAGATCAATATTTCAAAAATCTGTGATCGCAATCATATTTCTCCCGCGGAGACTTGAGATCTACTGTTGATCCCCTCTCAACTCTCCAATGGTTCAAGAGCGCCATCTGGTGGCCGATCGGCGGATCGCCCAAACCGGGAAACGGAAACTGGTGCTCATCCAAATTCGGTCCGATCACTCGCTATAGGTCCCGGGACTCGAGCGCGACACAATGGATAGCGATCCGTTACCAATAACTCGATAAACAACATGATTTGGACGTATATACTATTATACAACCTGGAGATGGATCGCATATTTCAACATCCCATAATAGGAATCTGTTTGCTCCACGCTCATCGCCCAACGGCCCGAGGAGACTGGGGTAAGTTTCAGCGTTTATTTTTACCGTGTTCGATACAAACTGCTCTAATGATCATATCACCGACACTACATGAATCATCTAACGTTGGCCACGGAATTATAAACGACCCCCCCCCCCCATCCGGTCAACATCAGATGATAAGTAGTAACTTCTAGAAGCACGTCCATTTGAAATTTTTTATCTGGCACCGATCGCTATCAAACTGTATTTGATCATCAATATAATGCATTTAGGGCTATAAATCACGTTCTGCAGAATGCTGCAGAAAACGATAAAAACATATTTATACTTTAGACCGTATTTTAGTATGAATATGTGAATGAAAAAGTATAATGTTCCTACATCCTGAACGATAGATAATTGACGTTGAATGGGCCATAGTAATGTCAATTTAGCAATACAATTTAAAAAGTTATAGCCCTGCAAAGAAGGGGAACTTCTCCATAGACAAATAGAGCTGGCAGAGGATGGTATAAGGATGTACATAAGCGTGGCAAAGAAAGTGTTAAAAGAAATATATATATAAACATAAAATTTGGAGATTTGTGTTTGGTAGATTATTTCTCTGTTGTAACAATGCTTCTTGGCAATACATTTTATACCATTGGAAAGCCTGTTTATTTACCTTTTTTAAATGGTGCCCCATTTGTAAGGAACATGCATTTGTGGGATGAGCAGCACAGCTGAGTATGTGGGTTGCACGCACCCATGAAAAATGTGACATCTTATTCAAACGGCTTATTCTGCTGTTGCTATTGACTCTTGTTTGGTGGATTGGATGATTGAAGTCTATCAGTAACCAGGAAGAAACTAGACATATTGGCAATTTTACAATTGATTAATTTAATAAACCGCCAGGAGCCTCAGTAGCGTGTGGAAGAACCAGACACAGCCACAACAGCCTGGCACCTCCTCAGATATGGACCTCGATCGGACCTTCCTACGCTCAGCTATGGTCACTTTTCCACACCTACCAATCGCAATCCCATATCTCCAGTCTGAGACCGAACTCCATCCTCCAAGATGACAACGCTCGCCCCCACAGAGCGGTTTATCAAAGACTACCTCCAGAATTTGCGAGTAGAGAGAATGGAATGGCCTGCCAACAGTCCTGACCTCAACCCAATTGAACACTTGTGGGATCAGCTTAGGCGTGCTATTCGTGCTAGGGTGACCAACACAACCATGTTGGCTGACTTGAGAGTTGCGACAAATCCTGGTTGAGGAGTGGAATGCCATCCCACAGCAGTGTGTGACCACGTGGTGTCCAGCATGAGGTGGTGCCAGGCTGTTGTGGCTGTGTATGGTTCTTCCACACGCTACTGAGGCTCCTGGCTGTTTGTTAAATTAATCAATTGTAAAATTGCCAATATGTCCCGTTTCTTCCTCGTTACTGATAGACTTCAATCATCCACCAAACCACATCAAACAAGAGTCAATAGCAACAGCAGAATAAACAGTTTGAATAAGATTTGTCACATTTTTCATGGGCGCAACCCACATACTCAGCTGTGCTGCTCATCCCACAAATGCATGTTCCTTACAAATGGGGCACCATTTAAAAAGGGAAATAAACAGGCTTTCCAACGGTATAAAATGTATTGCCAAGAAGCATTGTTACAACAGAGAAATAATCTACCAAACACAAATTTCCAAACTTTTTTATGTTTATATATATATAACTAAAACAAGATATGGGGCAGTACACAAGGTGAGGTAAAAGCCATGCTAGACCATATAAAGAACTTCACTCACAAACCATTTGGCCCACACAACAGATATATATATATATACAGATGTATGTATACGCCGTTAAATCAGTTAATCTGTGTTTTGATATGTCCTCCTTCCATCCAGTCCCTGCTTGATGAACCAAACCCCAACAGTCCAGCCAACAGTCAGGCAGCACAGCTGTACCAGGAGAACAAGAGGGAGTACGAGAAGCGAGTGTCGGCCATCGTAGAACAGAGCTGGAGAGACAGTTGATACGAGCCCGTTGTCCTCTCCAGTGCCGAGCTGTGTGTGTGCTGCAGGTTTTAGAGTACATCTTCATTTTTTTGGACCCCTCACATCTTTGATTTTAAGCTTTATGCACTTTACCTTCCCTTCCTAGAAAGTGTTTTTCTTACCAGCTGGGAGTGGTTTCCTCTTCTTCTCTCTCTTCTCCCCTTCCTGTTTTGGTCTCGGGGGGACACGTGTGCGGAATCTTGCCTTTTGAAATCCTCTCAATAAGGACCGTTTTGGGACATTTAAAAAAGAAATGCCTCTGTGTGCTCTCTCTCACTGTAATAAATCACTATTATGTTTAAATGTTTGCAAATATATCAGTTATTATAGGTCCTGTTATGTTCTGCTCCTCTGATAGTAAATATATCAGTTATTACAGGTCCTGTTCTGCTCCTCTGATAGTAAATATATCAGTTATTACAGGTCCTGTTCTGCTCCTCTGATAGTAAATTTATCAGTTATTATAGGTCCTGTTCTGGTCTGCTCCCGTGCTTTCTGTCATTACGTTTACCTCGTCTTCACGGGCAGTTTTGTCTGGGCTTCAGTTCCGGATCACTTGCCTTCTTTCTCTGAGAGAATCTGCAGTCCGAACTACACCTGGCCCGCCTCTCGAACCCACGTCTTAACTGTGTTGTGAACTGTTACATGCATGACAGTGTATTCATGTCCCCCGTTCTCTACTCGTGTATATAAGAAACATAAATCTGAAGTTATGTACAGATTTTTGCACTGGTTGTCCTCCATGTCGTTCTTTCCAGCACTTTGTAAATAAACCAGCCGTGACGTTGTTGTTGGGAGACTTGAAACTGAGCTAGTCTCAGGGATGGCCACCTACCAGGATGAAGGATAATAATACTCTACATTTGGAAACCAAATCTCAGAGTGCTACAGGGTAAAACATAGGCTTTAAAAACATAGGCAATTAAAAAACAAGGCATAAAAACATACCAAAAAAGGGGATAAAACACAAAGGCATGTATACAAAGGTTAAAACTAAGAGAAGGCTTTTGTGAAGAGGTACGTTTTTAGTTCTCTTTTAAAAGAAACTGGTCTATGGTGCTCTCAGGTAGTCAGGGAGGGCATTCCACAGGCGAGGAGCAGCTGAGCAGAAGGCCCGGTCGCGTGTAGCTTATTCCCAGCGGAAGAGTGTGTCGCGTGCTTCCGCGTTTTCTCTGATTGGCCATGACGCCCATGTGACCACGGCAGCGCGAGAGAGCTGCAGCGCGGAAATAGGCTGTCTATTGCCATTCTCTAAGACAAACTCTAACCTTAACCAGCTCCTTAACAGCGCCTAAACTTAACCCTTCTAACCATAACCAACTCCGAAACAATGCCTAACCTTAACCTTAACCATGCCTAACCTTAACCATAACCAACTCCGAAAGAATATTGCCATTCTCTAAGACAAACTCTAACCTTAACCAGCTCCTTAACAGCGCCTAAACTTAACCCTTCTAACCTTAACCAACTCCGAAACAATGCCTAACCTTAACCTTAATGCCTAAACTTAACCGGCGAAAGAATGCACGGTAAAAAAAAAAAAATTGAAGGGATTCGAACTTGTCACCAACGGACTGCAGGACCGCAGCGCTGCCAGTTGAGCTAAGCATCGAATGAAAATCATCTGGGATTACGGCTACATAATGCCGCAAGCTCTGCCGCTGCCGCGCCTGCCGCGGGGCGTGTCGCAGCCAATCAGGGAAAACGCGGAAGCACTCGGCAACACTCTTCCTCTGGGAATAAGCAATAAGCGGCCCGGTCGCCCCCATGGTGCGGAGTAGGGATGTCCCGATCCGATCACGTGATTTTCCGAAGATCGGGATCGTTTTTTTTTTTTTCAACAAACATGACCATGTTCACGTCTTAAACTCATACTGAGGCCTTAGTTTTGGTTTTAAATTGCATATCATAATTCATTTATTTATTGTCACACAGAGCAGAAGAATTTTGCCAAAACAAACCAATAGTATCCAGCTGCAGAACGGCAGACCAGCCACACTCAGACCCAAATAATTTTTTTATATTTTTTTATCCCAATTTCTCACATTACATTCACCCTGAATGTTGACGTTATCCAGGTGAAAAGTTAACTTCATTCAAGTGAGGCATTGCAATCCTTGACATAAATCATTTGATGTATAATTAAATCAAAGGAAATGCGTTGGGGTCTGAGAGTGTGGCTGGTCTGCCGTTCTGCAGCTGGATACTATTGGTTTGTTTTGGCAAAATTATTCTGCTCTGTGTGACAATAAATAAATGAATGATGATATGCAATTTAAAACCAAAACTAAGGCCTCAGTATGAGTTTAAGACGTGAACATGGTCATGTTTGTTGAATAAAAAAAATATATATATACTTTTTTTTTTTTTTGATTGGATCGGGAAAGATCGGTATCGGTAGATACTCAAAATCACATGATCGGGAGCAAAAAAACGTGATCGGGACATCCCTAGTGCGGAGCTTGGTCCTGGGGGGGAAAGAGGCGGTTTGTGTTGGTGGAGCGAAGGTTACGAGTGGAGGGTCAAGTCAAAGATGACTTGAGACTGAGCTAGTCTATCAGGGATGGCCACCTACGAGGGTGAAAGATGCATATAAATGGTACATTTTATATAGCGCTTTACAATTTTTGTTCCACACATTCACACACCGACGACGGAGGCAACCATTCCAGGTGCCAACCTGCTCATTGGAGCAGTTAGGGGTTAAGTGAGTTGCTCAAGGAAACTTCGACACGCTACCTGTGAGGAGCGGGAATCGAACTGGGAACCTCCGGATTACCAGACGACTGCTCTACCTCCCGAGCCAGTCGCCATATATATATATATATATATATATATACGTATATATAATATATATTGAACCATGCAGATATCTTGGGCAAAGGATCTAGAGAAGATGACCTGGAGCACTGCTTTACAGTATATAGCCACCCTTAAGATCTGTTACAAATAATAAGTGATAATCGTTGGCATGGATCATGCTGTCTGAAACGGACTTGTTCAAACCAAGATTCAGGAAGCCCAATAATATCAGGCTGCATGGTTTGGATCCAGACTTTAGATCTAATTTAGATGAGACTTCTAATATTCGAATGGAGAACAGCAATACATTCACTGTAGCAAAATCGGCAGGGTTGGCCAAACACCATACGGCAGGTCCAGGGTTGGACTGGATATTGCTGAAGAGAATTGGCATAAGAACAACATTGCGTCATAAGTTCAACATTGTGACACTTGATTTAGCAGACAATCTTGAATTTCATGGGAGCCATGGAGACTAATCTCAATACATTTCTGCAGATGGAATTATCATTTTACTGGATCTTTTAAAAGTTGTTGCAGGGTCTTCAGAGAATTATGGCTTCAAACCAAAAACAAAAAAAAACCATCTTGATTAGCATTATATAGTTTCTTATACGCTGAAAGATCAACACAAAATGTCCCTATAATGGTCTTAATGTGTTAAAATTCTACCAAAGCATACAAACACTGGTATTGTCCTATTGGTTATTAATTGGAAAATAACGGCCAGTGGAATCATTCTGTAACACCTGCTTGAACATGTGAGTTGTTGCTTGGCTATTTTTGAATACGACGGAGTGGAGCAGGAACGCTATCGCTAATCCCAAGGTAATGCCCAGGGATTTTACAATACATGCCCACATAACAGAGGGAGGGGTGAGGGGGGCAGAGGCCTACAGCTTTCGTTCAGCATTTTACAACTACTTTGATACAACTATCATGGGGTGACAGTGTGTCCAAGTGTCCTTGAGCAAGACACTTAACCCCTAACTGATCCACGGTGAGCAGGTCGGCACCTTGCTCCGCCATCGGTGTGAATGTGTAAAATGTGAGGAACAGGAACCAATTGTAAAGCGCTTTGGATAAAAGCTGCTATATAAATGCACCATTTGATATTGAAAAATGCTTAAAACGGAACAGAAAGCCCACCATAACGTAAAGCTTTGTATGGTGACACCACATCATGCGACAGCTTGATAAAGCGGGACACCCATAATAAAGGCATCTAATAGAGCTCTAAAACCACACAATTCATAACCACGCAAGAGACTTAATTCTTCGCAAAATTACACAAGACAACAGAATTGCAACAACGTTTTTAATTACGTAACACTCCCTTATAACTGGGCAGCCCTCAATCAAAACAACTATCACTTGCAGGAACTTTGCTCATTCAGGACCTCATCATTCAGATGTAGAAGAAACATCACGGACTCCTTCAGATGGAACTTCATCACGTCACTCAGTGACAGAGTGACTAGTGTCCCCTATAAGATAGAACTTGGTGTAACAGGACAGAGTGACTAGTGTCTCCTATAAGATAGAACTTGGTGTAACAGTACAGAGTGACTAGTGTCTCCTATAAGATAGAACTTGGTGTAACAGGACAGAGTGACTAGTGTCTCCTATAAGATAGAACTTGGTATAACAGGACAGAGTGACTAGTGTCTCCTATAAGATAGAACTGGGTGTAACAGGACAGAGTGACTAGTGTCTCCTATAAGATAGAACTGGGTGTAACAGGACAGCAGAGTGACTAGTGTCTCCTATAAGATAGACCTTGGTGTAACAGTAGAGTGACTAGTGTCTCCTATAAGATAGAACTGGGTGTAACAGGACAGCAGAGTGACTAGTGTCTCCTATAAGATAGACCTTGGTGTAACAGGACAGCAGAGTGACTAGTGTCTCCTATAAGATAGACCTTGGTGTAACAGGACAGCAGAGTGACTAGTGTCTCCTATAAGATAGACCTTGGTGTAACAGTACAGTGACTAGTGTCTCCTATAAGATAGAACTGGTGTAACAGGACAGCAGAGTGACTAGTGTCTCCTATAAGATAGACCTTGGTGTAACAGGACAGCAGTGACTAGTGTCTCCTATAAGATAGACCTTGGTGTAACAGGACAGCAGAGTGACTAGTGTCTCCTATAAGATAGACCTTGGTGTAACAGGACAGCAGAGTGACTAGTGTCTCCTATAAGATAGACCTTGGTGTAACAGGACAGCAGAGTGACTAGTGTCTCCTATAAGATAGACCTTGGTGTAACAGGACAGCAGAGTGACTAGTGTCTCCTATAAGATAGACCTTGGTGTAACAGGACAGCAGAGTGACTAGTGTCTCCTATAAGATAGACCTTGGTGTAACAGGACAGCAGAGTGACTAGTGTCTCCTATAAGATAGACCTTGGTGTAACAGGACAGCAGAGTGACTAGTGTCTCCTATAAGATAGACCTTGGTGTAACAGGACAGCAGAGTGACTAGTGTCTCCTATAAGATAGATCTTGGTGTAACAGGACATCAGAGTGATAGTATTCTTAGCGGTAATAACGGATTTATTCAAACGATAGTGCACAAGAGGGAGTGCTATGCTGGGAGATGTTGGTGCTGCGATTGCAGGCACGAGGGCAGGGCTGATGATTGATTACCTTACCAGAGCAGGTCCAAACAGCACAACCTCGTGTAAATGATTAAAACAGGTGTATTGACAATTGTATGAATAACAAAAGCTTATGTGGGCTGTTTAGCTGATGGACGGAAGAATGTGTCGGTGACAAAACGGTGTTACAAGTTCATTCATATCGTGATTGGTACCATATTATCAACAGAATTAAGATCTTGGTACTCATTGAAACGTAATCTCAGCAATAAGAGTCACGATACAAGGCAACAAACAATGTTGTCCATTTACCATTGACAGTAAGGTTAGGTGATGTTTAACATGGACAGTAAGGAGGTGATGTTTACCATATGGACAGTAAGGAGGTGGTAAAGCGTAGCCAATTATGTAGTTGAATATGCAGGGAAATTGCTTCAAAGCATGCAGGGTGCTTTACAAGAGGTCTACTCTTCACAAATGATCCTGACCAAGGCGGGGAAGGAAGTTAATCTCGTTTTACAGCAATTTAGAACTTACAAAAATAACGTTTGTTTTTTCAAACAGCATTTATAGCAAATTAATAGAAAAATACAACAGACAAAACAACAAAAATTAATGCTTAAGTGTTCACAGGACCAGGCAGAGGAGCTACCTGTTGTACGCCCGGTCCTTCTTGGCCCTCTCCAGGGCCTTGTCCATGGTCTTCCAGGCAGAGGAGCTACCTGTTGTACGCCCGCTCCTTCTTGGCCCTCTCCAGGGCCTTGTCCATGGTCTTCTCGTTGTCCCCGCGACACTTGGGGCAGAACCACTTCCCCTTGGGCTTGTGATCGAGGCCCACGCAGGAGAAGTGGAACCACTCGATGGGACACTCGTCGTTGTCGCAGCCGATCATCTCCCCGTAGGACACCTGCTCACACAGGCAGTACGTGGGCTCGTCGGGGTCGATGGGCAGGTCCGGCGGCGACACCTCCCTCTCCGACTTGCCCTTTGACCTCTTCTTCTTCTTGGAGGACGACGACGTCTTGGCCCTCTTCTCCCGGGACGCCCCCATGCCTGCGTCCTCGCTGTGATCCAGCGCCGATCCGTAGCTCTCCCGGTTCTCCCCGTTCTTCTGCCGCCTGGAGCGCTTCCCTCCGGCCTTGTCGCTGCCACCGCCGCCGCCGCCACCACCCGAGGCCGGGGTGACCTCGTCTCGCCTCTTCTCGTGGTGGCTCCCTTTGCCGGGAGTGACGGTGGCCGACGTCGACGACGATGATGAGGGCGACATCATGGACGACGGCGCCACAGTGGTGGTCAGGGAGGTGGCCGTTGGGACGTGGCTCTCCGGGGTTTCCTGAGAGGAGTGCAGCATCTCGGAGTGCCAGTCCACCTGCCGCGTGCGGTTCTCCACCAACTCCACCTGAAACAGTGGAGGATTGTGTTCAAATACGGGTTTCATTTTTTTTTTGGTGACATTTGTATTGCTTTATTGGATAGAAGAATGGGAGAAGATATGAGGAGGAAACATTCGGCAAATGTCGCCGGGTCCGGGAGTCGAACACGGGACGGCCGCGTTGCACTGAAGTGCGTTACGTGGTGCGCCACCCTGGCGCCCCACAAATACGTTTCTTAAAGGATAACTCCACTTTTTTTTTAAATTAGCTTATTTAACATCTTCCCTGGAGTTAGACAAGAAGATGCATACCTTTTTTGTCTCTGTGCGTGCATTTTAGCTTTGGGAATAGACGCTCCGTTAGCATAGCTTAGCTTCATCACTGGAAGTGGGGGAGGACAGTAGCCTTACAGTGCCTTACAGTGTATTGCAAGGTCTGACATTGACCAAACTTGATATGCATGACCTTGGTGGGCTCTAGGTCAACTCCTGAAAAGGGGGTCAATGTCAGACTTTGCAATCAAAAGTTAGGGGGCTAATAACCCTTGCCATAATTTCAGTGCGCCCCTAACTTTTGATTGCAAGGTCTGACATTGACCCCCTTTTCAGGAGTTGACCTAGAGCCCACCAAGGTCATGCATATCAAGTTTGGTCAATGTCAGACCTTGCAATACACTGTAAGGCACTGTAAGGCTACTGTCCTCCCCCACTTCCAGTGATGAAGCTAAGCTATGCTAACGGAGCGTCTATTCCCAAAGCTAAAATGCACGCACAGAGACAAAAAAGGTATGCATCTTCTTGTCTAACTCCAGGGAAGATGTTAAATAAGCTAATTTAAAAAAAAAATTGAGTTATCCTTTAATCAACTAGGATGCTTTGAGGTAACCGCGCTTTACAAATAAGAATCACGGTAACAAGAGGAGTCGGTTCCACATTTAAACATCATATTTCATCAATAGCTGCCTGCAATACTTCTGTGAAAATTATGATATAGGCTACGTGACGAATATAATTCCTAGTATAATTCACAACAACAGATTGAGCCTGTTCCCCAAGTGAGCCACTGTCTTTTCTCTCTGTATCTCCCTCTCCCACGGAGATTGACAGATGCACAAAAAACAAAGGAGGAGTTGCGATGCCAATTTCAAGATCATGGTGATCATCAAAACATTATAAAACATTTACCAAAACATGTAAAAAAATTTATTTGACCAAAAGACGATAAAAATAACAGCCTACATTGAATAAAACAATGTGTCTTATTGTCTATATTATGTGTGATGATCAAACCGTAAACAAAGAGGCCTATTGGGATGTTAAACCCTATCCTAAGAACTATGTGATTTTATGATTTATTTTGATGCTTGTTTTATACTTATTTTATGCATTGCTCTTGATGCTCATTTTGTCTTTTTTTGCTACTGTGAAGCACTTTTGAGCTGCAATTCTTGTATGAAAGGTGCTAAGGTGAAAGTTTATTATTATTGTCAGTTCGACAGTAGACTCAAGAGGAATGATCTGCGCACCATTTGACCGGCGATCTGGATCTTCTCGTCTCCGAGCTCCTGGCTGCGGATCAGCGCTCTCTGAATAGATAACTGGAGTCTACGTCGTTGCAGTGGGTCCGATTCCCGCCGGTAGCGTTCATAGGCATCGTCCAGCTCCTGTAGAACATCTGATGAAAGAACAAAGAATAAAATATAGCAGCGAGCGGCAGTCAACTGGTTTCAAGACAATATTGATCATTAACAGCCATTAACATGGGAAACATGGTTAAATGCCACCACCCACTTCAATGATAGAGTTGTGAACGCATAATCTCTGTTTTACATTATGGCTATGTGTCTAATCTGCCCGTCGCTTATCAATGACTTGTTTGCAGTCAACATTGTCGAAGCGGATTTTTTTATTTATTTTTTTTAATCTGTTCATTTTCATTTTTTATAGCATTTTGAAAAGCCCTCGTTTTTCAGGAAAATATATAGATTCCGTGATAAAAGGCATTTACTGGAATATTGTAGCATACACAAAAACGTAATTTTTCTGCCTATTTATGAATAGTTTTCAAATAAACGCTAGATTATCGATAGTATATGTGTACTTATGCACGCTATAGAGGCGGGCTGAAAAATCGATTCTCTCATTTCCTCATCAGCGATCACCGCGCATACACACACACGCATAGGGCAAACACTGATATATCTGTGAAAACAGCTCTGATTATCCTAAGACTGGTAAAATAAATTCCTTACCCGAGATCAGATGTTATCCAAAAAGATTATTCCAATTCCTGATCGCCATTCCAAATATCGATCACACTTATTGATTACAGTGTTGAGTACTGTAAATACATAATCCACGCGTTTTCCGGGCCGGTGAGCACAATCGATCCTTCAGTTTGCCTTGACGGAAAAGTAAAATGAGGAAACTGAGAAAACAAAAGTGTTGGTAGGGACGACTGACCAAACAAACAGTCTACCTCCTTCTTTACCTTGATATTTTGCATCGATTTCCTTCATGAGGGAAACACTCCTTTGCAAATCGAAAGGCAGAGATTCGACCAGGTCCAGATATTCCTCGACATAATTTGCGACGACGTGCACCGGATCTCCGTTAGTCGGGTTCAACATGGTCGATTTGCTTTTGTCACAAGAACCTTCACCTGCGGTACCTGAAAAAACAAAAGCAAAAACACAATGGGTCTCATGCGAGAACTGTGCATGTGCAGCACAGGTATGATCCGAGATTAACCTACTGCTTTCACCATCTACAACTGCCCTATTTTAACTGCCCACATCATACTATGGTCTGCCCATATATATATATATATATATATATATATATATATATATATATATATATATATATATATATATATATATATATATATATCCACATCTGTCTTCGCATAATCTTTTTACATATCTTTAGATACTATATCTGTCTGTACATATCCCTTACCTACTCTTACTAGTTACGCTGCTGGCCAGTATGACTACTACCATACTGTCTTTATACCTGTATCACTGTACATTAGGGGTGTAACGATGCATCGATTAATCGAAATGCATCGATTCTAATATGACGATTCAACTGCATCGATTTGAAAATGTTAGAATCGATTATAAATATATTTCTTTTTAATGTTTTTGCTTTTGTGTGTATTGTTTTTATTGACATGTGCTTCAACACCTCTCTAAGTACCTGTGATTAATGAATGAATAACACGCACAGACAGACCACACCCATGCAGCCCAGCGCTGTAGTCTTTTTGGGACACATACTATCGGACAAATAACAATAATTAACTCATTTACAAATTGGATTACCGGTAAGTTTTGCAAATAAGGGAACATATAGAATATGTCAAAGCAGTCAAAAAAGCAATATTTCAATTTTTACCTATTTCTGAAATGCCAGACATTTTCACGATTTCTGAGCAATGTTATTTGCCGCAACAAGTCGGGTTTGGCCACGTCGGGTCACATATAGTCCATTCATGCCGAGTGAATCAGTTCCCCCAGCCACATTTGTGTATTCAATTTTTTTGGGGGAATTAACTGATAGAAAATGAATCGAATCATGGTCAAATGAAGAGATTTCATGATGCATTGAATCGTTGCCTGAATAATCGCAAACGAAATTAATCGTTGTGAGGTCGCATCGTTACACCCCTACTGTACATATTAATATTACAACTCTGTACATACATCTGGTACTACACCCAGTAATACTAGTTTAATATATTTTATACCCAGTTTAAATCACCTGTACATTGTATATTACTATTGCACCTTACAGTTAAATTTGCACTCTGGTTGGATGCCAAACTTATTTTTGTTGTTCTGTACTTGTGATGTATAATGACAACAATACATTTTAATCTAATTTAATTTGTGTGACATGCTGTGAGCTTTGTCTGATAAGCCCTTGGTAATGAGTTTATTCATTGAGCACTTAACCTTATCGCACAAGTATCTTAGTCAGTTTTCTTATAAATCATTGCACAAGTACAACTAAATTAAGTTGGCATCTTTAAGGGACCAAAAGTAATTGACCAGGTGCGTGTTATTCCCTCATTATTTCATTTACAAGGAGCAGATAAAAGGTCTCTGGTTAATTTCAAGTGTGGTATTTGCATTTGGAATCTGGTCGCTGTCAACTCTCAATATGAGGTCCAAAGAGCCGTCACTATCGTTGATCATTAGGCTGGAAAATCTAAAGAAACCCATCAGAGAGATAGCAAAAACCTTAGGTCTGGCCAAATCAACCATTAGTGGTACATTCTTAAAAAGAAAGAATGCACTGGTGAGCTCAACAACACCAAAAGACCCAGAAGACCACAGAAAACAACTGTGGTGGATGACAGAATAATTATTTCCCTGGTGAAGAAGAAACCCTTCACAACAGTTGGCCAGAACAAGAACACTCTCCAGGGGGTAGAAGGAGAAGAAGAAGAAGTCTTTATTTGTCATGCAGATTTAACACACACATGTGATTGGCGATCCACAGGAACACACACACATGCACTGAGTCGCTGATGAAATGTTCTCTGCACTTCCCATCCCGTAGTCCTCCCCCCCCCCCCCAAGGGGACCAATCCAAGTGCTCCTGTCCATCTTCGTCAGGGACGCGACAGCGTTAGCGATCTGTTGTGCACGTTTTTCCATTGGGTTTATCTTATCGGGAGGGGAAACCCTTGCGAGCACGGGGAGAACATACAAACTCCACACAGAAAGGCCCGGGAGACACCCCACCTGGGTACCTGGCAACACGGCAACCTGGTCCCCAAGCGGGAATCGAACCCAGGACCTTCTAGCTGTGAGGTGACAGTACTACACCACCGCGCCGCAGGCGTATCCGTGTCAAAATCAAAAGACTTCATCAGAGTGAATACATATGGTTCACCACAAGATATATTATAAACCACTGGTGAGCCTCAAAAACAGGAAGACTTTGCCATCTAAAAAAGCCTGTACAGTTCTGGAACCTATGGACAGATGAGACAAAGATCAACTTGTACCAGAATGATAGGAAGAGAATAGTATGGAGAAGGAAAGGAACAGCTGATACCAAAGCATACCACCTCATCAGTGAAGCATGATGGTGGTGGTAGTGTTATGTCGTGGGCATGTATGGCTGCCAATGGAACTGGTTCCCTTGTATTTGGGAATGCTGACAAAAGCAGCAGGATGAATTCTGAAGTGTTTCAGGCAATAGCATCTGCTCATATTCAGCCAAATGCTTCAGAACTCATTGGATGGCACTTCACAGTGCAGATGGACAATAACCCGAAGCATTGTTCAACCCCTTAAGCCTGAGCGGTCCGGTATTGGTACAAAATGTATATCACGTCATAAATAGATCATTACAGTCCGTGTTAATTAATGTTGCGTTTGTTTTTCAAATGTATCCAAGAGTAAAGACCCTAACCCTATCAAAACAGCAGTCAAAGTGTATAAATATCTTGGCGCATCCCGGCATAAACCTGATGAATTAGCCGTGAGGAAATGACGATGTCATTCATGTTTGTAGTCCTAAGAGAGAGGAGACATCGAAAGTCATAAAACTACACTACCCAGCTCACGCCAGCCGCATTGGAAGCTGGAGCTGCTTGACAGGAATTTTTTTTTTTGCTTTATTTTCGTGATTATATCTCATAGGTTGAACACACCTGAACGTTATTGCCATAAAAGAGAACGTAGTTTGTTTCTTTACCTTTCTGTGAACGTCTAGGAAAAAATATGCGTTGTAATCTGATGAAAGATGGCAGAGCAATGGACATTATAAAAAGGTAACAGTACTTACAGTAGCTTTCATTCACGGTCTTTGCTGCCCTGTGACGGGTGCCTGGTGGTACTAAATCCAGATTGAATTCTGTCATTGGAAAGAGAAGATTTGGCCAGATCCATTAGATTTATGACTTGGCCATAATAAGGTCATTTATAAGCCTGATATTCTATATTCATATTTCAAATTGCATGTGTCCAGATGGCAAAACCTGTATACAAAAAAAAACTGTAAATCATCTGCCCTTTATGCATTTGCTTAGATTTTTTGTACACATCTCAAGAAGGTGCTGAATGACCTCAGTGACAATTTCATGTCTGGTCATTTTCAATGGTGTTATTCACCATCAAAAGATGGGGAGAAAATTATAATAATAATTTATATTCTCCTTTGGTTCATTACAATTTACTCAAGCCTAGTAACCGACACAGTATTTCTGACACTGGAAATACATTCCCTGAGATCCATAGATGTCCCTAGAATCTGTGGTTCTCTTTTACATCAAGTACCACCCGAGAACGTAGCTGGCTCTCCAAGTACCACCATATGGCCGACGTTAAAATACAGTCTATTCAGCTATGCACAGTTCACGCAGGAGGCAAATGTATTCCTAATACCATTATTTATTGTCAACTTTTGTCAGACACAGCCACAATGTACAAAGAGATAGCACTAGAACTAGCAAACGCTTCCACACAACTCATACAATGCAAGGGGCATTGAGAACATAATAACTAACATTCTCACATAGCAAGTGAGAAAATTAAGAACAACTGTATTTCAGCAAATGTACTTAATTATCTCTCTCTCTCTCTCACACAGCAAGCAATTGTCCTTCATTCTCTCTTATAATGCATGTCACCTTTAAATGCCAGTGTTTGTGATGGGCATCACAAATTGTAAAAAAGAAAAGAAAACACATTCAATACATTTTTACCTTTTAAATGCCAGTTTGTGTGATGGCATCACAAATTATTGTTAAAAAAAACACAAAGTAAAATATTTTCAATATATCAAATGCAAAGTAAATTTTTCTGGGGGGGGGTTATTACAGGCTAGGCATGTGTCAATGATTAGCAACAACACATATTTTGATGGATTTTTTGTAATGTCAGATTTAACACCAACTCTTTTCAGAAAAGTGGGAGTATTTCATTTTTTATCTGACATTACAAAAAAGTTAACCTAAAAAAAAAATTGTTATGATCAGGGCTGAAGTTGAATTAAAGATGTATGATTGTTTAGACTGCATTACTCTCTGTCACAGTGATCTCCTGGTTGTTCAACCCACTTAGGTTATCTAACTATCGCGCCAGAAACACGCGCCAGAAACACTGGCCTGGCCTGCTTCTAAGTTCAGTGGCCTGACTGCAAAAAAATAATCGTATTTTTTGTAAATGTTTTCAAGTACCACCAGCAGTACCACCAAGTACCACTAGTGGTACGCGTACCACAGTTTGAGAACCACAGCGATACCAATAACATGCAAAATGGACCTTGTAGAAGTGGAGCAATCTTCCATTTACTTAGGTGTGTACTTTTAGGCAAATTTCCTGAAAATATGGCTCGGGCTTAACACTTTGAGCGCCACTCACGGCTAATCTCGGGTTTACGATTGTGACGTTGAAAGCCACGTCACGGCTTTTCTCGGATTTTTTTTTTTAGCGACCTGAAATCATATTGCATCACGCGAGCCTACCGTTGGAGATCCAGGGGCCGCCGGCGATCAGATGTGAAAAAAGCGCCCCCTATCGTCTCCCAGATGGTAAATCACCCTTTTGGAATCGACTCAATGAAAATGGATGGGGGGAAAAAAATATTCCAGTCCACATTTTACTTCTCACCCATGCAGCCGGAGTTACCAGAGTTCATTCTGGAGCCTCTGAGCCACGGCGATCATGGGTTATACTGTACACACGTTGGATCAATATACTTATCAATTTTTTCGAATGGTGATCAGGAATTGGAATATACCATTTGGATACCATTTGGATACCATCTGATGTCAGGTAAGGAATCTATGTTATCAGTGTTAGGATAATCAGACTCGTTTTCATGGAGATATAAGCGTTTCCACTATATGTGATATGGCTGTTTCACAGTAAAAGCCATGAGGAAATAATAGCAGCGATTATCAGCGCACGGCATGAGCGTGCATGCGCACACATATACTATCGACCATCTAGCGTTTATTTGAAAACGATTCATAAATAGACCGACAAATGATAACGTTCTGGAATATTCCAGTAAAAGGCGATCATCATGGAATGTGTTGTTTTTTCTTCGAAACCGAGTGGTTTTCAAAATGCTATAAAAAGGAAATGAAGCGATAAAAACACAATCTGCTTTGCCAATGTTGACTGGGAAATGATTCTTTGATAAGCGATGGGCAGATTAGACACATAGCATAATTTAAAACATAGATTAGGCGATATTAGCGTTACATGGGCCGTGGACCGTGGCATCAACGGGGTAAAAAAGAAAACACGGCCCGGCACTGAAAGTGTTAAGAGGTTAAGGCAAAGAAGTGGAATGTTATGCAATGGCCAAGTCAATCACCTGAATCCATTACAGCAGTAGAGGCCTGGTAGAGCATCACCGGGGATGAGACCCAGCGTCTGGTGATGAGTCTATGGGTTCCACACTTCAGGCTGTCATTGACTGCAAAGGATTTGCAACCAAGTATTAAAAGTAGGGCTCCAATGATGAGTCGACATCGATGACATTTTGTGGATTTGCATATTATTCACCAAATCGTATCATTACTAGTTATGTGTCGTCTTTGCAGTGGAAATGGCAGACGTTCAAAGTCATAACATGCGCAACATGTCATCTCACTAGTGTGCAATGAATGAATGAATCACATTCTAAATATAAATAACGTCTCTTAATCCACTGTTTGTGATTCTCTCTCTCTTAAATCATTAAGTCTACTATAAGCTATTCTCCCTCTCTGTGTGTGCGTGAGTGCATGTGTGTGCAAATTGACTATAGGCTACTCTTTTTGACATGGATTAGACTAATTGGCTAACAAACCTGATTTCTGAGCCTATTTTATTCAAAATGAAGATATTGATTTACATACAGTATGTATATATAATATATATATAGATATATATATTTTTTTAAATAATCTCCTGTGCTGGCACAAGCACTAACATAGTTTATACATAGTTTAGTCATGGAATATATTAGACTATTATTAGATGATATAATTAATATTTTGACTCCGTTGAAACGTAAATAATGAAATTATTCTGTTAATGTCTATTTGTGAGAGAGAGAGAGAGAGAGAGAGAGAGACAGACAGACAGACAGACAGACAGACAGACAGACAGACAGACTCACTCAGCCCCTCCCCTCCCTCACTGTAGGATAAAGAAACTGGTCTGCTCCCAGAGACTCACTGAGCGACTCCAGGATGCAATTGTTTTGGGACCAGCTTGATTGAAACGCTCGCACTGTCGAGTCTCGACGTTAGGCACATAACGTAGCACAATGGTTAGGAAAAGTTAGACGTACATAGTACCTACTTACTGGTCACAGGAGTCTCCATTAACGTTTGAATAGTAATCCATTTTGTGAATACGTTTGTTCTTTGTTGAAACAACATCGACTTTGTTGGCCGACGGCTCCTGCTATTTTTACGTTAGCAAGCTAAACAGGACCTGTGTAACGTTAAGTAACTTGTGTTCCGCTGGGAAAGACCGGTCATCACTGCATACAACTTGGTTTAATCCAAACGTCCATTCAGAAACTTTGTATTATGAAATAAGACATTCGGGGATATCTGTTCCCTGCATTGCTCAGTCGATACTGTTGACACGCACTACTCCGGTCACACATCCACTCAACTCATAGAAAATACAACTAATAAAATTGAGTATTGTTTGAACCATTTTTAACAGCTGGGTATCGCAATACTTTTCTAGTATCGGTTTATCGTGCAAGTGTGCAACACTATATAGAGTCAATAGATAAAGAGCAGTAACGACATGTAAGTGACTCACCCTACTCATGTACAGTAGGCATCCACACTACACAGCATTTACAGTCTTACAGACATAAATAAACATCATAGCTCATCTCCTAATCTGGGTATTCAGTAGGTGGCGTCAGAGACCCATGTGACCTAACTTAAGGATAGTAATACACCACACTTGTAAATAATTATCAATTGTTGTTGTTTTCTGGTAAATTAATCGATAAAATTATCTCAATTATTTGTAGCCCTAATTAAAAGTATAAATTTGATTTATGATTGTTAGTTTGTCCAATTACTTACTTACACTGTTCACCTGATTTGGATGTAAATACTGTAAACATTTAAGCTGAAAGTATGCACTTAAAGCACATCTTGATTGTTTAATTTCAAGTCCATTGTGGAGGTGTTACAGTTGTCCATCTCAGCTTTCACAATGGCATTATTTTAGTACATGTAATGGCGTTGTAACTTGTGAACGTACATACCCTTAAGTTATAGCAATTAGCAAGTACATCAGTTTATCACCCAGCCCATGTTGTCATGACAGCGACCGGCAAACCAGTACTTTTGTATTTGTGCAACTATCCATTTTCAGCACAACCCTTGTTCAAAATGGTAGGTGGAATTAGCTAACGTTAGTTAAGAGATTTATTTATGCTCAAAACACACTGGTCAAAAAGGCTTGCTGTTCCACTAGTTATTTGGCTGGTGTTGTAAACCTGCATACTGGCCGGTGTTGTGCCGACTCCCTGCCAGAATCCGACCCCCCCTCGGATGAACGTGCATACTCTATCAGCCTACCTACCCAGCATGTAATACGTACTTTGTTAGAACTCAACTCATTATTATTGGCGCATAGATTGCTGTCATAAAACGATAAAGCGGACAGAAATACGGGAACGTTTTGATTATATTTAACATTGTAAAACGAAGTAAGTGGAGTTTCGAAGCTGTAAGCAGAATACAAGCTTCCCCCTTCCTACTGTATAAGAAAGAATTAAAAACGCATTGCAAGGAGAACAGAGGTTATTTGTTGAGTTTATGTGTATACAAATCCCTTGCAATAAATGTGTCTTAAAAGAATGAAAAGCATACACAGCACCTAATGCTGATCTGGATACAGGTAGCATAATATCGTGTGGGTGTTCCTTCGTTTTACAATGTCAAAACCTTTGAAATATAATCAAAACGTTCCCGTATTTCTGTCCGCTTTATCGTTTTATGACAGTGTATGCGCCAATAACGAGTTGAGTTCTAACAAAGTATGTACACATTGCTGGGTAGGCTGATAAGAGTATGCGCGTTCATCCGAGGGGGGGGGGTCGGATTCTGGCAGGGAGTACGAATTCGGCACAACACCGGAATCGGTGGAACTGCAACTGCACTAGGCTTGGGCGGTATAACTTTTTTCATACCGTTATACCTTGATTATATAATACCGCGGTGTACGGTATTGAACGGTATGACTTTCATTTTCATCAGCGGGGGGGGGGCAACCCGTGTTACCAAGTAAACAAGTCGCGGAGATGGCCAGTTAGCCTGCAGCATCCGAGTGCTACTATCATTAGCTCTCAGAATGGAGCCACTAGCCAGAAGCCCGCAGCATCCTAGTAATACTAACGTTAACTCTCAGAATGGTAGCCAGGAGCCCCGCAACACCCTAGTACTAGTAACGTTAGTATTGTGTAGGGGTGGACGGTATGGTCTAAAATTTATATCACGGTATAATTTGAAGCATAGACGGTAACGGTATATATCACGGTATCAGTGTTTCCGTTAGAATACTTTTTTTTGCCTGATAGGCAGGCTATATAAAGAATGACATCCTCAAGGCATGTAGATTTATAATATTTTAACTTAAAACTAGGCTACTTTTGCGTATAAAGTCATTATATTCCAAATAAAATAAGTCCCGAGTCGAGACTCCGTGCTGCTCCCATTGCAAACAGCGGGGCTGGATTTTGCTAGAAGCATATGTAGCTGCAGAGCCGCAGAGCCAGTGGCTCTTTCAGGTCGTTCAGCCGTTTGGTGGGGGGGCGCTGTTGAGCGGGCCTGTGACCAGACCTGAAAGAGCCACTGGCTCTGCGGCTCTGCAGCTGCATGCTATTTCGCAAATCCACTGCTGCAGCCGTCCTCCCGTCGTTATCATAACACTAGTACACACATATCATAATGTTTACAGCAAACTGTAGTTGATCACCAGGTATGTTTTATTAACGTAGAATAATTCATATAAGAAAAACGATAGGTAAGATCTCTTACCTTTCTCCACTGGTTAAAAATGCCAGGAACTGAAATTGAAACTTGCTGTGCGCCGCGGTGATATGTGTTTATTATGAAATGACAATTGCGTGTTGACACGCCCAATGCGCCCACTGCGCGAAGCCTCCTAAATAACTTTTTCCAGTTTGCACATATCTATTATCTATGACTAATTCGATCTATTTTTAGGGGCAAATGCGATTGAAATAGTCGCGCTGTGGTTACATGACGTCATTGCTATTTTAGAGCTGCCCTACCGGTTACACGGTATAGTCAAAATCCATACCATAGAGCAAATTCATACCGTTTATACCGTATACCCCTAGTATTGTGTATTCAAAAACGCACCGGACTGCGACGTAACGTTTTACCGTTTATTTGCTTGTTCCACCAGTCCACAACAACACACACTCGTTACCACAACGTTTTACGGTATTTTCACAGCACTGTCGCAACATTACCGTAAAGCGTGACCACCGTTGTGATACACATACACAACAGTTAGCTCTCAGAACAGCCAGTTAGCCCGCAGCAACGGTAAGCGTGTCTCGACTCTCATTTAATTTCCAGTGAAGCGGGGTTTCCCCATCTCCTCCTGTGTACTCCTCCTGTGTATAGAGAACCAGCTGCCTCGCTCCACTAGTGACTCGAGGACTGGTCTCGCCCTCTGCTGTGTGTGCAGTGCACTACAACCAACCACTGTTAAAACAACGTTTCACTGTAATATAAACTGAAATGGATCTGTGATTTTGACGGTATTGATTTTCAATACAGTCGGTATCTCTAAATACCCCGGTATACATTAATACCGTCATACAGCCCATGCCTAACACTGCACCTTTAGGACGCCATCCATCTGACTAGATACCACAGACGAAAAAGCGAAATGGTTTTTTATTTTTATATATGATATACTACATATATTTATTCACATATACCTATCCTCAACTGTCTGTACTTACCTGCAAATAGTCCCTTACTATATATATATACATATCATACTCTTATTAGTTACACTGCTAAAAGCATGTCTGTGTCAGTTAAAGGAGTGAAACTCTGGAACAATCTACAAAGATGAAATAAAAAACAGCAGGAGTATTTTTAAGTCTAAAAAAATGTTTAAAAACAGGGTTCTAGAATCTTATAGCCAAATTTAACCTACATGTAGAATCTGTTTTTCTCTACCATGAAACTCGGGTATTGCAGATTAAGTTTTGATTTTCCTATGTTGGCTTATGTTCTTTTCGGAAACGTTTTTTGTTGATTGTTTGTTTGTTTGTTTTATCTTGCAAACATTAACTTTTTTTGTTCTTTTCGGGATCAGTTTTTGTTGATTTTTGATTTTTTTTTTTGTTATATTTTGAAAACTAACTTTTTTGAATTTGTTTTTAAATTAGGGGTAGGTTGCTCTATAAGCCTTCAGCTTCAAACCTATCCTTTTAGTTTGTTTATTTGTAAAAAAAAAAAAATCGAAATATTTGTTTATGTTTATTTATTTGTATTTGTAAACATTCGAAATAAATACATTTATAATACAACTCTGTACATACATCTGATTAGCACTACACTCAGTACTAATCTGTATATGTAGTACCCAGTTTAACCTGTATGTTGCTGTTGCACTTTACCGCTACATTTGCACTCTGGTTGGATGCCAAACTTATTCTCGTTGCACTGTACTTAATGTGCTGTATGATGACAATACATTGGAATCGAATCAACTAATCTTCCTCTTCTTGCCTGTCTTTCGTTTCAAGGCGAGGAAAGTGCCATTTGAAATAATGGGTTTCAGAGCCACTGTCTCTTGTTGTATCTGAAGGGTCATTAGGCTGCATCACTACTTTAGATGTGTTACTAACTATAACACCACTGTCTCTTGTTGTATCTGAAGGGTCATTAGGCTGCATCACTACTTTAGATGTGTTACTAACTATAACACCACTGTCTCTTGTTGTATCTGAAGGGTCATTAGGCTGCATCACTACTTTAGATGTGTTACTAACTATAACACCACTGTCTCTTGTTGTATCTGAAGGGTCATTAGGCTGCATCACTACTTTAGATGTGTTACTAACTATAACACCACTGTCTCTTGTTGTATCTGAAGGGTCATTAGGCTGCATCACTACTTTAGATGTGTTACTAACTATAACACCACTGTCTCTTGTTGTATCTGAAGGGTCATTAGGCTGCATCACTACTTTAGATGTGTTACTAACTATAACACCACTGTCTCTTGTTGTATCTGAAGGGTCATTAGGCTGCATCACTACTTTAGATGTGTTACTAACTATAACACCAATGTCTCTTGTTGTATCTGAAGGGTCATTAGGCTGCATCACTACTTTAGATGTTACTAACTATAACACCACTGTCTCTTGTTGTATCTGAAGGGTCATTAGGCTGCATCACTACTTTAGATGTGTTACTAACTATAACACCACTGTCTCTTGTTGTATCTGAAGGGTCATTAGGCTGCATCACTACTTTAGATGTGTTACTAACTATAACACCACTGTCTCTTGTTGTATCTGAAGGGTCATTAGGCTGCATGACTACTTTAGATGTGTTACTAACTATAACACCACTGTCTCTTGTTGTATCTGAAGGGTCATTAGGCTGCATCACTACTTTAGATGTGTTACTAACTATAACACCACTGTCTCTTGTTGTATCTGAAGGGTCATTAGGCTGCATCACTACTTTAGATGTGTTACTAACTATAACACCACTGTCTCTTGTTGTATCTGAAGGGTCATTAGGCTGCATCACTACTTTAGATGTGTTACTAACTATAACACCACTGTCTCTTGTTGTATCTGAAGGGTCATTAGGCTGCATCACTACTTTAGATGTGTTACTAACTATAACACCACTGTCTCTTGTTGTATCTGAAGGGTCATTAGGCTGCATCACTACTTTAGATGCGTTACTAACTATAACACCACCGTCTCTTGTTGTATCTGAAGGGTCATTAGGCTGCGTCACTACTTTAGATGTGTTACTAACTGACCCCAACGTGGCTGCATGCAGCCAGACCACACCAGTCACTGGATCCAGGTCTGTTAGCCAGTGTTTCTAACGTGCACGCCTCCTCTAACGTTAGCAGTGTGATGAGAGGTTACTATGTTTTACTTGTAAATTAGCGGCAACGACTTGTTTGCGTGTAAATAATCTCTCGCCGTGACACCAACAGCTACACCACACTGCCAGACAGAGAGCAACACCACCACACTGTTGGGGACAAGGAGTGGAACGGCGATGTTAATCATTTTAGTGAATTTGTGCGTGCTGCACTTGGTCTGAAATGCGTTTGTAGAAATGGGGAAATTGTAATAGTGCCAGTTATCAACTTCACTAAATGATATAATAATCGCCGTTGCGTTCCTTGTTGTTCTGTCCGACGTTAGCTTGTAGCTCCCACACGTTAGCTCGGTTAGCTCCAGTCAGCTAGCTGCTCTCCAGTCAGAGTATGATGAGCTGCTAACGGCGATGCAGGACAACACAACAGCGGAGCTAATAACGTTAGTTACCCAGGGGGCACATTGTGTGGACTGTACGTTACCTTCGCACATATATTCGAAGTTTCTTCTTTGTACGAAACTCGGGCTAGCTGCTGTGACCCTTGTCCCGTGCTGTTCACGTATCGACTAGTCTAGTTTATGTGTGGAAGAAGGGGGTCGCGGTCGTTAGTACTGTTAAACTAGCTGCTGCTGGAACCGTTTGTGTTGTTGTGCGCATGCGCTTGGCGTCTGTAGCACGCGGGAGGCGTGAATATTAAAGGCAACCAACTTGTGTTCAGCTTTTCGTTCAGCGTTTCTCTGATTGGCCACACGGCCAATCAATCAATCCACTAGCACACGCCCTCGCGCAAAGAGAGACGCGGCAAAAGCGCTGGTCGAACCAGCGGTGTTCTGTTGTGTGACTGTACTCTACAGCGGTGTTCTGTTGTGTGACTGTACTCTACAGCGGTGTTCTGTTGTGTGACTGTACTAAACACTTCCACCACATGACCGACATTTGACATACAGTACACCTCCTATCTATGTTGGGATTATGTTTGGTCATGACAAAACAATAAAAATCGCTACTGTTAGTAATGTGATGTGAATGGGCCGAAGTGATGACGTCACGAGCAGGGACTCAAGTGGCTCATTATTGAACGCAGGTGTTTTTTGATTGTGTGCTGGATGAGACGCTGAGACTGTTTGATAAGCCAGGGGGTCTCAGAGATCGAGGTTGGAGCACGCACGCAGTAACCAGACTCTGTTAGGGCCCGGGGGGTGGGGTCGATCGTGGAGAGTTATCCGCCGGCGATGAAGACAAGCTAGATAGCCGTCCATAGTTCCCGGTAGCAAGAGGAGGGGAGGCTTAACCTCCTGGAGATAGTTAGGGACGGGACATAGAGGGTCTGAGTTACATCGCTCCCAAAAGACTTTATACTCGGCTCGTCCTCGCGGACACCGAGTACGTTACCAGGTTACAAATCCAACTGTATCCTGGAGGACCACCGTGTGCCGGAACATTCGTCCGGAGAGTGGACGGGGTCCAACGCTTCGACCCTCGGGGGGGGTTGCGCCGTGCGGCGAGTTAAGTCCACTGTTACCCACACTTGCACTTAATATAGGATTTTGTATTACAGTCTATTTTTATAACTGTGTAGGCCTACTGTATATATATATATATTGTATATGGGATATTGTGTAATTTCTATTTACCTTATCTGTATGATATCGTGCCCTTAATTAACCTGCATATTCGACTAGTCCTTTTATATGCCCTATTTATTATATAGCCCAGGCTGGTATATATTGTATAGATATTGTGTGACCCATTGAAGGGGAACAGGGGAACCAAGAGGGAGGGGTAATTCGGACCTGGGGGAGTCTGCTATAATTAGTGTGTTCAATTGATCCATTTTCTACCGGTGCCTATTTGGGAGTGTGATTAGCGGGCTGTGTGTGTGATTAGGCATCCCCTTTGTATAAACGTGCCGTGCCTCTTAAAGAGGGTGTTTTGACGTGGGTTACTGTAATAGGATGTATCTATGCATGTTCATAATTGCGTGCCTCATATCAGAGGGTGACTGAGTTACGGTTGCAGGCGACCTTTACGTGGTCCGATTAGTCCCCCCAATTAGAGACCCCTAGTACCTGTATGAATTAGGTGTTGTAATAAAGTGTCTTATTAGACGTGAGGCCGTACCAAGTGAGAGAGGTGGCGGAGGGTACAGCGAGAGGGTGGGCTGATAGCGGTAGGCGATGCCCTAGATATTCACATGGACCAGAGCTGGTCGGATAAAGTGTGTGTGACTATTGTTGTACAGTGTGTATGTACCGTACCTCGTTCAAACTAAGGGTTGTTGCCCATCTATAAAGTGTGCTGTGAGATGTGCTCCACCTAGAGGTGAAGGGTTTACCTATAGATGTGATAGTGCTGTAGTGCTGTAATGTATAGAGTGATTAACTTAGAGGTGATATAAATTTACCTAGGGGACGTCTGTCTATACCTGCTGCATTCTCTGGTCCTGTTAAACCCTGCATGTCACAGAAGGGAAAGATGTATTGGCTTCATGGCTCATAGGTTTTAATTAATAGCTCAGATCATTGTTTAGCATAGGACTTAAATAAATAAAGTTGGTATTCCTTGTAAACCCGGTTGTGATGTTGGTTATTTCAGGCATCTGGATAAATAGCAGTTTCCCTGCTAAGTAGCAGTTTCTCCTGCTACTGGTATAACTCACGTATTTATTACATTGGTGACAGCGGTGGGATATAGAAAAATATGCCTGGAGATAACCAACCGCCGGCTGAGGCCGGCTCAAGTCGATCAGACGCGTCTCCTTCCCCTAGTAGTAATCTGGCTATGTCCCGACCCATTTTTATGCCTGAGACTTTCACTGGTGCCGGCCGGGAATGGTCTGATTGGGCTGAACAGTTTGAAATGGCCGCAGGGGTTAATAATTGGAGCGAAACATTGAGACTAAAATGTATGAGTCTTCTCTTGTCAGGTCGAGCCCGAGAGGTATATGGTGGGTTATCGGCCGCCGCTAAAGCTAATTATGCCTTACTCAAAGAAGCCATGGGTAGATGCTTAGAACCATGTGATAGTGATGATTGGAGCAGGGCCACCTTCTCTTCTCGTAAAAGGTTACATAAGGAGAATATCCGAGAATTTGGTATTGCGCTTCGGAGGCTGGTTGTTAAAGCGTACCCCTCAGCGGACGCCCACACCCAAGATTTATTGGCTAAGGATCATTTTATTTCTAATGTTGGGAATGGGGAATTGCGAGTTAGCCTTCGCAGTGCCAAACCTACAACCTTAGAGGATGCCATTAATCTTGCTGCAGAATTGGAGCTGATTAGGGAGTTGGAGGGCAGTAAATTGGCCTCTGATGCACAGGTGCGTGGAGTCACTGAGCAATCTGGGCGTGACAAACAAATGGATACGCTGCTGGGGGTCGTAGAGGGCCTGCGGCAGGAAGTTAAGTCTCTGAAAACCACTGTACAGACTATAGCCAATTCAAGCCAATCTGTTCCTAAACCTACACCTCCCGTGTCTGCTCCCCTTCCATACTCTGTTAGTGCCCCCACTCCCCAGACTAGATGTGAGGGAGAAAGAGAGAGGGGTTGCTGGGAATGTGGGTGTAATCGTCACTTCAGACGCGACTGTCCTTATTTAAAGGGAAACTAGAGGGGGTGTGCACAGAGGGTCCAATGCCCGCCCCCATTTCTGAGTCTACTGTGGCCCCTGACAGCTTGAAGGGTGGTTCGGGATATCTCCAAGCTAAGATAGGTGGGTTAGACTGTCATGTACTTGTAGATACTGGAGCTTCTAGCTCTGTCATTCCTAAACAACTGTGGCTCTCTGCTACAAAAGGGGGATGTGATCTGTTAGATTATGTTGGCCAGGCTACAGCAGCTAATGGGGGGGGGGGATGAGCATTCTGGGATGCTGGCAGACGGTATGTCAACTGGAGTCACTCGCGCTGGTAGCAACATTTTTGGTTGCTGATATTCCCTCTGATGAGATTTTGCTTGGATTTGATTTTCTTTCAACATATGGTGCGGTGGTTGATTTGGGAAAGAAACAATGTCAGATAATGGGCAGGAAATTTCCCCTGGTTGACCCTAACCCCTCATTAGAGCCTCAGGCTGTGACAGTGTTGTCTGACACCCTGGTGCCCCCACGCAGTGAAATAATTATTTTGGGTCAAGTCCAGAGCAGATGGGGAGATTATGCAGCAGCAATGCTGGAACCCTCCACTTCCATTTCCAAACAGTGTGATGTTTTGGTAGCTCGGGTGGTATGCAGAGTCCAGCAGGGCACATTACCAGTGAGGGTTATTAATGTCACTAATGAGGAGATTATGCTAAAACGTGGCATGAAAGTAGGCACCCTATTCACTGATATTGAAATAGAGGAAGGGGGGGCGGAGCTGCATGACGAGAGGGAGGGGGAAAAAACCTTGCAGCCTTGGACAGTTGATACACTCATGCGTCAGTTTGGCGTGGAGGAGAGGGGTCTTGCCTCTGACGAGTTAAAGGCAGTCAGGGAGATACTGCACAAGAACCTCACTGTGTTTAGTCAGGGGGAGACTGACTTAGGCAGGACTCCTCTGACCCCGCATGAGATTGATACAGGGGATGCAAAGCCAATAAAAATGCACCCCAGAAGGGTTCCCCTCCATTTACAGCAAGAGGTGACGAGCCACTTGAAGCAAATGCTCGATAGTGGGATAGTTCGGCCATCTTGTAGCCCCTGGGCGTCTCCCATTGTACTGGTAAAAAAGAAAGGGGGTGGGCTCCGGTTCTGTGTTGATTATAGGAAACTCAATGAGGTTACTAGAAAGGACGCATACCCCCTCCCTAGGATTGATGATGCCCTGGACAGCCTTTGTCATGCTTGTTGGTTTTCCACCCTGGATTTAGCGAGCGGCTATTGGCAGGTGGAAGTAGACCCGAAAGACCGCCATAAAACTGCATTCACCACCCGTCAGGGGCTATTTGAGTTCAATGTGATGAGTTTTGGCCTTTGCAATGCACCCAGCACTTTTCAGAGGTTGATGGACCTAATTCTGGCTGATCTGCAGTGGACTACCTGCTTAGTGTATTTGGATGATATAATTGTGTTTGGGCGCACTTTCCATGAACATCTAACACGTCTGAGTGGTGTGCTGGAAAAACTTCAGCAGGCCAACCTTAAGGTTAAACCATCCAAGTGTGACTTGTTTTCAACGAGAGTCCAGTACCTCGGACATGTAATCTCTAGTGAGGGAGTGGAGCCAGATGCTGCTAAAGTGGAGGCAGTCAGAGAGTGGCCTGTTCCTACCAGCCAGACTGAGGTTAAGAGTTTTTTGGGATTAGCCTCCTATTATAGGCGCTTTGTGAAAGGGTTTGCTGACATTGCCCGGCCTCTGCACCAGTTGACAGAAAAGGGGAGGCACTTTCGCTGGAGTGAGGACTGTCAGGGAGCCTTTGAGCAGCTCAAGTGTAGTTTGATTACCACCCCTGTGTTGGCTTATCCCGACCCCAGTAAACCATTTATCCTGGATACGGATGCAAGTGACGTGGGGATTGGGGCAGTATTGTCTCAAGAGGAGGGAGGACTCGAGAGAGTAATAGCATATGCTAGCAGGGCTCTTACAAAACAGGAACGTAAATATGCCACCACTAAGAAAGAACTTCTGAGTATGGTAGCGTTTACCAAATACTTCAAGCACTATTTGTTGGGTAGGGAATTTGTGTTGCGAACTGACCACAATTCTCTCCGTTGGCTTCATAACTTTCAGGACTTGGAGGGGCAGTTGGCTCGTTGGCTTGAACAATTGGCCAATTTCCAGTATAAAATTGTGCATCGTCCAGGCAAGCTACACAGCAATGCTGATGCCCTTTCTAGGCTGCCGGCTTTTTTGGAAAAAGAAAAATCTGACCAGAAGGCCTCTCAGGCAATAACAGACAGGGCTGCTGTAAGGATGTGCGCAGTACAGGAAGCTCTGCCTTCTGTAGTGTCCAGTGGGGAAAAAGAGACTGATGAGTTAACCGATGCACAGATGGCCGATAGTGAGTTAAGACAAATAATTCATTTTAAAAATCAGGTTGGTTCTGGTGCAATACCGGTAGACGCTGGCCTGCAGAATTATGCTACTGTGTGGAGTCAGCTCCAGGTGCAGGGGGATAGGCTGGTGCGGATTCCTCCTGCAAATTCCGATGCAGCCTCTCGGGTACAGGTGGTGCTCCCGCAGTCAATGGTGCCTGGGGTTTTAGAGCAGCTGCACAATGTCTCCACCGGGGGGCACTTGGGGGTGCAGAAGCTGCAAGGGAAAGTTAAAGACCGGTTCTATTGGCCAGGCTGGTTTGGCGACGTCAAGAGATGGGTTAGAGAATGTGTCGATTGTGGTTCAAGGAAGAGTCAGGGGAAGCGGCCATGTGCACCCTTACAGACCTCCAGGGTATCTAGGCCTTTTGAACGGGTGGCACTCGACATTCTTGGCCCCCTCCCCGAGACCCCTGGGAAAAATAAGTATATTTTGGTTGTGGGGGACTATTTTTCCAAATGGACAGTCTTTTCCATTGCCTAATCAGGAAGCACGGACAATTGCCAAAGTCTTGACCGAGGAGTGGGTGTGTCGTTTTGGGGCGCCAAGGAGTATCCACTCCGACCAAGGTCGTAACTTCGAGTCAAACCTATTCAGGGAGTTATGTAGGCTTCTGCACATGCAGAAAACAAGGACATCCCCCTACCACCCCCAGTCAGATGGCCTGGTGGAGCGCTTTAATCGAACCCTTTTGTCCATGTTGGCTCTCTTTGTGGAGGACAATCAGTTAAACTGGGACACACTGTTGCCTTATGTTATGTTGGCCTATCGTAGTAGTGTGCATGCTAGCACCTCCTTCACCCCATATAAAGTACTGTTTGGACAGGAAATTGTTCTGCCAGTAGATATTATGCTGAAGGTGGGCAATCAGGAGTCCTGTAACTCGGTGGACAATTATGTGTCTAGGTTGCGGGATACATTGTCCACGGTGGTGGAAGCAGTTAAAAGGCACCAGGCCAGGGCCTCGGAACAGCAGAAAAAGTCCTATGACTTTAGGGCCAATTTTCAATATTATTCCGAGGGGGAATTGGTTTGGGTTCAGAATAAGGCCAGGAAGCGTGGGGTGTGTCCCAAGCTCCAGAGGCGGTACAAAGGTCCCTTTAGAGTGGTGGAGAGGGTGACCGATGTGCTTTATAGGCTAGTGCTAGTGGAGGGAGGGCCAGAGAGTGTGGTTCACTTCAACCGACTCAAACCTTTCACCTCTTCTTTGACAGCCCCGTTAAATCCAGTACCAGCATCCAGGAGATCTAATCCGAGGAGTGGGCCAAACCTGGCCAGCCGGCGTCAGTCCTCGGGGTTTCCGGTTGGTGCCAGTTGGGTCGGCCATCGATCGTCCAGCCGGGATGGCTCTGTGGGGGGGAGGCCACCACCGGAGGACCAGACAGGCGTTGATCGGAGGACGCAGACGGAGCACAGGAGGAGCCAGTGGACCGGATCGGCGGCGAGGGTGGACCGGAGGACGCAGAAGGAGCACAGGAGGCCCCAGGAGACCAGACCGCCAGTGATCGGGGGCCGGAGGAAGCAGAGGGGACACAGGGGGCTCCTGCGGCAACTGAAGCTGCGCCCCAGTCGGAGGTGGTGGTGTCCAGTCCGGGGCTGCAGGAAGGTCGGCCTGCAGGGTCTGTCGAGGAGGGACGTCCAGTACGCCAGCGGAGGGTACCCCGTTGGTCTTTAGACTACGAGATGTCGGCATAGGACTCGAGGACGAGTCCTTTCTTTAAGGGGGGGGGAAGTGTGATGTGAATGGGCCGAAGTGATGACGTCACGAGCAGGGACTCAAGTGGCTCATTATTGAACGCAGGTGTTTTTTGATTGTGTGCTGGATGAGACGCTGAGACTGTTTGATAAGCCAGGGGGTCTCAGAGATCGAGGTTGGAGCACGCACGCAGTAACCAGACTCTGTTAGGGCCCGGGGGGTGGGGTCGATCGTGGAGAGTTATCCGCCGGCGATGAAGACAAGCTAGATAGCCGTCCATAGTTCCCGGTAGCAAGAGGAGGGGAGGCTTAACCTCCTGGAGATAGTTAGGGACGGGACATAGAGGGTCTGAGTTACATCGCTCCCAAAAGACTTTATACTCGGCTCGTCCTCGCGGACACCGAGTACGTTACCAGGTTACAAATCCAACTGTATCCTGGAGGACCACCGTGTGCCGGAACATTCGTCCGGAGAGTGGACGGGGTCCAACGCTTCGACCCTCGGGGGGGGTCGCGCCGTGCGGCGAGTTAAGTCCACTGTTACCCACACTTGCACTTAATATAGGATTTTGTATTACAGTCTATTTTTATAACTGTGTAGGCCTACTGTATATATATATATTGTATATGGGATATTGTGTAATTTCTATTTACCTTATCTGTATGATATCGTGCCCTTAATTAACCTGCATATTCGACTAGTCCTTTTATATGCCCTATTTATTATATAGCCCAGGCTGGTATATATTGTATAGATATTGTGTGACCCATTGAAGGGGAACAGGGGAACCAAGAGGGAGGGGTAATTCGGACCTGGGGGAGTCTGCTATAATTAGTGTGTTCAATTGATCCATTTTCTACCGGTGCCTATTTGGGAGTGTGATTAGCGGGCCGTGTGTGTGATTAGGCATCCCCTTTGTATAAACGTGCCGTGCCTCTTAAAGAGGGTGTTTTGACGTGGGTTACTGTAATAGGATGTATCTATGCATGTTCATAATTGCGTGCCTCATATCAGAGGGTGACTGAGTTACGGTTGCAGACGACCTTTACGTGGTCCGATTAGTCCCCCCAATTAGAGACCCCTAGTACCTGTATGAATTAGGTGTTGTAATAAAGTGTCTTATTAGACGTGAGGCCGTACCAAGTGAGAGAGGTGGCGGAGGGTACAGCGAGAGGGTGGGCTGATAGCGGTAGGCGATGCCCTAGATATTCACATGGACCAGAGCTGGTCGGATAAAGTGTGTGTGACTATTGTTGTACAGTGTGTATGTACCGTACCTCGTTCAAACTAAGGGTTGTTGCCCATCTATAAAGTGTGCTGTGAGATGTGCTCCACCTAGAGGTGAAGGGTTTACCTATAGATGTGATAGTGCTGTAGTGCTGTAATGTATAGAGTGATTAACTTAGAGGTGATATAAATTTACCTAGGGGACGTCTGTCTATACCTGCTGCATTCTCTGGTCCTGTTAAACCCTGCATGTCACAGAAGGGAAAGATGTATTGGCTTCATGGCTCATAGGTTTTAATTAATAGCTCAGATCATTGTTTAGCATAGGACTTAAATAAATAAAGTTGGTATTCCTTGTAAACCCGGTTGTGATGTTGGTTATTTCAGGCATCTGGATAAATAGCAGTTTCCCTGCTAAGTAGCAGTTTCTCCTGCTACTGGTATAACTCACGTATTTATTACAGTAATGCTGCCACCACCCACTTCAATGACAGAGCTCTCATATTTGCGAATGCATATCTTAAATTATGGCGATGTGTCTAATATGGCTGTCACGAAGTCATTGATAAGCGACAGCCATATTAGACACATAGCCATCATTTAAGATATAGTTTATACATTCGCAAAATATGAGAGCGCGCCGCTGTCATTGAAGGGCTTCCTACAACAGAGCACCGCCGCTGCTGCTGCTGAAGCTGTATCAAGCCGGCGGCGGTGCACGGACGCCGGGGAAAAACCACCGCGTCGCCCCGCTGGCGTTTCAGGCTCAGCAGCCTCCACGGGCGAAATAACATATAACGTTACAGTTCCACACTGATGTACAGTGAGTGTCTAATATGGCTGTCGCGAAGTCATGCCTCTCCCTCTGACAATATCATAATGATGTGTTTTCTATATTATATCCACAATCATTCATCTAAAAAATTGTATGGGCTTTGATTAAACATGTAACCTACACCTACTGTAACTTACTGTACCTCTGCTTCCTACAGCACAGCAGGTAATGGCGTTAATCAATGGAACGCGAAACATAATAACGTTACGCTTTCTAGTTCAGCGCATTTCATAACTGTGTGGGCTTTTATACACGAGTGAATCTGGTAGTCTATGATACACAGCGTGGATCGGCTTTCAGAGGGAGAGGCATGACTTCGCAACAGCCATATTAGACACTCACTGTACATCAGTGTGGAACTGTAACGTTATATGTTATTTCGCCCGTGGAGGCTGCTGAGCCTGAAGCGCCAGCGGGGCGACGCAGTGGTTTTTCCCCGGCGTCCGTGCACCGCCGCCGGCTTGATACAGCTTCAGCAGCAGCAGCGGCGGTGCTCTGTTGTAGGAAGCCCTTCAATGACAGCGGCGCGCTCTCATATTTTGCGAATGCATAAACTATATCTTTAATTATGGCTATGTGTCTAATATGGCTGTCGCTTATCAATGACTTCGTGACAGCCATATTAGACACATCGCCATCATTTAAGATATGCATTCGCAAATATGAGAGCTCTGTCATTGAAGTGGGTGGTGGCAGCATTACTAACAGTAGCGATTTTTATTGTTTTGTCATGACCAAACATAATCCCAACATAGATAGGAGGTGTACTGTATGTCCACTGCTACCGCAGCTGAACACAAGTTGGTTGGACTTGGAACAGCAGCCCAACGCGTCCAATAGTATCACGCGTACACAAGTTGGTTGCCGCGCTGCCGCTCGCTTGCTCCTTGGATTTCATTTGGGACGTGCGCTTGCCTGCGCGTGGGGGCGCGGCCAATCAGAGAAAAGCCGAACACAAGTTGGTTGCCTTTAATATTCACGCAGGCGGGAGGCCTGTTACGTCACTGGTTGTTCCACTCAGGTTTTATCATTGGGAAAATGGATTATCGGCTATTGTAACAATTCTGCCGCATGAACATTGGCAAGCTTTCCATTTTGCACAAAATGAGTTCCCTTCTATCACTAACATTATTGTTTAAGCATTTCTGGTTGAAATAAAGGTAGTTATAAGGTTTTTAATTTGTCTTAAAAAAAGAACTACATTTACCATTAGGCAGCCTGTTGTTCACTAGGCAGCCTGATCACGTCTATACTTTCCACAACAAATTTGTGTTTCCGCGTTCGAGTTTTGTGCTCTGATTGGCCAGGTCATGTGACATGTGCGCCAATCGTGGGACGGCAAGTTCTGCACCTATTTCCGGGTCGAACAGCCTGCAAACTACCTAACGCCTAGTTTATCACTGGTTAAGCTTAGGCGACTCTTTCGCAGTTGGTTAAGGTTAGAGTTTGGAATCAGGGCAGGCGTTCTATCGCCATGCTCTAAGACAAACTCTAACCATAACCAACTTCGAAAGAGCGCCTAAGCTTAACCATCCAAAAACTTGCAGTCCCACGATTGGGCGTGCATGTCACATGACCTGGCCAATCAGAGACGCGGAAACACGACTTTGTTGTGGAAAATATTCAGGCAGCCTGTTCAGTGCTGTCGCCTGATCCACGTCACGGCTAGCTACGGCTAGCTTGCTAGCCGGCATGATGCATGCAGTGCACAGGTCTGAGAAGAGGACCTGCACATTTTACTCGGTCCCGAAACTCCTCTACATGCCCGATCTAAAATGGTTAACGACAATAGACATTGCTAACGTCTAGTACTTATGGACACGACAGTAGTAGTTATAAGGTTTTTGAGCTTGTAACGTTAGTTAGCTATCGTGCTATCAGCCGGCTGTGACGTGTATAACGTTGTTCTTTTGCTACCTTTACGATTAATTGCGAATATTTTCATGTTGAGCTATAGATTGTGGATAAATACGCACAGAAAGGTACACCATGCCAACGTTAATGCTTTATTTATCTAAAACGAGCCGATTTATAAATGGTCAATGGGGAAATACATTAAGTGGAACAGAGGGTGGAACAGGAAAAAACGCAAATGATTTAACCACTACACCTCCCTATACATGCAGCCTAGATAACGTTACATTCGTGAAGTGGTCACTTGATAAATTAACAACATTGCAATTTCATTTAACATAGCAGATTTTTTTTTAGGATAGTCTACCTAAAATAGAAGCATTAATTAAAAAGACAAATAAACTTAGAAGCTTCCAGCCATCATCTTGGCAAGTTGGCAATTTACCAGAGCTTTGCTGCTGGCCCAACAGTGCCCCCCTGTGGTCACAATAGATTACTTGATCTGCAGGGAAGTTGAGCAATAATACTAAGCATTCACTCAATAGGTTGACAAATACTTTATTTCCCCCCATTTCTATTTCAAATCTGACAGGTTTCTGATTAACTGAGCACCAATTTCACTTTCCATCTCCATCTGTTCAACGTACTGCAGAATATTGGCCAAAACATGTTCATAATTTATGTCCAGGATTATCATGGAAAATGATACACTTTTTACACCAGTATATTCAGAAGATTTTCATGTTATGTCAACATGGAATTTTGAGCAATATATCTGAAGGTCTAGTTGTCTTCCACTTCCACATTTGATCCATTCATCCAGCACGGATATTCATTTTCACATTAGCCCCAAGTGAAAAAGTACACGTCTGGCAGGCCTGTCACATTTACAACTTGGACGTTTCCTTTTTCTTTTTTGTAAACAGTGCAATGCAAAACAGAGTGTATGTAGGGATATAAACTTTATATAGTTTTTAAGTTTTTGTGTGTGTTGTTTTTAGCCTTCGAAGAGCTTTTTGAAGGCAGAGCTGATCTCCTGGATCATGTCTGAGGTGGTGGTGGCTCTGCCATGTTTGTGGAACGCCTGACTGTTGCATTGTCTGGTCAGAGCACAGGCCCCGAACGCTGCCACCATCGATGGGCTCACACTGGAGGAGGAGGAGGAGGAGGGAGACAGGTTTACAGAACGGTTAGGAAGCCTAATCCTCAACAAATATCTGCATGACAATATAAAACACAAAATAAAACAAAGGTCACAGATGGGAAGCATTCTCCCATAAGCATTCCGATTTACACAATAATGGTTGGTAGTGGTGTAACAATGTTTGGTAGTGGTTGTAACATGGTTGGTAGTAGTTCTAACATGGTTGGTAGTGGTTGTAATGTAACGGAGGTACCGCAGTCTATCCACAGTCTGTGGACGTTAAGCGGTACTGCAAGTAAACTCACTCCCCAGAGGCATCCAGACCCAATAGCAAGAAGTGAATTCACCTCTTGGTACAGTGGTCTGTGATGCCGGCCGCGGCGGCGCGGGAGACCGGGGTTCAACTCCCACTCAGGGCGATCCCTTAACAGGGGTCGAATCGAAACACAATGCAGAGTAAGATCACACCGGCTACACTAACATGGTTGGTAGTGGTTCTAACATGGTTGGTAGTGGTTCTAACATGGTTGGTAGTGGTTCTAACATGGTTGGTAGTGGTTCTAACATGGTTGGTAGTGGTTCTAACATGGTTGGTAGTGGTTCTAACATGGTTGGTAGTGGTTCTAACATGGTGTAATGGTACACAAAAACCAAGGTTCGGTACAGGTTTTCGGTACAGTGGGGGAAAGTTTGGCTTTCCATGTTCCACTCAGGGGTGATGTGTGCAGTAACTAATTGTACTTGTAGGGCTGTCAACGAATATTCTATATTGAGATTAATAATCGACTTGTAAAAAAAATAAAATTATTATTATTATATTAGATTGTGAAAGAAAACAGCCCCCGGTGGGCGGTCATTAGTGGTTAACATACCGTATTTGTTCGGTACACTACACAGCCGTTCGGTACGGTACGGTACACACTGAAACGGTTCGGTACGGATACGTGTACCTTTACACCCCTAGTTGGTAGTGGTTCTAACATGGTTGGTTATGGTTGTAACATGGTTGGTAATGGTTTTTTTATTTATTTTTTATTTTTTATTTTATCCTATTTTTCTCCGCCAGATTACCACCCTCGACTTCCCTCCCGCTAACTCAGCCAAACGAGTTAGTATGACGACCGGCCCGAGCCGCAGGCAATGCTGACTCCGGGAGTCGAGACCGCAGCCTCTTGCATTGGTGACGAGCGCAATCTCCGCTACGCCATCCGACCGCCGGTTGGTAGTGGTTGTAACATGGTTGGTAGTGGTTGTAACATGGTTGGTAGTGGTTGTAACATGGTTGGTAGTGGTTGTAACATGGTTGGTAGTGGTTGTAACATGGTTGGTAGTGGTTGTAACATGGTTGGTAGTGGTTGTAACATGGTTGGTATAATTGGTTGTAACATGGTTATTAGAGGTTCTAACATGGTTGGTAGTGGTTCTAACATGGTTGGTAGTGGTTGAAGAAAGAGTTGAGGAAATACAGTTCATGTCAAAAAGTTAAATAATTAAATTAATCAAACGCACTTATCACCAAGTTTAACACTATGATCGCCGCGGACAAGTTTTCACGTCATTCCTAGCCATGCTCATTCTGCCGAAGACGCCGTAACTCGTCTTTGATGTCAATATTTCAAAAATCTGTCATCGAAATCATATTTCCTTTTCGGAGCCCTGAGACACACTGCTGATCTCCTCTCAACTCTCTAGCGGTTCAAGAGTGCCATCTGGTGGCCGATCGGCAGATCGCCAACCGGAAATCACCCTTTGACCCGGAAGTGCTCACTCCATATGTGGTCCGACCACTCGCTATAGCTCCCGCGACTCCATCTTGAAACACTGGATAATAGATCGCTCGCCCTAACTCAATAAACAACGTTATTTGGACGTATATACTATTATACAACCTGGAAATGGATCGGGCATTTCTACATCCCATAATAGAAAAAAATCTGTTCCACGCTCGTCTGCCAGCGGCGCGAGGAAGCCACGGTAAGATTCAGCGTTATTTTCTAACGTATTCTATACTAACTGATCTGATGAACATATGACCCACTCTGGATGAATCATCTAACGCTGCCCACGGAATTATAAACGATCCCCCGCCCATCCGGTCATCATCAGATGATGCGTAGAAACGTCTAGAACCACGTCCAGTTGAATTTTTTTTTATCTCGCACAGATTCCTACCAAACTGTATTTGATCATCAATATAATGCATTTGGGGCTATAAATCACGTTCTGAAGAAAGCTGCAGAAAACGATAAAAACATACTTATACTTTAGACCATATTTTAGTATGAATATGTGAATGAAAAAGTTTAACGTTGCTACACCCTGAACAATACATATAGGACATTGAATGGGCCATAATAATGGCAATTTAGCAATAGAATAAAAAAAGTTATAGCCCTGCAAAGAAGGGGAACTTCTCCATAGACAAATAGAGCTGGCGAGGGATGGTAAATTATGAATTTAACCCATGGCGATTAAAGTGTTAAACTGCTGATTCAATGTTCACAGTGGTATTTCTTATATATAATTTTGGCACTGTTAACACTTTGAATGCCACGAGGTGGCGCCAGAGGTAGCGCTTCAATGCCACCATCGGCGCCAATTTTACGCTTAATATCGCCTAATCTATGTTTTAAATTATGGCTATGTGTCTAATCTGCCCGTCGCTTATCAAAGAATCCTTTTCCAGTCAGTGCTGTCAAGGCAGATTGGTTTTTTATCGCTTCATTTACGTTTGAGAGCATTTTGAAAAGCACCCGTTTTGAGGTAAAAAACAGTTCATTCTGGACCATTCTATGATAATCGTCTTTTACTGGAATATTCCAGAACGTTGATATTTGTCGGCCTATTTATGAATAGTTTTCAAATAAACGCTAGATGATCAATTTATACGTGCACGCAAGCACATCCGAGCCGCGCACGGATAATTGCCGTGTTTATTTCCTCTTGGACTTTTACAGTGAAACCGAAAGAGCCCATTTCACAAAACAGCCTATATCTTCATCAAAATTAGTCTGATTATCCTAACACTGATAACATAGATTCCTTACCTGACATCAGATGGTATCCAACTGGTATATTCCAATTCCTGATCACCATTCGAAAAAATCGATAAGTGTATGCATCCAACGTGTGTACAGTGCAGTACATGATTCTGCGGGGCTGAGAGGCTCCAGAATGAACTGTGATAACCCCGGCTGCATCAGTGGACTGGAAAATGTGGAGTACAGGATTTTTTTCCCCATCCATTTTCATTGAGTCCATTCCAAAATCCCTTATGTCATCTGGGAGACGATAGGGGGCGCTTTTTTCCACATCTGATCGCCGGCGGCGCTCGGGTATACTCGGGTAGGCTCGCGTGATGCAATATGATTTCAGATCGCTAAAAAAAAATTACAAAAAAATTCAGAGAAATCTCGTGAGTGGCTTTCAACATAACTATCGGAAACCCGAGATATCTCGTGAGTGGCAGTGAAAGTGTTAAGGAACTGGCATCGTTTCAGTAGTATCGGATTTGGCACCGCAATCGTGGAAAGATTCTAACGATACCCAACCCTACTGCCAGTCCGGCGTGTGTGTATATATATATGTGTGTGTGTGGAAAGATTCTAACGATACCCAACCCTACTGCCAGTCCGGCGTGTGTGTATGTGTGTATGTGTGTATGTATGTATGTATGTATGTATGTATGTATGTATGTATGTATGTATGTATGTATGTATGTATGTATGTATGTGTGTACGTGTGTGTGTGTGTGTGTGTGTGTGTGTGTGTGTGTGTGTGTGTGTGTGTGTGTGTGTGTGTGTGTGTGTGTGTGTGTGTGTGTGTGCAGTACCTTTTGGCCACGCCTGCCGAGGCAGCATAGGCCCAGTGTGCGAAGACACCCAGAGCTCCGGACAGAAGGTCACCCTGCCCTCCACACCTCCGCCCACTGCCCTCCACACTGCATACGATCACTGGCAACAGGGAGACACAGGTGAGTTGCACGTGCAAAGGTTTCAACCAGCTAAACGAAGGGTGTGAGTGTGTGAGCGTAAAGGTCTTTGTTGTGGTGTCTAGGTCGTGTAAATGGTCATAATAAAAACATAAAAAAGGTTTAAAGCCCCCTTTTTTGACATATCAGTGTGAGGTATATTCTCATACATTCTTGAAGAGTTTGATTTGTTGATGTAAAATACACTATTTTGAACGTTCTCCAACTAATTTAAATCAGAATATAGAGTTTACTCCAGAACATGAACAAATAAACTCATATTTAACTCACACTATATAATGTTAGTCCTTGTAAAAACATGTCTCCATTCTTATTTGTGGTCATAGGGCTACCTTTCCTTTTCTACTTATTTATGTTTACATTTGGATCACTGATTGGGTCATTAAAGAAAAATCATTGGGCCTCATGCATGAACATTCTCTTATTTTTCGTCCTAAATATCACGAGAAAAGTGTATGAGAAATCAACGTTGAATTCATGAATGGTCTGATAAGAACCCACCTGCAACTTTAACCTTCTGTATTGTCACAGTGAGAGGGTTACCCCTTTGGCAGTGAAAGGGTTAACGTGTGTTCTAGAAGCGTGGGTTTAATAATACTGACCCTTGCTGCCGTCCGAGATGAGATCCTGTTCTCCTTTGAGCACAACGGTGACGTTACCCATGGCCACGCTGAGCTGCAGGACGCTGCGCTGGTAGTCGCTGCTGTCCATGGGTTCGTGGTGCTGAAACGGTATCATGACGACACACACACAACAGTCATTCATTATTTGTTAAATGATTTGCATTTGTACCAAGAATGTTGGTACCGTCAAGGATGTATAACCCTTTCACTGCGACAATACAGAAGGTTAACCCTTTCCAGGGTTCCCACAGACATTGCAAAATGAAATGTAAGGACTTTCAAGTACTTTTCCAAGCACTATTTCTCATTTTAAAATGAACTTTCACTTTTAAATGCTGATTTTATAGAAGAAAATTAAAAATTATATTTCTTGATTCAGAACAACTTTATCATGGATGAACAAAACTTTCAATGAGAATGGTTCCAAAATTCCAAGGACTTTTTAAGCACCTTGTTAAAAAATGGGCTGTTTTCAAGGAATTACAGGCCTTGACTTTTTTTTGTCAAAAATCAAGCACTTTAAGCACTTCAAGGACCTTGTGCGAACCCTGCCTTTCACTGCCACGCGACAACAGGTTAACTCTTTCACTACTCTGTAGTGGGGTAGTGAAAGGTTAACCTTCTGTATTGTGGTAGTGAAAAGGTTAAATGGTTTGCTCAGTGATTGGCTGAACTTTGCTGAGGGGGCGCGACCCACCAGCGCCTCGTAGAGTCGGGTGAACTCCATGAAGTTAGGTGTGAGGATGCCCTTTTGGTAGCCATGGATGACCGACGGTTGCTGTGAAACTAGCCATAATCCATCCTGTTGAAGGAACACGCACACACGCAGGCTCACGCACACACACACGCACACGCAGGCACACACACAGACCAGTGAACACAAGTCTATATTTGCAAACTAAATCCAATCTGTTCTACGGCCAGTGCTTGTTTAATCCAAGACAACATACTCACTGCATCGATGACAATAGGAATATCTCTTGCTTTAGACTTCTCTATCACCTCCTGAAAAGGGAAAAACAAAAACAGCATTTTAACCCTTTCACAACTACACTACAGAAGGTTAACCTTTCACTACCACACTACAGAAGGTTAACCTTTCACTACCACACTACAGAAGGTTAACCTTTCACTACCACACTACAGAAGGTTAACCTTTCACTACCACACTACAGAAGTGTGGTGGTGAAAGGGTTAACCCTTTGTCGCCTGGCAGTGCAAGGGTTAACCTACTGTATTGTCGCAGTGAAAGGGTTAACCCTTTGGTAGTGTGGTAGTAAAAGGGTTAAGGTTCATATGAGGCTACAAGTATTACTTGGGGCGGCTTTGGCTCAGGGGTAGAGCGGGTCGTCCAATGATCGAAGGGTTGGTGGTTCGAATCCCGCTCAAGCCCATGTCCATCCCATTGCCGTTGTGTCCTTGGGCAAGACACTTAACCTACTTGCCTCGTATGAATGTGTATGCATGTGAATGAATGTTGGTGGTGGTCGGAGGGGCTGTAGGCGATGATTATTCGCCACGCTTCCGTGAGTCTGCCTCAGGGCAGCTCTGGCTGCAATTGTAGCTTACCACCACCGGTATGACTGTGTATGAACGAATAATGGACTCTGTAAGCACTCTGGGGTCACTGGGGTGTCATGAAGAGCGCTATATAAATCCAATCCATTATTATTATTATTACAACACAAGTACTTCACAGTTGATCCCATAAAAAGGCACTTGATTGCCTTTTGACATATATATTGTATTTTCCATGAATATGTGAAAATGTGTGTGGGTTTAAGATTGTGGACAAGATGATGGTGTGTGTGTGTGTGTAGGGCTGCTGCGATCATTATTATGCATTTGGTCACACCAGTGTGTTTTAGGGTTGCCGTCTAATTAGGTTCTAATTTTTTAAATAAACCAACAGAGATTAATACCTTCCATCACTTTTCTATCTGTTCATTTGACGGACAGATCAACGTAGTGCATTGATCGGTCTGGACTAGAGTGGTGCTCTGAGCTCTTCTCCAGTCCAGCTTTCCCTGATCTGTGTTATCAGGGTTTAGTCTGAAATATTTCCAAATCCTCCACTCTGACGTACCCCGATGATAATCCCCCCTTTATTTGTTTCCCCTTCTCAGGTGCCGCCCGCCCCTTCCTGTAGAGAGTGCTGATTACCCGATGATGATGGCAGCTGAGGGCAATCACTCATTAAGGGGCGGGTGGATAAAATCTGAGATGATGCACACTCATGACCTTCTGCCATGTCCATTGGAGTGGATATTGTGTTGGCCTTATTGCCATTGCCACTATTGAGTGGATTGAATGTAAACTGGAGTAAACTCATGGCGGCATGGTGGTGTAGTGGTTAACACTGTCGCCCCACAGCTAGAAGGTCCAGGGTTCGATTCCTGCTTGGGGACCAGGTTTCCGCGTTGCCAGGTACCCAGGTGGGGTATCTCCCAGGCCTTTCTGTGTGGAGTTTGTATATTCTCCCCGTGTTCGCAAGGGTCCCCCCCCCCCGATAAGAGAAACCCAATGAAAAAACATGCACAATAGATCGCTAACGCTGTCGCGTCCCTGGCGAAGACGGACAGGAGCACTTGGAATGGTCCCCGGGGCGCGGCCCCATGCCGACGCCCCTATCTGCTCCCGGCTGCCCTTGGGGGGGAAGGACGACGGGTCAAGTGCAGAGACTCAATCGCATCGGCGACCCAACTTATTGAATGCGTGTGTGTTCCTGTGTGTGTGTTCCTGTGTGTGTGCCGCCCATCGCATGTGTGTCTGCCTGCATGCTGAATAAAGACTTCTCCAAAGTCCAGTTATTATTATTATATGTTGTGTTGGCCTTTTTGCCATTTCCACTAAGCTGTGTGGATTGTGTTGTGTTGGTTTTGGTCCACTATTGTGTGGGAATAGGTGAACAGGAGGTTCACGCTTATTTTGAATAGCCTTATTGTGTTTATGTTATTGCTGGGTGGTTCCCAGAGTGCCAACCATGTGGCTTTTGGTTGTGTCCGGTGACACTAAGTCACTTGTGTGTGTTTAGTGTTTCCCCTTGTTTTACCCTTTTAGTGGGGTTATTGGTCAGAGGGTTACCTTTTGCCTTGTTTGTTCATCTTATTGTATATTCCTGTTTTGTTCTCCCTTTCCCTTGTGACAATTTGTGTTGGTAGGTTTCATTCCCCATTGTTTAATAAATATCATTTACTTTTGAGAACGCTTTATTATTTCCTCCTACCGGGACCCGTGCTAAATGCACTCACTGAGCGGGTTGGAGGTTCTCAAACAACCCTGTTCAGGTACATTTATATTATTATAGACCTTTGTATGTGACATCCACTATCGTTCTTTCTCTCCTTCACGCAAAGTTAAAGCTAGTGGAAACCTAAAAATAGCTGCTGTCTGTAGGGGAGCTCCAGTAGCTCACCGCGTACCTCGAACGCTATTTCGGCGTCGGGGACAACCGTGCGCGTCACGGATCTGGGGTAGCGAGTTCGACTCCCGGACAAGCCGTACTTTCTCAGAGTGTCTTTCCCCCCATCTATACCCCCATTCAACCTGTTTCTGTCGGTCATACTTGACCAGAAAAAAGCGATAAACGCAAAAAGAACCAGCTGACTGGTCAAAGTTTAAAAAAAATAAATAGCTGCTGTCCGCGCAGACACACTCCGCCCCCTGGTACACGATCACCTACACCACCTTAAATCCAAGGGCCGCCAGCTCGAACGGCTATCCAATAAAACCGGTCTCACTGTCCATAAAGATGCCTACAGACAACATCAACAGCTCTACAAAGACGCCCTCAACTCTGCACGCTCCTCCCACTACTCTGCTATCATACAGTCTGGCAGCAACAACCCCAGGACTCTGTTTTCCACCATCAACACACTTCTTAAACCCTCTGACGCAATCTCCTGTTCCTTCACTGTCAGTAAATGTGTCTCCTATCTGTCACATCTCCAAACAAAAATTGACTAAATCCACACCCAACTAACAATTGCCTCCGCCAACACTATCTCCCCTCCGGATTCAACCCCCCCTCCACCGCCCAACCCCCCTTTTACATCCTTCACTGAAATCACCGCATCGGACCTATCCTCCATTCTCTCTACAATGAAAACTTCAACCTGCATCCTGGACCCTATCCCCTCCATCCTAGTCAAGGCATGTCTCCCTGCCCTTTCTCCCCTAATCACCTCCATCGTAAACTCCTCTCTGACCACTGGCCTATTTCCCCCCGCCCTCAAAATTGCTTCCGTCACCCCCTTACTAAAATAACCCGGACTCAACCCTGAAACCCTTGATAATTTCTGCCCCATTTCCAACCTCCCCTTCCTCTCAAAAATAATTGAGCGAGCCATTGCCTCCCAATTAAAATCCTACCTCGACAACGATAACCTTTATGATACCTTTCAATCCGGAATCCGCACCAGACACAGCACCGAAACTGCTCTTCTAAAGGTCACCAACGACATACTCCTCTCTGCCGACTCTGGTTCCCTCTCCATCCTCATCCTCCTAGACCTCAGCGCTGCTTTTGACACCATCAGTCACCCCATCCTCATCACTCGTCTCCAGTCCTCCGTTGGCATCTCCGGAATCCCCCTCACCTTGCTCCAATCATACCTCTCATACAGGCACCAATTCATCTCCATCAACAACTGCAAATACCCCACTGCTCCCATCACTCATGGTGTCCCCCAAGCCTCAGTACTTGGTCCCCTGCTCTTCATCCTCTACATCCTTCCACTTGGTCTGATTCTCCGCCAACATGGCCTCCGTTTTCATTGTTATGCAGACAACACTCGGCTCTACCTCTCCACCAAGACTATCACTCCAGCCACTCTCTCCACCCTCACCACCTGCCTCACAGACATCAAAACATGGATGCAAAATAACTTTCTCAAACTAAACTGCAATAAATCAGAAATCATCATTATCGGTCCAAAATCCCTCACCAGCCACACCCAGGATTTCTCCCTAAATATTGATGGTTCCATTGTCACCCCCTCCACTCACGTCCGTAACCTTGGCATCATCCTGGACTCCACCCTTTCTTTCCTCCCCCATGTGAACCACATAACCAAAACGGCCTTCTACCACCTCCGGAACATTGCTCGTCTCCGCCCCTCCCTATCACTCTCCGCTGCTGAAACACTGGTTCATGCATTCATATCATCAAGACTGGATTACTGTAACAGCATCCTCTACGGCTCACCAAACACTATCCTCAATAAACTCCAATATGTCCAAAACTCTGCTGCCCGCATGCTCACCTCCACCAGTCGCTCTGATCACATCACCCCTGTCCTCCACAAACTCCACTGGCTTCCAATCAAATACAGGATAGGATACATATACTCATCACATTTAAAGCCCTCAACAACCTTGCCCCTCCCTACCTGTCCGACCTCCTCCACCGTCACACGCCCACCCGTCGCCTTAGGTCTGCAGATGCCAACCTCCTAACACCTCCCACGACCAGGCTCCGGACCTGGGGCGACAGGGCCTTTGCTGCTGCTGCCCCCTCCCTCTGGAATGCCCTCCCCAGCCATATCCGTGATGCAAACACCCTGACATCTTTTAAATCAGCCCTCAAAACCCACCTTTTCAATCTTGCTTTTGACCTCTAATTCTGTCGGTTTTATTTTATTTTGTCATGTATTATTTTTGTTCTGTTTTGTTCTGTTTTTTGTTTTGCCATAGTTTTGTCTCTCCTACCCATGTAAAGCGTCTTTGAGCACCTGGAAAAGCGCTATATAAGATAGATGTATTATTATTATTATTATTATTATAACACCAGGCTTGCCGCGGTAGTTGGCAGAGCTCAGAGCAACACTAGAGACTCTAGCCACCCAAACAACTGCCTCTTTGCACTGCTGTGGTCAGGCAAGAGCTACCGGAGTCTCATGGCCAGTACAGAGAGACTCAAAAGGAGCTTCTATCCCCAGGCAAGCACTACCGGAGTCTCATGGCCACAGCCAGTACAGAGAGACTCAAAAGGAGCTTCTTTCCCCAGGCAAGCGCTACCGGAGTCTCATGGCCAGTACAGAGAGACTCAAAAGGAGCTTCTAACCCCAGGCCATCAGGATGCTCAATGACTCTATGCAACACTAACCGATCCATCTACATTCATTGCACACACATCCACATGCACACACTTTAAACACTTAACACACCATATTCTATTTATTTATTACTCAAATATTTCCACTACATCTCTACCTCATTGTAGCATTTTTGTTGCATTTTGTAGTTTAGTTTTGTATATATATATTATATTTTGTATAGTGTTTGGTCTTTATTCTTTAAACTTTATTTTTACTGTATGAAGCACAATCTCAGGAGGCTCATACAGAACCAAGCATTTCACTGTAATGTACCTTATATGTGACAAATAATGTGGTTGAATGTGATCAATGTTGTGCTGTGAGAACAGTCTTATGTTTGCAGGTTAAGTATTTAATGTTCGCTATTGCCTCTTTAGGTCAAGGTCATCTTATCAAACAGGAAATGCTCAAGTGGCCCCCTCACCTACCTCCCTCCTTCTCCACCTTTCTTCTCTCTCTCCCTCTGGTTCTCACTCTCCCTTTTTCCCTTTCCTTCTCTCTCCCTTATTTATTGTTGTCCTTGTATACTATTGCTACTGTAATTTTTTTTATTTACTTGTATGCATGTACATAACCTTGTTTTTGTAACAGCCTCCCACCCCCCCCCCCACCCCACCCCCTTCCATCAAAAGGCCTTTGCTTTTTGATCAGGCTGCTTTTGTATATAAGAATTTGTTCTTAATTGCTTGCCTGGGTAAATAAAGGTTAAATAAATAAAGTGAAACCTAGTTCTATGCATTAAACTCTCACTGTTTGGTGGAACAAGATGGCTGCTCTGGCCAGAAATCACATCACTCTATGGTGCGACTGGCGATGTTAGCAGCCCACTAAACTCTCTTGAACTCAGGTTGTCAATTCAAAACAGAGATCGTTTAATTTGTTGCTGTGATATTTTTCTTTTGTTTCATTGGGTAAATAAATAAATATGAACATAAAACAAATAATTATAATTATCATATACAAAAATATATATATATATATAAAAAGATTATTTGCTTGTCGCAGCGGTCCTATCTGAGTGTCATCACATTCGGGTGTTTTTGAGAGTGCAGAGAGTGCTTCACGTGCCTTGGTGGTCTTCAGTACCGTGTCCTCTCTCCCTAGTCCTGGCCCCACCACCAGGCTGTGGAGTCTTGGGAGCCATTTCTCTATCTCCTCCACTGCATTCGGGCTGTCCCTTAAAAAAACAAAAACACACTGTTTGCCATGCACAGTTTTCTGGATAATATCTCATATCGTGGTTAAGCTCTTATTCGGATAAGCTATTATTAGTATATGCATCTTCACTCCCCCGCTCGCAGATATCCCTGTAGCTGTGGATAAACAAGATATTCTGAAGGTTGCCGTGACAACAGAGATTACACAAACCACAACAAACGGCGAACGGGATAAGTTGTTGTTTACAATATTTATACAATCCAGACACCTTTACTTGTGTTCCTTATATTCCGTATCGGAGCTTATCGGGTTATTGGAAATGTCATGTCATGTTCGCGCACACCACATCAAAAGCGGAATACTCTATAGTAACCTGAGTAACGACTGGATAACTGAGGCGCATGTAAAAACGCACCCAAAGTGCAATGTCAAAATAAGAAAGATAAGAACAAGGAAGATAAAGCAAGGTCAGTTTTTTTTTTATTAAAACGTGCCTTCACACCGTTTCACAACACTGAATGTGCATTAACCCTTTCACTAACACATTACCAAATGGTTAACCCTTTCACTGTGACAATACGGAAGGTTACCCCTTTCACTGCCACACTACCAAATGGTTAACCCTTTCACTGTGACAATACGGAAGGTTACCCCTTTCACTACCACACTACAGAAGGTTAACTAACCCTTTCACTACCACACTACAGACGGTTAACCTTTCACTACCAAACTACAGAAGGTTAACCCTTTCACTACCACACTACAGAAGGTTAACCTTTCACTACCACACTACAGAAGGTTAACCCTTTCACTACCACACTACAGACGGTTAACCTTTCACTACCACACTATAGAAGGTTAACTCTTTCACTACCACACTACAGAATGTCCTAGCCTCCCTACACTGGCTCCCAGTCCCACTTAGAATAGACTTCAAAATCCTCCTCCTCACCTTTAAGGCACTATCGGGTGCAGCACCCCTATACATCACCGAGCTCATCACCCCCTACGCAGCACCCAGGTCACTAAGATCCTCCAACCAGGCTCGGCTGGTCCCCCCCCGCACCAGACTCAAAAAGAGAGGTGATCGCTCCTTCAAGGCCGTGGCCCCCAAGCTATGGAACCAGCTTCCCCTGGAGATCCGATCTGCCCCCTCGCTGGAGACATTTAAGGCCCGTCTAAAAACCCACTTCTATTCCCTGGCATTCAATAAACCCTGATTCTCCCACACCCTAACTCACACACTCCCATGTAATTTTATCCTGCCCCCTCCCTCTTGTATCTCTTCTTATGCTCCTCTGTCCCCTGTGTGCTACTGTACTTTGTGTTCCCCTATCCGTGTGTTGTCCTACTGTCCTATTCTCTGAATGTACTGTCTTGTCCTGCTGTGCCTTTTTGTATTTTTGTATTTGTGTATTTTATATTAGGTCATTGATTTTAAGCTTTGATTGTACAGCACTTTGGTTGGCTCTTGTGCTTTTAAATGTGCTATATAAATAAATTACTTTACTTGACTAGAATGTTAACCCTTTCACTACCACACTACAGACAGTTAGCCCTTTCACTACCACACTACAGACGGTTAACCTTTCACTACCACATTACAGAAGGTTAACCCTTTCACTACCACACTACAGACGGTTAGCCTTCCACTACCACACTACAAAAGGTTAACCCTTTCACTACCACACTACAGACAGTTAGCCCTTTCACTACCACACTACAGACGGTTAACCTTTCACCGCCACACTACAGAAGGTTAACCCTTTCACTACCACATTACAGACGGTTAGCCTTTCACTACCACACTACAGAAGGTTAACCCTTTCACTACCACACTACAGAAGGTTAACCCTTTCACTACCACACTACAGACGGTTAACCCTTTCACAACCACATTACAGAAGGTTAACCCTTTCACTACCACACTACAGACGGTTAGCCTTCCACTACCACACTACAGAAGGTTAACCCTTTCACTACCACACTACAGACAGTTAGCCCTTTCACTACCACACTACAGACGGTTAACCTTTCACTACCACACTACAGAAGGTTAACCCTTTCACTACCACATTACAGACGGTTAGCCTTTCACTACCACACTACAGAAGGTTAACCCTTTCACTACCACACTACAGACGGTTGGGTTGACAGCGTGTACTTACAACACAGGATGCACTATGAGCTCTGGGCTGTATGACTTGATGACGGGGGCGGCGTCCCGGGTGCAGAAAACGTGGGACAGATCAGCACCCTGGACAGAGAGAGCAAAGCGTGAGACGGTCAGTGAGTGACCCTCCAGCCCTCCCACTGAAATACTAAACCATTAATGATAAGATACTTCACAAAACGCTTTAAAATACCACTTATTTACAGCTTTCAGGGCAGAGATATGTAGACCTGCTTGCGTGTATTGTGAATGAATGTTCCTTGTGTGTGTTTGTTTGGGGGGGGGTTTATATTTTATCTTGATATAATATCAGTGTAATTTTGCTTCCTGGTGAATGCCACATGCAAGCCCCTAGAGGGTTTTTAGGCAATTCTCCTACACATCCCTTTGTGGATTGTATTGTATTATATATGTCATTGTTTTTACTCTCAATGATTTTACACTCAATCAAAGAGGGCAATTTTTCTAGAGATGTCAATATGGCGCTTATATCTGTTTTACTTAAGAAGGATAAGGACCCCACCGAATGTGGCAGCTACAGGCCCCTAAGTCTCCTCGGAGCCGATCTTAAGCTATATGCCAAGGTTCTAGCCACCAGACTTCAAAAGCACATGACATCTCTAGTTCACCCTGATCAGACCGGCTTCATAAGAGGCCGCCTGGTTACTGACAAAGAAAGGCGACCTTAGCAATTGGGCAAATTACAGAGGGATCACACTGCTATCAGTGCCAGGGAACATTTTTAACAGAGTCATCTTGAACAGGATGAAGGACCTCATCGATGCACAACTCCGTGATGAGCAAGCTGGTTTCCGCAAGGACCGATCCTGCACAGACCAAATTGCAGTGCTGCGCATCATCGTGGAGCAGTCGATAGTGGACCTCGCCCGGAGTCGCCCCTATACATAAACTTTGTGGACTATGAGAAAGCCTTTGACAGCCTATACAGAGAGACCCTCTGGAAGCTTCTCCGACATTACGGGGTGCCGACCAAGATTGTTTCCATCATCAGGAACTCCTATGAGGGACTGACATGCAAGGTGGTCCACGGATGGCAGCTCACAGAGGCATTCCAAATGAGGACCGGGGTCAGACAAGGTTGTCTACTCTCGCCCTTCCTCTTCCTGCTGGCCATTGACTGGATAATGAAGACCTCCACAGCACAGAGAAGGTACGGGATTCAGTGGACACCTTGGACGCAACTGGACGACTTGGACTATGCTGACGATTTGGCACTACTGTCGGACACCCAACAACAGATGCAGGAGAAGACCAACAACGTGGCATCCACTTCCGCGCAAGTGGGACTCAACATCCACAAAGGCAAGACTAAGATCCTCAAGACCAATGCAGCAAACAACACCAACGCAATCATGCTGGATGGCGAGGCTTTGGAAGAAGTTGAAGCCTTTACCTACCTTGGCAGTGTTATTGACAAGCAGGGCGGCACAGATGCTGACATTAGAGCACGAATAAGGAAAGCACGTACAGCATTCGTGCAATTACGGAACATCTGGAGCTCAAAATAACTGACTTCCAACACCAAAGTTAGATTCTTTAACACCAACGTCAAGGCAGTCCTACTATACGGAGCAGAGACGTGGAGAACTACAGCTGCAACCATCAGGAAAGTGCAGGTCTTCATTAACAGCTGCCTGCGGAAGATCATCCACATCCGATGGTCAGACACCATCAGCAACTGCGAACTCTGGCAGAGAACAAACCAGCTGCCCGCTGAAGTAGAAATTAAGAAACGCAGATGGCGCTGGATAGGCCACACCCTGCGAAAGCCTGCAAGTACCATCACCAGACAAGCCCCAACATGGAACCCGCAGGGCAAGCGGAAAAGGGGCCGCCCAAGAAACACCTGGCGCAGAGACCTGGAGACAGACACCAAGACCATGAAGATGACCTGGAACCAACTGGAGAGAACAGCTCAAGACAGAGATGCTTGGAGATCACTTGTTGACGGCCTATGCCCCAGAAGGGGTAGCAGGCGTAAGTAAGTAAGTGGTTACTGACAACATCAGACGGTTACTGCACGTGATTAATGCCAGCAAGGATATTGCAATCCCTACAGCGGTCATGTCCTTGGAGATGAAGGCATTTGACAGATTGGAGTAGTCTTACTTATGGGCAGTTCTCAGAAGGATGGTGTTGGGTGAGGGTTTCATTCATATGATCAAAGTTCTATACACTGGGCCTTCGGCCATGATCTTAATGGGAAAGTTCTGTTCACCACTCTTCTCTGTCTCGCGCTCTTCTAGACAGGGTTGTCCTCTTAGTCCCGGACTCTTCGCTTTATCCCTCGAACCTCTAGCTCAATACATAAGACAATCCCAAATTATATCTCCTATTTCAATTCAGGGCACACATCACCATATTAGCTTATACGCAGATGATGTACTACTGTTTATGCAGAATCCCTCCGTCTCTCTACCTCATCTGCTCGGCATGATGGATGAATTTGGCAGCCTGTCCGGCTTTAAGATCAACTGGCCAAAATCTGCTTTTCTTCCACTTAATGAGCCTGCGAAGGCTACCATCCTACCGGCAAACATACTTATGGTGGAGCACTTTAAATGTCTCGGGATTGAAATATTCCCCACTATTAGCCAGACGGTAAGGTATAATTACTCCAGCTTGGGTGACAGGATTACGAATGACTTTAACAGATGGTCCAAATAAAAAAATGCATTACAGGCCCGTGCGTCAATAATTAAAATGAATATTTTACCCAGAATTAACTTTATCAGCTCCATGCTCCCGTTACCTCCTCCTGCTGGTTACTGGCAGAAATTGCACTCTGCCTCATATAAATTCGTTTGGAACAATAAACGCCCACGCTTGAAGAGATCAACTGCCCAAAGGAGTAAACTCGATGGGGGCTTAGCATTTCCAGACTTTAAATATTATTTTCAAGCTTTCTCTCTGAGACCTTTGATCACTTGGTTTGACGCTCAAGCAGCTGTATCTTGGCGACCATTGGAGAAGTTGGTGTCCCCATATAGACTTCAGGATATTGTGTATACCAACATATCAATTAAACAATGTAAATTACGATTTGGCCCTCTTATCACACGTGATCCAGACTTGGCGTGACACTCAGAAAGTGGGTACAAAACGCCATCAATGGCACACGCATTCCCCTCTATTTAATAACAATCTTCTCCTTATTGGACAACAACCTATTAGATACCCTATGTCATAGTATTGTTAACTGACTACAAGAGGAGTATACGTTACGACATGTTTACGACAGTTACAGTAAGTGGGAGTGGCGCGAGAGGCAGGGATTGTTGGGATTGAGGAACCACCTGAGGTAGTAATAAAGCGTCTTGTTTACCAACCAACTGTTCTGTTGTCCGTTAATATCTAAGATATTACATGGTGTCAGAAGTGGTCGAGGATGGCAAAGTTTCAACCACCAGAGAGTTTTTGTTTCGAGAAACCCGCCGAATGGTCAGACTGGAAGAAACGGTTTACACGGTACAGGACAGCTACTAAGTTGGACAAAGAAGAAGGTCCAGTTCAAGTAAGCACGCTGGTGTATGCGCTCGGGAAGGAAGCAGAGAACATTCTCAGCTCTTTTACCTACGGGGAAGAGGAAGATGATTCGCAGTATGATGTTATACTGGCGAAATTTGATGCATATTTCATCCCGAGACGCAACGTTATACATGAACGGGCGTGTTTCAACCAGAGAGTGCAGCGTGCGGGAGAGCGCGCAGATACATTCATCCGCGCACTATATGAGCTGTCGGAACATTGCAACTTCGGAACGGCTCGTGAGGAAAACATAAGAGACAGAATCGTGGTGGGGATTCTAGATAAGGGTCTGTCTCAGAGGCTACAGCTGATCCCTAACCTCACTCTGGAGATGACTGTACAGAGGAGGTAAAAGCTCAAGTTAACCAGCAGGGGGAGCAGGCTTACGCTGTGCAAGAAGTAGCACAACGGCATAACAGAGGTGCAACACAGAAGTGGCGACACCCACAGAGAGAGAGGCGCCAGGAGAGAGAGAGTGAGAATGACCACAGGAAGTGCTGGCGGTGCGGCAAAATGCCACACAGTCAGCAGGATGACTGCCCAGCAAGGAGGTCTAACTGCAATAATTGTGGGAAGAGTGGACACTGGGGAAAAGTGTGCAAAAGCAAGCAGGTGAGGGAAGTGACTGAGGGTGAGGGATCAGAAGATGGACAGTATTATTATCTGGGGCTCAGTTAATAGCATACCTCAAAATGATAATGAATGGACAGTCACATTAGAGATTGGCAGCTCACCTGTAGAATTTAAAATAGATACTGGAGCCGATTGTTGTATCATAAGTGAAACTGTGTACAAAACACTGGAGCCAAAACGGGTCCTACAGAGGCCAAAGAAGGTGCTGAGTGGTCCAGGGGGTGGATTGAACTGTTTAGGGCAGTTTATGACTCAGACCAGCTACAAGGGGAAAACATACACATGCAGGCTCTATGTCATTAGGGGGCAGAGTGTGAATAACCTACTCAGCAGGCCAGTAGCTGTAGCTATGGGGTTAGTAAAGCGAGTGGGCGAGGTCAACACCAGGGAACAGGAGTTTGGCCTACTGAAAACACAGCCTGTGAAGATAGCTCTAAAGGACAATGCCCAGCCCTATGCAGTATGCACAGCACGCCGGGTCCCCATACCGCTCCTGAGTGCAGTGAAAGAGGAGTTGGAGAGGATGGAAGCCAACGACATCATTGAAGCCGTGACTGACCCAACAGAGTGGTGCGCACCCATGGTGCCAGTCCCGAAAAAGTCTGGAAGAGCACGCATCTGTGTGGACTTAAAGAAGCTTAATAAGGCTATCAAAAGGGAGAGATTCATCTTGCCGACATCAGAGGGGATGGTAGCTCAGCTCAGCGGCTCCACAGTCTTCTCATCACTTGACGCAGCGTCAGGGTTCTGGCAGATCCCACTGGACAAAGACAGCCAGAGGTTAACCACCTTCATCACACCGTACGGAAGGTACTGTTTCAAACGTCTTCCCTTTGGGATAAGCAGTGCACCTGAGATATTTCAGAGGAAGATGGTGGAGACGCTGGAAGGGCTGGACGGCCTTGCCGTCTACATGGACGACATCATCATCCATGGCAGCAACACTAGCGAACATGATGAGCGGCTGCAGAAGGTTCTGGATCGGCTAGAGTCTGCAGGCCTGAAGCTGCACGATGAGAAGTGTGTGCTGAGAAAGGAGGAGCTGCACTTCCTGGGTCAGGTGATCAACAAAGATGGTGTACGACCCGACCCAGCCAAAGTGTCTGCAGTCAGCAAACTGGAACCACCAGAAAACGTGCAGGAACTAAAGAGAGCACTCGGCATGATCAATTACCTGGGGAAATATATTCCAGACCTCGCCACAGTGGGCCAGCCACTATATGCACTGTTAAAAGCAGACTCAGTGTGGATGTGGGGTCCGGCGCAACAAGCAGCCTTTGAGCGAGTTAAAGAGCTCCTCACAACGTCACCTACCCTGGTGTACTATGATGTTAACAGGAGCACAGTGGTCTCAGCAGACGCAAGCAGTTATGGGATAGGCGGTGTCCTGCTGCAGCTCCATGGCGAGGACTGGAGACCAGTAGCATACTGCTCAAGGCGACTGAGCGACGCTGAAACCAGGTACGCTCAGATAGAGAAAGAGTGCCTGGCGAGCGTGTGGGCGTGTGAGAGGTTTCAGATGTATCTCTATGGCCTGCCAGCATTCAAACTGATTACGGATCACAAACCCCTCATCCCACTGATGAACTCCAGGGATCTCGACAATGTGCCACTCCGCTGCCAGCGACCTCATGCGGTTGATGAGGTTCAACCCGGAGGCTGAGTATGCACCGGGGAAAACGCTGGTGGTGGCAGACACACTGTCCAGGAGCCCACAGGCAGACAAGGGGCTCAGTAGGGACACAGACGTGGAGTGTTACGTAGCAGCTGTGATGAGCAACATTCCAGTATCGCCGAAAAAGATAGACAGCATCCGCGCGGAGACGGCGGCGGACGAGCAGCTCCAAGAAGTGATCAGGTACATACAAGAGGGGTGGCCTGAACACCTAGCACATATAAACACCTGTGTTAGGGAGTACTTTCCCGTTAGGAACGAACTGTCTATGCACGATGGGGTAGTGACCAGAGGGAGTAGAATAGTGATACCAGGGAGATTGAGGTCGGATATACTAGAATGCATACATGAGGGCCATCAAGGTCTTAACAAGTGCAGAGACAGGGCCAACACTTCGGTGTGGTGGCCTGGCATAGCCACACAGATCACACACAAAGTTGAGAACTGCATGTACTGTCGTGAGCAGAGGAGAGCACAGAACAGGGAGCCTCTCCTGTCAACACCTCTCCCAGACAGGCCGTGGAAGAGAATTGGCATAGATTTATGTGAACATGAGAGAGAGAGTTACCTAGTCATAGCTGACTACTACTCTAGATACCTGGAGATACTCCACATGCCTACCACGACTAGTGCACATGTGATCTTGAAGCTGAGAGCCACGTTTGCCCGGCACGGAATACCGGAGGAGGTTGTCAGTGACAACGGACCGCAGTTCAGCAGTGATGTCTTCAGAGGCTTTGCCTGTGACATGGACTTTAAGCACACAACCTCTAGTCCCCACAACCCACAAGGAAACGGTTATGCTGAACGTGCAGTCCAAACGGCCAAGGGGATTCTGAGACAAAAGGACCCCCTACTTGCTTTAATGGTTTACCGTTCTTCTCCACACAGCAGTACGGGTGTCAGTCCGGCAGAGCTCCTAATGGGCAGGAAAATCAGGACGACACTGCCCACTCTGGCCAAGAACCTGCAACCAAGGTGGCCGAACAAACATCACGTCAGAGCTCGAGATGCTGCGGAGAAGAGCAAACAGGCCTTCTACTATAACAAACGCCATGGCGTGAGAGAGCTCACACCACTGCAGCGAGGAGACCATGTTCTCACCAGACTGGACAATCAAAAGACCTGGTCCACACCTGCAGTAGTGGCAGGTGAGAGCGTTACACAGAGGTCTTATCTCATCGAGACAGAGCAGGGTGCTCTGTACAGGCGTAACCGTCGACATCTCCAAGCAGTGCCCGTAGCGGGGCCTCCAGCGAATGATGACACAAATCCCGGGAATGACACACCTGACATTCAGATGAGCCCAAACCATGGCTCGCCTGGTCCAACAAGGAACACTGATGGACTGATCCAAACCAGGTCTGGTAGACCTGTTAAACCTGTCCAGAGACTTGACCTGTGAGGGGAGAGTTCAATAATAATTTTTTTTGAAGGGTGTTGATAAAAAAAAAAAAAAGGGAGATGTCATGGTTATTGATGTGTTGATACTGTTAAAGAGAAGATATCAAAGTTATTGATATGTGTTGATATTGTTAAAAGGAAAAAGGGAGATGTCATAGTATTGTTAACTGACTACAAGAGGAGTATACGTTACGACATGTTTACGACAGTTACAGTAAGTGGGAGTGGCGCGAGAGGCAGGGATTGTTGGGATTGAGGAACCACCTGAGGTAGTAATAAAGCGTCTTGTTTACCAACCAACTGTTCCGTTGTCCGTTAATATCTAAGATATTACACCCTAGATGGGAAAAGAAAGGCATACACACATTGGGGGATATCTTCGATAACTCTGGTCTCCGCTTTTCAGGATATATCCAACGGATATGATCTCCCCGGAACCTCCTTTTTCTTTTATTTACAAATAAGAGCAGCTCTGAAGGCTCATGGCGTGCCACGGGATGCTCCACTAGTGCATCACCGCTTTCACAAATTATTTTATGACAAAGAGACATCGAGAGGCTTCGTTTCTGACTTTTATCACCATTTACTCATGTCCTTGTATAAAGACCTTCCCCTGGATACGATTTGGAGAAATGTCCCGGAGTTGGATGTAGATTTTGATTGGGATGCAGTCTGGGAAAATGTTCGGTTATCCTCACACAACCCAGATCACCAACAGATTCACCTAAATTTTATTCACAGGACTTATTTAACCCCTAGACGATTGAATTCAATGGGTCTCAGACCTGACTCTTTATGTACCTTGTGTCCAAACGGCGCCACAGGTACATTTATGCATATGTACTGGGAATGCCCTCCTGTTGTGAGTTTTTGGTAAAATGTTACATATCAGCTCTCAGACATTTTCTCTTTAACCATACCTGTATCTCCTTCTGTATTATTATTGAATGATCTCTCTCAATTACCGACCTCTATACAGGTGAAAAGACTCATTTTGGCCGGCCTCACAGCCGCAAAAAAATGTATTGCCTCACGTTGGTTTCACCCAGACAAACTCTGCCCGAAGGTATGGTTTCTCACCTACCTTGATGTGATCTATTTGGAGATATCCACGGCACGTGTTGTAGGGGTTAAGGAATCTAATATTGCAATTTGGTTGGCTGCAGTGGCAAAGTTAAAAGAACGCATATAAGTTTGGGAATTTGTTTTGATTTTAGTTTTTTTTACTGAATAATGTATTGTGAGTGTGACTCATGTTGAGGTACTTGGGTGAGCGGGGGGAGGGGGGGGGGAAGAGAACGAGCGAGTGTCCATGTAGGATGATCACTGTACAGTCTGTATCAGTTATTGTCTTGTCATGTGGTGTTAAGTTATTGTCTTGGGAAGTCTTTTTATGTATTATTATTATTGTATTGTGATATATGTTTTGTTTCATGTTGGAAAAAAAGAAAGAAAAAGAAAATAAAAATATTTGATCAAAAGAAATATAAATAAATAAACAGACAAACAAACTTATTTACCGCTTTCAGGGCAGAGATGGCAGCAAAGTATGGAGCTCCCGTATACCTTTACGTGAGAAAGATGGGAAATATGTATGAGGATGTTTGTAGAGAGCGATGAAAACCAGAGGAACATTTCAAACGTGCTAACACTGATCTCTCCACACACATGAACACACACACACACCACACATCCTGCACTCTCTCTCACACAAACACACTACAGGTCACTTTAGGAAAAAACAATGGTCACTTAAAAAAAAGAAGAAAAAAAACATAACTATGTTTTTGTATAGTATAGTTAGTATAGTATAGTTACATTATAGCATAACTGTATATTGTATAGTAGTTTATATAGTAGGGATGGGCGTGAGTAATCGATTACTCGTAGCTGAGAAAAATCTATCTTAAATTAAATTTTTATTTTATTAGTTTTATGGAAAAAAAATGTATATATATTTTTTACATATTTGTTTCACATGTATGTGTACGATTATTTATAACTGTTTGTTGGTTTCCTTAAACATATACGTGGATGAACAAAATTAAGTAAAAGAAATCAAATAAAAGATTCAAAAATAGTATTATTATTATTTTTTTTCCTTTACCGAGTAATACACAATCACTCGAGTATAGCATGCGATCAATCGATCTGGATTCTTCTTAAAAATGCCCATCCCTAGTATATAGGACTCATTACCTTTCATTTGTAAGCTTAGCATTGTATTGTATTTTATCTTAGTACCTTTTATCATGTCTATTATTATCTATTCTATTATTATATTGTATTTCTTTGCACAATCAAGGCAGGCATGGCCACCTTCATTTCACTACATGTCTCGTGTGTATGCGACTAATAAATATCTTGAATCTTGAACTGATCTATAATGGAGTTGATACTGTAAACCAAACAAGCACAGAAGGTGGCATGGCAGTGCGTACTCTTGACAACCCCCGATGATCCCGATCCGCCCGTCTTGTCCCTTGTGCTTTTTTGCTGTGAGCAGGGGGACTATACTCTTCACCAGTGGGATGACATCGCTGTCCATGCCCCTGTGTGCCGTGGACCCAAGGCTGAAGTGGCGCTCGAAGACTGAAGGAAACAAACAAAAACTGTTTAAAAATGTAAAATGAAAGCAGAACTTTGAGCCATCAGAACTTGATCCCGATACCAAGAACTAACTAACAAAAAACCCTGAACACAAACATAATCTAGGTCTAACGGAGAAGACGGCCTCGTCTTTCAGAATTATCACTGTTTTTTGTCTAAAAAATCCTTTCATCCCCTCTTTCTCTTCACATTTTGACGTTCCACCGCGGGGCTCCGTACGGTGCGGGGTGGCACTGACGCCAATACCTAGTGGGTCTCGGTCTGGGTGGAACGATGGACTCTGTTGGCCGAAGCGATCTGCCCGGGGCGAGGGGGGTCGTCTGTGGTGGTGACCGTGGGACTGACTGCGGGAGAAGGAGGAGGGGGAGGAGACACCGTGGGAGGAGGCGGCGTGGGGGGGGCGGGGAGGAGGAGGAGGCGGGGCCGCTCTGGCGGAGGAGGGGTTCGCCGAGGAGGAGGAAACGCTGGAGAAGATCTGGCCGAGCATCTGGAGCATGTGGAGCTCCCGGGCGTGCTCCGTCTCCCTCCGGCGGTCCTCCGCCTGCAGACGCTGCTCCTCCAGCCGGTAGAAGGTCTCCTCGGCCTGGGTGCTCTGCTCCAGGAACTGCTCCATCAGCCGCTCCATGGGGAGGTTGCCTCGCCGCTTCCGGGGCCGCTTGGGGGGTCTGCCGCCCCCCGAGGAGAGGAGCGCGGCGCTGGCCAACTGGCCGCCGCTGTCGCTCGGCCTCGCCGACGTGCCTGGAGGAGCGGGGGAGGGAAGAGGTTTGATTGATTGATTGATTGATTGAAAATTGTATTAACAGATTGCAGAATGGGTACAATACAGTACGGCTCAATACACACAATTGTTAAGGGGATGCAGACCAGAGAAAGACTTTAGTCTTGTTTACATCAGGGTCCCCCGTGTGAGGTGAGACTCGTTAGGTAGAAGCGATACCACCTTATGCATACCGCACCTTATGTGAATACTGTATACTTCATCAGATCATATATTTAGCATTTTAGCATTTAGCATTTTTAGATTATACATTAGATTTAGATTATTGGATTATTAGATTATATATTGCATATATATAGCATTTAGCACCTTAAATCCAAGGGCCGCCAGCTCGAACGGCTATCCAATAAAACCGGTCTCACTGTCCATAAAGATGCCTACAGACAACATCAACAGCTCTACAAAGACGCCCTCAACTCTGCACACTCCTCCCACTACTCCGCTATCATACAGTCTGGCAGCGACAACCCCAGGACTCTGTTTTCCACCATCAACACACTTCTTAAACCCTCTCTGACGCAATCTCCTGTTCCTTCACTGTCAGTAAATGTGTCTCCTATCTGTCACATCTCCAAACAAAAATTTACAAAATCCACACCCAACTAACAATTGCCTCCGCCAACACTATCTCCCCTCCGGATTCAACCCCCCCCTCCACCACCCAACCCCCCTTTTACATCCTTCACTGAAATCACTGCATCGGATCTATCCTCCATTCTCTCTACAATGAAAACTTCAACCTGCATCCTGGACCCTATCCCCTCCATCCTAGTCAAGGCTTGTCTCCCTGCCCTTTCTCCCCTAATCACCTCCATCGTAAACTCCTCTCTGACCACTGGCCTATTTCCCCCCGCCCTCAAAATTGCTTCTGTCACCCCCTTACTAAAAAAACCCGGACTCAACCCTGAAACCCTTGATAATTTCCGCCCCATTTCCAACCTCCCCTTCCTCTCAAAAATAATTGAGCGAGCCATTGCCTCCCAATTAAAATCCTACCTCGACAACAATAACCTTTATGATACCTTTCAATCCGGATTCCGCACCAGACACGGCACCGAAACTGCTCTTCTAAAGGTCACCAACGACATACTCCTCTCTGCCGACTCTGGTTCCCTCTCCATCCTCATCCTCGTAGACCTCAGCGCTGCTTTTGACACCATCAGTCACCCCATCCTCATCACTCGTCTCCAGTCCTCCGTTGGCATCTCCGGAATCCCCCTCACCTTGCTCCAATCATACCTCTCATACAGGCACCAATTCATCTCCATTAACAACTGCAAATCCCCCACTACCCCCATCACTCATGGTGTCCCCCAAGGCTCAGTACTTGGTCCCCTGCTCTTCATCCTCTACATCCTTCCACTTGGTCTGATTCTCCGCCAACATGGCCTCCGTTTTCATTGTTATGCAGACGACACTCAGCTCTACCTCTCCACCAAGACTATCACTCCAGCCACTCTCTCCACCCTCACCACCTGCCTCACAGACATCAAAACATGGATGCAAAATAACTTTCTCAAACTAAACTGCAATAAATCAGAAATCATCATTATCGGTCCAAAATCCCTCAGCCACACCCAGGATTTCTCCCTAAATATTGATGGTTCCATTGTCACCCCCTCCACTCACGTCCGTAACCTTGGCATCATCCTGGACTCCACCCTTTCTTTCCTCCCCCATGTGAACCACATAACAAAAACGGCCTTCTACCTAGAGCTGCCGCGATAACCGCATTACCGCGGTATCGCTGTTGCATCACGCTCACCGCAGAGTTAGGCTGAATACCGCGTCACCGCTGTTTTTTATCATAATAATAAAGTTGGCTTGCGGCTTGCGGCTCTGCAGATATACCCTACTCGGTTCCAAGCGACCCTATTGGTCCAGCCTGGCTCTGCGGCTCTGCAGATACCCCCTACTCGACGCCTCTGAACGAAAACAGAACGCCGCCATCTTTACTGCCTCGCTAAGGATGCATTTCATTCAGGATTTGTTTGCGACAGAACCAAGTGCAATAAACAAAAAAGAATGGATTCACTGTGTATTCTGCCTTATTTATTGATGAAACAAAACCGACATCAACCCAATTTACCACCGAGCGGAGAGTTTAGTGTCACAACAAGATCGCTGATGTGTTAAGTTTGTTGTTGTTATCCGATATACACGAGAGGTAACGTTAAACCCGGGTTTGCTTGGTAGAATACACAATGAGAGGTAACGTTAGCTTTGGCAGAATAGACGCAACGAGAGTCTGGTTAATGTTGTTATTGATTGATTGATTGATTGATTGAAACTGTGTTAAACTCTGGCTTGCTGCAAGCCCTCGGACATCTATGCCCACGGAGCTTTCAGTGTACACAAGCGAGCGGCGGCGGCCCCGCCTGCATCCCCATTCCCCAAACGGAGTAGTACCTGGCTGCAGTGGAAAAGGAACGAAGTACCAGGTGCCTAAAGCGGGTCGAGTCGAGTAGGTAATATGCAGTGGAAAAGCGCCATTAGACTAGAGGCAGGCTATAAGAGTAGACTACTAAAAAAAAAAAAAAATGCATTCAAACTTATTTTTTTTTTTTGTGCGCACTGTGCGGTAATTACCGCGGCGGTAGGAAATATTGCGCAAATTCGTGCGGTAAGGAAAATATCAATACCGCGGCAGCTCTACTTCTACCACCTCCAGAACATTGCTCGTCTCCGCCCCTCCCTATCACTCTCCGTTGCTGAAACACTGGTTCATGCATTCATATCATCAAGACTAGATTACTGTAACAGCATCCTCTACGGCTCACCAAACACTATCCTCAATAAACTCCAATATGTCCAAAACTCTGCTGCCCGCATGCTCACCTCCACCCGTCGCTCTGATCACATCACCCCTGTCCTCCACAAACTCCACTGGCTTCCAATCAAATACAGGATACATATACTCATCACATTTAAAGCCCTCAACAACCTTGCCCCTCCCTACCTGTCCGACCTCCTCCACCGTCACACGCCCACCCGTTGCCTTAGGTCTGCAGATGCCAACCTCCTAACACCTCCCACGACCAGGCTCCGGACCTGGGGTGACAGGGCCTTTGCTGCTGCTGCCCCCTCCCTCTGGAATGCCCTCCCCAGCCATATCCGTGATGCAAACACCCTGACATCTTTTAAATCAGTCCTCAAAACCCACCTTTTCAATCTTGCTTTTGACCTCTAATTCTGTCGGTTTAATCTTATTTTGTCATGTATTATTTTTGTTCCGTTTTGTTCTGTTTTTTGTTTTGCCATAGTTTTGTCTCTCCTACCCATGTAAAGCGTCTTTGAGCACCTGGAAAAGCGCTATATAAAATAGATGTATTATTATTTCGTTTTTTTAGATTATATATTAGATTATATTTAGATTATATATTGTAACTATTTATTGTAGGGAAAATATAACTGAGAAGGCATACATACCCTCATCCTGCACCTTGTTGCCCATATGCACATGTCCAGAGTTAATTATATTGATTTGTATTCAGATTCAGACAACTTTATTGATCCTGCGTTATATTGTTTACACTGCTTTTTTACTACCTGTACCTCCCCTCCCCCATGCTGCTATGATGCCCGAATTTCCCCAAGGGGATCAATAAAGGAAATATCTTATCTTATCTTATTCCGTTAATGCTCTGTAACCGAGTGGATTAGAACCCGGGACCATAATATCCACAGGCGGCCGCCGCCGCACTATAACCAGCTGAGCTAAAGGATCCGACCCGTTAAATGGACTGCATTTATAGAACGCTTTTATCCAAAGCGCTTTACAATTTATGCTTCACATTCACCCATTCACACACACCAGTGGTGGAAGCGAGACCATGCAAGGTGCCAACCTGCTCATCGGGAGCAATTAGGGGGGTTAAGTGTATTGCTCAAGGACAAGGACCCTTCCGACACTCTCCCGGGCGAGGAGTCCAAATCGAACCGGGAACCTTCTGATTACCAGACGACCGCTCTACCTCCTGACTGAGCCACTGTCGCCCCCGTTAGCAGGCGCTGGTTGACAGCGACTGACCCATCCATAGTTTACAGTCGTCCTCCCCCTGAGAAGTGTGTCCTCCTCGCACTGAGATCCCACCCCCATCGCTACGGTAACCTGGATACAGATTCACAGGGCAGTGAGATCCCACCGCTGCCACCAATGTAACAGAGTGTGATTTGAACCTGGGACCATAGGATCCACAGGCAGCCGCACTAACCAGCTGAGCTAAAGGGTCAGACCCGTCAGCAGGTGCTGGTTGGCTGTAGTTTACACTAACCGGCTGAGCTAAAGGGTCAGACCCGTCAGCAGGTGCTGGTTGGCTGTAGTTTACACTAACCAGCTGAGCTAAAGGGTCAGACCCGTCAGCAGGTGCTGGTTGGCTGTAGTTTACACTAACCAGCTGAGCTGAAGGGTCAGACCCGTCAGCAGGTGCTGGTTGGCTGTAGTTTACACTAACCGGCTGAGCTAAAGGGTCAGACCCGTCAGCAGGTGCTGGTTGGCTGTAGTTTACACTAACCAGCTGAGCTAAAGGGTCAGACCCGTCAGCAGGTGCTGGTTGGCTGTAGTTTACACTAACCAGCTGAGCTAAAGGGTCAGACCCGTCAGCAGGTGCTGGTTGGCTGTAGTTTACACTAACCAGCTGAGCTGAAGGGTCAGACCCGTTAGCAGGTGCTGGTTGGCTGTAGTTTACACTAACCGGCTGAGCTAAAGGGTCAGACCCGTCAGCAGGTGCTGGTTGGCTGTAGTTTACACTAACCAGCTGAGCTGAAGGGTCAGACCCGTCAGCAGGTGCTGGTTGGCTGTAGTTTACACTAACCAGCTGAGCTGAAGGGTCAGACCCGTCAGCAGGTGCTGGTTGGCTGTAGTTTACACTAACCAGCTGAGCTGAAGGGTCAGACCCGTCAGCAGGTGCTGGTTGACTGTGACCGACTCGTTAGTAGTTTACAGCTCTTTACATAAATTGAAAAAAATAAAAACATTCAAAGAAACAGATACATGTGGATAAAGAGGGGCGACAGTGGCTCAGGAGGTAGAGCAGTCGTCTGGCAATCCGGAGGTACCTGGTTCGATTCCCAATTTCCCGCTCCTCCCGGGCAGCGTGTCGATGTGTCCTTGAGCAAGACACTTAACCCCTAATTGCTCCCGATGTGCAGGTTGGCACCTTGCATGGTTGCCTCCGCCATCGGTGTGTGAATGGGTAAAATGTAAGTAACAAATTGTAAAGCGCTTTGGATAAGCGCTATATAAAAAAGCAGCCATTTACCATTTACCATAAAGACACTGCACTCACTATGGTTTCCTACGGTGACTTTCACCGGAATGGGGATGGGAACAGTGGGATATTCCAGCTTCACTTCAGTCACATTTGGATAAGGGCACTCTCCCGTGCTCTCCGAATAGGCATCCTGAGCATCATCCTCCTGAGCATCATCCCCGTCCTCCTCCGCACCATCCCCGGTCTCGTCCCCACCACCGGCCCCCACGCTGTCCATCAACTCCTGGGGGTCGAGGGGCGGCCGGTTGCTCAGAATCCTCTCCATGGTGTCGTAGAACTTGCAGATCTTGTGATACTGCCCGTTGTTGCGCAGATTGCCCTCCTTTGCCAACAGATATTGTCTCTTTAAGCTCTTGATTCGCACCCTGCACTGCTCCGGCGTCCGCTCGAAGCCCATCACCCCCAGCCTGCGGGCCACGTCGCGGTACACGAAGCTGTTGCGGAAGTTTCCGTCCAGCGCCGTCTGGATGTCCTGCTCGCCCCAGATGTTCAGGAGGGTCCTGGTCTCCACGTCCGACCACAGGAAGCCCCGCGTTGTGTTGTTGATCGCAGCGTGCATAGTCGATCCACCCAGACGATGTTGTTGACACTGCGGTCTGCGGAGGATATGGATGATGATGGACGTCTGGTCTCTTGCTCCAAGCTGCTGTCGCGGCGGGGCGCCGTTGTTGTATCCAAATAATAAACAATAGATATGATATTATATATATTTGTATATAATAATTGGTCGTTTAGTTACCTTGGTGTATAACTTATCTGTGTAGTAAATTCCAGTTTTAAACTATTAAAACAATAGCTTGGCTGGAGCGACTGGCTTTATTCTAACCTGCATGCTAACCCTGTAAACCTGTGTCGAGAATCTCTACCTACTACGTCATTCATAGACAACAACGGCAACACTTCCGGTATTTTGAGCTCATGGAGAGCGCGGGGGGGGGGGGCGGGTGGAGAGGGAGCGCGTGAATGGATGTTGATTAGAGCCCAGTAAGTGGTCCCTCCCCCTCACGAGCTCCATGTAACACGGAAGTGCAGTCAGTGGTCTCTATAAAACACAATGGGTTGAAATTTGACCCCGAGCGCTGACAAGGGATCAGCTTCACCACGCCCCCTTTCCCGAGATTAATATGGGGGGGGGGGGGCATTTCAAAACTGACCCGAGATCAGGTTAACTTCCCTCCCGCCCATACAACGTCTGCGGGGTCCTAGAATGATGAGGTGCACAGAATGTGTGTAAGGCGAGACAGCACCCCCAAAATAGCATTTTTGCTTTTTTTCTCGACGATAGAGATTTTGTTATATTTTGCTTCCTAAACATGTCTTCTATGAAACTAGTGACAATAAAATGTCAATAACACACATTTAGTTGTTTATTTGACTTCATTTTGCCTGATTGCATCCATAAATGTGCACATATTTAACACTTTCAGTGCCCACCACGTGATAAGACGTTTTATCAGCCCAATGCCTGAATGCCCACCACGACAATTATCGTTTTTTATCGTTTTTTTTATTTATTTATTAGCGATCTGAATTCATATTTCATCAACCGAGTCTCCCGTTGGTAAACCAGCCCCATCGCGTCTATGCCTTCTACAACGCTGTTCGGTTTCCGGGTTCCTCTGATTGGCCACTAAGCCCACGTGACCGCGCGCTAGCACGCCCCCCTTATCGCCCACTCTCGCACTGTGAAGCGGAAGCGCCAGCGGGGCGAGGCGGTGGTTTCGGTCCAGCTCCAGCGGCCGTCTTCCGCGCTCCGCCTGCGGTATCCTCGAGGCGGCTCGTTCTTATTAATCCCCCATTGTTCAGGTCGACATGGTCGCACAAACACCCGTTGGAGGAGTAGTGGGGGAGAAATGAATGAATGAATGAAAACTTTATTTAACAGATTGCAGAATGGGTACAATACAGTACGGCGCAATACACACAATTGTTAAGGGGATGCAGACCAGAGAAAGACGTTTGTCTTGTTTACATCAGGGTCCCCCATTTTCAATTCATATCGACATTTATGACATACACAACATACATGACATTAACATGTCTGACGAGCACAGAGTTGCCAGTCGATAATTCTTGCTATTTAAAAATATTCCTCTTCTTCTCCCCCACTACTCCTCCAACAGGTGTTTGTGCGACCATGTCCACCTGAACAATGGGGGATAATAATAAGAACGAGCCGCCTCGGAGAGAGGATACCGAAGGCGGAAGACGGCCGCTGCTGCTGGAGCTGGACCGAGTCAGCGGCGCACGGAGCCGGGGAGAAACCACCGCCTCGCCCCGCTGGTGCTTCCGCTTCACAGCGCGAGAGTGGGCGATAAGGGGGGCGTGCTAGCGCGCGGTCACGTGGGCTTAGTGGCCAATCAGAGGAACCCGGAAACCGAACAGCGTTGTAGAAGGCATAGACGCAGCCCAATCAGCAGCTCAGAATGGAAAAAAGCGCCCCCTATCGTCTATCCCTGAAAACTGCACATCAGTCGCTTAGACTGACCTGGGATCAGTGATATGTAGAGGCGGGGCCAGCTGGCTCCCTTCTCTGAGCCGGCAAGCCGTCTGTTCAACATGGAACGGGACGGGAAAATGCCTGGACCATATATTCACAGTAGCCAATCGATAGTAGACAGTAGTGATCGATTTTTGGAATGGCGATCAGGAATTGGAATGCTCTTTTTGGAGAACATCTGATCTGAGGTAAGGAATCTATTTTACCAGTCTTGGGATAATCAGAGTTGTATTCGCTAAGATATCAACGTGTCCCCCATGTGTGTGTGTGTGTGTGTGATGTTGAGGAAATCAGATAATCGATTTTCAGCTCGCGGCCCCAGCGTGCATACGTACACATATACTATCGATAATCTAGCGTTTATTTGAAAACGATTCATAAATAGGCCGAAAAATTACAACGTTTTTGTGTATTCTAGAATATTCCGTTTATCATGGAACCTTTTTATTTTCCTTGAAAACGAGGGCTTTTCAAAATGCTATAAAAACGAAAATGAACCGATAAAAAAAACAATCCGCTTCGACAATGTTGACTGGAAAACTAGTCATTGATAAGCGACGGGCAGATTAGACACATAGCCATAATTTAAAACATAGATTAGGCGTTTTTAACGCTAACATTGAAGTGGATGGTGGGCATTCAAGCAGTAATTCAAGATTAAGCTTGGGCTCTGAAAGTGTTAATGGTGGAAGTGCCTCATTTGCATATATAAACATAAAATTCAGAAAACTTGTAATATATTTGTTCTTAGTTTATATGTACATAACAAACTGGGAAAGTTTCATAGTGATATCTATTCAAGTATTTCCCCCCCCTGTTAGGGGGTGCTGTCCCCAAGTATAACTTGTCAAAAATCAACAGTCTTGGGGGCGACAGTGCAGTCGTCTGGTAACCCGGAGGGTCGCAGTTCGATTCCCACTCCTTAAGACACTTAACCCCTAAGCCCTAACTGCTCCCTGACCATGACCTTGCAGCATGGTTGACTCCACTGTGTGTGAATGTGGTAGTGAACAGGTAAAAAATGTGAGGAACAAATTGTAAAGCGGTTTGGATAAAAGCTGCTATATAAAACTATTGCAGGACCTAAGCATGTCTTACCATGCTTTTTGTAAAAATGGTGTACATTATACCTGTTATGTCTTATATTTTATTACTTGTATTATTGCACAAATGTCTATTCTCATCCTATCTTATTACTTGTATTATTGCACAATCGCTGCGGGCATGACCACCCGCATTTCACTGTATGCTTGTATGCCGTGACAAATACAACTCTTGACTTGACTAAATGCACCATTACCTTGGCTTAAACTATCAGACTCCTCATTCAGTTATATTTCTTTTGAGGACCAAGTCTAAATATAATACTTCTAAAAGTATAAACAAACTATATTTGTTTTTTTTTAGATTGCAATATTATTCTGTGTAAGTATAATGTATTTTTCTGAGTTAAAGTACTTGTTTTTCTTTTGCTAATGTAATCTTAACTCAGTAAAGGAACTATTTTTCACTTAGTGAGTTTGCCAATTTATCACAGCATGTTTAGAATCTGTCTTCCAGCAAGGCAGCAGGTAACCACGGTAACCACTCCGAGATACACAGCACACTCAAACCTACAACCTGGCCGGATCTGCTTCTATTTTTCAACGGTAATACATTTTGTAAAGGCACATCAAATGCCAAAACACACACACGACGTACCATTGACTCAGAAGTATCTGTTTTATTGAAATATGTACAGCAGTAATTTGTTTATACTTTAGAAGTATGACATTAAGACTATAGGTCCCCAAAATGAATGGAAGTGAATGAGGAGCTTGACACCTGGGATGAACGGTGGTGTGTTTACTGCTGATGAAACATGACTACATATAATATACCACAGTGAAATATCCCTTTAGGGAATATTATAAAGTAAAGAAGCAATACGATTATCGGTGTGTGAAGGACCGGTCCATTCACGTTACCTTCCGGGTTCAAACAGGCCAGTGTAACAACGACGACTGACAGCGCAACTGTGATCAAGCTAAAGGCGAGCATCTGACTCTCTTGTGCCATGATTCTTAGCTAAACACGAGTCACTCATAGTCATACCCTAGTCTTACCTAAACACAAGTCACTTAGATCAGATCCTAGTCTCTAGTCTTACCTAAACACGAGTTGCGTGTCAACGCTGAACATGGGATACAGATATTCTTGATCATGAGGCGACGGGACCGAGCAGGAAGAACCAATAGGGTCCCGCTGCAGCGCCGGAGAATCCTCTCACTGGGCAAGCATGTGGCAGCCACGAACCTGCGCTGTTTTAAGTGAGCAACGCGTGTGTTATTATTGGATTGATTGATTGATTGAACATTTTATTAATGTCTGCCTTGTTTCCTGGTTATGCTATTGCAACGTTAGGACCGCGTCAAGCTATAGTGGAGGTGGCGTAATCAGGAATTGCGTCCATGGGACGAGGCTGCACCGTGCAGCCAAAGATTTTAGCAGAATCGCGTGCACGCACATGCGCTGCGCTCGCCAACTCACTAAGCAGGGGTGCAGACAGTGCTGGGCATACGCGGTCAAACGACGTTTGGGCTTCGTCACTGAGGCAGAAGTACGCGCATCCTATTATTATGCAAAGTCTAGGTGATAAGTGCCGGCCGGCCACACAAAAATTACTCGTTGCGCCGTATACCCCGCCCGCCGGCACTTATCACCTAGACTTTGCATAATAATAGGATACCGACAACCAAATAAATACAAGCCCTGTAGGTGGGGGGTTGCTTGATCTCCCGACTGGAAGGATGAGACAAGTTGTATCATCTGTTCTGTGCGCAACCGAGGGAACATGTATGCGCATGCGCGTGCATGCACGGGAGCGCGCGTGCACGTGGCGTTTGGCCTTGGCCCATATTACGACTGCACCACTGGCTATAAGTACCCGCCTGGGCTACTTTGCATATCAATAGCGCCGGTCGTCAGGTGTGTTAAATACGTTCTCAGATAAATTCACACCTAACTTGTGAATGAAATGTGTTACATCCATTCGTAGAGGCAATTAGGCACTGTCTTTAGTCTGTGCCAGAGTCATAGAATACATGACTCTGGTCTGTGCTTAAAGGAAAACTCCAACATTTTGGGAAATTAGCTTATTTAACATCTTCCCTGGAGTTAGACAAGAAGATACATACCTTTTTTGTCTCTGTGCGTGCACTTAGCTTTGGGAACAGTCGCTCCGTTAGCGTAGCTTAGCTTCATCACTGGAAGTGGGGGGGGGGACAATAGCCTGACGTTCCCTTACACACAGTAACCAAATACACTCCAAATACAACTCCAAAACGTTCATGTAAACATGTTGTGACCTGTGTATTTACCACGTGGAGAAATACAAAATAATTGAATTAGACAATTACGTTTTCTAAGTAAATATACTCAGAATTTTTTTTTGCCTAAGCACTCGTCTCTGCACGCAGTCTGTGATTTCTACGTGAAGCCGTGTTTGTGGACATTCTCATTAATTCAAAGGATCCGAACCGATTGAAGTTTATGGATACCATGACTTAAAATCCTCTTACCTTGACGATTAAAAGCCTCCCCAATTTAGAAAACAGTAATCCAATGGCTGGTATTGATAATATAATACTAACTACTGCACGTAGCTAACCGGAGCTAACACAGAACCGGATGGTCACTAAAGCAGATATAATGACTTCCTTTCTGGGGTTTTCAAAATAAAAGTGCGACGTTTATAGCAGCGGAAAACGTTTATTTTGTACATTATCTAACGTTAACACAAACATAAACTAACGTTACAACTAACCTAAAGTTAGTTTAGGTTCGTGTTGGGGCTTTTAATCGTCAAGGTAAAAGGATTTTAAGTCATGGTATCCATAAACTTCAATCGGTTCGGATCCTTTGAATTAATGAGAATGTCCACAAACACGGCTTCACGTAGAAATCACAGACTGCGCGCAGAGACGAGTGCTTAGGCAAAAAATAGTTCAGAGTATATTTGCTTAGAAAACGTAATTGTCTAATTCAATTATTTTTTATTTCTCCACGTGGTAAATACACAGGTCACAACATGTTTACATGAACGTTTTGGAGTTGTATTTGGAGTGTATTTGGTGACTGTATACACTGTAAGGGAACGTCAGGCTATTGTCCCCCCCCACTTCCAGTGATGAAGCTAAGCTATGCTAACGGAGCGACTGTTCCCAAAGCTAAATGCACACACAGAGACAAAAAAGGTATGTATCTTCTTGTCTAACTCCAGGGAAGATGTTAAATAAGCTAATTTCCCAAAATGTTGGAGTTTTCCTTTAAGCGAGGGAACATTTATGCGCATGCGCGGGAGCGCGCGCACGCGCCGGGAGCGCGCGTGCACGTGGCATCATTAGCGTGCGTGCAATCAGAGTTGATATGAGGAACGCACCGCTGGCGGTAATGCACCAAGAAGGCTGTGCCAACCGCCAATAAAAATCAAAAGAAGAAGAAGAAGAAGAACTGGTTATGCTTAGGCCCTCTTTCGAAGTCGGTTATGCTTCTTAGAGTTTGGAATCAGGGCTGGTGGTCTATCGCCCTGCTCTAAAGATAAACTCTAAGCATAACGGACTTCAAAAGAGGGCCTACGCATAACCAGTTCGAAACAAGGCGGACATTAATACAATTTTCAATCAATCAATCAATCAATCAATCAATCAATCAATCAATCAATCAAGCAATCAATCAAGCAATCAATCCAATAACACAACAGCGCAGGTTCGTGGCTGCCATAGGCTTGCCCCTTGAAGGATTCTCCGGCGCTGCAGCTGGACCCTACTCGGAAGAACAGCTTTATTTTGATGATACTGCGATTCTATTGGCGGAGTTCTTAAAGGTATATCGACACGTTTAGAGAACGTGGGAAGGCAGTGGTTTTTTAATGCTTCTAATTAGGGCTGGGACTTTATCGCATTCATTTCGATTAATTAACTACAGAAAGAATTAAAAGTTAAAACAAATTGATGCATTTAATCGCATGATGATTTTTCTTTATTGTGTAAGAATGTTACCTTTCAAAGGAGACCAGACTCATGCAGTGCTATAAGTATAAATTATAATAAAACGCAAATTACTTTTTTTCTTAATCTGGTTTGTTCATTAAAAAAAAAGATAAATTGAGATCAATCAATCATTTTTTTCTTCTTCTGGAATGTACTTGAAAGTACTGCGTTTTACTTTTACCTCGAAAGTGCTTGAGTTTACAAAAGGTCCTTTGCGCTATATATATTATTCCTAAAATTGCTGCACTTTGTTAAAAATTGCATTGATCTGTTGGTCTGTGTAGTAGCTAATACAGGATTTTGCTGCTTAAACCTATGTATAATGTATATTCATTGATTCACTCGTATACCAAAATGAATTTCAATTGAAATGTTTTGCTTTTCGCATCAAATATTGATATGCGATTAAAATGTGATTAATTTCGATTAATTAACTATAAAGTCTCGAATTAATTTGATTAAAAGAATAATAATAATAATCGAGTCCTACCACTATTTCTAATGCTATTAAAGGGGAATGTCACCCATTTTAAGAATTCACAGTATGTTCTTCCTGTGCCCCCAGGACAGTTCAGGCAGTGTGTGTGAAGTTCCAAGTTCAAGTTCTTTATTTGTCAAATGCACAACAATACAGGGGGCATTGTTGCAGGTAATGACATTTTTGTGTTTCAAGTTCAGACTCAACAGTACAATTAAGAAACAACAATGAATATGATGAATTGAAAATGGGGGACCCTGATGTAAACAAGACGAAAGTCTTTCTCTGGTCTGCATCCCCTTAACAATTGTATGTATTGAGCTGTACTGTACTGTACCCATTCTACAATCTGTTAATAAACTTTTCAATCAATCAATCAATCAATCAATACAAGAATGGTAACAATAAGTAGTAGTAGTAGTAGTAGTAGTAGTAGTAAGATACAATCAAATATAAAATGTAGGTAAGATAAAATAGTCAATTATTTACAGAAAGTGTCTTGCATATAGTGTGTGTGCATGTTAAGGTGCAGTGCAGTAGTAGTAGTAGTAAGTAGTAGTAGTAGTAATATCAAATAAAATTAAATAGTAAATTTTTACAGAAAGTGTCTTGCGTAAGAGTTTATGTGCATATTAACACTTTCTCCGCCAATAACGTCATACAACGGGTTTCAAGTTCATGCAAATTCTGCCAGATCACGGCGTACGACGTTATTGTGATCATATTTCATATTTTCGCCATGGTATTCATATTTCACTCACGGAGCCTTGTATGATGCTGTGGGACTCAGCACAACTCTGCAACGCTTCAACACTGCCACCTGGTGGATGATCGGCGAGTTGCCAAACCGGATATGCCTGTTGCATATCGGTACGTCTCCTAAATCCGTCCGGCCACTCGTATATCATCCCAGGACTCTAGCCACACACGTGGATATGGATCGCTGCCATAACTCAATAATCCACATGATTTGGGCGTGTATTAGTATTATACAAACCGGAAATGGATCGCCTCGATCCCCATCACATAACTGGGATCTGTTTTCTCCAGTATCATCGCCCAACGGTAAGAGGAGGCTGCCGTGAGTTTCAGCGTTTTTGTTTATTATTATCGATGCAAACTGCTCTGATCTATATATCACCCATACTACATAAATCATTTAACGACGATCACGGAATTATAAACGACCCCCCCCCCTCCGTTCACCCGCGCATGATCAGTCATAACGTTTAGGACCATGTACAGTTGAAATTTTTAATAAAACGTGTATCGGCAACAAATGGCATTTGATAATGTATATACACATTTATGCCTATATCTCATGTTCTAGGAATTACTGCAGAAAACGACAAAAAACATATTTATATTCTAGATGGTATTTTTGTATGAATGTGTGAATGAAAAAGTAAAACGTTCCTACATCCTGAACGATAGATAATAGATGTTGAATGGGCCATAGTAATGTCAATTTAGCAATACAATTTAAAAAGTTATAGCCCTGCAAAGAAGGTAAACATCTCCATAGACTTAGAGTGGTGGCAGTGATCAAACATTGATGGATATAAGCGTGGCAGAGAAAGTGTTAAGGTGCACACACAAACCACTCTCCCCTACGCTACGAATTGTAGAGACGCCTCTCCTAAACCTAGGTGAAAGGAATGCACCAATGTTATGGGAAATGCACTTACTGTCTTCTCCAGAGTCAGACAAGTAGATAGATACCAATTTACTCTCTGTACGTTCAGTAGAAAGCTACCCGGCTGCAACAAGCTAGCCTAGCTTAGCACAAATTAATAGAAGCGAATACGGATCAGCTAGCCTAGTGGTTGGCCAAAAACACGTCTCCTGGAGTTTTAAGCTTGGCTAGCTGATCTGTATCTGCTTCCATTAATTTGTGCTAAGCTAGACTAGCTTGCACCGCACAGAAAGGAAATTGGTATCTATCTCTACTTGTCTGACTCTGGAGAAGATGGGAAGTGCATTACCCATAATGTTGGCATGTTCCTTTAATTGAACTGTTCTGGGGCACAGGAAGTTATATTTCATACTGGCTTCGCATCTTGCTTCACCTATTCAGGCACGTGCACACATAGAGCCCAAGGGGTGCTTGAGCACCTGCCTTTTTGAGCCTCATAAAAAAAGTGCCCTTTTTGAAAAAAAAACATTTTCTTTTAATTATTATTTTTTTATTACCGTTACGTATATAGACTGCCCTTCCAACTGAAAAATGTCAGGATAGAATCAAAATATTAGGTAAAGAGAGAGAGATGCCCCATATTCCATTGCAGTTTGCAGGGCCTCCTCAGCGTGCCTCTCCGCGGACCTATATATTTTATGCATAGCGTGGGTGGTGATGATGATGATAGAAACGCTGTGGCGCATACAGTTGAATGCTGGTATTTTACTCACTGAGGGACACGAAGAAGTCAAGTCCGATGGGATTTGGGAATCTCAAATACAAACCGGGATTGGAATAAAAAATGCATTTATATTACAATACAGAATATACAGCACTTCTTGGGGTCTGTACAGGGTAAGCACTTATTCCCTCCCCCCTGAACATATTAAGATGTATGGGCCTTTTAAGTCAGTGATAAAAGTGTCTTTCAAGGATAAGTGAGCTCCTGCACTGATTATTATAGTTCAATATTCAATATTTGATCACCAAAACCCCCCAAAAAGCATAAAAGGAGGGCCATTTGGCCCTTAAAAATCGGGCTTGGTTGAAACACACACAGGTATAGTGCCCTTTTCAGCCTTTGAGCACCTGCCCCTCTAAAGTCCTGTGCACGTCCCTGCACCTATTGGACTATGCACGCGTGTTGAAATAACTTTTCATGCACCTACTATCTACCTAGCCACGCCCACTTCCCTAGTATATAACCAGGTGAAGTGGCCATGCTCACCCTTTCCTCGTTCTTTCACGCGAAAGGACAGCTCATACGCATCTGCAGCTGTAAAAGAGTGTTTCTAAAGAAAAAAATATACTGACCATAAGATGGACCGAGTTCCACCACCACAACAGTCCTTTTCAGGGCTACACCACTGCCAGCCGTTGTGGGGAATCTTTGGACCGGCGTGCTCTCACAGAGAGCTCGCAGGTGTCCAGAGTAGACGTGGCGGAGGGATACGAGTGTGATGCGACCGCGGTGAGTCCTTCTCGCGGTTCCAGTAGTGTATTGGGGACGAAGCGGGTTACACCTCCGGGCCTCTCGACTTCAGTTCCCTTGATGGCTGACGACCTCAGGCTCACTCTCGGAGTACGCTCTCTCAGCGCACCGATCCGTCGGAACTATGGTTGTCAAAGTTAACGCGGTATTAACGCACAATTCTATTAACGCCACTATTTTTTTTAACTCACGATTAACCCTTTCACTGCCGCACTACCAAACGGTTAACCCTTTCACTGCAACAATACACAGAAGGTTAACCCTTTCACTGCCACACAACAGCAGGTTAACCCTTTCACTGCCACACTACAGAAGGTTAACCCTTTACTATCACACTACCGACGGATTGTGCATCACTCTGTTTTGAATTTGATGCAAATTTGCATGAGGGTCATCCTTTTGTGTTAAATGGCTGCATAAAGCAAGCATTTGTTGATTCAAACTTGGAACTTGAAAAAGATCTGTTTAAGGTAGATAAAAAAAACAAAAAAAAACAATTAATTTGTGATTAATCGCGAGTTAACTATGGACAATCATGCAATTAATCAGATTAAATATTTTAATCGATTGACAGCACTAGTCGGAACGCAAGAGCAGCGGCGAGTCTGTGGAGGTAGGCTACGGGTCTCTGGACGCTTAAAGCTGTTCTCAGACAAAAGGGAAGTGCCGTGTATTGGATGTTCTCCTTTATCTGAATGAATAGAGATGAAGGACCCCGAAACGTATGCTCTGTGTGGCGTGTTGGGGCTAACCACCCCGACCGCACAGCATGTATCCCTGGTGGAAGGGGTGCAGTAAATTATTCCTGCATCTCTCCCCCAGCCTGTGATATTGAGCTCCCTAGGGAGAACACGCACCCTGATCAGGAGCTGCTGTGCATTTGACCCTTATCTTATGTCGCCATGAGATTGTGTCAAATGTGAGGAGTTTGAACGAAAGAAGAAAAAGAGACCTACCTAGGGGCGGCTGGGTTGCGCAGCGGACTAATCGCTCGCCTACCACCGCAGAGACACTGGGTTCGAATCCAGCTGTCAGCGGTACCTCCGGCTTGGTCAGTCGTCCCTACTAACACAATTGGCAGTGTTAGCGGGTGGGAAGCCGGTGGGGTATGTTACTGTATCCTGGTCGTTGTAAACAGCGACTCCTACTGGTCGTCGGTCGGGGCGCCTGCTCAGCAGGGAAGGGATCTAGGGGAGGTAGTGTGATCTTCCCACGCGTTACAATCGGAGGAGACATGTGATAGTCTTCAACCCTCCCTAGGTCGGCAAGTGGGGGAAAAATGCACGCAACGACCAGGAAGGGAATTGGCATAACGACTAAATTGGGATGGGAGAAAAATACAGAAAAAAGGGGAAGAAAAAATAGATAAAAAAATAGAAAAAGAGGCCTACCTGTCCTTTTCAAAAGGCGCAGGTGTGAGGCTGGGTCTGGGTGCAGGTGTGAGGCTGGGTCTGGGTGCTCTGTTTTCCCTTGAGACTGTCTGGCCGCGCTAACAAAGTCGTAGCAAGCAGCCCGGTCTTCTCTCTGATGTAACGTCAGCTGGCCTCCCAGGTCCTCATGCGGACCGGGGCTGATGGTGCGTTCAGTCGGTCCTCATCAGGTCGGACATTTGTCATGCGACAGATTGACTAGGAGCGACCGAACGCACAACAATGGGGAGATATCTGGTGACCCCTCCTGTAACGGTTCCCCCGGTCCTGCTCCACAACCCCCATTTGTCCATGGACATTTCCTCCCCCGGTCCTGCTCCACAACCCCCATCTGTCCATGGACATTTCCCATACCTGAACTACAGCTCTCAACCACCAGGTGGCCTAGTTCAGTGTATTCATCTTTGTTGTCTTGTACTTATTAATGTCCTATCTGTCATCACTAATATGTTGTGTGTTCATCTGTTGTCGGTGCTGTGCACCATTCTCTAATTTAGTTTTGTCTCCCTTGTGTTGTATCTATGTGCGTTTGGTCTTGTCATGTTTTGTATATTCTCCCTGTTATGTTTTCTGTTTAGTCATCTTCCCAGCTGTGTGTCATTCACTAATCATCCTCTTGTCTCTAATTAGTCCTTGTACTTAAGTGTTGTTGGCCCAGCACTGTTTGCTGGGTCATTACTTTTGTTTGCTGTTCACCGTCGTGAGTACTCTGTGTAGTTGTGTTTATATCGTTTTGAGACCACGGTCTCTCTTTTCTTTCCTAGTTTCAAAGTGTTTCTTTTTATATTATGCTCCGTGTATCACAAATAAAGTGCACGTTATTTTGAAAGAGCCAACCACGCATTCCGCCTCCTGTCAATTCTCTCCCTGTGTATCTGCTGCAATTGGGTTCCACACACCACTATGCCAACCAAACGTTCCACTCGTAACACCCTCCCTCTTGAGTTGAGCCGTGGTGGCTCTCTTGGGCTTGTCTGATCAGATGTAACCTAGAGACCCCAACGACCGGTGAAGTCTACGTCTGTTGTGATAATATACGTTGCAATTTTCACATTACTTCTCAGGGTCCCAAAGAGCCTAGGGTACATTACATAAGTTTGGGTAAGGTCAAACCTTCCCTTGCTGGGCTTAAGTTAAGTTTGTCTTAATTACAAAAACTCTAACGTAAAGCATTATGGTGGAGCGAATCACGCACTCCCTGATTAAAATAAATAAAATAATAATTTAGGACCTTCTCAGAGGTCATCAATCGGCACGCATGCGATGCATGCATGCGATTCGTCTCTGCGATTAACCCATCCCATCGTCCTTCCCCCCCAAGGGCAGCCGGGAGCAGACAGGCGTCAACGTGAGCCGCGCCAGGGGACCAATCCAAGTGCTCCTGTCCCCTTCGTCAAGGACGCCACAGCGTTAGCGATCTTGTTGTTGTGCATGTTTTTCCATTGGGTTTATCTTATCGGGGGGGAAACCCTTGCGAGCACGGGGAGAACATGCAAACTCCACACAGAAAGGCCTGGGAGATACCCCACCTGGGTAACTGGCATCATGGAAACCTGGTCCCCAAGCGGGAATCGAACCCTGGACCTTCTTGCTGTGAGGCGACAGTGTTTTTTACACACTACACCACCGTGCCGTTATGCTCGCCAGCGGTAGATCCCTGTGCGATCCTACATAGTGATGTTGCATGCTGTGGGTCTTCCCAGCCACCTGGCCAGTCGAGGTATTACAGCCACACCCCCTGGCCCAGACCTCAGGTCCTAACAGTGGCTATAGAGTGCGGGGCGACATGGAATACTGTATGCGTTCCCCCCATCCATCTGATACATTTAGACTGCGTTTCTCCTGGCTGTCACCTCCGCTAAACGCATGGGTGAGCTATGCGCTCTTTCGGTTCAACCAGAGTGCCTGGCTATAATAGCATACGGTTATCCTATAACCATAGTTATATGAGTATAGCGAGCGCTCTGCACTCTAGTGGAACTATCCCTTTATCCAATCTAACACTGAATAATTTTTCTCCACATGTACACACCCATCCGCCTGGCCACACCCACATCCGCTCCTCTACATAAGCGGGGTCGTGGCCATACTAACAGCTCCTTCCCAAGTCTTTCACCACCAAAGGCGAAGACCACGGGGTCCTCAGTGAGTCAGTGCAGAGCGCTCGCTATACTCATATAACTATGGTTATAGGATAACCCTATGTTATATTATCGTATAGCTTACGCTCTGCACTCTAGTGGAACACAGGAGCTGAGTAGAGCGGAAGCTCGACAAATGTACCCGCTGAGGCCCCCCACAACCATCAGAACCGGGGAGGACCCGAGCCCCCGGACCCCCCTAGAGGGGGACGGGAGGGAATTGGATCCGACTGTGCGAAGAGGGTTTAGCACCTCAACGCACAGGGTGAGCAGATCGTGGGACTTACCTTCACACAGAAGGACCCACGACCACTCAGGCGCGCATCCCACATGCCACTAGGGAATGAACGGGAAGAAAAAACCCTGTTACAGCCCCTAACATCCCGGGGTCAAAGGTCAAGAACCCAACCCTGTGGCAAGGCCATAGCAGTGGAGCACAGAGGAGGACCCAGGAACAGCCTGAGGGCCAGGACCCCCAGAAAAGGGGGCCTGGTGAGGCCAACGATGCCGTAGCATCGAGACCCCACCAGACGGTCACTAGTGACACCACCCCCCACATCGCCAGCGTATCGGACAGGGCCCAATCCAAGAGCAGGCCCTTCCCCCCTACAGCACGCCACCCTGAAGCACTCCACAGAGGCTACACCCCCACAACACTGTGGGGCCAGTCGGTGCACCTGGGAGACAACCCCCAAGAGGTTGATCCCTCAATCCCGGCAACAGGCCAAGAGCATAACTTGACCTGTGCCTGGAGCACTGCGGACTAGACAGGCGCCTAAGGGGTCTACTGTGAAAACAGCACCCCGGCGGAAGGGGCGTTCGGTATGCTGTGCACCATGTCGCAGCCTCCACAAAACCCGACCCCTTAGAGAGGTTGAGGTCCAAGAGAAGGCTGACACGATTGGCAGATGTCATGAAAAGTGCGGGGGCACACTCGCAGGCAGACGGGGTCAAGCCCGGCCTAAACCTGAGAGTCGACTCTGCTACCAACACACCAGGGAATCAACCACCCCCCTATGTTTAGTTTAACAGGAGGCGGTTGTTCCCTTAACCCCCCCAAGAAAAAACCTCTGAAACACAACTGCGCGTATACACCGGCTATACAGGCAGTACAAGTGTTTCAGTTTTCAAGAAGGGGTTAACCCAGGCCAACAGGTCGACGAGAACGAGTCCGGACCTGGGCCCGGCGGACCGGGACGTACACAGGGATGCCAGAGGGGTTCAATAGAAACCTCCTCGACAGCCCCCTCCCAGCCCTGCCGAGCAGGGGAAGGGAGGGGCGAAAATGAATGGAGAAGGACCAGGCCCCTTAGCACAGCGCAAGGTACAACACAATATGGACCAAGCAACTGCGAAGGATAACTCGTAGTGACATACCCACGACACACACCTCCATAACATCAATCCCTGCGACGCCCGGGCCAACCCGGCATTTTCCCCCCAAAAAAGCACAAAGTCCTTCAGGGTACCAGAACAGCAGATCTGTGCCCCGGCAGACAACGGATTAACTGACCTGGTCCGGCGCGACCAGAACCAGTCCCGTGTCCTAGTCACGCCGCCATCCCCAGTCCTAAGAGGGGGGTAGGTACGCGTGTCGATCTAAAACATCACAGAGGGCGCCACCAAGACGGTCAGAACACGAACGCACCGTGCCCGGTGGCCCACCCCATGGGCGTGAGACCCCTCCGCCAATGCTTTGATCTACTCCGTCATCTCCCCCCAGAGATGAGCGTGAGTTCGTCAAGACTAACCTAGTACACTGGCGCTCGGAAGAGATACAATCTCCATCTCAGTCGCTGGTACAAAAAACGCCGTTTTTATAAATGAGCAACCAAGGCGCGCCAGCCCATGCGTGGTTCCACACTCAAAGCACCCAGGGCCAGCGCCATGTACACGTCGAGACCCAAAACACATCAATGGTAATTCTAACAAGAAACCAGATAACGTTTCCTCCACGCCGCCTGGGACGAGCGGCAGGAAGCTGGCCAAAAGACACAGATATGGGTCCCATATGACGCGACTGAGGGAAAAAAACCTGTCAACACTGCTCTGTATAAAAGAGAGGAGACAGGGAACCCCCAGAGAGACCTCCCACGTGAGTAATAATTGAAAAGATATGTAAACATTGAGCCACGTGACCAAAAGCTCAACACATATGCAATAGAGAGCAGAGCAGAAAACAACAGTTTCCAATGCACTGCATAACTCAATCTTGACAATGAGAGTGGTCCACAATATGGAGCCTGAAAAAAACTCACGGAAGTCTCATGACCAATAGAAACGCGCCCAGTGACGTATTCTATGGCCGGGGAAATTCCGTGACCCACCTGCCCAAATATGGCGTGGGACCAGGGAACACCCCCCCCCTTTCCCCACCCTCTGACGCACTGACCCGACAGCATGACAGGAAGACCGAAGAACAGGAGGTCCAACCCCCTGGCCAATCAGTAAAAAGGGGGGGAGGGGTTTATAAGTTCACCCCCTCATGACCCCATACCCCGGATACGATGAAAATAACAAGCAGCGCATGATACCAGTTATCTAGCATGCTACATGAAAAAGCGTATATCCAGCTCAACCATTGCATGCCAGCCACAGACGATAAAACTCGTTTGTGAAAAAACAGGTTCAAGAAAACTGTCGTACTCCCTAAGCAAACACACAACCCCACAGCTAGGTGAGGGTTATACATCGTATCCCCAATATATAGTAAATAAACACACATTTTGTAACAAAAAACAGTCACTCACCAGGAGGGACTTTTTTATTTAATAACAAAATCATATGTTGGGGGGGGGGGGTAAGGGGACAGGGGTAAACAGGGAAGTCACTAGCGGCGCCCATGGGGAGCCGGCCCGGAGGAACGGTTCTGGGGAGCCTGGTCACAACGATCCCTACCGTTACCTCCGGGCGTGGGAGCGGCTGGCTGCAGCGGACGAGGCACTCCCTCCACTCCTGGCCTTCTTCGCCGAAGGTCCAGCAGCGGCGGCGGTGGTGGCGGAGGCAACGGTCGCGGTCCTCTGCTGGCGTTGCTTCTTCCGGACATCACCGGTGGCATCAGGTCGCGGGAAATGGGGCTGGAGCACGGAGAGCTCCTCCTCCATCTCCCTGCAGGCTGCCGTCATCTGCTGCATGGCCGACCCGAATAGCCCAGCATCGGAGAGGGGGGCCGTGAGCAGCGGAATCCTCCTCTGTTCCGGCATCCGCGCCTGCTCCAGCCAAAGATGGCGCTGGGAGAGAGTGGCCAGGGCGCGCTCCTTCCCGGCAGCTATCGCCTGCAGCTGGGTTAGGTGCAGGATGGCTCCAGCCGCCTGGGCGTGAAGGTATCGTTGATGGTCATCCAATACCGACCTGCCCGCCATCAGCCCCGACATGTAGCGCGCTAGCTGCACGATGTTGGAGGTCGCAGCTAGGCTCTGAGTCACGGCGATGTATACCTGGCCACTCCAATTAGCCAACTGCCTAGCCAATTTCCCTTGGGGAACCGGCTTTCTTAACGGCTCCCACACCATTTCGGGACAAAGTATGGATGCCATCGGGCTATCAAGTCAAGGCACCCCGTCCTTTAGCCCCTGGACCAAACCCACCACCCGCGTGACTGGCACATAGGCGGGGGTAAGGCCAACAATGCGAGAGATTACCTGTCCCTGTGAGAACTGGGGTCTGGAGCACAGCCCAATTGCTGAATACACGAGAAGAGAAAGGAGCGGTTTCAAGGGTGTTTAATGGTAATTGAGCAACACAGGAATTGGGGGGAAATAGAACGGGGTTATGTTCTGTCCTGTGGCTGCCACGGCGGCAGTGAACGAGCAAGCGGTCCTGGTGCTTGTCGGGGGAGCTGCTGGGTGGCAGCGGATGAATAGGTGTTCCTCTTCGGGAACAGGTGACGTCCAGACAGGTACGCTGGAGCTGCTGGGTGGCAGCGGGAGATTAGGTGTTCCTCTTCGGGAACAGGTAACGTCCAGACAGGGACGCTGGAGCTGCTGGGTGGCAGCGGGAGATTAGGTGTTCCTCTTCGGGAACAGGTGACGTCCAGACAGGGACGGCGGTCCTTTGGGGCACAGGAGAGAAACAGGTTAGAGTAAGCCAATACACGGAGGGTGTCTAGCAGTAGAGCTTTCGGCAGAGACGTCGTACCTGGACAGTGGTAATTAATACCACGACAGCTTCTGGTCAGCGTTGAGGTGTAGATATAGTCCCCTCATCAGGGGAGGATAGGGTGCAGCTGGGGAGAGTGGGGTGCTTGCCCGTGTGTGAATTAGGGGGATGGAATACAGCTGGGTGAATGAGGGTGAAGGAAGGGGTGACTGAAGAAAGAGAGGATGATGAGGAGTGCGCAGTGGATAGAGAGGGGGATGAAGAGGAGCGTGTGGAGGACGTGAGGGGAAAAGGAGGGGGAGTGAAGTAGGCCCGTGCCGTCCTGTGTCACGTAGGCCTCCATTGCTGGGAAGAATGGGCAGACAACGCCCGTCTCTCTCACAGGACGACATTGCCAGAGATTACCTATCATGTCATCAGGAACAGGTGCTGGCAGTGGCTGCGGCAACGCCACGCCATTAGCGGCAACTCCCCTTGCGTACCTCCCTCCACGTCACTTGCATCCCTCACGTACGGGAGGCTTCCTCGGGCGCCAACGTCCGACGCGGCAGATAGCTGGGCATCTTGTCTCGGGTCGGAGGTTTTAACCCAACCCTGGAGTACAAGGGACCCCAAGGAGACGCAACACTCCCTGCCACTCCCCGAGGGGGAGAGTGATACGTCTCTACTGGGGCTTCGAACAAAAGAGCTTCGCCCCCTCCATGTAATCCTCAGTCTCCATCGGAAATGGAGAAGAGGCAAGAGAACTCTCGTCCGGCTCCAGCGCAACACTAAAGCCAGGCCATTCGCCCCTGCAGCTCGCCGCCTTACGACGAGAGCAAGCCGAGGCGAAGAGTCTGCGACGCAAATCCCTGGCCACCAGAGGAGCTCTCTGCCTGTCTGCCGACTGTCCACTGGCGGGGGAACCAGGGCCGGAACCAGGCCATCTCACAGGAGATGGAGGCTCAACGGCCCCTCGGCGAGGCAAACTCACCACCGGGCACCGCCCAGGCGTATCTGGCTGCCACGACGCGGAGCCAGAGACTCCCCACGACGCACGGAGGACACGGCGATAGTGAAGCGCTGGTGAAGGGTGACGTTGCGAGCGTCTAAACCCTCCGACGGTGCAAACATTATCTCTTAGTTTTTCTCGTAAAATTGCGAGAGAGAGAAAAACAAAGATACAATGTCAACGTAGCTCCTTTCCAACAACTATTTCGGCACTAAACTCAAAGTGGTGCATACAGTCACTTCTACGGTGGTGAAAATAGGGAAGGAGCTGTTAGTATGGCCACAACCCCGCTTATGTAGAGGAGCGGATGTGGGTGTGGCCAGGTGGATGGGTGTGTACATGTGGAGAAAAATTATTCAGTGTTAGATTGGATAAAGGGATAGTTCCACTAGAGTGCAGAGCGTAAGCTATACGATAATATAACAGTGTTACTCTGAGGCCCAATCCAGCCTTTGTGCCAAAGAATATCTGGAGCTCTCATTGCTCCAGGGACATTGTGCTAAAGGCTTTCCATTAGTCCAATAGGCGAAGCAAGACACGAAGGCAGTATGAAATATAACAAAGGCTATTCTATAACCCTATAGTTATATGGTTACTGGCAAAGCGTCTCTCTACTCTCTACTCTCTACTGTTCGGTTCAGGTATGCTATGCTAGAAAAATCCACTAGACTCTACGTTACTCTGCTTTTTGACAGTAAGCCTTCTCACTCAGTGTGCTACCAGCAAGTTAGAAACTGAAAAATCTCTCCTGACATGTGAAAAAATTTTGTCTGGATTTTCAAAGGTAAACTTAGTTTTTTCAACATATTATATCATCCAACACATTAGTTAAAGACAGCCTACTTCTGGTTGAGTCACATTTACACCCTCAAGCGATATGGATTGATACAATTTCAAAACAGACTTACATGGTTCTCCGTTTGAAGGCTTCAATATATTGCATTATAAAAAAATATATACAGTATATTGTACATTTCTATGTTCTTGATTATAACTCTGTTGGATCCCCAGGTTCTGGAACCACTTCCAGACGGAGCTGCCGGTGACCAAGCCAGACTGGGAGCTTTTCCTGGAGGAAGCACCCCCAGTGAGGGAAAGCACCCCCAGTGATGAACCACGGGGGGGGGCTACTGTACACTGTCATGATCCTGGAGAAAGCACCACCAGTGAGGGAGCCTGAACCACAGGGAGAGGATGGGAGCTTCTGTACACTGTCATGATCCAGATCCGTCTGAGTGATCAGAATAGAATAGAATAGAATAGAATCTTTATTGTCATTGTTGGTACAACAAAATAATATTGAGTTTTTAGAGCATCACCACTGGCATACAAACATACTGAATATAGCATATACAAAATTATAATATCAATAATATAATATCAATGTCCCAAGTGCAATAGTGCTAGTGCAAATAAATAGTACAGTGACAGTCCAGTTGAGTTAATGGATGGAGGGGGGGGGGGGGGCATTGGCTTGCAATGGATGGAATAGTGTATAGTGTATAGTGCAGCAATACAAGTCCGGTTCACAGTTATTGTTGTAATGTAGAAGTGGGAGTTATGTCACCGGGGGTTGGGGATGGGGGGTGCGAGGGGAGTGCGGGCGGCAAGTTGATCATTGAGCAGCCTGACAGCCCGTGGATTGAGGCTGTTGGTCAGTCTGCTAGTACCGGATTGGATGGATCTGTACCTTCATGACAGTGATCACCATCTGAGTGACTCCATACTCTCATATGAAGTGATTTCTCAAACTAATTTACTCTTTCAAACTAAATGAATGTGTGCAATACTACTTAAGAGTTTTTGGATGTGTAGACCCTGAGTTTGACTGGGATGATATCTGGACTAATGTCACATTGGCTTCCCGTAACCCTAATCACCAGCAAATACATTTCAATTATATTCATAGGACGTATTTACATTTATGTCATATTTAAAGTTTTTATTTTTCACAAGCAAGACAATACATACATGACAAGACAAACTAAGACAAATAAATATATAATAATAATAATAATAATAATAATAATAATAATAATAATAATAATAATAATAATAATAATAATAATAATAATAATAACAACAAGGGGGTGAAGGGGGGGGGGGTTGCAGAGCGTTACAAAGGTTCAGTAGACAACCTTATTCCAGATAGTGATCTAATAAAGTTCAGGGGACCTTGAAGGCCATCGGGCCTATCACTCTCTTGAAGAGACAGAGCAGCCTGTTCCATCGATAGCAAGTCCATGAAGTCCTTGCGCCAGTTCTCCATACTGAAGCAGTTCGGTTTGCGTTCTTTCCAGTTCATTAAAATAATCCGTTTGCATGCTAGAAAAGCCAGTGCTACAGTATTCTTTACAATCTTTGTTTGAGCAGTGTCCATTTTTACACCCAATATACACATTATAGGGCAAGGATTAATGTCAATTTGGAGAGTAACTGACAGGTCCTCAGCGATGTCCAACCAAAATGTCCTAACAAGCGGGCAGTGCCACAGCAAGTGCATGAGCGTACCCTCTACTCCACACCCATGCCAGCACAATTTGGGTAGGGTGTGATTCATTTTATTCAATGTACAGGGTGTTATATAGGCCCTGTGTAGTATCTTTAATTGTATAATTTTATATCTAACACATTTTGATATTTTTGTACTATTCCTAAGTGCTGCTTCCCATTGTGTTTCAGATATGGATATACCCATGTCTCGCTCCCATTGGACTTTAGTTTGGGTATTGGTATCAGGGGTGGTTGAACATGATAGTTTATACATTGCAGAAACAATGCCTTTCCTGCCTGTAATTCCCCTTAATGTCTCTTCCATGACTCTGTTTGTTCCTATAGCTATGCCTTTAGACAACAATGATTTAATAACTGATTGTATTTGTAAATAAGATAAAAATTCTGTGTCTTTCAGCCCAAACTGTGTTTTAAGTTCATTAAAAGGTATCATATTTCCCCTTTCGATCACTTGGCCCACCTGTGTTATATTATGTTGTTGCCATACATTATTTTTAAGGATTTTACCTCCTGCAGAGAGCAAAGGGTTTTTCCATAATGGACATGATGGTAAGGAATATCCACTAAAGGTCAGGCGTTTATGTAAGATTTTCACTATTTCACATGAAAATTCTAAAAGCGGATTGTCCAGTCTGGGAGTGATTTTTGGGTTATACCACAACATTGAAAGAGATAGATCTTTGTTATGTTCTTCTATAATTTGTTCTTCAAGCCATTCCCAGCTGCCAATCTGTCTCACACTATTGTAAGCCCACTGCAAGGGGTATCTTGAGTTATATGCTATGTAATATTGGTGGATATCTGGTAGTCCTATTCCTCCACTATTTCTTGGTTTTATAAGTTTTTTATGGCTGATTCTAGGTTTTCTGTTGTTCCATAGGAAGCCAGAAAATAATTTGTTTATTTCTTTGAACCAACTAGGAGGGAACTTTAAAGGTATAGAGGACATCAAAAAAGCTAGCCTTGGTAACAAATTCATTTTTATAATATCAGATCTGCCCCAAAGGGATAAAGGCAAGACTGTCCATCTTTTGATGTCCTCCTTTATATTCTTTAAAAGGTCAGATGTATTTAACTCAACCATTTTTTCAATGGGAGATCGGATTTTAATTCCCAGGTATTTAATTCCTTTTGGCTTCCAATTGAAAGGAGCAGAACCCAGATGTGATTGAAAAGTTAGGTTGTTAAGTGGAATAGCTTCACTTTTACTATAATTCACTTTATAGCCCGAACATTTACCAAATGTATCTATAAGCTTTAGCACTTGAGAGATGGAATGGCTAGGATTTGTTAGTGTTAATAATATGTCATCAGCAAACAGGCTGGCCTTATACTCACAACTACCAATACGAATACCACTGATTTCTTTATGAGCACGTATAGCACAGGCAAGTGGTTCGAGGGAAAGAATAAAAATGTGCGGTGAAACCGGACATCCTTGGCGGGTAGATCGATAGAGATGGAATGGATCAGACCTTATACCATTTGTTCTGACTGACGTAACCGGTTCATGGTAAAGTGCCTTTATCCAGTTCATGAGAACCGGACCAAATCCGTATTTAGGTAGTACATAAAACAGATATTTCCACTCCACTCGATCAAAGGCTTTCTCAGCATCCAGCGATATTGCCATCGCTGAATGATGGGAGGCCCCCGCCCTTGACATGACATGCATTAGCCTCCTCATGTTATTTGAAGCTAGACGCCCCTGTACAAAGCCAGCCTGATCAATATGAATCAATGAGGCTATAACATTTTCCAATCGCCCTGCAAGGACCTTCGCAAACAACTTATAATCATTATTTAAAATACTCAAAGGTCTGAAATTACACATTTGCAAGTGATCCTTGCCAGGTTTTGGAATCAATGAAATAGTAGCTTGCCGCATGGTTAGCGGCATGGATTGATTGGCCACTATATCATTAAACAGCAATATTAGAAGTGGTGTAAGAGTGACTTGGAAACACTTAAGAAATTCACTTGTATAACCATCATCACTCGGTGTTTTACCGGTTGAGAGGGATTTGATAGCTGATTTAATTTCATTTTCCGTGATAGGTGTATCTAGTGATTCCCTTTCTTCTTCAGAGAGGGTTGGGAGATTTATATCTCTGAAAATGTTTTTCATTTCCTCTTCACTCGTACAACATTCTGATTTATACAGTGTGCTATAAAATTTAGTGAATGCTTTATTGATTTGAAGTTGTTCACAAATCAGAGAGCCATCTTCATCATATATGCTAGAGATTGATTGACGATTTTCTTGCTGCTTCAGTCTGAGAGCAAGCATTTTACCAGCCTTATCGCCAGATTCATAATATTTTCGACGCAACTGAAAGAGGGCAAATGCATTTTCCTCATGTAGAATTGCTTGTAATTCTGTTTTTATAACCAACACTGCTTTTTTCAGTTCGAAATTGTCAGGGTCCAACATATGACTAGTTTCCAAGGACTTAAGTTCAGTAATCAGACCATGTTTCCTTGCCATTTTTTCCTTTTTCTTAGCTGTTGAGTAGCTTATAAACCAGCCCCTACAGGTTGCCTTATAAGCCTCCCATACTGTCTGCACTGACTGGACTGATGTAAGATTAATACTAATGTACTCCTGTGTTTTCTCCTCAATCATAGACACAAAAACTTGATCTTTCAATAAGGAGTTATTAAATCTCCATTGTTTGGTTTTATTGTTAATTACAGCAGGAGTAAAAAGGACTGACAGGGGCGCATGGTCTGATAAAAGTATGTTATGAATTTTGCAATCAATTACATTACCCACCAAGGATTGTGAGAAGAGAAAATAGTCAATCCCGGAATATGAATTATGAGCGTGGGAGTAAAAAGTATATTCACGTGTGTCAGGGTTGACAACACGCCAAATATCGGTTAATGCAAGTGAGTTTTGCATTTCTTTAAGTGCACTTGACAATGCTCCGTCTAGTGGGAGGGGGCGTCCAGACCTATCAATCGAGGATTTGTTAGTGTTAATAATATGTCATCAGCAAACAGGCTCGCCTTATACTCACAACTACCAATACGAATACCACTGATTTCCTTATGAGCATGTATAGCACAGGCAAGTGGTTAGAGGGAAAGAATAAAAATTTGCGGTGAAACCGGACATCCTTGGCGGGTAGATCGATAGAGATGGAATGGATCAGACCTTATACCATTTGTTCTGACTGACGTAACCGGTTCATGGTAAAGTGCCTTTATCCAGTTCATGAGAACCGGACCAAATCCGTATTTAGGTAGTACATAAAACAGATATTTCCACTCCACTCGATCAAAGGCTTTCTCAGCATCCAGCGATATTGCCATCGCTGAATGATGGGAGGCCCCCGCCCTTGACATGACATGCATTAGCCTCCTCATGTTATTTGAAGCTAGACGCCCCTGTACAAAGCCAGCCTGATCAATATGAATCAATGAGGCTATAACATTTTCCAATCGCGGTTGCCCTCTGAGCCCGGGACTGTTCGCGCTTTCCCTCGAACCTTTGGCCCAATTTATTAGGCAATCGGAGGACATCGTCCCCATAATGGTCAACAATACTCCACACAAAATTGCTCTCTATGCGGATGACCTGCTGATTTTCATGGACGACCCCTCCCGGTCGGCCACAAAATTATTGAGGATAATCGACGACTTTGGTAAATTGTCAGGTTTTAAGATTAACTGGAACAAATCAGCCTGCCTACCTCTTAATGAACTGGCCAAGGCGGTACGACTACCAGCTGATATCCCCATAGTAGAACATTTCAAATACCTGGGCATAGAGATATTCCCCACGCTGAACCAAACTACTAAGTACAACTTCACGGGTACTTATGATAAAATACGCCAGGATCTAGACAGGTGGTCGTCCCTTCCTAACTCCTTACAAGCCCGGGCTTCCATAATCAAAATGAACATCCTGCCTAGGATAAATTTTATTAGCTCAATGCTCCCCCTGCCCCCTCCAATAGACCACTGGCGCAAGGTACAATCGATGGTATCTAAGTTTGTCTGGAATAACAAACGCCCGAGAATCAAAAGGGCTACTACTCAACGTAGGAAACAAGATGGGGGCCTCGCAATCCCTGATTTTAAACTGTATTTCTGGTCCTTTTCACTGAGACCTTTGATGTGCTGGCTAGACCCTGTAGAGGCTGTATCGTGGCGCTCCTTAGAAGCGGCGGCGGTGTCTCCGCTAAGATTACAGGATGTAGTGTACTCCACTGTCTCTATTGCGAAATGCCGGCTGAGGTATGGACCGATCATAACTCACGTGATCCAAACGTGGCGTAATGTACAGAGGTCGTGTGGGGTTAAATGCCCTTGGCACCTGGACTCTCCAATTTTTAATAACCAGCAATTACTTGTTGGACACAAGCCGGTTAATATTCCTCAATGGCAAAGGAGGGGAGTGCATACTCTGGAGGATATTTATGATAAGAACGGCCTCCGTGCGTTTCAGGACTTAAGAGAATTTTATGATCTACCCGGCGAGTCCTTCTTTCTTTACCTTCAACTAAGGTCAGCACTGAGGGCGCATGGCGTACCGTGGGCTCAAGCCTTGCACCCACACCCCTTCCTCAGGCTCATAGTGGACAGGACGACATCCAGAGGGTTTGTCTCCGACTTTTATACGCTCTTAATTCAATCCACGTATAAAAATTTATCATTGGATACAATCTGGCGTGTGGATATACCGGAGTTGGACCCCGAGTTTGACTGGGATGATGTTTGGGCAAATGTGGCATTATCTTCCCGCAACCCCAATCACCAGCAAATTAATTTTAATTATATTCATAGGACCTATCTTACACCTAGGAAGCTATTTGCTATGGGACTGATAACCGACTCTCGGTGCACTTTGTGCTCTCAAAAGGCCACTGGCACTTATATGCATATGTATTGGGATTGCCCACCAGTGGCCCGCTTCTGGAGGTCAATAACGGACAAACTTTCAGATCTGTGTGGCTTAACTATCCCATTCACAGCTGTTACGCTACTCCTGAACGATATAACGACACTACCCGCGTCCGTACAACTGAAAAGGGTTGTCCTGGCTGGCGTCACAGCAGCGAAGAAGCTAATAGCAATGAGATGGAAGGAGCCTGAGAAGCTTACAATGATTAACTGGTCCCTAACTCTATTGGATGTGATTTATCTTGAGATATCCACGGCCCGGGTGATCGGGGTAGGGCAGGCTGGAATTGACCTGTGGTTCGCAGCAGCTGAGAAGGTAAAGACCGCAGTGTGCGGCTGAGCGGGGTTGGGGCGCTTGATCGGGGGGGTCCGGCGGTCTCTGGGGAGGGGGAGGAGGAAATGTCTTGTCTGTCTTGGTTTTTGTCTTGTCCTTCTTAACTTTGACTGGGGGGATTTTAGGGGGGGTTGGTATTTAGCTATTCTGCGCTATATGTCAACTCACATGCCATCTCCCCAAGAGACTAATATTGACAGACTGATTGACCTGTCAACCAACTTGGAGGAAGAATTTCTTTCTTCTTACACTTTACCTTCTGCAAGTTTGGCAGTCTTGAACATGTGTAAGGGACCTAGGCTATCTACAGTAAATCTGCGGCAACACTCTCATAAACAATCTTTTAAGTCACTCCACTTTGTAAAGGTGGGGAAAGGTTGCCATGTTTTGAAGACCCTTTGTGTTATTGAAGTAGCCATCTATATTTGATAGGTTGGACGCTGTTTCTTTTTCTTTTTGTCTTTATAATTTATTATTCTGTATTATTATTGTTTGTTATTCTCCTGTGAAAGTTATGTTTTTTGTTACTGTGGTTATTGTGTTGTCCTGTTTCATGTAATTAATAATAAAAAAAATTTGATCAAAAAAAAAAAAACATTTTCCAATCGCCCTGCAAGGACCTTCGCAAACAACTTATAATCATTATTTAAAATACTCAAAGGTCTGAAATTACACATTTGCAAGTGATCCTTGCCAGGTTTTGGAATCAATGAAATAGTAGCTTGCCGCATGGTTAGCGGCATGGATTGATTGGCCACTATATCATTAAACAGCAATATTAGAAGTGGTGTAAGAGTGACTTGGAAACACTTAAGAAATTCACTTGTATAACCATCATCACTCGGTGTTTTACCGGTTGAGAGGGATTTGATAGCTGATTTAATTTCATTTTCCGTGATAGGTGTATCTAGTGATTCCCTTTCTTCTTCAGAGAGGGTTGGGAGATTTATATCTCTGAAAATGTTTTTCATTTCCTCTTCACTCGTACAACATTCTGATTTATACAGTGTGCTATAAAATTTAGTGAATGCTTTATTGATTTGAAGTTGTTCACAAATCAGAGAGCCATCTTCATCATATATGCTAGAGATTGATTGACGATTTTCTTGCTGCTTCAGTCTGAGAGCAAGCATTTTACCAGCCTTATCGCCAGATTCATAATATTTTCGACGCAACTGAAAGAGGGCAAATGCATTTTCCTCATGTAGAATTGCTTGTAATTCTGTTTTTATAACCAACACTGCTTTTTTCAGTTCGAAATTGTCAGGGTCCAACATATGACTAGTTTCCAAGGACTTAAGTTCAGTAATCAGACCATGTTTCCTTGCCATTTTTTCCTTTTTCTTAGCTGTTGAGTAGCTTATAAACCAGCCCCTACAGGTTGCCTTATAAGCCTCCCATACAGTCTGCACTGACTGGACTGATGTAAGATTAATACTAATGTACTCCTGTGTTTTCTCCTCAATCATAGACACAAAAACTTGATCTTTCAATAAGGAGTTATTAAATCTCCATTGTTTGGTTTTATTGTTAATTACAGCAGGAGTAAAAAGGACTGACAGGGGCGCATGGTCTGATAAAAGTATGTTATGAATTTTGCAATCAATTACATTACCCACCAAGGATTGTGAGAAGAGAAAATAGTCAATCCTGGAATATGAATTATGAGCGTGGGAGTAAAAAGTATATTCACGTGTGTCAGGGTTGACAACACGCCAAATATCGGTTAATGCAAGTGAGTTTTGCATTTCTTTAAGTGCACTTGACAATGCTCCGTCTAGTGGGAGGGGGCGTCCAGACCTATCAATCGAGGATTTGTTAGTGTTAATAATATGTCATCAGCAAACAGGCTCGCCTTATACTCACAACTACCAATACGAATACCACTGATTTCCTTATGAGCATGTATAGCACAGGCAAGTGGTTAGAGGGAAAGAATAAAAATTTGCGGTGAAACCGGACATCCTTGGCGGGTAGATCGATAGAGATGGAATGGATCAGACCTTATACCATTTGTTCTGACTGACGTAACCGGTTCATGGTAAAGTGCCTTTATCCAGTTAATGAGAACCGGTCCAAATCCGTATTTAGGAAGTACATAAAACAGATTTCTGTTGAAAATGCATTGTTTAAACATTAACACATCAATAACATGGAATAGTCAAAAGTTCGCCGTTTTTATAATTCCTTTTATTTTAAATTACTAAAGGCCGGCCCAACACACACATACATAGCAACTGAACATTTTGAAAGATTAAAGATAGAGCTGATAGCGGAGCTCGAATCCTCCTGCCGCTGGAAACCGGCGATACGAGGTGCTAAGCTAGTGCACTATACTTGAGCTAAGCCTGACTCCCCGACTGTACATGCTAATACGCAACACATTAATGTTCATCTTCACAACCCGCCTGCCGAATGTCCTCTTCGTCTTTGGCGTACCCTAATCACTATACTTATTACGGATAAGCTTACGGCATGCAGCGTTACTTCTTCTGCTCTGGTGCACAATTGGTATTTCACGTGTTTCAACAAGTAGAATGCTCGTGGCCGACAACACGTCCACTCGGCTCTGTGGATAACGCGGAAAGAGGTCCCGCACCTCTGGCTCCTCCTGGTTACCGGTCCTCTACCGACTACCAGACCAACGCCAACCAGCTCCCCCTAGTGTTAGTCCTCCACGATGCCCTGTGGTTATAATGAACACAGTCAGACACATTCACGTGTCTACACATGTCGTCAGGGAAATCTGTAATGTAATTTGATAACATACCTCTATGGGTGCTGGCCCTTGCGGGTGAAGTAATGGGACTCACTGTTTCAACGAGAATGAAGGATATTAAGAGTGTTTGTACCCCTCACTATAAACAGACCTGACCACCTTTATAACTACAAAAGGGAAATAAGAAATACCTTGGGAGGAAAGTCTCCGAGCATATTTTTCATATTTGCAGATGTTAATGCATTGAAATAATATAGTTCAAGTTCAAGTTCAAGTTCAAGTTCTTTAATAGTTGTCATACAGAAGTACAGAATACTTTCATACAAAATGCTTCTTTCTGTTACGCTCCAGAGACTGTGCTAGACAAGATAGTATCAAATAACATAATAACATAATATAGCATGAATTTAGAAGAAGAAAAATGAGGTCACAGTGTTCGGTATAGACATATGTACAATGTTCTGAGTTACCATATAATATACAATACACAATACTATGCAGTGTACTAATGTACAGTACTATCTAGTGCAAAGCAGAAATGGGATGAGGTACAATTTTAGGTACAATTTACAGTAAGGTGTACGAGTTGTAGTGCAATCATTCATCCATAAATATAAAGTGTGGGGAGTGGGTGCTACAGTGTGTTTGTTTAAAGTGGGTGTGTGCTATAAAGTGTGTGGAGTGGGTGCTACAGTGTGTTTGTTTAAAGTGAGTGTGTGCGTGTGGATGTGTGTGCTATGTGCGTTTGGTGGTTGTTGTTGTGTAGTGTTCATTCATTGTTCGTTTAGCAGCCTGATGGCCTGGGGATAGAAGCTTCTTCTGAGTCTTTCTGTGCTCGCCTTGAGACTCCGGTATTGCTTGCCTGACCGCAGCAGTTCAAAGAGGCAGTTGTTCGGGTGACTGGAGTCTTTAATGATTCTCTTAGCCTTGCCCTTGCAACGCTTGTAGTAAATGTTCTGGAGGGTGGGGAGCCCCCCTCCAATTGTGCGTTCGGCTGAACGTGTCACTCTTTGTAGTCTGCTTCGGTCTTGTGCAGTGCTATTCCCAAACCAGGAGGTGATGTTGCCGGTCAAGATGCTCTCTATTGTACATGAGTAGAAGTTCTTAAGGATCTTCTGGCTGACTTGGAACTTCCTTAGGCGCCTGAGGAAGTAGAGGCGTTGTCGTGCCTTCTTCACAACACTGTCAATGTGTGTGGTCCATGTCAAGTCCTCGGATATGTAGGCTCCGAGGTACTTAAAGCTGTTGACTCTCTCAACCGGTGCCCCGTCGATGCTGAGGGGGCTGTAGTCCTTGACCCCCGACCTCCTGAAGTCCACAATCATCTCCTTTGTTTTGCTGACGTTCAGGGAGAGGCTGTTTTCCTGGCACCATCCCGCCAGGACCTTGACCTCTTCCAGGTAGGCCCTCTCGTCGTTGGCAGAGATCAGGCCCACCACCACTGTGTCGTCAGCAAATTTGATGATTGTATTGCTACTCCGCTGAGCCACACAGTCGTGTGTGTACAGGGAGTAGAGGAGGGGACTCAGAACACAGCCCTGGGGGGCCCCTATGTTGAGGGTGATGGATGAGGAGGTGCAGTTGCCTGCTCTCACCACCTGGGGTCTGCCAGTCAGGAAGTCCAAGACCCACTGGCAGAGGTCATAGCCCAAGCCCAGGTCCCTGAGCTTGGCTATGAGTATGGAGGGGACTATGGTATTGAATGCCGAGCTGTAGTCGATGAATAGCATTCTCACATAGTTCCCCTGCCTCTTGTCCAGGTGTGATGCTGCTGTGTGCAGCACATGGGATATGGCGTCCTCCGTGGACCTGTTGGGGCGGTATGCAAATTGCAGGGGGTCCATGTTGATGGGGAGGGAGGAGCAGATGTAGCCCTTTACTAGCTTCTCAAAGCACTTCATGGCTATGGAGGTGAGAGCTACAGGGCGGTAGTCGTTGAGGCAAGCAGGCTTGGATTTTTTGGGTACAGGGATAATAGTGGACTTCTTCAGGCAGGTGGGGATGACAGCCTGTTCTAAGGACAGGTTAAATATGTCAGTGAATACTGGGGCCAGTTGGTCGGCACAGACTTTTAGGACGCGGCCGGGGATGCCGTCCGGACCTGCTGCCTTCCTGATATTCACTTTTTTAAAGGTCCGCCTCACCTCATGCTCTGTTACCCTGAACACTGCGCCTCCATCAGCAGCCGACCCCCCCCCCCCCCCATTGCCGAGGCTTGTGAGCTGGTGTTGTTATTACCAGCATCAAACCTCGCATAGAAGGTATTGAGGTAATTTGCTAAGGAGATGTCACTGTTCAGTTTGAGGGAGGCGCCTTTGTAGTCTGTCATCGTTTTGAGCCCCTGCCACATAGCTCTAGAGTCAGCTTGTTCAAACTGGAGTTCAATTTTATCCCTGTAGCGTCGTTTGGCCTCTGACACTGTCCTCCTTACGTTGTATCGCGCCACCTTGTGGTCATTCATGTTGCCTGCCACTAGGCCGTCGTTGTATGCTTTGGTGCGCTCTCTCAGAGCTTCACGGACGGATTTGTCTACCCAGGGTTTTTGATTTGGGTAAACTTTCATTTTGGTAGTGGGGATTGTTTCTTTCACCCTAGTACAAACATAGTCCAGCACTGTCTCCGTGTAGACATTAATGTTATCTGTGTCGCGGAACACATTCCAGTCTGTGTAGTGAAACACTGACCGGATCGTCTCCTCTGACGTCAAATCCCATTTCTGCACCTCTCGCGAGACTACGGGAGTACTTTTAATTCTCTGTTTGTACTTTGGTGAAAGAAAGATGGACGCGTGATCTGACTTACCAAAGCCACTATCAGAATGAGCCTTGTAGCCACCTTTAAATTGCGTGTAACAGTGATCTAGGATGTTACCGCCTCTGGTGTTGCAAGTCACATGCTGATAGAAGTCAGGCAATACCTTTCTCAGATTGGCGCTATTGAAATCTCCCAGCACTAAAATGGCGGCGTTAACATTCGCCACTTGGATTCTATTTACCTCGTCGTGGAGTCTGGAGAGCGCAACCTTGTTGCTGGCTTGCGGTGGAATATACACTCCGACCAGGACGATCGCCGTTAACTCCCTCGGGAGGAAGAAAGGACGACACTTGATGGTTATATATTCCAGTTCTGGGGAGCAGTGGTTGGATAATTCCTTCACGTTAGTTGGATCGCTCCAATTTTTGTTAAACATGAAGGCAATACCTCCTCCACGTTGTTTACCGGACTCTGCTGATGTCCGATCCTTGCGATGGATAAAGAAGTGATCTGCTGGTTGAATTGCGTGGTCTGGAACCTCCGGTGTGAGCCATGTTTCGGTTAAGCAGAGGACGTTGCAGTCCCTAACGTCTCTTTGATATTGAATCCTTGCTCGGATGTCATCCAGTTTATTGTCAATTAATTGTACATTGGCTAGCAATATACTGGGCAGTGGTGTACGGTGGCGTCTGGATCTCAGCCAGTTAGTTAGTGCATAGTTTAAAATACGTCTACAAGTAGACAAGATTCTCCTGGGCTAAATGTGAGCTATGGATAGACGTCACATTAAATCTTCGAAAATATCGTGCTCAGATATTTGTAGGCGCGCTTGCAGGACTTCTCTGGTGCATATTTTTCATATTTGCAGATGTTAATGCATTGAAATAATATATATATTTTCGATATTTTCGAAGATTTAATGTGACGTCTATCCATAGCTCTCATTTAGCCCAGGAGAACCTTGTCTAAGCTTAGACGTATTTTAAACTATGCACTAAGTATATTATTTCAATGCATTAACATCTGCAAATATGGAAAATATGCACCAGAGAAGTCCTGCAAGCGCGATAGTAAAGGGTTAACCGTTTGGTAGTGTGGCAGTGAGAGGGTTAATAATTGTGTTTATTGAGCTGTACTGTACTGTACCCATTCTGTAATCTGTTAATAAAAAATGTCAATCAATCAATCAATCAATCTATCAATCAATCAATCAGCCGTCTAGGCTAAATTAAATCTAAAGTGGGGTGAAAAGTGAACGTTTGGTAGATGTCTATGTCATGACGTTCAAACAACGTCTAAGCTTAGACCAGGGGTGGCCAACCAGTCAGAGACTAAGAGCCACAAAAATGACTGTGGTACCACAAAGAGCCACACCATATACCAGCGTTTCTCAACCATTTTTTTCAGTCACGGCACCCTTCATGTGTTTATAGGTCTCACCCTCTGGCCTCTGAAGTTGCTAATGTCTTTTTTATTTGGGCCTCACAGGGTTAAAAGTACCCTGTGAGACCCACGGTTGCAAAATTACAAAATCACTTTTAGCCATTTAAAAAAAGAATGTTTATTTAAAAAATGTTAAGCACATATATAGTCAATTGGTCCTGTTGTTCAGCCTCACAATGCTATTTGATAGTAAATGTGTTTATATGTCCCACCCTCTGGCCTCTGAAGTTGCTAATGTCTTTTTAATTTGGGCCTCACAGGGTTAACCTCTTAAGCCCGAGATATACAGTAAAAGTGTATATTTTCAGCATTACGTTTGTTTACCAATTATTTTAACTGTTATTAGTGAAATATAAGATTATAGAAATCTCAGGGCATTGAGTCGGAAACCGGCGCATATTGACAGGAGGAAGTGGCACAGCCAAAAGTGAGTGTAGTCTTTTGAAGGAAGAGACTCAGGGCTTTCGAATTTCGAAAAACCACCCTACCCAGCTCACACCAGCGCCTGTCAATCATCTGACTTCTGGATTTACTTTTTTATTTCTCTTATTTTTTGGGATTATCTCCCACAAACCTGAACGTTATTGCCATAAAACAGAACGCAGTTAGTTTCTCTACCTTTCTGTGAACGTCTTGCAAAAAACGGTGTTGCAATACGATGAAAATTGGTGGAGAAATTTACATTATAAAAAAGATGGCCGAATTCAGTACTGTATCTACAAAACCTTCTGTTTAATCATCTTCCCTTTATTCATTTGCTTAGATTTTTCAGGTCTGGTCAATTTTAGCATGGTGTTATTCACAGTCAAAGATAAAATTTTTTTTAAATAGAATTGATATTCTCCTTTGGTTCATTACAATTTACTCAAGCCTAGTAACATACACACTATTTCTGACACTCATCCATATATGTCCCTAGATTCAGATACCAAGAACATGCAAATGGACCATTTAAAAAAAAATTTAAATGTTTATTCTACGTCCTTATAGAATGAGTGACACACAAAAAAAAAGTAAAAAAAAAAAAAGTAAAATTTTTATATTTTTTTTATGGATGGAAGAGCAGCACATTGACGTGCAAAGAGCCGCATGCGGCTCGCGAGCCGCAGGTTGGCCACCCCTGGCTTAGACGTTTAAACTATGTCTAAAATGGACAGGCACGCGGGAAGTCAGTCAGACTTGGGGGTGCGGTCGGAGTCGGAGATAAATAATAATAATAACGTCATATTAAATGCATGCGAAGCGCATCATTCGTGATTTTCCATTCATTTGAAAGATCAATATTTTACACTACAACAGACAAACTTGAACACCAACATGTGGACAGTTCACACACGAAATGCAGCAGTTTTTTCTCTAATCAGAAGACAATTTATTGTCGATTTAGACGCAAGTGGCAACAACGTTAGGTTATAACTATAACCAAGTTCTGTTAATTAGGGGTGACGCTTGGCATCACTCTGCACTATCTCGCGTACTTGCACACGCACTGAATAAATTCCACAAATGTACCTTTAATACCAGTATTAGTCTGACCACACCCCTCATCAGCTTACCTTCATAAGCAGGTGTGTGGTCACCTGCTCTCCTCCTTCCCAAGCTTTCACCACAAGGTGAGGTCAAGGGCTGCAGCGGCCGTCGGATGCCAAGCGTCACCCCTAATTAACAGAACTTGGTTATAGTTATAACCTAACGTTCTGTCTCATTAGGGGCTCTGCTTGGCATCACTCTGCACAAAGGGAGGCCAAGCGGAGCCACTGGCCGACAAATACACCCCGCTGAAGGCCCCCCACAACCAACAGAACAGGGAGGGCCGAGCCCCCCCGACCCCCCTTAATGGAGGGCACCCTCCCTATTAGAGGTTTACCGAGAGGGCGACGGACCCGACCGCGCGAAGAGGCACTCAAGCAACTCAACGCACAGGGTGAGCAGACCGTGGCTTGACCCCACGACTACACCCACGCACAACCCGCATGCCACCCGGGAACGAACGTAGGGAACAACCTCGTTACTGCCCCCAGAATCACGGGATCAAGGGCAAACCCAACCCTGTGGCAAGGCCGTAGCAGCGGAGCGCGAAGGAAGACCCAGACCCACCAAAAGGACTGGACTCCCTGGAATGGGGGCCCGGAGAAGTCCATGATGCCAGCATCAAGACCCCACCAGGTGGGCACCTAGTGACCCCGCCCCCCACATCGCCAGCGTATTCGGACAAAGGCCCCTCAGCCGAGCGGGCCCTGTCCTCCCCAACAGTACACCGCCTGGCACACTGGCCCTGCAACAGGCAGACAGCATGGTCGTAACACACAAGAGTTAACCAACGGAAGCAGGCAGTGCACCGGGAAAAAAGACCAAGCAACAGGCTGTCAACCCAAGCCTGGAGACTGCGGACGAGACAGGCGCCAGAAAGGACAGCTGAACACAGCCGCCCCGGCGGAAGGGGCGTATGCTGGCGTTGTCGCATAACCAAGCCTCCACAGAGAAGGCTGATACGATCGGCAGACGTCATGAACGTGCAGGGGCACCCTCAACCGGAGAAACCGGGAGTTGACACTGCAGCAACACACCAGAGAACCAACCACCCAGGCATTACCCTATGCAATGGTTGGTCCCATAACCCCTCAGGAAAGAAACCCCAAAACACACCTGCGGCACTGCCGCAGCCCGCGTTCCGGTTTCCAACAGGGCTATCCCGGGCCTACGGGTCAACAAGACATTACCCCGGACCGGGCCTGGTGATACGGGGAGCACAGGGTCCCCCGAGGAGGCAAAAACCACCCCAACAGGCCCCTCTTCGCCAAGCGCAAGAGAAGAGCGTAAAACATGGAAGACCAGCCCCAGCACCCCGCACTTGGTATTCCCAGGAGGTCACCCAACCAAGTACCAACCAAGACCAACCTGCACAGCGGCCGAGATCCGACGAGATCGGGCGCGTACAGGTTGGCACGGCCGTAAGCCATTACGACAGTGCAGAATACAACGTACCCAACAAGGGTTCCATAATGCTCAACCCTGTGACACCCGGACCGACCTAGCATTTTTTCCCCCTGAAAAAAGCCCAAGTCCCTCAGGGTACCAGAACAGCAGATCTGCATCCCCGGCGGACAACGGGTGTAACTGATCTGGACCAGCGCGACCAGAACCAGTCCCGTGCCCTAACCACGCCGACCTGCCAACCCCAGGAGAAGGGGCAGATATGCACGTTGATCCTAAAACATAAAAAGAAGGCGCCACCCAGACGTTTCGGTACAAACCGCGCCCGGCGGCCCACCCCCAGGGCGTGAGACCCTTCCCCATATGTCCAGACCCATTCCGTTATCATCCCCTGACATGAACGGGAACCCATCGACAACCACACAGGGTGTCGGAAGAGGAAAAACCCCCATCCCAATTGCTTCATAAAAACGCTGTTTTAACCCCAAGCAATCAAGGCGCGCCAGTCAGCTAATGTCCAACAGAACATCCTGAGCTAGCACTATGTGTGCGTTTTGACATACCCACATCAACAATAGGTTGTTTAGACCACCTTATTGAATCCCCAAGACGCCCAGGGGAACGACAAGAGGGGCGAGATGCAATCAACTCCATGAATGAATGAATGAAAAAACTTTACCCAACAGATTGCAGAAAGGGTACAACCCAGTACGGCAATACACACAATTGGTTAAGGGGGGGCAGACCTGAGAAAGACATTAGTCTTGTTTCCATCAGGGACCCTCATTTCCAATCCATATAGACACATCCAACTCTTTATAATAATAAAGAAAAAGCATCACCCGTATGACCCAACTGCACAGCTGGGAGTAAAAAACCTGTTTTCACATGATTTTAATCCAGTCACCCTTTTTAATCAGAGTGTAAGACCAGACCCTCCCAGAAACACCTTCCCACATGAGTTCATAGTCATGAAAAAGATATGCCAACTGTGAGTCACGTGACCAACCGACTCAAGTTTACACATAAATCGGGCGCAGCAGAACTGTGAGCCCTACGCCCTAACTCGACACCTTTAAGACACCTCAACTCATGGAAGGCGTCGCCATAGCAACACCGCTACAACGGGCGGGGAAACCTGCCGGCTCCTGTCATGTAATAGGAGTCGGTAGAATAACCATCCCCCCCCCCCGCCAAGACGTCCCACCGGCTTGGCCCTGACTGGCTCAGCAGAAGAGATCAAAATCCCCTAAACCAATCAAGTGGGAAAAGGAGGGGTTTATTCGACACCCCCTCCCGAAAAACACCCTTCATCCCTACACACAGAAAAACAACCGTAGCCATCTTGAAAACCTCCGGTAGAAAGCAATGCATAGCATAAGCTAATACAATGCCCGCTACCCACAAATGTGTACAGGATTTTACAACAAAACACAAGTCGCCTGTGTGTGAATCCTACCCCCGTTGACTATGTCGTTTACGCTATGTCGTTTACGCTGATCGAGAGTAAACGGCTAGGCCGTGAAATGTGTGTGTACGAGTATTACTGCAACTAAACAACACAGCATTGTGAGACACATATACTTAATTCAAGCAATGGAATAACACCAGTTTCTACCTGCATGTGGAGCATCAAGCTAATAGAACCTATTACTGAGTGTACGTTGCAGACCTTGCTTAACCTCGTAACACAACACGACTCATCACACAACGTAAAAGGGCAGATTCATATATACACAACCCCACCATATGAATTGTTTGAAGAAACACACAGTTTGTTCGGCCAAAACACAGTCCCCCTTATATCGGGGAACTTCTTTTTATTAACTAAAAAGAGTTCTAAGGCACAAAATCATAGAGGGGCCGGGGAGGGTGTAGAGGAGAGGGGACACAGAGGGGAAAAGTCACTCAACGGCGTCTGCCACCTCGCGCCGCTCGAGTCTTGCCACCCCGAGGAGCCCCGGAGGGACGGTAGGTTACAGTCTGCTGGACACGACGTTCCCTACCGTCTCCTCCGGTCGTGGATGGGCCGGCGGTGGCAGAAGCGCCGTTTCGTCCCCTGGCCCTCTTGGCAGGGCCAGCAGCGGCGGCGGAGGCAGTGGTAGCGGCGACGGAGACAGCTCGACGTCGCGGAAGCCTTCTGACTCCACCGGCAAGGACGGGAGGCGGAAAATGGGGTTGGAGAATGGACCTCTCCTCTGCCATCTCTCTGCATGTTGAGGTCATCAACCGCAGGGCCTTCCCGAATAGGCCAGCGTCGGAGAGGGCGGCCGTCAGAAGAGGAGCTCTCTTCTTCTCTGGCACACGGGCCTGCTCCAGCCAAAGGTGACGCTGGCCCAGGGTGGCCAGGGCGCGCACTTTCCCCATGGCTATGGCCAGCACCTGGGAAAGGTGCAGGACAGCTCCCGCAGCCTGGGTGATCTGATCGCATTTCACCTCGTTCAGATCCGTGCCGCCCGTCATTATCCCCGATACAAATCTAGCCAGGTGGGCGACGTTAGACGCCGCAGCTAGCGATTGTGTACCAGTGATGAATGACTGGTCACCCCAATAAGCCAATCGCCTAGCCGATTTCCCCTGGAGGACCGGCTTGCATAGGGGTTCCCACACCATATCCGGACAGAGGAGCGCGGCCATCGGACTGTCAAGCCGAGGCACGCCCTCCCCCATACCTTTGACTAACCCCGACACCCGCGTAACTGGTACGTAGGCGGGAGTTAGTCCCATGATGTTGGACACCGCCTGACCCCGACGAACATAGGCCCCCATCGATGGGAAAAATGGGTAGACAACGTCCACCCCTCTCACTGGGGGACGCTGCCAGGGATGGCCTATGAGGTCATCAGGGACAGGTGCAGGCAATGGCAGCGGCAGCGGCACGCCGTTTGCGGCGGCGGCTACCGCCATGAGCTCGGGAAACAAGGCCCGCAGTTCCCCCTGCGAACCTTCCTCCACCGACCCCGCATCCCTCACATGCAGCAGGCTGCGACTGGTCAAGGAGCCACAGTCTGATGTGGCCGACAGTAGGGCATCCTGCTCCTCGACATCCTCGAACAGGGCGCCCCATGGAGCCATTTCCCCCCCCTCCGGGGTCTCCTGAGGAGGGATACTCTCCTCCACGGGGCCATCATACAAAAACCCGTCCGCCTCGTCCATGAAGTCCTCAGTCTCCATTGGAAATCCAGAGCCGGACGCATCTTCGCTGGTCTCCAGCAGTTCCCCAAACCCAGGCCGTTCGCGCCTGCACGCTACCATCTTGCGACGTGAACGGGCAGACGCGAAAAGTTTGCGTCGCAAATCCTCTGGCTCCAAGACAACCCCCCGTTCACCAACGGGCGATTCCCCGGAACCAGAGGAACCAGAGTCGAGATCAGGCCATCGCCGGAGCAACGGCACCGCCTCCTCGGCTCTTCGGTGAGGCAAACTATCCATCGGCAGCCTCCCGGGCTGGGTCGGCAACCACGAAAGTGGCAACAGCCCAGCACCAAGGCGCACGACGGAGGCGGGAATGGAGAACCGCTGGTGAAGAGTAGGTCTAGCGGGTCTACTCTCCGCGGAATACATTATGACCCAACTTTTTCTTGTACAACAGATGTGAGAGAAGAAAAAATTAAGCACAATGTAAACTCGTCACAACTCTTTTCAACTAACAACACGTCAAGTGGGGTACTACCAGGCACTTCCTTGTGGTGAAAGCGAGAAGGAGGAGAGCAGGTGACCGCACACCTGCTTATGAAGGTAAGCTGATGAGGGGTGTGGTCAGACTAATACTGGTATTAAAGGTACATTTGTGGAATTTATTCAGTGCGCGTGCACGTACGCGAGATAGTGCAGAGTGATGCCAAGCAGAGCCCCTAATGAGACAGAACTAGCGTTTGGACTTTCGTTTCGCACACCGCACAGGATCTGTGTGTGTGTGTGTGTGTGTGTGTGTGTGTGTGTGTGTGTGTGTGTGTCACTGTCACAACAACAATCGCTGCAGGAGCGATAATAAACACACATTACCTATTCCAAAGACGGTAGAACACTGAAGGTGGTCTTGCGTTCGGGAGTGGTGGAAATAAACTCCTTCATGACAACATGAATGTCCAGTGAGTCCAGAATATCCTGATGCATATGCAGCAAGGCCAGGTTATTATTATTAAAGAAATCAGATATTAGTTTTTGAGACATTTCTTTTCTGAGACACAAGTAAACACACTCTCCACTTCAGTCAGTCCTCCCTCTGCAATTTGTTCCCGCATACAACATCGCCGACAGATATATTCCTTTACTGCGAATTGTCTGAGCGTCCCAAAAACTATTCCAGGCCGTTTTTTTATTTTTTTTTTTAACTCAATTTTTATTTGCAATTTTGGATTACAAGCATACAAACAACATCATCTTTGAATATTATTTTCATATCAGTCGGTCTTCCAGGTACATAATACATAGACATAATGTACAACACCGTTAAACAGACATAAACAATAAAGAAAAGATTTTAATACCCAAAAACAGAAATAAAAAATACCGACTTAAGCAAAAGTTCCACAGACATAAATAATAAATTGAAAAAACATAAAACAATTGTCATACCCAAATAATGGAAATATAAAATACTAACTAAAGCAAAAATGTGCGACATGGGTTCAGAGACCCTCCTTGAACCTCTTTCCTCCTTTACCCTTCGCCCTCTTGTGTTGCATTTGTTTTTTCCTCTGTGATGTCGTTTTTGTTCCCCTTATAATCCTCCCACTTTCCCCATCTTTCCCCAAATTTCTCTTCCTGTAGCCTCAGCATGTGTGTTATCCTCTCCATATCCTGTATCTCCTCTACTATTCCTACCCATTGTGCTATTGTCGGTGGATCTTCTTTGTACCACAGTCTCGTTATTGCTTTTCTGGCCGATATCAACATTATCTTTATTAAATACTTGTCCCCCCCTTGTATTCCCTCGTGCGTCAGGTCCCCTAAGTAAAGCACCAGTCCCGTTTGTGGTAACCCGTATCCTAATATTCTGATCATTGCCTCCCCTATCTCCTCCCAATACCCCTTCAGCTTCTGACATCCCCAGAATATGTGTGTGTGATTTGCCCCCTCCTTCCCACACATCCTCCAGCATGTCCTTTGTGTTGGTGCATACTTTCCCTTCAACTCTAGGGTTATAAAGAATCTGATTATGTTTTTCCATCCAAATTCTTTCCATACCCTTGATCCTGTTGTTGAGTGCTGTACCTCGCATATGCTACCCCATTCCTTCTCTGTTATTTCTATCTCTAATTCTCTCTCCCATTTCTCCCTTATATAATCGGTCGTGTGTCCCTTGCTGTTCATTATAGCCTGGTACAGTGCTGAAATTACCCTTCCTTTCCCCCCTTCGTATGCCCACACTATCATCTCGATTATTCCATTCTGTTCTTCGTCCTTGTCTCCTCTTATTTCTTTGTTGTAGTAATCTCTAACCTGTAGATATCTGAAGTGGTCCCTGTTTTCTAGTCCAAATTTCTCCTTAAATTTTTGTAGGGTTTGCATTTCCCCCTTCTCTATCATTTTGCATATCGCTGTTGCCCCCCCCCCCCTCTCCCACCTTCTGAATCCATGGTTCACCCTCCCTGGCTTGAATCTCTTGTCATGTGCTACCCATCTCAGAACCCCTGACTGCTTCTCCAATTTGTGTGTTTTTACTACTCTGTTCCATATGGTCAAGGTGCACTTGGTGATTGGATCTAACAGTCCCTCTTTTTCTTTGAATAGTTCCCTATCCCCCACCAGAGCCTGTACCTTGTATCCCTCCCCTTCTTTTTCAATGTCTTTCCATCTTGCCTCATATCTGTCGTTACACCAGCACGTCACTGCTCTCAGTTGTGCTGCATAATAATAGTCTTGTAGGCTGGGTACTGCCATCCCTCCCTTTTCCTTTGGTAGTTGTAGTGTTTTATATCTGACCCGTGGTCTTCTCCCCACCCATATGAACCTCGATATCAGTCTGTCCCACTCCCTGAATTGATTCTGTGGTATTTGTATCGTAGTGACTGAAACAGGTATAGTAACCTTGATAGTATGTTCATCTTAATGACCTCTATTCTTGAATTGAAGTCCAAGGGCATTACTGTCCATCTCTCTAAGTCTCTCTTGATGTTCTGATTTATCTGTGTATAGTTCGCCTCAAACAGTTTCCCCACCCCTCTCGTGATGTTCACCCCTAGGTATTTAATCTTGTCCATGTCCCACCTTATCCCGTACTCCTCCCTAATTTCTGTCGTTGGGGTAAAGTTCCATGCTAATGTCTGTGTCTTTGTCACGTTTAGTTTGTATCCTGAGTAGTGGCCGTATTCCTTCAGTAGATCCATCAGTGCCGGGAAGCTCTTGTCTGGTTGCCTCATGTATACTATCACGTCGTCCGCAAATAGGCCTAGTTTATATTCCGTTCCCTTTATCCTTACTCCCTTGATGTCCTCTGTCTGTCTGATCAGTTGTGCCAGTGGTTCTATGAAAACGGCGAAGAGCGTTGGTGAGAGACAACATCCCTGTCTGGTAGCCCTCTCTAATCTGATTCTATCCGTCAGGCTGCCATTCACCTTAATTCTCGCTGTCGGTTCCTGATATAGTGCCTTGATCATCTTCATTGCCCTCCCGTTTAGCCCGAATTTCACTAATGCCTTATATAAAAATGTCCAACTCACACTGTCGAATGCCTTTTCTGCATCTAGGCTAATCAGTACCGCACTACCACCTTGTTTTTGTATCTCCTCCACTATGTGTAATGTTTTTCTCACGTTGTCCTGTGTCTGTCTCCCTTTAATGAATCCAGTTTGATCTTCATCTATAATGTCTGGCATAAACGTCTAGAATCTCTTTGATATTATTGATGTATACATCTTATAGTCCACGTTGAGTATGGACACAGATCTGAAACTACTACATAATTCTCTATCCTTCCCTTCCTTCGGTATCATGGTGATTACGGCTTCCTTCCACGAGGGAGGCATTTTGCCCTCTTCCATCATGTGCCTGAATGCTGCCCCTAACATGGTCGCTAATTCTGTTCTAAATGTCTTGTAGAATTCCGATGGGAATCCGTCGCTCCCCGGAGATTTGTTGTTTTTAGCTCTACTAATTGCCTCTTCCAGTTCCCGTTCCGTAATTATTTTATTTAATTCTTCATTCTGTTCTCTTCCTATCGATGGTAACTCCAGCTTCTCCAGAAAAGTTTCTATTTCCTCTTCTCCTGCTGCCTTTGGCTGTGTGTATAGTGTCTCATAGTATTCTCTAAATGTCCTCTCTATTTCAGCTGGGTCCCTCAATAATTCATTAGTCTTTGTATCCCTTATTGTGTGTATCGTGTTTAACTTCTGTTGCGTCCTGATTCTCCTAGCCAACAGTCTGGTCGCCTTTGGTCCCCCTTCATAGTACGTCTGTTTCATAAACCTCGCTTTCTTTTCTATTTCCGTCAATAATTCCCTATTTATCCTGGCCCTTACTTCTTTGATTTCTCCGAGCGTTTCCTGTTCTTTCGATATCTGGTGTCTCCCCTCTAGATCCTTCAGCTTCAATATCAGATTGTGATATGTCTCCGTTCTGGCCTTCTTCAGCAGTGCTGTCTTCTCCATCAATTTCCCTCTTATCACCACCTTCAGTGTGTCCCATAGAATGTTCGGGTCGACCTCCCCGTTGTCATTTTCCTCCTTATACCTGGCTATCTCTTCCTTAATCTGACTCACCACCCCCTTGTTATTTAATATTCCCACATTCAGTCTCCAGATCGTGTTCCTCCGTCTCCCCTCCAGATCTACTGTCAGATATATGGCACTGTGATCCGATATGTCCGCTACTCCTATTCTGCTCTCCCGCACCCTGTAACTGTCCCCCGTCGTCATCAAAAAATAGTCTATTCTCGCATATGTGGGTGTGAGTAATGTGTGTATTCCCTGTCCAGGGCATGCATCCCCCTCCAAACATCTGTAATTCCCATTTCCGTCATTTGTATATTCATATACCTGCTGATTTGCGGCCTTCCTTTTCTAGTACTCGTGGTGTCTAAGTCGTGATTCAATACCACATTAAAATCTCCCGCGCATATCAATATCCCTTCTAGTTCCATCGCTATCATATCAAAAATGGTCTCATATAAATACCTCTCACTCTCTGGGGGTGCATAAACATTCACTAACGTAACCATTTGACCCTCCATTTTCCCCTTCACCAGAACAAATCTCCCCTCCTTGTCTCTTACTTCTTTGATCAATTCAAATTTACTGTGTTCTTGATTAACGTGGCTACTCCTCTCCTCAGGGTCCGTTTAAAGGAACTATAGTATGCATTCTCATATCCAAATCTTTTCAGTTTCTCATGCTCCTGTGCTATCAAATGTGTCTCCTGTAAAAAAATCACTTGCATCTCACTTTTTCTACATTTCAACATTTTAGCGCTGTTGAGCTCCTGGTCAAAAGCGCTCTGTGTGTCCTTCTTTCTGTCCAAAGATCCCCATTTCCTAGGTATCTCTTAATGTGGTTCACATGTTCCATTGCCCCTCCTTCCTCCCAAACAAACGTGTGGTGTCCTCTGTGTACCCCTCTGCCTATCTTTTTCTTTCTTTCCCCCCCCTCTATTTTCTATGTGGTGTTTATTTATCCCCTTAATTACGTGGCGGCTACGTGGCGTAGTGGGCAAGGCGCTCGCCACGAATGCGGAGACGGTGGGCTCGCCTGTTAGAGCCCAGCGCTCCACATTGCTTTCAGTTTAGCTGGTCGTTCATACTAATACACATTGGCCGTATTAGGGGGTGGGAAACTGATGGGTGGGGATCGGGCGTTGTGGACAGCGACTCCTACAGGTCGGTGGGTGCGCCTGCGCAGTAGAATCAGGAAGTGTCGGGGCAGCGTGAGCCTCCCACGCGTTACTCCTCGCCACTGAGAGATCGAGCTGCGCAGGTGAAAAGATGCGACTGCTGTTACCTCAAGTACCGGAGGGGACTTGTGCTATGTATGACTTAGTCCACATTGCAGCCGGCTTGTGGGAGGCAAGAAACAGCGTTCGCGACAGGGGAGGGTTGAATTGGATGATACGAAATTGGGATGGGAGAAAATATAGAAAATGGGAGAAAAAGTGGATAAAAAAAATGTATCCCCTTAATTACTTCCATCTGTGTTACTCGCAGCGTGTGCCTATGTATTTGTTTCAATATGCTTTGTGTTCCGTCTATTATTCTGGACATGTCTGTTCCCCCCCAGGCCTTCGCTGGAACGACGGCTCCCTCCACTGGCCAATGTCTGTTTACCTTCATTTCACATGTCCTCGTCTAATTATATTCCCATTTATTTCCTCCATCAGCGTTTGTAATGTGTGTTCATGCATATGTGTGAAGTGCCACTGACAACGAATGACACTTTTAATAATGACATCCTGTTCTCTCGGTCACTGGTATGATATAAAGGGTTTATTGTATATATCTGTTTTAAATCTAGGCATATGTTACTGTATGTGTCTAGATGTGATATGTATTCATATATATATATATATGTGTATATGTATATATATGCATATACGCTTTGCACAAGTATCTAGGCCTGGGCTGGTATGCCCAGTCAGAAAGGAGTTGAGAAGAAACACGGCAGAAACGCGGAATGGAATGCAGAATGCATTGACCTTGGCAGAGGAGAGAAAGCCATGCAAGCATGAGGCAAAGCACCATTGTACACTGTAGACTACAGGATACATGTATTATGATTGGGCATGTCAATCAGTGTTTAAAGTGTATGGGTATTGAATAGTACAGGTATATATATATGTATGAATATATCTGTATATATATATATAAGCATATAAGCTATTCATGCTAGAAGGATGTATTGTATTGTGTATTACACAGGACTGGTGATACTGCTGGGCCCCTTAGGAATGTGCCTATGACCTTGGGGGCCTCTCTGCTAGAGACGGAGGGAGTTTCCACAATATCATACTCTGTTCCAGTAAAAATGTTACAATTACTTTTTAAGTTACAACCCAGTGGAGTAGACAGGAGCCAATGGCAACTAGAAGGGGAGGAGTGTTCATCCTTATGTGTTATACGTTGATTGGCTAGTGGAATGACATCACTGTATTTGGACCAATAGCGAAGAGATCTTGGGCCCTTTATAAAGGCCAACTCGCTGGTTCCCAGAGAGATTTTTGAGATTTTGAAGCAGATTTTCACTTTTCACAGACACCAGGGCCCTCATTCATCAATAGTGTGCGTAGAACATTTCTATTTCCACACGTAAGCACGGAATGTAGAACTAGTGTACGCACAGGGAAGTCGGGATTCATCACACGGTGCGTACGCAGGCTCTATGCTCCTCCGTGTTGATGAATACCACTTTGTTCTACCGTCAATGCTCGTGCATGATTATCCATATATGGTCATGAAAATAAGGAAACACCCCCCATGGGATGTGAAATAATGGACCGACCCGAGCGGGACTCTGAGAAACTCCACGGAGAATTCACTGCTGTCGAACCAAGAAGACACTATCGCGTATTATGGGATAAATAAAAGGCGGATTTGTAAACGGTGATGTCAGATATCAACGGCTCCCTAAGACCATTGCTGCAATTCTGCCTGGACAGCTCAAAATACTAATAAAGACCGTTCGTTGACCACTGTTTGGCGTTGGTTGTGTGTCATTATAACCGTGCTGTAATATGAATGCCTTTATTAGTTGTGTTCGATTGGCTATATGATTTTTAGAGGCATCTATTTTGTTGTCGGCTAATAAAGACCGCGCTGGAATATGACTGCCTTTTCCCGTGTTGTTTGATTAATACCCAGGGATTAAAGTTCTCCTCAATTTGATTCCAAATCGCGATGGATCTCCCGTCAATTTTCTACCTGCTGCATATGATTTCTAGAGGCATACTACAATCCATTTTGATGTCAGTATTGGGTAGCCTACATAAACAATAATACGAGCTATACAAGAACAATGAATCTTACTGCCATGTATGATGTAGCCGATACGCCATGTGTAGCCTGCCTATATGTGATCAATACAAACATGAACTTGAATTCCATCATGTCTGTGTGCGGGTCACTGCGGGAACTCACAAGGCTGTTGTCACAATGTAAATAAGAACGTGCACTGAAAAGTTACAGTATGTAGTTGGTTGATCATTTGTATGACAGTCAGTAAACCCTTGCAAAAAGTATCCGTTTTATTTAATGAATTGAAAACATTCAGCATCGCCTTCCTCCCGGCATCCAGCAATAACATGTATCAGGCAAATGCGCATCGCAACATTGACTGAGTGGAATCCCTTTCTATTCACATAACTGCATTTGTGATGGAGCTTTGACAGCTACAGTAACAGTCTATTGGTCGATCCATCTCCAATATCACGATGGACCGTGCCGCGGTGGCAAAGACCCGAGGGTGGAGAGGATCTTGAATGAATTCCATCATCATATATATATGTTGTGTGTCTGTCCACTATGTTTGTTACTTTGTTATTCCCCCCCCCCCCTATCTATGTAAAGCGACCTTGGGTCTCTTGAAAGGCGCTATATAAAATGAAGCTATTATTATTATTGTTATTATTATTATTATCATCACATCTGTGCGGGAGCTCACAAATAGACTGTTAGTCTCAGTGAAGTTTCAACGGAGGTCATCTATTCTAACCAACAAATTGAAGTAGAAAGCATTTCGTGACCAATCTTATTTGGAAACATGACACACAAAATAATTTGCTTTTTATTTGAAACAATATCTAATCGCGTTTGGAGGTTGGTGTTTTGCGTCTGCCCCCCGTGCCAAACAAGCAGGCCAACCTCTTGTTCGCGTGTGAGCCCGTTATAATTACACTACTGTCGCTATTTTACAATGAACTATAATGAATTACGGGTCATACAGAAGTTGAACACTAATGCACGGAAGCTTATTTCCGCCTTGAAACTAATGCAGGACTGAGGAGTGCTTATGCGTAGTAACGATATTCTACCACTGGGCGCCAGGTACGTCTGGGCCCTCATGCATCAACGTGGACTTTGAACTTGACCTACTTCCACACGTAAGCACGGAATGTAGAACTAGCGTACGCACAGGGAAGTCGGCATTCATCACACGTGCGTACGCAGGCTCTATGGTCCTCCGTGTTGATGAATACCACTTTGTTCTACCGTCAATGCTCGTGCATGATTATCCATATATGGTCATGAAAATGAGGAAACACCCCCCATGGGATGTGAAATAATGGACCGACCCGAGCGGGACTCCGAGAAACTCCACGGAGAATTCACTGCTGTCGAACCAAGAAGACACTATCGCGTATTAATGGATAAATAAAAGGCGGATTTGTAAACGGTGATGTCAGATATCAACGGCTCCCTAAGACCATTGCTGCAATTCTGCCTGGACAGCTCAAAATACTAATAAAGACCGTTCGTTGACCACTGTTTGGCGTTGGTTGTGTGTCATTATAACCGTGCTTGTAATATGAATGCCTTTATTAGTTGTGTTCGATTGGCTATATGATTTTTAGATGCATCTATTTTGTTGTCGGCTAATAAAGACCGCGCTGGAATATGACTGCCTTTTCCCGTGTTGTTTGATTAATACCCCATGGATTAAAGTTCTCCTCAATTTTATTCCAAATCGCGATGGATCTCCCGTCAATTTTCTACCTGCTGCATATGATTTCTAGAGGCATACTACAATCTATTTTGACGTCAGTATTGGGTAGCCTATATAAACAATATAATACGAGAGCATATACAAGAACAATGAATCTCACTGCACGTATGATAGCCTGCCTTTCAATACATGAACTTGAATCCCATCATATACATAGTCTGTCCACTATAGTGTCATTGCAATGCGTTTTCTATTCTTTCTTATACAGTAAAAAGGGGGAAGAACACTATATTAATATGACTTGTATTCTGCTTACAGCTTCGAAGTTCCACTTGTTTCGTTTAACGTAAAGCCTTTTAAATATAATCAAAACGTTCCCGTGTTTCTGCGGTCTGCGCAGAATAATAACGAGTTGAGCTTTATGATTTATGATGAATTGAAAATGGGGGACCCTGATGTAAACAAGACGAAAGTTGGTCTGCATCCCCAATTAACAATTGTATGTACTGAGCTGTACTGTACTGTACCCATTCTGCAATCTGTTAATAAACTTTTCAATCAATCAATCAATCAAGCTACGCGGAGCGCAGTCAGTCAGTAGCCTACACCCCGTATATTCCGATAACGCTATATAAACCATGCTGCATTCATTCTGAGAGAAAGATCTATTATTCCAAATGCTATTTATAGGGTTTTGACCATAATTACACTACTGTTGCTATTTTACAATGAACTATAATGAACTACGGTTCGTACAGAACGTGCCAGTGTTATTATGCACAGAAGCTCATTTCCTTGTTGTAATAATATATTCTACCACTGGGCGCTAGGTACGCCAGGTCTGAAATGTGCGTAGATGTACGCACAAAGTCAAGTTCAAGTTGAAGTTGATGAATCCCACTCTTTGCTTAGAAATGATCGTACGCACAGGGTAAGCACAGATCTGTGCGTAGAACACGTTGATGAATCAACGTGTGCGTAGAATATGTTCTATTTCCACACGTAAGCACAGAATGTAGAATCAGTGTACGCACAGGAAAATCGGGATTCATCAACCGTGCGTACGCAGGTTCTACGCACACCTGTCATGATGAATCTCACCTTGGCCCTGCGCCGAGGCTCGTGCACACTTTCACGTATTTGCATACCAAAACCGCCCCGATTAACCATATACGGTAATGGACACCCCCATGAAATGTGGAAGAATGGACTAAACCGAGGGTGTTGTACACTGTCGGATATTATACCTATTAACTTCCTAAAAGACCATTGCTGCCTGGACACCGCAAACACTAATAAAGACCATTAACCACTGTTTTGCCGTTGCCCGTTAGTGTCATTAATGCATGCTGGAATAAGAATGCCTTTCTTAATCTATTTTTAATATTAATAATTATTATAATGCAATAAAAGACAGCTCCGTCTTTTAATACACATATATTGTACAGTAACGTCAAATAAATACTACAGTCCCCGCTGAAATAAAGGTTCTGCACGCACATATACCAGCAGTGATCTACAGCATAAAAGATAGCCACTTTATAATACTATTCTGAGTAGATAATTCATCTGTATCGCAACAGAGTCACGGATCTGGTCGGGGCAGGTATCATTATGTCGGGAAAATCCTTATGAAATAAACAAAAGTGAATTAAAGAATTTAAAAACAAAGTTTAGCATATTAAATTGTTTTATAAGCTTTCTGAGTAGATAATTCATCTGTATCGCAACAGAGTCACGGATCTGGTCGGGGCAGGTATCATTATGTCGGGAAAATCTTTATGAAATAAACAAAAGTGAATTAAGGAATTTAAAACGAAGTTTAGCATATTAAATCGTTTTATAAGCTTATAGCTTTTTTCGTGCTGATTTGAGAGGGTCCAGCTGCAGAGCCGGAGAGCAACTCTCAGGGCCAAGATAGCACTTATACTATTTTGAGAGAGACAGCAGAGAGACAGACAGCAGAGAGACAGACAGCAGAGAGACAGACAGACAGACAGACACTGTTCCACAGTGTGTGTGTGTGTGTGTGTGTGTGTGTGTCTGTGTGTGTGTGTGTGTGTGCGTGTGTGTGACTACTAGTCTAATAGTAGAGACTCAGCCCCCCTCCCCCCCTCTGGACCACCTCCTAGTAGAGACTTCTCTAGGAAGAAGACGAAGATGAGGATTAAGGCGAGACACTGCAGGTGAATAGGCAAATATACCTTTTTTGTTGATTTTGAGATTCTGTTATATTTTGCTTCCTAAACATGTCTTCTATGAAACTAGTGACAATAAAAACGTCAATAACACACATTTAGTTGTTCCTTTTACTTCATTTTGCCTTATTGCATCCATAAATGTCCACATATTTAATGGGGAAGTGCCTCATTTGCATATATAAACATAAATTTCAGAAAACTTGTCTCTACTAGGAGGTGGTCCAGAGGGGGGGGGGGGGGGGGGGTCTCTACTGGGAGGTGGTCCAGAGGGGGGGGGTCTCTACTAGGAGACTAGTGGTCACACACACACACTGTGGAACAGTGTCTATCTGTCTGTCTGTCTGTCTCTCTGCTGTCTGTCTCTCCGGCTCTGCAGCTGGACCTTGATCAAATAAGCACGGAAAAGCTTTTAAGCTCGTAGCTCCAATTTGGGTCCCAAATTGCGGTACAAATGAAGGAGGTGTCTCGGGTAGTGGACTCTAGTTAATATTATGTTCTCTCTGCAATTAGACTGCCCCTCATTCATCCCTATCTGATGCTATCTCTGAAAACAGTTCCTGCGAGCGCAGTCAGTGCACCCCATAACGCTATATATATAAACCTGCATTCATTCGGAGAGTAAGACCTATTCCACATGCTATTTAGGGTTTGACAATAATTACACTAATATCGCTATTTCACAATGAACTATAATGAATTACGGGGGTCATACAGAAGTTAACAGAACACGGCCAGTGTCTTTATTTCCGCGTTGGAACGAATGCATGTACTGAGGAGCGCTTGTGCGTAGTAACGATATTCTACCACTGGGCGTCAGCTAAGTGTGCTCTGACCTGTGCGTACACGTAAGCACGGAGTCAAGTTCAAGTTGAAATTGATGAATCCCACTCTTTGCTTAGAAATGATCGTACGCACAGGTTAAGCACAAATCTGTGCGTAAGTCAGGTTGATGAATGAGGGCCCAGGTGCATAGACTATGCTATACTAAAGAGGAGATGTTGTTTTGTTTTTATAATTCTTTTAACTGAATTGGACATTTCCAATACAGTCTCTTTTGTAAACTTTCTAAATAAAAATGACTTTTTATAATGTCTTTTGAGTTCGTGGACTGCTTTCTGCCAGCAATGCCAGCCACGCCCTGCATCCCTTTGAGGTGACTATGTTACAGATTAAATCAATTGCTGGTTAATGCTTTTCAGCTAAAGTTATATATTATATATATATATGCTATTGACGGTAGTAATGCTTAGTTTCACTGTTTGTTGTTTGCGGGTTCCGGTATCTCGGTGTTCGATGGGCTCTGTCAGGTTTGTGGGAAACCGATTATCTAATCACTGCAGGACTGGATGATCGGTGCCATTGGCGGACGGGCCTGTCGGATTGATAGGGGGTACTGGGGCGTGCAAATAATGATTACGTGTTAGTACGCTAATATGGGTAGCATTAAAGGCATTTCGTAAATTGATGATAATAATGATGGTAATGATAATAATAATATTATAGCAATTACAGACCATTCCTCACAAATGAGGACGGTGATGGTGGTGATGGTGACGTAAGATCACCAGGCTTGCAAATGATTATTAGTACGCTAATGTTACATTATTAACAGTGGTAATACTTATTAAAAGAGTAGTAATACAACCAAGCTTTCAAATTATCAGTATTACAGGCCTTCCCTCACAAATGAGGATATTGGCGGTGACGGTGACGTAATATCATCAAGCTTTCAAAGAAGCAGCATAACAGGCATTTCGTAAAATGATGATAATAATGATAATAATAATATTATTTTTATTATAGGCAATAAGAGTTCTCCCAGACACACATTAGTTTTATTACAAACAAAGAAGAGGTTAACAACTCTTCTATGCTTATATTTCATATCAACTGGATATAACTAAACTAGTGACTATGAAGTAAGCTTGACAGAAATAGTAATTGACCCGAGAACTTGGCGAGTTTAGCACCTCGCTGGGGGATATCGGGCGGCCAAAGGGTTTTATCTCAAGTAAGTGATCTGAGATAGATAAGAGACATCCCAACAGGCATTCAACAATATGTTACGTCTGTTCCTATACCTTGTCTCTACCTGGGAGTGTGTGTTCATGTATATGTTACGTCAGTTCCTATATTTTGTCACTATTTGGGCCGTTTATTCTATCCCTTGTGCGTGTACTCATCCCGTTCGTCTCCTCTCGCCTCGCCTCGTCTCCGTCTCTGGCCTCCTCATCTGTCTCCGCCTCCGGTCCGTCACGTCTCACCTCGGCCCTCTTCTCTCTCCTCTCTCCTCTCCAGGGTTCCGGTCTCCTACTCTGGTCCACCCGCGTGCTTTCTCCAGTCTCTGCTGCAGGCTCCCACGCCGTCGCGTATGTCACAGTCCCTTCCTTCCAGTGGATCCGTAGCGAGGTCATGGGTGATTGGAATTTCATTCCGTTTTCCTTCAGAATTCTCTTCAGTCCCGCGTAAGACCTGCGTGTTATTGCCACCGCTGTCGAGTAATCGTGGTCAAACGACATCCTTTTCCCCTCGATTTCTATCTTCTTGGTCCACGCGGTTCTAAGTATCAATTCCTTAACCTCGAATCTCAGAAAGTTAATAATCACCGCCCTCAGGGGTCTGTCCGGTTGTGGTCTCGGAGCCAGCGCCCTGTGGGCCCTCTGTATCTCCATTTTTTCCAGTCCCGTCTCCTTCAATTCTTCTTTGATAAGCTTTTCCACATATAGGGTCATCGATTCCCCTTCGACCCCTTCTTTCAATCCCCATAGTCTGATGTTATTTCTCCGTGACCTCCCCTCCATGTCCGACATCTTTGTCTCCATCTTTTCTTGTTGTTGAATCGCTCTTGTTATTACCTCGTGTATCTCTGTGCTCCATTCTTCAGTTTGCGCCACTCTTGTCTGTAGCTCGGCTACTCCCCTACCCTGTTCCGCCATCTTATCATCCACCATTTTGAGTTCTTTATTTATTTCGCCTCTGAAATCTTCCTGTTCCTTCCTCAATTCCTCCCGTAGTTTCTCAATATCTCTCCTTATCGTGTCCGTGTTCGATTGTATGGTCGCCAATATTCCGGCCTGCATCGTGTCCGTGTTCATTTGTATGGTCGCCAATATTCCTGCCTGCATGGCTACGGCCCATCCTGGCATTTCCGTGTCTATCTCGGCCGGTCTTCCCCCCTCTTCCGCCTGCTTTTCTTCGGCCTCGTTTCGGGGATTCTGTTCCATCAAACTCTCCTCTTCTCGTGAGTCCTCCATTTCTCTTTCTTTCACAATTGTTATTTCTTCCTTACTTCTCGTTTGCATCTTTATTTTTAAACTCTTTTCGGGTCTTTATTTATCTGTTTTTCGCTCTTTTGACCAGGAGCTCTACCGCACGTGTGTTACCCGTCTGCTCTCATACCGGAAGTCCTCCGCCGCTATTTTTTTTACCAACGGATTTCCAGTTCGGCGTTGACGCTTCCAGGCCGCGTCTATTCGAATCCCAACTGGTTCATGCGTCGGCTACACGCTGCTTTAATAACACTGCATTATCGAGACAGCGGCCCTATGAGGATCTGGCAATGAATTCCAAGAGTATAGGGTAAACCTTGCAGTTGCAGTTACACTCCCCGCCAGCAGGGGGTGCTGGTGCACCCGCCACACCCCCACTGCCGGCGTCACTGGGTGAAAAGTGAAAGTTTGGTAGACGTCTAACTAAGCTTAGACAAGATTCTCCTGGGCTAAATGAGAGCTATGGATAGACGTCACATTAAATCTTCGAAAATATCGTGCTCAGATATTTGTAGGCGCGCTTGCAGGACTTCTCTGGTGCATATTTTTCATATTTGCAGATGTTAATGCATTGAAATAATATACTTAGTGCATAGTTTAAAATACGTCTAAGCTTAGACAAAGATTCTCCTGGGCTAAATGAGAGCTATGGATAGACGTCACATTAAATCTTCGAAAATATCGTGCTCAGATATTTGTAGGCGCGCTTGCAGGACTTCTCTGGTGCATATTTTTCATATTTGCAGATGTTAATGCATTGAAATAATATACTTAGTGCATAGTTTAAAATATGTCTACAAAAAAACACGATTTTGCTTGGTTATATGAGAGCTATGCAAAGACGCTGTTATATTGACGAGGCTTAACCCGAGGTTCAATAAGATTCCTTTATTGACTCGTTCGTATAATATGCATCCATTCATGTCGCTCACGTCTGTCACGTTCAACTCGTGTGTGTGTCGCCTTCCTGGTGACGTCACAATAACAACGACAATCAAAGAGGTTCAAACCCGAACCTAATACATCACATCCTTCTCTTTAACATTTTTTTTTTCAAACAGAACTTAGTATTCTACCTTTGTTTAGCTTGAACTCTTGCTAACACGTCCTATTTCCCAAAAACAAACTTAACAAACATTTCCCAACTTAAATGTTTACTCAGAGCATCCACCTGCTGTAAATGAAATAACAATGTTAGTCACAGACAACTTTCACTTTAAAGGATCCTGTAACTTAAACCCACTTGAACCATGACATAATGCAAAGCACTTAATGCGAAAACTTGAATATGAAAATACTCCAACAACATGCATATGAAAACACTCCAGTTACTCTCTGTATCTAGGAGGTAGTTTAACTGGTCTACCAGACCTAGTCTGATACGGCTGCGTTTCAGATTGTCCATCATGTGTCTCTGTTTGGTCTGCAACACCTGTGTTCTCTGCTGAACGTGTGCGTGTTGCCAGATTTTCTCTCGTGTCACAGTCCATGTTCTGGTAAGCATCCTGTTCATTTGTAGATGGAAAAGTTCTTTCCTCCGTTTGTCTCAGGTATTTTCTGTTTCTCCTGTACTGTCTCCCCTCCGGTGTGCGAACCACATATGAACGCGGTTGGTCATGTTTGTGCAGGACCACGGCCGGCTGCCATGTTTCACCTCTTTGAACCCTGACGTTTTCTCCTGCTTGTAGGTCAGGCAGTCTTTTTGTTTGCCTGTCGAAGTAGAGTTTTTGTTTCTCCCGTTTGTCACTCAACTGCCTACGCACATATGTAGTTCCTTCTGGAGTGAGCAGTGATGTCGAGGGAGGCAGTTTTCCTTTCAGCCGCCGTCCCATGAGCAACTGTGCCGGTGATAGTCTTACACCTTCCAGCGGTGTGTTGCGATACTCCAATAGCGATATGTAGGGGTCGCCATTACTTCCTTCTGATTTCTTCAGCATATTTTTGATAGTCTGTACTGTTCTTTCTGCTTGCCCATTTGACTGGGCGTGACCGGGACTCGACGTGGTGTGGATGAATTCCCAGCTTTCTGCAAAGTCCTTGAACTCAGCACTGGAATACTGAGGACCATTATCCGTGAAGACCACATCAGGAATGCCATGTCTGGCAAATATTGATTTCAGTCCGACAATGACACTGCCACTGGTAGTGTCTCTCAGTTTTGTGATTTCCGGGAACTTTGAGAAATAGTCCACACACAGCAGGAACTCAGATCCCTTATAATGAAAGAGATCACTCCCTACTTTTGACCACGGTCTGTCTGGTACTGGGTGTGGGAGCAACGGTTCTCTCTGATTGTTGTTCCTGTTCTCATTACATATGGCACACTGAGATACCATCTCCTCAATTTGTGAAGACATGCATGGCCAATATAAAATGTCTCTGGCTCTTTCATTGCACTTAACAATTCCTAAGTGTGACTCATGGATTTTGTTAATCATTTCTTGTCTCAACTGCTGCGGAACAATGAGCTTCGCTCCCTTGAACATCAGACCATCTGCGTGTGAGATTTCTTCTTTTTTTTTTATCCACTTTTTCTCCCATTTTCTATATTTTCTCCCATCCCAATTTCGTATCATCCAATTCAACCCTCCCCTGTCACGAACGCTGTTTCTTACCTCCCACAAGCCGGCTGCAATGTGGACTAAGTCATACATAGCACAAGTCCCCTCCGGTACTTGAGGTAACAGCAGTCGCATCTTTTCACCTGCGCAGCTCGATCTCTCAGTGGCGAGGAGTAACGCGTGGGAGGCTCACGCTGCCCCCGACACTTCCTGATTCCACTGCGCAGGCGCACCAACCGACCTGTAGGAGTCGCTGTCCACAACGCCCGATCCCCACCCATCAGTTTCCCACCCCCTAATACGGCCAATGTGTATTAGTATGAACGACCAGCTAAACTGAAAGCAATGTGGAGCGCTGGGCTTGAACAGGCGAGCCCAGCGTCTCCGCATTCGTGGCGAGCACCTTGCCCACTACGCCACGTAACCGCCCCTTGAGATTTCTTCTTTAAATGTCCAATAGGGTTGAATTTCCTTTTGTACAGCACTTCTGTCTTTCGGCCATCCCTTGAGTGTGGTTTCTTTTAGTAGCTGCCTTTTCGGGGTCTTCTGCCGTTGCTGTTCTGAATGTGTGCAGTTTCTCCTCTGATATCGGCAGCTGCAGAGTGATCATATTCACTTCCAAGTCTTTCTCCAATAGATCTTCTTTCTGCTGTTTCAGGAACGCTCGACTTAGAGCATCTGCAATATGAAGTTCCTTGCCTGGCCTGTAGGTGACTTTTAGGCTGTACCTTTGCAACCTAAGCAGCATTGACTGTAGCCTCATAGGAGCTTGGTGTAAAGGCTTTTTAAAGATGCTCTCCAAAGGCTTGTGGTCGCTCTCAACGTGTATGCTTTTTCCATAAACATACTGATGGAATTTTTCACATCCATAGACTATAGCAAGTAGCTCTTTTTCTATCTGGGCATACCTGCGCTGACAGTCAGTGAGAGACCTAGACCCAAAAGCTACAGGTTGCTCATCTTGTAGTAGGACCGCTCCGAGGCCTTCTGAGCTGGCATCTACTGACATAGTCACTGGTTTGTTGACGTCATAAAACTTCAGGGTTGGAGCACTAGTGACCAGCTGTTTGATTTGTTCAAAACTCCTCTTTTGTGGTTCCTCCCAGTGCCACTCTATGTCATTCTTTATGCTTTATGCTTCTCTATGCTTCCTTAACGGTGCACTGACATCTGACAGATTTGGTATGAACTTGGCGAGATATTGAACCATACCATTGAACCTGAGCAGGTCCTGTTTGTTCTGTGGTGGGGGTATTTGTGTCACTGCTCTCACCTTCTCCCCATCTGGTTTCAGCCCACTGGCGCTGAGTATGTGTCCTATGTATCTTATTTCACTTGTCCTGACAGCGCACTTGTTCCTGTTCAGTTTCAAGTTGTATTCCCTTGCTCTGTCTAACAGTTTAAGCACCCTGTGGTCGTGCTCTTCCTTGGTGTCTCCCCATACAAGCATGTCATCTATGATGTTTACGACACCTTCTAGACCTTCAATCATCTGCGCTATTGCCCTTTGAAACACCTCTGGCGCAGATGAAATACCAAACGGTAGACGTAAGAATCTGTACCTACCTATGGGAGTGTTAAAGGTGCATAGCTTTGAACTTTCTTCGTCAAGCTTTATTTGCCAAAAACCCTGATTAGCGTCTAACACTGAGAAGAACTTGGCGTTTGGCATACGGGTAATGCTCCCGTTTAATAGCTTCATTTAAGTCCTTAGGATCCATGCAGATTCTGATTTTATTTGGTTTGACCACAGTCACCATACTGTTAACCCACTCAGTTGGCTCAATCTGCCTTGTTATTACCCCCAATTTCTCCATGCGCTGTAGTTCCTCAACTACCCTGTCTCTGAGCGCGACTGGGACCCTCCTGGGAGCATGCACTACAGGTGTAACAGTGGGGTCAACTTGAATATGATGCTGACCGGGTAAGCAGCCCAGTCCACTGAACAGATCATCATAATCCTTAAGAATGTCACTTTCCTTGGAAATGTCATGCATTCTCTTTACTAAACCTAGTTTCTCACAAGTGGCTCCGCCTAGTGTAGCTGGTACATCCTGCTGTGTAATTTCAAACTCTATATTATGCTTTTGGCCTTTGTACTCACATGTCAGTGCTCTCTTGCCCAGTGGTGAAATCTTTTGCCCAAAGAAAGCAACTAGTTTGCATTTGCTCACGCTGAGTCTGCCTCTAACGTCCAGTTCATTCAGCGTTTTCACTGACATGGCGTTGCAGTCAGCGCCTGTATCCAGTTTGAAAGTCACTGCTTTTCTGTTTATCCTCACTGTTTCATTCCACGGATTTTCCTTGAATTTTGTCTCCATCAGTCTGATGTGTTTTTCCTGCTCCACTTCGACTGTGCCGATGAACATTTCCTCCTCATCACTCTCACTCTGCTCAATTGCATGCAGCTTTTTTTTATATTGGTGCTGTGGTGGGCCCTGCGCTCTACACACCTTGGCAAAGTGATTTCTCTTGTGGCATGATTTACATGTTTGCCCAATTGCCGGACATGTCCTTGTTCCATGTCTGTAACCACATCTGTAGCAACTTGACTCATCTGGTTCAGTATGACCTGTGCTATCTGCAACTTTACTGTCTTTTGGCCTGACTGTTCTCAGTCTGTTCACATCCACCTCTTCTGTCAGTGCTTTCACTTGACTGGTTGTGATCTCACTCGCACAGCAAATATCCAAGGCTTTTGCTAGTGTCAGATCTGCTTCTCTTAACAGTCTGCCTCTTACTTGGTCATTAGTTATGCCACACACTATCCTGTCTCTTATCAGGGATTCGTTCAACTGACCAAATTCACAATCATTGGCTTTATACTTTAAATCCATGACATAGGCATCTATTGTTTCTGACTGTTTCTGTGCACGTGTGAAGAATGTGCCTTATATATGGCAAGTTTTTCCGGGGCTCACAATAGTCCTGAAATGTCTTCTTCAGTATGTCTATTTTGTCTTTTTCTTCTGCAGTAAAGACAAAAGTATTACATACTTTAATCGCCTCCTCTCCGGCGACATGAAGAAACGTCGCACACTGCACTTTTTGAGACTTTTCTGAGATGCCGCTGGCGATGCTAAATAGTTCGAAGCGCTGTGTCCAATTCCTCCAATTTTCAGCAAGATTGCCTTGCAGACTCAATGGCATCGGAGGTTGAAACTGCGCCATCCTCTTATTCCAATTTTACTTCTGACACCATGTTATATTGACGAGGCTTAACCCAAGGTTCAATAAGATTCCTTTATTGACTCGTTCGTATATCTGCATCCATTCATGTCGCTCACGTCTGGTCTGTCACGTTCAACTCGTGTGTGTGTCGCCTTCCTGGTGACGTCACAATAACAACTACAATCAAAGAGGTTCAAACCCGAACCTAATACATCACAGACGCTAGGTTGAAAAGACGTGTTTTGCTCACTGGGTAACCTTAGTTTTCAAGTTTGGTTTTATTTGTCACATATAAGGTACATGTATATGTTTGGTTCTGTTATATGAGCCCCCTGAGATTGTGCTTCATACAGTAAAAAATACAAATGAAGTACAAAATGCAAACTTTAAAAAAATGCAAAAATTAGGTAGGGTCGTAAAAATAACACATGCTTTTTCTCTTATTATTAGGGTTTGTTCAATTGGATCTCTCCTACAAGTTGACGTCACAAACTTCAAACAAACTACAACCATTTCATTTCGTCGCATCAAAGCAGACGACACACTTTGTAGTTCGAACCGAGCTAGTCAGCTGCACCACGGAGTCGAACGTGATGACCGCCCACCGGGGCGACCTGATCTCACGAACCACGCGTACCTTTTAGTGTCTCTCTCCGCCTCCGCTACTTCCCACTGAAGTTCACTCAGCAACTGGTCCCGTTCAGGACCGGACAACAACACAAAACCTAGCTTGGCTTATTAGTTATTATTACAACATTGCACTCTCGCGTTTTGACAATTTAAAAACAATGGCTTATCCGAGACAGTGTGTGTTTATTACTTCGAGTGGGAATTCGCGAACAAACGCAAGTTAAGTCGGTCAAAACAAGAGCACCCATTAAGAGTGGCGCCGCGGACAAACAGCAGACAGTAACCACCACCAACACCACCACCAGCACCATGCCGGAGCTCTCGAAGATGAAGAAGCCCGACGTGAAGGTGGTGATCCTCGGGGACATGAACGTGGGCAAGACGTCCCTGCTCCACAGGTACACGGAGAGGAAGTTCAAAGACACCATCAGCACCGTCGGAGGGGCCTTTTTCCTCAAACAGTGGGGGCCGTACAATATCTCCATATGGGACACAGCCGGTAATATATATATATATTTTTATTTTTTATTTTTAATGATTGTAAGCTGTTTCATGTGTTCTATGTTATTATTGATGGTGGAGTTGAGCAGCGCCCTCTTGGGGTTTTGTTTTGGGGGAAGGGTTTGTGCGCGACACCTGTTGTGTGGAGTGGGAAGAGGAAGGATCTGGATAAAGTAGAAACCGTTATGTTGATCAGATGTTTTTATTTGACTATAGATAAAAGTATAGGCGGACTATTCCTCGGTTACATGATTTATCATAGTTGTCTCTGTGGCATTAAAAAAAAAAAGTCTTATTTCTTTAACCAGCTTTGTTTACCTGACAGCGCGTGACCCCGCCACCAGGGGGCTCGAGTAGGGTCCAGCTGCAGCGCCGGAGAATCCTCAAGGGGCAAGCCTGTGGCAGCCACAGAGAGCACGCTGATTGGCGGAAAGTACGGAAGTTTCTCGAAGTACTCAGGAGGTGCATGCCATCTAAGAATGAAGTGAGCGTGTGTTATTGGAATGATTCATTGATTGAAAATGTTATTAATGTCCGCCTTGTTTCGAACTGGTTATGCTTAGGCCCTCTTTCAAAGTTGGTTATGCTTACAGAGTTTATCTTTAGAGCAGGGCGATGGACCACCAGCCCTGATTCCAAACTCTAAGCATAACCGACTTCGAAAGAGGGCCTAAGCATAACCAGTTCGAAACAAGGCGTCAAGGCGGACATTAATAAAATGTTCAATCAATCAATCAAAGTAGGTTCGTGCTAGGTTCGTGGCTGCCACAGGCTTGCCCAGTGAGAGGATTCTCCGGCGCTGCAGCTGGACCCTATTGGGGGGCTCGAGCCAGGAAACCGCATGTGACTGAAGTTCAGCTGAGCTCGGAATAAACAATATTTAAGAAAACCATGTAAACGGTACATTCTTGAAACATCTACTTTTAGCACGCGTTAGCTCGAGCCTGGTCTTTGGGAAATGCCACCAATAGGAGATACTTTGTCAGAGGAGATAGCATGATGCTTGTGCATTTCAAAAGGTCCAAAATATATATATATTTTTTTTTACATTTTGACATTTACATTAAAATGTTTTACAAAATATTTTACGTGTTCCGACATTACAGGGGAACATCACCCAAATTCAGAATTCATACATGTTATTCCTGTGGTCTAGACGGTCCAAAAATATTAGTGAACATGACAACTTTCCCCCAAATCCAAAAGCTAAAACTTGTGATTCCCCAGGAATGAAGTCCGGAGCTACTCTATTGACAATTAATGGACCACTGACTGAGTGGACCCACAGAATGTTTTTACATTTTTATTATAATACCCAAATTACTTTTATTCTATAGTAGTGTTCTCAGTTCCGAAAAGGACAGAGCATTCCCCCGGCCGCTCTCTGTGTCTTCTTTACCATCTTTCCCAATTCATTGTTTAATGGAGCAGTGTCAGACTTTATACATGATGACATCATCACACATTTGAGTTTTAGCACTCTAGTTTTTGGATTTGGGAGAGAGTTGTTCATATTCACTGATATTTTAGATCATAGGAAGAAATAACATGAATAATCACATCTTAGCTGTCTGGTTTCTGGCTTTGAGAGAGTTGTTCCTGTTGACAACTATTGATTAGACTGGCTTTGACCTCAGACATACTTTATATAAAGTCTTAACTCGAGTAGTTTTTCCCCTTTAAGTTTCCCCACTGATCATAGCTTGCAAATGTGTGCATGGAATGGGGTGTCCACTCCTTTGTTGACAATTGAACTGTAAGGGCAACCGAACAACAAAAAGATGCCAGTGAGGGAATATGGTACGAAGCTCTTTCCAACGCGTGGTGCTTGTTGATAGTAAATGATGTCTTCTCGTTGAGTGCATTTAAAAGTAAGGATGCACCGAATGGGAAATTCTTGGCCGAAACCGATACCGAAAATAGGAAACAGTTGGCCGAATGCCGAAAGGCCGAAAATGATTCATAGAATAGAATTATTTTTACAAATGTTGTTCAGCTACCTGATTATGGAAAAATATATGATTATGGCAAAACTTAACTTAAATAATCACTATTATGGGTCCATAAAACATTTATTCAGCACTTCTGAATGCATACAGTACATTAACTCTTTCAGTGCCACTCACAAGCTTTCTCGTGTTTTTTTATAGGTGGTTGCTAGCCACTCACGAGATTTCTCGGATTATTATTATTATTATAATTTTTTTTTGCGATCTGAAAAATTATTGCATCACCCGAGCCTACCCGAGTATAGCCGAGGGGCGCCGACGATCACCGTGGAAAAAAGCGCCCCCTGTCGTCTCCCAGATGACATAAGTGATTTTGGAATGGACTCAATGAAAATGAATGGGGAAAAAAATCCGGTACATAGAGATCTACTGTGTCGCGTTGGATCCATACACATATCGATTTTTTCGAATGGTGATCAGGAATTGGAATATACCAGTTGGATACCATCTGATGTCAGGTAAGGACTCTATGTTATCAGTGGTAGGATAATCGGAGTAAGTTTGATGAAGTTATAAGCTGTTTTGTGAAATGTCTTCTTTCGGTTTCACTGTAAAACTCCGTGAGGTAATCAACGGAGCGATTATCAGTGCGCGGCCGTAATGTGCTTGCGTGCACGTATAATATTGATCATCTAGCGTTTATTTGAAAACGATTCATAAAAAGGCCGACGAATATCAACGTTGTGGAATATTCCACTAAAAGACGATTTTCATAGAATGCTCCAGAATGAGCTGTTTTTTATATCAAAACGGGGGCTTTTCTAACTGCTCTGAAATGGAAACGACGCGATAAAAAAACAATCTGTCTTCACAGCACTGACTGGAAAATAGTCTTTGATAATGCGATGGGCAGATTAGACACATAGCCATAATTTAAAACATAGATTAGGCGATATTAACGTTAACATTGGCGCCGATGGTGGCATTCAAGCGGTAAAACGGAAAACCAGGCGTGGCACTGAAAGAGTTAATTCCAAGTCAAGTGCATTTTCTTTTCTCCGTAGGATAACTACAACAAAGTGCATTCAGAACAAAGCCAATGTGCTTTAAAACTGCATAAAGATCTGCACACATGAGAGGGAGAATAGCTTATAGTAGGGCTGGGCGATAAAACGATAACGATAACTATCGCGATAAATTATTTCCTCGAAATAAACATGAAACGTGGTCGCAAAGTTTCGATATATCGATTTCCCAAGCTTGGATATCAGCACATGTATGCGCACAACCAGGGGGCGAAATTAAAGCCCGCCGCCCGCCAGGGGCGCTCAGTTTTTACCTTTGGCGCTTGCCACTGAGAGCCCTGCCCGCCGTGTGGCGTGTAGACGTGTAGTTCATAATGATACTCTTATTTTGAAGATCTGTGCGGTAGAGCTGCCGCGATAACCGCATTACCGCGGTATCGCTGTTGCATCACGCTCACCGCAGAGTTAGGCTGAATACCGCGTCACCGCTGTTTTTTATCATAATAATAAAGTTGGCTTGCGGCTCTGCAGATATACCCTACTCGGTTCCAAGCGACCCTATTGGTCCAGCCTGGCTCTGCGGCTCTGCAGATACCCCCTACTCGACGCCTCTGAACGAAAACAGAACGCCGCCATCTTTACTGCCTCGCTAAGGATGCATTTCATTCAGGATTTGTTTGCGACAGAACCAAGTGCAATAAACAAAAAAGAATGGATTCACTGTGTATTCTGCCTTATTTATTGATGAAACAAAACCGACATCAACCCAATTTACCACAGAGCGGAGAGTTTAGTGTCACAACAAGATCGCTGATGTGTTAAGTTTGTTGTTGTTATCCGATATACACGAGAGGTAACGTTAAACCCGGGTTTGCTTGGTAGAATACACAATGAGAGGTAACGTTAGCTTTGGCAGAATAGACGCAACGAGAGTCTGGTTAATGTTGTTATTGATTGATTGATTGATTGAAACTGTGTTAAACTCTGGCTTGCTGCAAGCCCTCGGACATCTATGCCCACGGAGCTTTCAGTGTACACAAGCGAGCGGCGGCGGCCCCGCCTGCATCCCCATTCCCCAAACGGAGTAGTACCTGGCTGCAGTGGAAAAGGAACGAAGTACCAGGTGCCTAAAGCGGGTCGAGTCGAGTAGGTAATATGCAGTGGAAAAGCGCCATTAGACTAGAGGCAGGCTATAAGAGTAGACTACTAAAAAAAAAAAATGCATTCAAACTTTTTTTTTTTTTTGTGCGCACTGTGCGGTAATTACCGCGGCGGTAGGAAATATTGCGCAAATTCGTGCGGTAAGGAAAATATCAATACCGCGGCAGCTCTACTGTGCGGGTCTCATTTCCGGCCCAAGCGCAGCTAGAGTCATAATATCGATGGCTCCGGCAGTTAGCAGCATTCGGTTCGTATGATATTCTTATTTTGAAAAAAAACGTGGCAACGAGTCATATCCGCCCAGCCGGGCCAGCCCCCTGCAGCGGGATACTATTGGCTTCTGCTCGTATCAACACAGAGCGGCCCGCAGCTCTAGTGCCACTGCTAACGTTAAGCTCTCAGAATGGTAGCAGCTCGCCTGCAGCATCTAGTGCTAACGTTAAGCTCCCAGAATGGTAGCAGCTCGCCCGCAGCATCTAGTGCTAACGCATTGTCTAACGGTATCTAGCTGGCTAGCTACTGATATCAACAAATGCTCCAGCAATAGTCTACTCGAGTGCATAAAACCTCCGTTCCCTCGTTAGCTAGCTCGCGTTAGCTAGATCGATCTGTCCCAGTAAACTAAATTGTCTTAACGTTATCTACCGGGCTAGCAGTAGCTACAGATAGCTCCTGATATCAATGTCTTATAACATTGATTGAATGCGTATTCTAGCTGAGGGCATGTTGAATGTGATTTGACAACATAACCGTAACGTTATAAATGGGTCCAGCAGACAGTGGAGCTGTTTGCAGATAGCAAGCATTTTGACTTATTGCGTGGTGGCGATGTCTCGCAGATAATACAAGTATGATTATATAATATATATTTTATTTAAAACATTTTTTTTTATATAAAATATATATATATATTTTTTTAATCAAAAGAAATTTGGCAGGTAAGAAATATGCTTGGCGGGTAGACTCTTCCCATCTACCCGCCACTGGCCGGTGAGTCAAAAAGTTAATTTCGCTCCCTGCGCACAACCAATCGGTGAAGGAGATGGCGACAGCGAAGGAGACCCGCGGTGCACCTCTGGGTAGTAAACAAGGCTGGCTAGGATCATTAGCTTTCACGCCGCTATTTTATAGTTTACGTGCGGAGTGGGTGTGTGGCGTGAATTCTGAGGGTACGGTTAGAGTAGTGTGGTGTATGCTGCGCCGCGGTGGACGTCGTTGTAGGGCTGGGCGATATGGAAAAAAATCATATCGCGATAACGATATGATAATTTTATTTTATTTCTCGATATCGATAATTATCGAATTGTTATAAGTATAAAAAAAATTATATTTTTTTTTCTTTTTTTTTTTAACAACAGATGTATGTTTATTTTGCAGCAATTCTTTGTCATTGCCGCCATCTTTAGTGTTACATCCCCTCACACTCCAGTTCTCAGGCTGCAGCTGGTTTAAAAGCTAAAGTAAACCGGCTTCTCTGCTGGCTGTGGCTCCAGAGGAGTTGAACAGTTCTGGCTCTGCTAGTTTATTTTCGATCTTTTGGCGCTTTTTTGGTGGACAAACCACCGCACATGTGCACTGTGACTCGTGACTGGAGTCTAGTTCTGCTAGCACACATAGCCTACTGTGTACAGACGGTTTCAAAATGTATTTTAAATTAGAAAGCAAACAAAATAAATGGACAAGAGAAAAAGAAATCTGAATTTGGTCAGTATTGTCATTTGGACAAGCAAAGCCATTACTTTAAGTTGCAGGCAAGAAAGACAAGTCTGTCCACTGTCTCTGGTTTTAAAACTGCCCTGTTGCAGGTAAAAAAAAAAAAAAAAAAAAACGATTTTTTTATTTTTTTTTATTTCGATATTCGATATCGATTATTAAAATATATCGCGATATTTATAGTTATATCGCCCAGCCCTACGTCGTTGCAATGTATTGGGGCGGAACGGAGTATTTTAGGGTAGGGCTGGGCGATAAAACGATAACGATAACTATCTTGATAAATTATTTCCTCGAAATAAACATGAAACGTGGTCGCAAAGTTTCGATATATCGATTTTCCAAGCTTGGATATGAGCACACGCACTAACAACCAATCAGTGAATGAGATGGCAGACAGCGAAGGAGACCCGCTACCTCTGCCTCTGGGTAGTAAACAAGGCTGGCTAGGATAATCAGCTTGCACGCCGCTATTTTATAGTTTACGTGCCGAGTGGGTGTGTGGCGTGAATTCTGAGGCCACGGTTAGAGTAGTGTGGGGTATGCGGTGGACGTCGTTGCAATGTATTGGGGCGGAACAGAGTATTTTAGGCTGATAGATAGTACATTGTCGTGGGATACCCCGCTTGCTCTGGCTAACTGTTAGTTCCATTCTTATAATGCATATGATCCAGTGGCGGTAGGTTGCCCCCTGGTGGAATATAATAATCTATGCACTGGGCCGTGTTTACTGCGTAGAAGAACGGCGCCGGGCATAAGAAGTTAATTAAACTTGACAGAAATTATATCGACGATAATTATCGATATCAAGTGATATGAAAATTATTTTATTTTATCGCGATAACGTTTTTGGCCATATCGCCCAGCCCTAGCTTATAGCAGACTTAATGATGTTACTGTAGTGGCTACAGTAAGCATTTTATATAAAAAGTACTATTTTTGTATGACAACTAATAAAGAAACTTGAACTACTGTCATAATTCACGGCGTTCTAGCCTACATGGAAGGACTGTTGTATTTACTACATCTCCCGTGACTCTTAGCAGGGGATGACGTAGCTTTAAGAGAGACGAGTGAAAGAGGACCGGAAGCCTTGTTAGCTAGCTTAACGCTAACGTTAATTAAAAAGGTTTTTAACCGCGACGGGCATATAGTAATGGCGAGGATATAAAGCATGTTAAAGACGCATTTATTGGACGCGTTGCGCACAGAGTTTACATAGAAACTGCGCGACTCCCGAGTCCCAAGAGGAGTTATCACAGGCTGCAGAACGCAGGACTGAAGAGCTCACGTTGCGCATGTAATGACTGAAGCCGCGTTTTGATTACGTCATCACAACAACACGTTAGGTAGGTTACGAACGTCCCTGTTCTTTGACATTCTGTGATATTTTTTCGGTGCTAAAACCCTTTCGGCCGAAAGTGCCTTTTTAACCATTTTTGGCCGATAATTTTCCGTGGCCGAATATTCGGTGCATCCCTAATTACTAGTGAAGTACTGCCTCACTAGTTGTCATGCAATAACCTCCACTGATTCATAGCCATGTGTACATTCATAGCGCTGCGTACATTCATAGCTCTGTGTACATTTATAGCTCTGTGTACATATGCATAGCGCTGTGTACATTTATAGCTCTGTGTACATTTATAGCACTGTGTACATTTATATCCCTGCATACATTTTTAGCTTTTATTTTTTAAGAACTGCTGATCACAACCTGACTTTTAGCAAACATTTATGGTTCACACACTTTAACTGTTCAGTGTTCACACACTGTTGGTAAATAAGTTCAAATAAACCCCAGATATTGTTACTAGAAGATATATGTGCAACTGTAGGTAGGCTAGGAGTGGATGACATGAAACTCGTATATTGTCACCAGTTAAAATGTCGTCATGATTTGCATTTGCAGTCAAATGAAGATTGTGATATTTTGTAGAAATAGCATTTTGAAGAATGTTATTTATGTTTGGAAACTGCTAGGATTACCTTTTGTAGGCTATCTTGACTACAGGAACCAAATGTAATTAATACTGGCCTTATCCTTTTAATAAGCTAAAATCTGAAAAACATTAATTTTTCATCTTGCAGGCCTATATGTTAATTTTAAAATGACTTTAGAAGGTACCTGTTGTAACAGTGTTTTTTACTGTCACTCGCAAACTAGCCTAGGAAAATCTAAATATTGTTAGCCACATTGCCCAGCTCTACTGTAAGTCCTCCATTTACACCATTGCATTGAAGTTTTACTCCGGTCTGCACAGGATTATTCTACTGTAGATATGACTCACAGGTAACTAACACCCTCCCACACACCTTTTTGATCTGATCAATGATTTAATCAAAGAAATGTTGAATGAGCATTCCTCTGTGGGATGAGCTGGAAGGAACCAAGGGGGGTAGGTATGTGCTCTTAGAATTCAGCCTGATTATGGGAGTGATTGTTAAGCTGTTGTCCATTGAATAATGTTGACCCCACCTCTGTGTGTCAATGGCTGCTGGCAGTAGATCTGTGTGATCAAATCAGTGAACATACCTGCCTTCAGCTGAATGAAGACCCGCACAGTGGGTTCAATTAATCTCCATACAGGCATAGAAATTAACTAATTTACTTGCTTGACTGAGTAGGGTGTTGCTGTCGGTCACTTGGATACGGCACAGGGTCATGTTGAATACTAGTGCAGGTCTAATCTAACTCTAGGGCAGGGTCATGATGAATACTAGTGCAGGTCTAATCTAACTAGGGCAGGGTCATGATGAATACTAGTGCAGGTCTAATCTAACCCTAGGGCAGGGTCATGATGAATACTAGTGCAGGTCTAATCTAGTGTTGTCAAAAATATCGAAGTATCGATTAGGGCTGCACGATTAATCGTTTTTTAATCGAAATCGCGATTTGGAATGATGCAATTATCAAATCGCCAAGCCTGCAATTAAAAAAAAAAAAAATTATTTAACCAGGAAGTCCCATTGAGATACAAGATCTCCTTTGCAAGGTAGACCTGGCCAAGATGACAGCAATAACATTTGCAATACATCACACAGCAATAAAATGTGCGATACATCACACAAGAACATAATAAATGTGCATGTATACAATACATCACATGTAAACACAAAGCAGAATAGTCTACATGATAGTAAAAGTGTATAATACAGGGTAATACAGTAATTTTGCAGTTGGGACCCGACTACAGAAAGCAGCAACATGCTTCTTGTAAAAAAAAATAAAAAAATGTTATAATCGCATCGCAAATCGCAATCGCAATATCTGTCAGAATAATCGCAATTAGATTATTTTCCAAAATCGTGCAGCCCTAATATCGATACTGAATATTTAAAACTGCTTCGATACTCATTTCCCGAAATACCGATACTTTCTGCAGTATCTGTACCAGCTGGCGAGTGTTCTACAGCAAGTTGTTGACGCGCGGTTCCGCCTGCTCCGAGTCCAGCCCTCCCCCTCACAGAGCAGTCTTCAGTTTGTATTTGTAAACAAGAGCTTTTAGCTGAAAATTATGGCAAATGCAGAGCCTCCGCAACTTGTGCTTGTGTATAAAGAAAACAGCAGAAGTGCTGTTTGGAGGTACTTCGGGTTTGAAGTAAACAACGAAGGACAAGCTAAAGCTTCCCCAATGCTATTTGCAAGCGGTGTTACAGAGCAGTGCCAGCGCGGATCTCCATAAAGAAATTAAAGAGGTTCGTGACAGCTGCTCTTTCAACGTCACTGTGACTGAAGCATTAAACCATTAACTCTAGTTTAATACATGATACGTTGTCTACTGATGGCGCATAATATCAACAGCTGATTCGTTGTAACGTTAGCTACTGCTAGCAGTTAGCTCCCTTAGCTTAGCTGGCCACCGTTATAAATACTGCATGGAAACGGAGTAACGTTAACGTGTAAACGTTATGTCGAGGTCATACAATACTACAGTCGACATAAGGTTAACGTTACCCCGTTTCCACCAAGTGTTTAAATAGCAGCAATCTTGTTGAAAATGTAACATTACTAAAATGCTCCGAGCATAGCCTCTCTCTCTCTCTCTCTGTCTCTCTCCATCTACCGCTACCTCTCTCTCTCTCTCTCGCTCTCTCTCTCTCTCTCTCTCTCTATCTACCGCTACCTCTCTCTCTCTCTCTCTCTATCTACCGATACCTCTCTCTCTCTCGCTTGCTCTCGTTATCTTTAAATAAAAACTGTTACTAACTGTTCAGTTTGTGAGGTACATGCAACACAGATTACAGTGTTTACATCTGTCTGCTTGAGAAAATACCATGTTCTGCATTTGCAATAAAAATGATTGAAGTGAGATGAACAGTTATTTTTAAATGTGTGATCTAAAGATAAACAAAGGGTTTTAAAAGTGTTATATTTATCTTCTCTTATAGTACCAGACTCGAAGCTGAGGAGAATCAACCAGCAACAAAAGCTAAATTTGTTTAAAAAAAATATATATATATCGATACTTTTCAAGGTATCGTATCGAAGTCGAAATTCCAGTATCGTGACAACACTAGTCTAATCTAACTCTAGGGCAGGGTCATGTTGAATACCAGACAGTGCAGGTCTAATCTAACCCTATGGCAGGGTCATGTTGAATACCAGTGCAGGTCTAATCTAACCCTAGGGCAGGGTCATGTTGAATACCAGTGCAGGTCTAATCTAACCCTAGGGCAGGGTCATGTTGAATACCAGTGCAGGTCTAATCTAACCCTAGGTCAGGGTCATGATGAATACTAGTGCAGGTCTAATCTAACTCTAGGGCAGGGTCATGATGAATACTAGTGCAGGTCTAATCTAACCCTAGGGCAGGGTCATGATGAATTCTAGTGCAGGTCTAATCTAACCCTAGGGCAGGGTCATGTTGAATACTAGTGCAGGTCTAATCTAACCCTAGGGCAGGGTCATGATGAATTCTAGTGCAGGTCTAATCTAACCCTAGGGCAGGGTCATGATGAATACTAGTGCAGGTCTAATCTAACCCTAGGGCAGGGTCATGTTGAATACTAGTGCAGGTCTAATCTAACCCTAGGGCAGGGTCATGATGAATACTAGTGCAGGTCTAATCTAACCCTAGGGCCTAACAAAATTAATAGTTGGTTTCAGGTTGCCGACCGACCCTGCCGATTTAGGTGCGACCCAATATATTTTATGAGTTTTTAAAAAAGATTTTTTTTCTTTTTTTTTTTTTTTTTTTTTGAATAAAGTTTCATAGAAATCTTAGTCAAACATTTAGTATTATGGATATTAAACATGCTGGCAGAGTACATGCATCCATGTTGTTGTGAACATTTTAATTAAATAAAGAAATTCCCTATCCATAGTCGCCGTGGGAAAGAATAAAATTAAAAAATAAAATAAAATAAATTCCCTACCTACCCATGGCCAAACTGACAACCAACCTGAAACCAACTATTAATTTTGTTAGGCCCAGGGCAGGGTCATGATGAATACTAGTGCAGGTCTAATCTAACCCTAGGGCAGGGTCATGATGAATACTAGTGCAGGTCTAATCTAACCCTAGGGCAGGGTCATGTTGAATACTAGTGCAGGTCTAATTTAACCCTAGGGCAGGGTCATGTTGAATACTAGTGCAGGTCTAATCTAACCCTAGGGCAGGGTCATGATGAATACTAGTGCAGGTCTAATCTAACCCTAGGGCAGGGTCATGATGAATACTAGTGCAGGTCTAATTTAACCCTAGGGCAGGGTCATGATGAATACTAGTGCAGGTCTAATCTAACCCAGGGGTTCTCAAACTCTTTCATACCGCAACCCCATTTTATTTAGGATTTTATTTGGGGACCCCACACTTAACTAATTCAGAGCCACGCCCCTTTGACCATATTAGGGCTAGCGTGCCAGTAAGGAAGTCAATGGGAGGTCGGGGAAACGCCTAAACTATATCTTAAATTATGGCTATGGGTCTAAAACACCCCTCGCTTATCAATGACTTGCTTGCAGTCAACATGTACGAAACGGATTGTTTTTTCATTGGTACATTTTCGTTTTATACCGCTTTGAATACGAGTATAGTTTTGGAGATTTTGGAGAAATCCGCGATAATAGCCCTTTAGTGGAATACACAAACACGTTGTCATTTTTCGGCTGATTTATGAATTGTTTTCAAATAAACGCTAGATTATCGAAAGTATATGTGTACTTATGCACGCTAAAGAAGCGGGCTGAAAAATCGATTATCCATGCCGTGGATACGGCTAACGTTACGCACACACACACACACACGCTGCGATGGCGGAGAAAAAAACATCTGATTAACCCAAGACTGGTAACCTAGAGTCCTTACCTCATATCAGATGTTCTGCAAAAAGATTAATCCAATTCCTGATCGCGTTTATTGATCCAACGTTATAGCACCAAAAACACATAATCCAGGCTGCTCCCAGCCTCCCCAGTGAATGTGGTAACAGATACTGCATGCCTGAGAAGGGAAACCCGGACCGGAGGTTTTTTTCTGATGCACAGTCCCATCCAATCCAATCCAATGATGTGCAATACCATCCGGGAGATGATAGGCGGCGGTATTTGCCCTTTTCGAGCTCAGACCCATTCCCAATGATAACGTCAGGCTGGATGGATGAAAAATGAATGGATATTGCTAATAAAAGAAATTAAAACCAGAGTTTTCTCTGGTTTTCTCGGGTCTCGGCACTCAACGCATAGCGAGTTAACCCGACTAATCTCGTGGTTGGCACTGAATGGGTTAATGTATAGCATAATTTCAATGTAATTTCAAAGCGCTTTACAATTTGTTACTCACATTTTACCCATTCACTCACACATTCACTCACACATTCACTCACACATTCACACACCGATGGCGGAGGCAACCATGCAAGGTGCCAACCTGCTCATCGGGAGCAATTAGAATATCAAAATAAAAGCACACATTGTTAAACTTGATCATGCATATTTATTAGAAAATTGTATTACAGCACTATGTTATCAATACACATTTATAAAACTAGGCATATTTAGCCAGAATGTGTTGCCAGAACATTAAAAAAAAAAAAATCTTTTTTATTTTTTATTTTTATTTTAACTTGCCCCACTGTCACCTACCCGCGACCCCATATTGGGTCGCGACCCGTAGTTTGAGAACCACTGATCTAACCCTAGGGCACTGGGCAGGGTCATGTTGAACCGTAGGACAGGCTTATCTAACCCTATTCAGAGTTAGATAAGCCAGACTCAGCCTGGGACCCAAACAGAGTAAATGTAGTCCTACTCTGGGACCCAGTCTCAGTAGGATTGTCCTCCATCATGGACCAGAAACCTGCCCACGACTCAGTTTAGCTCCCGACTGGTCATTTAAAGAATCCCTACCCTAGTGTTTATTTCTATGGATAGCCACAATTTGGTTCTTTCAGATTTGAAATAGCGTTCCCTGTGTGCAATCATCATGAGTCACGATGACTGTGAGTTAGGGGTGGACGGTATAAACGGTATACGGTATAAACGGTATTAATTTGCTCTACGGTATGGATTTTGACTATACCGTTTAACCGGTAGAGCAGCTCTAAAATAGCAATGACGTCATGTAACCACAGCGCGACTATTTCAATCGCATTTGCCCCTAAAAATAGATAGAATTAGTCATAGATAATAGATATGTGCAAACTGGAAAAAGTTATTTAGGAGGCTTCGCGCAGTGGGCGTGTCAACACGCAATTGTCATTTCATAATAAACACATATCACCGCGGCGCACAGCAAGTTTCAATTTCAGTTCCTGGCATTTTTAACCAGTGGAGAAAGGTAAGATATTTCCCTATCGTTTTTCTTATATGAATTATTCTACGTTAATAAAACATACCTGGTGATCAACTACAGTTTGCTGTAAACATTAGATATGTGTGTAGTGTTATGATAACGACGGCAGCAGCGGGAGCCGGGAGGAAGGCGTGCAGCAGTGGATTTGCGAATAGCATGCAGCTGCAGAGCCGCAGAGCCAGTGGCTCTTTCAGGTCTGGTCACAGGCCCGTCAAACAGCGCCCCCCCACCCTTGCGCCGTCTCTAAGCATTTTGTGTGTCAATTTGTTGACACATGTGTCAATTTGTTGACACAATTGTCAATTCTTAAAGCTGAGGATGAGTGGCACCTTTGTCTCAATTCTTATTCAATTCAATTCGCTCTGCAGCTACATATGCTTCTAGCAAAATCCAGCCCCGCTGTTTGCAATGGGAGCAGGAGTCTTGACTCGGGACTTATTTTATTTGGAATATAATGACTTTATACGCAAAAGTAGCCTAGTTTTAAGTTAAAATATTATAAATCTACATGCCTTGAGGATGTCATTCTTTATATAGCCTGCCTATCAGGCAAAAAAAATTATTCTAACAGAAACACTGATACCGTGATATATACCGTTACCGTCTATGCTTCAAATTATACCGTGATATACATTTTAGACCATACCGTCCAGCCCTACTGTGAGTAATTTGTTAGTGATTGATATTGGAACTTCTAATATTACGTAACATTAGTTGGCATGTTCTATATCAGGTCCTAGGCAAGAAGTAGGACAGGCTACACATTTGAGATAATGGGGCAGTCCATGTTGTTGTTGGATTAGAGAGATAAGGAATGGCTTGAGTCACCAAAATACCACTTCCTGTCCGTGTTCCACATCCTCATGACCACTTTAACAGGAAGCTGCCACATTCTTACATTTGAAGTTACTCGGGCAGAGATCAGCTGAATAAGTATTGAGTCACTTTGTGGCAAGAGTTGAAACATCAGCAGTTCTTTTTCACCCGCCCTATTTGGCGCTCTTGGCCTAATCAGCAACGCGGCTGGACCTTAATAGTCATAATCTTCACCAGAAAGTTGTTTATAAACCTAACCCTTACCTTGATCTTGCCTCAGTGGAGACCTCACACAAAAAACAACAGGGCTTTTGAGGTGATGAAATCACTGCGCCAGCAGCAGTGGTTCGGCAAAAAAATTGTTCAGAGTATATATCTGCTTAGAAAACTAAAATGTCCATTAAATATTTTTTTCTCCATGTGGTAAATACACAGGTCACAACATGTTTACAGGAACATTTTGGAGTTGTATATGGAGTGTATTTCGTGACTGTTGGGAACTAGTGAATGGCGCTAAGCTAGGCTAACTGAACAGTGCGGCTGTTCCCTAAGCCTACTGCATGCACAGAGAAGTAAAGGGTATGTATCTGCTTGTCTAACTTCAGGGTAGATGGCAAATAAGCCAATTTCCCAAAAAGTTGGCGTGTTCCTTTTAAATCGACATTTCACCAAAAAACAATGCCGATTTTATTTTGCACATAATCTCACACACATCCAACAACTCTAATCAGTTTTGACAGTTATGATTAGGGATGTTCGATATTGGCTTTTTTACCGATATCCGATATACCGATATTGTCCAACTCTTAATTTCCGATACCGATATATGTGCAGGGTTCCCCCCCCCCAAAAAACGGAATAATTTCAGGTAATTAACATTACATATCTCTTGTCATGGAATGAACACAACATTATGCATACTTTTGACAATAAATAAAATAAGAATTTGTTCTTACTTGCTTGCCTGGGTAAATAAAGGTTAAATAAATGAAAAAAAAAACCGATACTGATAATTTCCGATCTTACATTTTAATGCCAATATCGGACATCCCTAGTTATGAGAGTAAGTACGTTTGAATATGGCCTCCAGTGATGTCATTGTGGGACATTGAATCCTTGTGTTGTTAATCATACCTTTATTTATTCTCGATCACAGCTCTCTCTAATCACAGCTCCGTGAAATGATTTGGATGAAAGAATAGCAATACCTTGTCTTATTGCGACTGCTGCTTATCATTTCATTGAGCTGTACAATTATCTCTAGAGATGGAATTTAATTTTCTTTTTGTGATCATTAACATTTCAATAGATTATTTTAAATGTTTTCCCACTGTTAAAGTGTGGGGGGGGGGGGGGGGGGGAGAGAGACAAAGTGGAACTGACATCATGTGCTGAAAAGACCTTGTTGCTCAACTACTAACTTGACTTTCCGAAGTGCCGTGTGTTTCAGCCGCACTGCTTTATTCCTCCTCACCAGGCCTCATATGACGAGGGCATGACAAGCAGCTGGCGATGGAGAATAATCACGCCTGCACATTCTTCTTTTTTTTATCCACTTTTTCTCCCCATTTTCAATTTTTCTCCCATCCCAATTTCGTATTTCCAATTCTTCCCTCCCCTGTCTTGAACGTTGCTAGACTATGCCTCCCACTGGTCGGCTGTAGTGAGGATAGAAGCCTTGCATCCCGTGTCCCCTCCGGTACACGAGGAGGCAGCCTGTCGCATCTTTTCACCGCAGCAGCTCGAACTCTCAGTGGCGAGGAGTAACGTGTGGGAGGCTCACGCTGCCCCCGATACTTCCTGTTTCCGCCGCACCGGCGTCACCCAACCGACCTGTAGGAGTCGCTGTCCACAACGTCCAATCCCCACCCACCGGCTTTCCCACCCTCTAACACTGCCAATTGTGTTAGTATGACGGCCGGCCAAGCCGGTAGCAACGCCGAGAGCTGGGCTCGATACCAGCATCTCCTGCGTTAGTGGCGAGCGCCTTGCCCACTGCACATTCATAACTGAACCTCTCTCCTCTCCCTCTCTCCTCTGTCTCTCTCGTTCTCTTCTATCTGTCTCTGTCTTTTTCTCCTCTCTGTCCATCTCTCTGTCTCTCTCTCCCTCTTTCCCTCTCCTCTCCCTCTTTCTCTCTGTCTCTCTCCCTCTCTCTTTCTCTCTCTCCTCTCCCTCTCTCTCTTTCTCTATTTCCTCTTTCTCTCCTCTCTCTCTCTGGCTCTTTGACACACCGGTGCCTCTCTCTCTCCCTCTCTCTTTCCTCTCTTTCTCTCCTCTCTCTCTCTGGCTCTTTGACACAACGGTGCCTCTCTCTCTCTCTGGCTCTTTGACTCACCGGTGCCTCTCTCTCTCCCTCGTCTCTCTCTCTCCTCTCCCACTTTCTCTGTCTTTTTCTCCTCTCTGTCTCTCTCTCTCTCTCTCTCTGTGTCTGTCTGTCTCTCTCTCTCTCTCTCTCTGACTCTTTGACACACCGGTGCCTGATGTCACAGTGATGAGTCATGCATGAATGTGGGTTTTTTCTGACATTGCTTCAACAGCCCCCCCGATGACGTAATCAGAACTTCTGTCCACCATGTGACCTGCGGTCTACGGATAACTCGAGACCTCTCCGACCCCGAGATCATTTCAGGCCGCGGATGGATAAATGTTGCCTCTTTGCACGTTTCAGTCCCATCAAATGTTTCATCTGGTAAAAAAATATGCAGAATTTCGTGGTTACTGTTATAAACAATGGAAACAAAGACATCTCTTATGCTCTCTGTATTAATAACAAGGCCTGCAGACCGACACATCATCCACACACAGTGCTCTCCCAGGAATCCTGCATATTTCAACAACAAAGGTTGTGTCTGTTTGCTAACTGCTGACCGTTATGTGCCATTTCTGTCTCACTGTTTTTATTGGGGTATTTTTCTCATTTCCATTTCAGTTTTTTTTCTGTCTCTGGCTAACGCACACTCACATTTCAAACCTTGGTTGGTTTAGAGTAGCATATGTAATGTAGTTGGAGTGGTGAGTTACATGTGTTCTTCCTGTGCCCCAGGACAGTTCAGTCAGTCAGTATGTTCTTCCTGTGCCCCAGGACAGTTCAGTCAGTATGTTCTTCCTGTGTCCCAGGACAGTTCAGTCAGTATGTTCTTCCTGTGCCCCAGGACAGTTCAGTCAGTATGTTCTTCCTGTGCCCCAGGACAGTTCAGTCAGTATGTTCTTCCTGTGCCCCAGGACAGTTCAGTCAGTATGTTCTTCCTGTGCCCCAGGACAGTTCAGTCAGTATGTTCTTCCTGAGGACAGTTCAGTCAGTATGTTCTTCCTGTGCCCCAGGACAGTTCAGTCAGTATGTTCTTCCTGTGCCCCAGGACAGTTCAGTTAGTATGTTCTTCCTGAGGACAGTTCAGTCAGTATGTTCTTCCTGTGCCCCAGGACAGTTCAGTTAGTATGTTCTTCCTGTGCCCCAGGACAGTTCAGTTAGTATGTTCTTCCTGTGTCCCAGGACAGTTCAGTCAGTATGTTCTCCCTGTGCCCCAGGACAGTTCAGTCAGTATGTTCTTCCTGTGCCCCAGGACAGTTCAGTCAGTATGTTCTTCCTGTGCCCCAGGACAGTTCAGTTAGTATGTTCTTCCTGTGCCCCAGGACAGTTCAGTCAGTATGTTCTTCCTGTGCCCCAGGACAGTTCAGTTAGTATGTTCTTCCTGTGTCCCAGGACAGTTCAGTTAGTATGTTCTTCCTGTGTCCCAGGACAGTTCAGTCAGTATGTTCTTCCTGAGGACAGTTCAGTCAGTATGTTCTTCCTGAGGACAGTTCAGTCAGTATGTTCTTCCTGTGCCCCAGGACAGTTCAGTTAGTATGTTCTTCCTGTGTCCCAGGACAGTTCAGTCAGTATGTTCTTCCTGTGCCCCAGGACAGTTCAGTCAGTATGTTCTTCCTGTGCCCAAGGACAGTTCAGTCAGTATGTTCTTCCTGTGCCCCAGGACAGTTCAGTCAGTATGTTCTTCCTGAGGACACTTCAGTCAGTATGTTCTTCCTGTGCCCCAGGACAGTTCAGTCAGTATGTTCTTCCTGTGCCCCAGGACAGTTCAGTCAGTATGTTCTTCCTGTGCCCCAGGACAGTTCAGTCAGTATGTTCTTCCTGAGGACAGTTCAGTCAGTATGTTCTTCCTGTGCCCCAGGACAGTTCAGTCAGTATGTTCTTCCTGAGGACAGTTCAGTCAGTATGTTCTTCCTGTGCCCCAGGACAGTTCAGTCAGTATGTTCTTCCTGAGGACACTTCAGTCAGTATGTTCTTCCTGTGCCCCAGGACAGTTCAGTTAGTATGTTCTTCCTGAGGACAGTTCAGTCAGTATGTTCTTCCTGTGTCCCAGGACAGTTCAGTCAGTATGTTCTTCCTGAGGACAGTTCAGTCAGTATGTTCTTCCTGTGTCCCAGGACAGTTCAGTCAGTATGTTCTTCCTGAGGACAGTTCAGTCAGTATGTTCTTCCTGAGGACAGTTCAGTCAGTATGTTCTTCCTGTGCCCCAGGACAGTTCAGTTAGTATGTTCTTCCTGTGCCCCAGGACAGTTCAGTCAGTATGTTCTTCCTGTGCCCCAGGACAGTTCAGTTAGTATGTTCTTCCTGAGGACAGTTCAGTCAGTATGTTCTCCCTGTGCCCCAGGACAGTTCAGTCAGTCAGTATGTTCTTCCTGTGCCCCAGGACAGTTCAGTCAGTATGTTCTTCCTGTGTCCCAGGACAGTTCAGTCAGTATGTTCTTCCTGTGCCCCAGGACAGTTCAGTCAGTATGTTCTTCCTGTGCCCCAGGACAGTTCAGTTAGTATGTTCTTCCTGAGGACAGTTCAGTCAGTATGTTCTTCCTGTGCCCCAGGACAGTTCAGTCAGTATGTTCTTCCTGAGGACACTTCAGTTAGTATGTTCTTCCTGTGCCCCAGGACAGTTCAGTCAGTATGTTCTTCCTGTGCCCCAGGACAGTTCAGTCAGTATGTTCTTCCTGAGGACAGTTCAGTCAGTATGTTCTTCCTGTGCCCCAGGACAGTTCAGTCAGTATGTTCTTCCTGTGCCCCAGGACAGTTCAGTTAGTATGTTCTTCCTGTGTCCCAGGACAGTTCAGTCAGTATGTTCTTCCTGTGCCCCAGGACAGTTCAGTCAGTATGTTCTTCCTGTGCCCCAGGACAGTTCAGTTAGTATGTTCTTCCTGAGGACAGTTCAGTCAGTATGTTCTTCCTGTGCCCCAGGACAGTTCAGTTAGTATGTTCTTCCTGTGCCCCAGGACAGTTCAGTCAGTATGTTCTTCCTGTGCCCCAGGACAGTTCAGTTAGTATGTTCTTCCTGTGCCCCAGGACAGTTCAGTCAGTATGTTCTTCCTGAGGACAGTTCAGTCAGTATGTTCTTCCTGAGGACAGTTCAGTCAGTATGTTCTTCCTGTGCCCCAGGACAGTTCAGTTAGTATGTTCTTCCTGTGCCCCAGGACAGTTCAGTTAGTATGTTCTTCCTGTGCCCCAGGACAGTTCAGTCAGTATGTTCTTCCTGTGTCCCAGGACAGTTCAGTCAGTATGTTCTTCCTGTGCCCCAGGACAGTTCAGTTAGTATGTTCTTCCTGAGGACAGTTCAGTCAGTATGTTCTTCCTGTGCCCCAGGACAGTTCAGTTAGTATGTTCTTCCTGTGCCCCAGGACAGTTCAGTCAGTATGTTCTTCCTGTGCCCCAGGACAGTTCAGTTAGTATGTTCTTCCTGTGCCCCAGGACAGTTCAGTCAGTATGTTCTTCCTGAGGACAGTTCAGTCAGTATGTTCTTCCTGAGGACAGTTCAGTCAGTATGTTCTTCCTGTGCCCCAGGACAGTTCAGTTAGTATGTTCTTCCTGAGGACAGTTCAGTCAGTATGTTCTTCCTGTGCCCCAGGACAGTTCAGTCAGTATGTTCTTCCTGTGCCCCAGGACAGTTCAGTCAGTATGTTCTTCCTGTGCCCCAGGACAGTTCAGTCAGTATGTTCTTCCTGTGCCCCAGGACAGTTCAGTTAGTATGTTCTTCCTGAGGACAGTTCAGTCAGTATGTTCTTCCTGTGCCCCAGGACAGTTCAGTTAGTATGTTCTTCCTGTGCCCCAGGACAGTTCAGTTAGTATGTTCTTCCTGAGGACAGTTCAGTCAGTATGTTCTTCCTGTGCCCCAGGACAGTTCAGTTAGTATGTTCTTCCTGTGTCCCAGGACAGTTCAGTCAGTATGTTCTTCCTGAGGACAGTTCAGTCAGTATGTTCTTCCTGAGGACAGTTCAGTCAGTATGTTCTTCCTGTGCCCCAGGACAGTTCAGTTAGTATGTTCTTCCTGAGGACAGTTCAGTCAGTATGTTCTTCCTGAGGACAGTTCAGTCAGTATGTTCTTCCTGAGGACAGTTCAGTCAGTATGTTCTTCCTGTGCCCCAGGACAGTTCAGTTAGTATGTTCTTCCTGTGTCCCAGGACAGTTCAGTCAGTATGTTCTTCCTGAGGACAGTTCAGTCAGTATGTTCTTCCTGAGGACAGTTCAGTCAGTATGTTCTTCCTGTGCCCCAGGACAGTTCAGTCAGTATGTTCTTCCTGTGTCCCAGGACAGTTCAGTCAGTATGTTCTTCCTGTGCCCCAGGACAGTTCAGTCAGTATGTTCTTCCTGTGCCCCAGGACAGTTCAGTTAGTATGTTCTTCCTGAGGACAGTTCAGTCAGTATGTTCTTCCTGTGTCCCAGGACAGTTCAGTCAGTATGTTCTTCCTGAGGACAGTTCAGTCAGTATGTTCTTCCTGTGCCCCAGGACAGTTCAGTTAGTATGTTCTTCCTGTGCCCCAGGACAGTTCAGTTAGTATGTTCTTCCTGAGGACAGTTCAGTCAGTATGTTCTTCCTGTGCCCCAGGACAGTTCAGTCAGTATGTTCTCCCTGAGGACAGTTCAGTCAGTATGTTCTTCCTGTGCCCCAGGACAGTTCAGTCAGTATGTTCTTCCTGTGCCCCAGGACAGTTCAGTTAGTATGTTCTTCCTGTGTCCCAGGACAGTTCAGTCAGTATGTTCTTCCTGTGTCCCAGGACAGTTCAGTCAGTATGTTCTTCCTGAGGACAGTTCAGTCAGTATGTTCTTCCTGTGCCCCAGGACAGTTCAGTCAGTATGTTCTTCCTGTGCCCCAGGACAGTTCAGTCAGTATGTTCTTCCTGTGCCCCAGGACAGTTCAGTTAGTATGTTCTTCCTGAGGACAGTTCAGTCAGTATGTTCTTCCTGTGCCCCAGGACAGTTCAGTTAGTATGTTCTTCCTGTGCCCCAGGACAGTTCAGTTAGTATGTTCTTCCTGTGTCCCAGGACAGTTCAGTCAGTATGTTCTCCCTGTGCCCCAGGACAGTTCAGTCAGTATGTTCTTCCTGTGCCCCAGGACAGTTCAGTCAGTATGTTCTTCCTGTGCCCCAGGACAGTTCAGTTAGTATGTTCTTCCTGTGCCCCAGGACAGTTCAGTCAGTATGTTCTTCCTGTGCCCCAGGACAGTTCAGTTAGTATGTTCTTCCTGTGTCCCAGGACAGTTCAGTTAGTATGTTCTTCCTGTGTCCCAGGACAGTTCAGTCAGTATGTTCTTCCTGAGGACAGTTCAGTCAGTATGTTCTTCCTGAGGACAGTTCAGTCAGTATGTTCTTCCTGTGCCCCAGGACAGTTCAGTTAGTATGTTCTTCCTGTGTCCCAGGACAGTTCAGTCAGTATGTTCTTCCTGTGCCCCAGGACAGTTCAGTCAGTATGTTCTTCCTGTGCCCAAGGACAGTTCAGTCAGTATGTTCTTCCTGTGCCCCAGGACAGTTCAGTCAGTATGTTCTTCCTGAGGACACTTCAGTCAGTATGTTCTTCCTGTGCCCCAGGACAGTTCAGTCAGTATGTTCTTCCTGTGCCCCAGGACAGTTCAGTCAGTATGTTCTTCCTGTGCCCCAGGACAGTTCAGTCAGTATGTTCTTCCTGAGGACAGTTCAGTCAGTATGTTCTTCCTGTGCCCCAGGACAGTTCAGTCAGTATGTTCTTCCTGAGGACAGTTCAGTCAGTATGTTCTTCCTGTGCCCCAGGACAGTTCAGTCAGTATGTTCTTCCTGAGGACACTTCAGTCAGTATGTTCTTCCTGTGCCCCAGGACAGTTCAGTTAGTATGTTCTTCCTGAGGACAGTTCAGTCAGTATGTTCTTCCTGTGTCCCAGGACAGTTCAGTCAGTATGTTCTTCCTGAGGACAGTTCAGTCAGTATGTTCTTCCTGTGTCCCAGGACAGTTCAGTCAGTATGTTCTTCCTGAGGACAGTTCAGTCAGTATGTTCTTCCTGAGGACAGTTCAGTCAGTATGTTCTTCCTGTGCCCCAGGACAGTTCAGTTAGTATGTTCTTCCTGTGCCCCAGGACAGTTCAGTCAGTATGTTCTTCCTGTGCCCCAGGACAGTTCAGTTAGTATGTTCTTCCTGAGGACAGTTCAGTCAGTATGTTCTCCCTGTGCCCCAGGACAGTTCAGTCAGTCAGTATGTTCTTCCTGTGCCCCAGGACAGTTCAGTCAGTATGTTCTTCCTGTGTCCCAGGACAGTTCAGTCAGTATGTTCTTCCTGTGCCCCAGGACAGTTCAGTCAGTATGTTCTTCCTGTGCCCCAGGACAGTTCAGTTAGTATGTTCTTCCTGAGGACAGTTCAGTCAGTATGTTCTTCCTGTGCCCCAGGACAGTTCAGTCAGTATGTTCTTCCTGAGGACACTTCAGTTAGTATGTTCTTCCTGTGCCCCAGGACAGTTCAGTCAGTATGTTCTTCCTGTGCCCCAGGACAGTTCAGTCAGTATGTTCTTCCTGAGGACAGTTCAGTCAGTATGTTCTTCCTGTGCCCCAGGACAGTTCAGTCAGTATGTTCTTCCTGTGCCCCAGGACAGTTCAGTTAGTATGTTCTTCCTGTGTCCCAGGACAGTTCAGTCAGTATGTTCTTCCTGTGCCCCAGGACAGTTCAGTCAGTATGTTCTTCCTGTGCCCCAGGACAGTTCAGTTAGTATGTTCTTCCTGAGGACAGTTCAGTCAGTATGTTCTTCCTGTGCCCCAGGACAGTTCAGTTAGTATGTTCTTCCTGTGCCCCAGGACAGTTCAGTCAGTATGTTCTTCCTGTGCCCCAGGACAGTTCAGTTAGTATGTTCTTCCTGTGCCCCAGGACAGTTCAGTCAGTATGTTCTTCCTGAGGACAGTTCAGTCAGTATGTTCTTCCTGAGGACAGTTCAGTCAGTATGTTCTTCCTGTGCCCCAGGACAGTTCAGTTAGTATGTTCTTCCTGTGCCCCAGGACAGTTCAGTTAGTATGTTCTTCCTGTGCCCCAGGACAGTTCAGTCAGTATGTTCTTCCTGTGTCCCAGGACAGTTCAGTCAGTATGTTCTTCCTGTGCCCCAGGACAGTTCAGTTAGTATGTTCTTCCTGAGGACAGTTCAGTCAGTATGTTCTTCCTGTGCCCCAGGACAGTTCAGTTAGTATGTTCTTCCTGTGCCCCAGGACAGTTCAGTCAGTATGTTCTTCCTGTGCCCCAGGACAGTTCAGTTAGTATGTTCTTCCTGTGCCCCAGGACAGTTCAGTCAGTATGTTCTTCCTGAGGACAGTTCAGTCAGTATGTTCTTCCTGAGGACAGTTCAGTCAGTATGTTCTTCCTGTGCCCCAGGACAGTTCAGTTAGTATGTTCTTCCTGAGGACAGTTCAGTCAGTATGTTCTTCCTGTGCCCCAGGACAGTTCAGTCAGTATGTTCTTCCTGTGCCCCAGGACAGTTCAGTCAGTATGTTCTTCCTGTGCCCCAGGACAGTTCAGTCAGTATGTTCTTCCTGTGCCCCAGGACAGTTCAGTTAGTATGTTCTTCCTGAGGACAGTTCAGTCAGTATGTTCTTCCTGTGCCCCAGGACAGTTCAGTTAGTATGTTCTTCCTGTGCCCCAGGACAGTTCAGTTAGTATGTTCTTCCTGAGGACAGTTCAGTCAGTATGTTCTTCCTGTGCCCCAGGACAGTTCAGTTAGTATGTTCTTCCTGTGTCCCAGGACAGTTCAGTCAGTATGTTCTTCCTGAGGACAGTTCAGTCAGTATGTTCTTCCTGAGGACAGTTCAGTCAGTATGTTCTTCCTGTGCCCCAGGACAGTTCAGTTAGTATGTTCTTCCTGAGGACAGTTCAGTCAGTATGTTCTTCCTGAGGACAGTTCAGTCAGTATGTTCTTCCTGAGGACAGTTCAGTCAGTATGTTCTTCCTGTGCCCCAGGACAGTTCAGTTAGTATGTTCTTCCTGTGTCCCAGGACAGTTCAGTCAGTATGTTCTTCCTGAGGACAGTTCAGTCAGTATGTTCTTCCTGAGGACAGTTCAGTCAGTATGTTCTTCCTGTGCCCCAGGACAGTTCAGTCAGTATGTTCTTCCTGTGTCCCAGGACAGTTCAGTCAGTATGTTCTTCCTGTGCCCCAGGACAGTTCAGTCAGTATGTTCTTCCTGTGCCCCAGGACAGTTCAGTTAGTATGTTCTTCCTGAGGACAGTTCAGTCAGTATGTTCTTCCTGTGCCCCAGGACAGTTCAGTTAGTATGTTCTTCCTGTGTCCCAGGACAGTTCAGTCAGTATGTTCTTCCTGTGCCCCAGGACAGTTCAGTTAGTATGTTCTTCCTGTGTCCCAGGACAGTTCAGTCAGTATGTTCTTCCTGAGGACAGTTCAGTCAGTATGTTCTTCCTGTGCCCCAGGACAGTTCAGTTAGTATGTTCTTCCTGTGCCCCAGGACAGTTCAGTTAGTATGTTCTTCCTGAGGACAGTTCAGTCAGTATGTTCTTCCTGTGCCCCAGGACAGTTCAGTCAGTATGTTCTCCCTGAGGACAGTTCAGTCAGTATGTTCTTCCTGTGCCCCAGGACAGTTCAGTCAGTATGTTCTTCCTGTGCCCCAGGACAGTTCAGTTAGTATGTTCTTCCTGTGTCCCAGGACAGTTCAGTCAGTATGTTCTTCCTGTGTCCCAGGACAGTTCAGTCAGTATGTTCTTCCTGAGGACAGTTCAGTCAGTATGTTCTTCCTGTGCCCCAGGACAGTTCAGTCAGTATGTTCTTCCTGTGCCCCAGGACAGTTCAGTCAGTATGTTCTTCCTGTGCCCCAGGACAGTTCAGTCAGTATGTTCTTCCTGAGGACAGTTCAGTCAGTATGTTCTTCCTGTGCCCCAGGACAGTTCAGTTAGTATGTTCTTCCTGTGTCCCAGGACAGTTCAGTCAGTATGTTCTTCCTGTGCCCCAGGACAGTTCAGTCAGTATGTTCTTCCTGTGTCCCAGGACAGTTCAGTCAGTATGTTCTTCCTGAGGACAGTTCAGTCAGTATGTTCTCCCTGTGCCCCAGGACAGTTCAGTTAGTATGTTCTTCCTGTGCCCCAGGACAGTTCAGTCAGTATGTTCTTCCTGTGCCCCAGGACAGTTCAGTCAGTATGTTCTTCCTGAGGACAGTTCAGTCAGTATGTTCTTCCTGAGGACAGTTCAGTCAGTATGTTCTTCCTGTGCCCCAGGACAGTTCAGTTAGTATGTTCTTCCTGTGTCCCAAGACAGTTCAGTCAGTATGTTCTTCCTGTGCCCCAGGACAGTTCAGTCAGTATGTTCTTCCTGTGTCCCAGGACAGTTCAGTCAGTATGTTCTCCCTGTGCCCCAGGACAGTTCAGTCAGTATGTTCTTCCTGTGTCCCAGGACAGTTCAGTCAGTATGTTCTCCCTGTGCCCCAGGACAGTTCAGTTAGTATGTTCTTCCTGTGCCCCAGGACAGTTCAGTTAGTATGTTCTTCCTGAGGACAGTTCAGTCAGTATGTTCTTCCTGAGGACAGTTCAGTCAGTATGTTCTTCCTGAGGACAGTTCAGTCAGTATGTTCTTCCTGTGCCCCAGGACAGTTCAGTCAGTATGTTCTTCCTGAGGACAGTTCAGTCAGTATGTTCTTCCTGTGCCCCAGGACAGTTCAGTCAGTATGTTCTTCCTGTGCCCCAGGACAGTTCAGTTAGTATGTTCTTCCTGTGTCCCAGGACAGTTCAGTCAGTATGTTCTTCCTGTGCCCCAGGACAGTTCAGTCAGTATGTTCTTCCTGTGCCCCAGGACAGTTCAGTCAGTATGTTCTTCCTGAGGACAGTTCAGTCAGTATGTTCTTCCTGTGCCCCAGGACAGTTCAGTCAGTATGTTCTTCCTGTGCCCCAGGACAGTTCAGTCAGTATGTTCTTCCTGTGCCCCAGGACAGTTCAGTCAGTATGTTCTTCCTGAGGACAGTTCAGTCAGTATGTTCTTCCTGTGCCCCAGGACAGTTCAGTCATTATGTTCTTCCTGTGTCCCAGGACAGTTCAGTCAGTATGTTCTCCCTGTGCCCCAGGACAGTTCAGTCAGTATGTTCTTCCTGTGCCCCAGGACAGTTCAGTCAGTATGTTCTTCCTGTGCCCCAGGACAGTTCAGTTAGTATGTTCTTCCTGTGCCCCAGGACAGTTCAGTCAGTATGTTCTTCCTGAGGACAGTTCAGTCAGTATGTTCTTCCTGTGCCCCAGGACAGTTCAGTCAGTATGTTCTTCCTGAGGACAGTTCAGTCAGTATGTTCTTCCTGTGCCCCAGGACAGTTCAGTCAGTATGTTCTTCCTGTGCCCCAGGACAGTTCAGTTAGTATGTTCTTCCTGAGGACAGTTCAGTCAGTATGTTCTTCCTGTGCCCCAGGACAGTTCAGTTAGTATGTTCTTCCTGTGCCCCAGGACAGTTCAGTTAGTATGTTCTTCCTGTGTCCCAGGACAGTTCAGTCAGTATGTTCTCCCTGTGCCCCAGGACAGTTCAGTCAGTATGTTCTTCCTGTGCCCCAGGACAGTTCAGTCAGTATGTTCTTCCTGTGCCCCAGGACAGTTCAGTTAATAATAATAATAATAATTCATTTAATTTATATAGCGCTTCTCAATAACCCGAAGTCGCTGACAGTAGTCGGGAGCAGGGGTACAAACAAAGAGGCGAAAGCAAAGAAACAAAACAAAACAACAAAGAAACAAAAACAAAGGAACATGAAACCATGGGGGGAACGGGGGAGACAGCCTGGTGGCACAAAAAAAAGACTAGAGACATATCGATCAGGTTGGAGGGGAGGGGGGGGTTTAGGGGTGGGGGGGGTTGAAGGCAAGGGAGAACAGGTGGGTTTTGAGGCGAGCTTTGAAGGTGGAGAGTGTAGGGGAGTCTCTGATGGACTGGGGGAGGGAGTTCCAGAGTCGGGGTTCAGTGCGAGAGAAGGCCCGATCTCCGAAGTTTTTGAGCTTGGATGTCGGGACAGTGAGGGAGGCAGTGGAGGAGGACCGGAGGGAACGGGTTGGGCGGTAGGGGAGAAGGAGATCAGTCAGGTAGGGGGGGGCCAGGCTGTGGAGGGCTTTGAAGGTGAGGAGTAGTGTTTTAAAGTTAATGCGGTGTTTGATCGGGAGCCAGTGGAGGGAGTGGAGGACAGGAGTGATGTGTTCGCGGGACCGGGTGTTGGTGAGGAGGCGGGCGGCTGAATTTTGGACCATTTGCAGTTTATGGAGGGAGCGGGAGGTGATACCAGTGAGTTAGTATGTTCTTCCTGTGCCCCAGGACAGTTCAGTCAGTATGTTCTTCCTGTGCCCCAGGACAGTTCAGTTAGTATGTTCTTCCTGTGTCCCAGGACAGTTCAGTTAGTATGTTCTTCCTGTGTCCCAGGACAGTTCAGTCAGTATGTTCTTCCTGAGGACAGTTCAGTCAGTATGTTCTTCCTGAGGACAGTTCAGTCAGTATGTTCTTCCTGTGCCCCAGGACAGTTCAGTTAGTATGTTCTTCCTGTGTCCCAGGACAGTTCAGTCAGTATGTTCTTCCTGTGCCCCAGGACAGTTCAGTCAGTATGTTCTTCCTGTGCCCCAGGACAGTTCAGTCAGTATGTTCTTCCTGTGCCCCAGGACAGTTCAGTCAGTATGTTCTTCCTGAGGACACTTCAGTCAGTATGTTCTTCCTGTGCCCCAGGACAGTTCAGTCAGTATGTTCTTCCTGTGCCCCAGGACAGTTCAGTCAGTATGTTCTTCCTGTGCCCCAGGACAGTTCAGTCAGTATGTTCTTCCTGAGGACAGTTCAGTCAGTATGTTCTTCCTGTGCCCCAGGACAGTTCAGTCAGTATGTTCTTCCTGAGGACAGTTCAGTCAGTATGTTCTTCCTGTGCCCCAGGACAGTTCAGTCAGTATGTTCTTCCTGAGGACACTTCAGTCAGTATGTTCTTCCTGTGCCCCAGGACAGTTCAGTTAGTATGTTCTTCCTGAGGACAGTTCAGTCAGTATGTTCTTCCTGTGTCCCAGGACAGTTCAGTCAGTATGTTCTTCCTGAGGACAGTTCAGTCAGTATGTTCTTCCTGTGTCCCAGGACAGTTCAGTCAGTATGTTCTTCCTGAGGACAGTTCAGTCAGTATGTTCTTCCTGAGGACAGTTCAGTCAGTATGTTCTTCCTGTGCCCCAGGACAGTTCAGTTAGTATGTTCTTCCTGTGTCCCAGGACAGTTCAGTCAGTATGTTCTTCCTGTGCCCCAGGACAGTTCAGTCAGTATGTTCTTCCTGTGCCCCAGGACAGTTCAGTTAGTATGTTCTTCCTGAGGACAGTTCAGTCAGTATGTTCTCCCTGTGCCCCAGGACAGTTCAGTCAGTCAGTATGTTCTTCCTGTGCCCCAGGACAGTTCAGTCAGTATGTTCTTCCTGTGTCCCAGGACAGTTCAGTCAGTATGTTCTTCCTGTGCCCCAGGACAGTTCAGTCAGTATGTTCTTCCTGTGCCCCAGGACAGTTCAGTTAGTATGTTCTTCCTGAGGACAGTTCAGTCAGTATGTTCTTCCTGTGCCCCAGGACAGTTCAGTCAGTATGTTCTTCCTGAGGACACTTCAGTTAGTATGTTCTTCCTGTGCCCCAGGACAGTTCAGTCAGTATGTTCTTCCTGTGCCCCAGGACAGTTCAGTCAGTATGTTCTTCCTGAGGACAGTTCAGTCAGTATGTTCTTCCTGTGCCCCAGGACAGTTCAGTCAGTATGTTCTTCCTGTGCCCCAGGACAGTTCAGTTAGTATGTTCTTCCTGTGTCCCAGGACAGTTCAGTCAGTATGTTCTTCCTGTGCCCCAGGACAGTTCAGTCAGTATGTTCTTCCTGTGCCCCAGGACAGTTCAGTTAGTATGTTCTTCCTGAGGACAGTTCAGTCAGTATGTTCTTCCTGTGCCCCAGGACAGTTCAGTTAGTATGTTCTTCCTGTGCCCCAGGACAGTTCAGTCAGTATGTTCTTCCTGTGCCCCAGGACAGTTCAGTTAGTATGTTCTTCCTGTGCCCCAGGACAGTTCAGTCAGTATGTTCTTCCTGAGGACAGTTCAGTCAGTATGTTCTTCCTGAGGACAGTTCAGTCAGTATGTTCTTCCTGTGCCCCAGGACAGTTCAGTTAGTATGTTCTTCCTGTGCCCCAGGACAGTTCAGTTAGTATGTTCTTCCTGTGCCCCAGGACAGTTCAGTCAGTATGTTCTTCCTGTGTCCCAGGACAGTTCAGTCAGTATGTTCTTCCTGTGCCCCAGGACAGTTCAGTTAGTATGTTCTTCCTGAGGACAGTTCAGTCAGTATGTTCTTCCTGTGCCCCAGGACAGTTCAGTTAGTATGTTCTTCCTGTGCCCCAGGACAGTTCAGTCAGTATGTTCTTCCTGTGCCCCAGGACAGTTCAGTTAGTATGTTCTTCCTGTGCCCCAGGACAGTTCAGTCAGTATGTTCTTCCTGAGGACAGTTCAGTCAGTATGTTCTTCCTGAGGACAGTTCAGTCAGTATGTTCTTCCTGTGCCCCAGGACAGTTCAGTTAGTATGTTCTTCCTGAGGACAGTTCAGTCAGTATGTTCTTCCTGTGCCCCAGGACAGTTCAGTCAGTATGTTCTTCCTGTGCCCCAGGACAGTTCAGTCAGTATGTTCTTCCTGTGCCCCAGGACAGTTCAGTCAGTATGTTCTTCCTGTGCCCCAGGACAGTTCAGTTAGTATGTTCTTCCTGAGGACAGTTCAGTCAGTATGTTCTTCCTGTGCCCCAGGACAGTTCAGTTAGTATGTTCTTCCTGTGCCCCAGGACAGTTCAGTTAGTATGTTCTTCCTGAGGACAGTTCAGTCAGTATGTTCTTCCTGTGCCCCAGGACAGTTCAGTTAGTATGTTCTTCCTGTGTCCCAGGACAGTTCAGTCAGTATGTTCTTCCTGAGGACAGTTCAGTCAGTATGTTCTTCCTGAGGACAGTTCAGTCAGTATGTTCTTCCTGTGCCCCAGGACAGTTCAGTTAGTATGTTCTTCCTGAGGACAGTTCAGTCAGTATGTTCTTCCTGAGGACAGTTCAGTCAGTATGTTCTTCCTGTGCCCCAGGACAGTTCAGTTAGTATGTTCTTCCTGTGTCCCAGGACAGTTCAGTCAGTATGTTCTTCCTGAGGACAGTTCAGTCAGTATGTTCTTCCTGAGGACAGTTCAGTCAGTATGTTCTTCCTGTGCCCCAGGACAGTTCAGTCAGTATGTTCTTCCTGTGTCCCAGGACAGTTCAGTCAGTATGTTCTTCCTGTGCCCCAGGACAGTTCAGTCAGTATGTTCTTCCTGTGCCCCAGGACAGTTCAGTTAGTATGTTCTTCCTGAGGACAGCTCAGTCAGTATGTTCTTCCTGTGCCCCAGGACAGTTCAGTTAGTATGTTCTTCCTGTGTCCCAGGACAGTTCAGTCAGTATGTTCTTCCTGTGCCCCAGGACAGTTCAGTTAGTATGTTCTTCCTGTGTCCCAGGACAGTTCAGTCAGTATGTTCTTCCTGAGGACAGTTCAGTCAGTATGTTCTTCCTGTGCCCCAGGACAGTTCAGTTAGTATGTTCTTCCTGTGCCCCAGGACAGTTCAGTTAGTATGTTCTTCCTGAGGACAGTTCAGTCAGTATGTTCTTCCTGTGCCCCAGGACAGTTCAGTCAGTATGTTCTCCCTGAGGACAGTTCAGTCAGTATGTTCTTCCTGTGCCCCAGGACAGTTCAGTCAGTATGTTCTTCCTGTGCCCCAGGACAGTTCAGTTAGTATGTTCTTCCTGTGTCCCAGGACAGTTCAGTCAGTATGTTCTTCCTGTGTCCCAGGACAGTTCAGTCAGTATGTTCTTCCTGAGGACAGTTCAGTCAGTATGTTCTTCCTGTGCCCCAGGACAGTTCAGTCAGTATGTTCTTCCTGTGCCCCAGGACAGTTCAGTCAGTATGTTCTTCCTGTGCCCCAGGACAGTTCAGTCAGTATGTTCTTCCTGAGGACAGTTCAGTCAGTATGTTCTTCCTGTGCCCCAGGACAGTTCAGTTAGTATGTTCTTCCTGTGTCCCAGGACAGTTCAGTCAGTATGTTCTTCCTGTGCCCCAGGACAGTTCAGTCAGTATGTTCTTCCTGTGTCCCAGGACAGTTCAGTCAGTATGTTCTTCCTGAGGACAGTTCAGTCAGTATGTTCTCCCTGTGCCCCAGGACAGTTCAGTTAGTATGTTCTTCCTGTGCCCCAGGACAGTTCAGTCAGTATGTTCTTCCTGTGCCCCAGGACAGTTCAGTCAGTATGTTCTTCCTGAGGACAGTTCAGTCAGTATGTTCTTCCTGAGGACAGTTCAGTCAGTATGTTCTTCCTGTGCCCCAGGACAGTTCAGTTAGTATGTTCTTCCTGTGTCCCAAGACAGTTCAGTCAGTATGTTCTTCCTGTGCCCCAGGACAGTTCAGTCAGTATGTTCTTCCTGTGTCCCAGGACAGTTCAGTCAGTATGTTCTCCCTGTGCCCCAGGACAGTTCAGTCAGTATGTTCTTCCTGTGTCCCAGGACAGTTCAGTCAGTATGTTCTCCCTGTGCCCCAGGACAGTTCAGTTAGTATGTTCTTCCTGTGCCCCAGGACAGTTCAGTTAGTATGTTCTTCCTGAGGACAGTTCAGTCAGTATGTTCTTCCTGAGGACAGTTCAGTCAGTATGTTCTTCCTGAGGACAGTTCAGTCAGTATGTTCTTCCTGTGCCCCAGGACAGTTCAGTCAGTATGTTCTTCCTGAGGACAGTTCAGTCAGTATGTTCTTCCTGTGCCCCAGGACAGTTCAGTCAGTATGTTCTTCCTGTGCCCCAGGACAGTTCAGTTAGTATGTTCTTCCTGTGTCCCAGGACAGTTCAGTCAGTATGTTCTTCCTGTGCCCCAGGACAGTTCAGTCAGTATGTTCTTCCTGTGCCCCAGGACAGTTCAGTCAGTATGTTCTTCCTGAGGACAGTTCAGTCAGTATGTTCTTCCTGTGCCCCAGGACAGTTCAGTCAGTATGTTCTTCCTGTGCCCCAGGACAGTTCAGTCAGTATGTTCTTCCTGTGCCCCAGGACAGTTCAGTCAGTATGTTCTTCCTGAGGACAGTTCAGTCAGTATGTTCTTCCTGTGCCCCAGGACAGTTCAGTCAGTATGTTCTTCCTGTGCCCCAGGACAGTTCAGTCAGTATGTTCTTCCTGAGGACAGTTCAGTCAGTATGTTCTTCCTGTGCCCCAGGACAGTTCAGTCAGTATGTTCTTCCTGAGGACAGTTCAGTCAGTATGTTCTTCCTGTGCCCCAGGACAGTTCAGTCAGTATGTTCTTCCTGAGGACAGTTCAGTCAGTATGTTCTTCCTGAGGACAGTTCAGTCAGTATGTTCTTCCTGTGCCCCAGGACAGTTCAGTTAGTATGTTCTTCCTGTGTCCCAGGACAGTTCAGTCAGTATGTTCTTCCTGTGCCCCAGGACAGTTCAGTCAGTATGTTCTTCCTGTGCCCCAGGACAGTTCAGTCAGTATGTTCTTCCTGTGTCTCAGGACAGTTCAGTCAGTATGTTCTTCCTGTGCCCCAGGACAGTTCAGTCAGTATGTTCTTCCTGAGGACAGTTCAGTCAGTATGTTCTTCCTGTGCCCCAGGACAGTTCAGTCAGTATGTTCTTCCTGAGGACACTTCAGTCAGTATGTTCTTCCTGTGCCCCAGGACAGTTCAGTCAGTATGTTCTTCCTGTGCCCCAGGACAGTTCAGTCAGTATGTTCTTCCTGAGGACACTTCAGTCAGTATGTTCTTCCTGTGCCCCAGGACAGTTCAGTCAGTATGTTCTTCCTGAGGACACTTCAGTCAGTATGTTCTTCCTGTGCCCCAGGACAGTTCAGTCAGTATGTTCTTCCTGAGGCCAGTTCAGTCCAGGGTTAGAAAAAATAAAAAAAAATAAAGGGCTTTTTTTGCCCCCCTTAATTGATTTTCGGGGGCTTTTTTTTGTATTTCGGGGCACTGAATTTTTATGATGAAAATTAACATAAGGATTATAAAACATTGACACTTTTTTTTACAGTCTTCGTCCCTATGTTTGATAATGTAATGTTAATGTCTCCATATATAGGGCTCTACGCTAACCTTTTTCCCAAGGAGCACATGTGCTCCTAAATAAAATGTTAATAAATAAAATCTAAATAAAGATTTAGGAGCACACAAAGAAATTTAGGAGCACAGTGAAAATTGTTCAAGTAACAGAGTTTATTAACTATTTATCACATGCATATTATACTGTGCGTGTGCACACTATGAATTGAAAATGGGGGACCCTGATGTAAACAAGACGAAAGTCTTTCTCTGGTCTGCATCCCCTTAACAATTGTGTGTATTGAGCTGTACTGTATTGTACCCATTCTGCAATCTGTTAATAAAGTTTTCAATCAATCAAACGCAAAGGATATCGGTTGTCAAGCTGCTTTTGTATGTTGTAGTGTTGTTATGATACCAACATTTTGACTTTGATACAGATAGGAAAGGTAATGGAATATATTATTAGATGACAGAACATTGAAAATTCTTTATACAATTATTTAATTCATTATGAAATAGAAATTCCGTTTTTGGGTGCAACGTTTGTTGCAAGGAGCTAGGGAGGGGGGGACCGCTGCGTGTTACACACAACACGGAGAAATTTCCAAGCGTCTAGCTGCTTCGGTGCGTCGTTAACGTTAACGTCGGAAGAAATTCCCCACTAAGCCCTAAATTCAGAGCAGAGCAGTATCCTAATGACTTTTATGCTTCAGTCGATAAGGTGTTTTGCGAATTCTGTCAACATACCGTGGGGACTGGACCCGCAAAAACACGTGCGAATATCACTTCAAAAAACCATGTCAGCCGGATTCCTCGTCTCTCTTTTGCTCAAAATAAAAATGAATGGGCTTCATGGCTGGCTGATTTTTTTGCGTTGTCTGATTCTGAATGTATAACTTGCCTAAGCCGGTACCGTGACTTTGTTTTCGGGCGCTACTGTGATTGGACGTTTATGCGCCTTGTGTAATGTGGGACTATTAACAGCGGAGCTGTTTTGTAATCGTCACTCGTCTCGAGTAAATGATTTTTCCGGGTCGCGCACACACACATATTATTAGGGGCAAATACAAGGGAAATGCTCGCACTGTAGATCATATATATAATTATATATATAATTAGTAAACTGTCGGGGGCATTTTCTGCCCCCCTTAACTGATTTTCGAGGGCATTTTGTCCATTTTCAAGGGCATTTTGCCCCGAGCCCCCGTTAATTTCGAACCCTGGTTCAGTCAGTATGTTCTTCCTGTGCTCCAGGACAGTTCAGTCAGTATGTTCTTCCTGAGGACAGTTCAGTCAGTATGTTCTTCCTGTGCCCCAGGACAGTTCAGTCAGTCAGTATGTTCTTCCTGTGCCCCAGGACAGTTCAGTCAGTATGTTCTCCCTGTGTCCCAGGACAGTTCAGTCAGTATGTTCTTCCTGTGCCCCAGGACAGTTCAGTCAGTATGTTCTTCCTGTGCCCCAGGACAGTTCAGTCAGTATGTTCTTCCTGTGTCCCAGGACAGTTCAGTCAGTATGTTCTCCCTGTGCCCCAGGACAGTTCAGTCAGTATGTTCTTCCTGTGCCCCAGGACAGTTCAGTCAGTATGTTCTCCCTGTGCCCCAGGACAGTTCAGTCAGTATGTTCTTCCTGTGCCCCAGGACAGTTCAGTCAGTATGTTCTTCCTTTGCCCCAGGACAGTCCAGTCAGTATGTTCTTCCTGTGCCCCAGGACAGTTCAGTCAGTATGTTCTTCCTGTGCCCCAGGACAGTTCAGTCAGTATGTTCTTCCTGTGCCCCAGGACAGTCCAGTCAGTATGTTCTCCCTGTGCCCCAGGACAGTTCAGTCAGTATGTTCTTCCTGTGTCCCAGGACAGTTCAGTCAGTATGTTCTCCCTGTGCCCCAGGACAGTTCAGTCAGTATGTTCTTCCTGTGCCCCAGGACAGTTCAGTCAGTATGTTCTTCCTTTGCCCCAGGACAGTCCAGTCAGTATGTTCTTCCTGTGCCCCAGGACAGTTCAGTCAGTATGTTCTTCCTGTGCCCCAGGACAGTCCAGTCAGTATGTTCTTCCTGTGCCCCAGGACAGTTCAGTCAGTATGTTCTTCCTGTGCCCCAGGACAGTCCAGTCAGTATATGTGAACAACACAACTCTCTCCTAAACCTAGAAACCAGAGAGGATCCTTCAATCAGTGATGTCAAATCTGGGGCTGCTCCATAGACAATGAATGGGACACTGACTTTTATGAGGCCATACAATGTTTGTGTGAGCTCTTACACCCAAATGAGGTTTATTATTCTAGCATTGCTAGAAGGCCTGAACCAGAATTAAAACATTATTTAGTTGTAAGGGCTCACACAAACATTTAATGAGCTCACACGTTTAGCTGTCTATGGAGCAGCCCCAAATGTAATGTACAACCGAACCCAGTGACATCACTGATTTGAGGGTTCTCTAAAGATTTCTATCTTTTTAGGTGAGAATGGTGGTGCGTAATTAATTAGATACATTTTTTTAATCGCCTGACAGCACTAATATATATATATTTATTTTTTTATTTTTTTTTATTCCGATAATGGTTGAAGAAGTGCGTCTTTAGTCGACGGCGAAAGATTGGACGGGTTTCGGCTGTCCTAACTGGGGTGGGTAGTTCATTCCACCATTGTGGAGCTCGGATAGGAGTAGGTCTGAGGCGGCCAGACGATGCAGAGCGTAGGGGTCTTGAGGGTGTGTAGTTAGAGACCATTGACCGGAGGTAGGCGGGAGCGGTTCTACCCATTAATCACACACAGACGGCGGAGGCGACCACGCAAGGTGCCGACCTGCTCATCGGAAGCAATTAGGGGTTAAGTGTGTCTTGCTCAAGGACACTTCGACACGATGGCCGGGAGGAGTGGGAATCTAACCCGGGAACCCCCAGATTACACATGGATGGTTTTTACCCTTTAAACTCACCCCTCTGGTAGAAATACTGCCCTTTGAGCAAATCAAGGACACACTTGATTTGATTGATGTGTGTGTGTGTGTGTGTGTGTGTAGTTTGGCTGGGTGTCCTAAACTATTTGTGTTTCATTTAGGGATGCCCCGACCGTTATCGGCCGATAATCAGTATAAATATGCGATCGGTGATAATGTTTTATTTTCACCGATCGTCAAACCCGATCTCATTCGCTGTCGCTGAGTTCTGTCTCAGACACCGGTGGTGCGGCGTCTGCTCTCGAGTCCAGCCCCTCCCGCACGCATGTAAACACGGGTCTAGTCTAGTGAGACACGGGAGGACGGCGTGTCGGCGTCTCCCTGAGCTAACGTTAGCTTAGCTACCGTTACAAAATGACCCAGTCAACTATTCACTTTTAGTTTAATACATGATGAGGCATTGTCTAACCGAACGGTATCTAGCCGGCCAGCTACCGATAGCTCCTGACATCAACAAACGCTCCATCAAGTATAGTAGGTAGGTATGGTACCTGTTAGCTGTTAGCTGTTAGATCACGTTAGCGCAAGTTAGTTCACTGTTAAAAACAAAATGTCCCATTGAACTAAATAATTCACTGAGGCGTTGTATTAACGTTATATATCCGGCTAGCAGTAGCTACAGATGGCTCCTGATATCAATGTCTTATAACACTGATTCGATGCGTATTCGAGCTGAGGGCTTGCTGAGCACAGTTAAGTAACGTTATACCAATAGGGTCCAGGTGCAGCGCCGGAGAATCCTGGCCGTAGCTCGAGGCTACTCGAGTATAGGTGCAGCTACGGAGAATCCTGGCTGTAGCTGGAGGCTACTAGAGTACACACAGACACAGCTTGTTGCGTGGTGGCGATGTCTCGCAGATAATACAAGTACAAGTCTAATTATATAATATATATATTTTATATAAAAAAAAAATATTATATATATAAATTTAATTTCTTTTAATCAAAAACGATCGGTATCGGATCGGTATCGGCCGATATGTCTCACGACGATCGGTGATCGGTATCGGTGGCAAAAAACGTGATCGGGGCATCCCTAGTTTCATTACATGTATGTGCATGCTTACCAACTGTTTCGCCTGTTTTATTGCAACACTACCATTACCGACATCTCCAAGAAGGGAGATCCCCCCATGAACGCCGGCCCTTCTAAGGTTTCTCCCTTCCACATTGCCTGTGGTGCTTTTACCCTATTTCTAGGTTTTTAGTGAGTTTTTCCTTACCTTCGCGTGGGGTATGTCTGGAAGTGTTGCATTCATTTAATTTATTTTACATTTTATTTTGGACTTCATGGTGTTCTTGTTTTGTTCTTGACTTATTGTTATGTTGTCTTCTTGACTTGTTTAAAGAAGACGTGTCCGGCCCATGGGGACATCAACGTGTGTTGTCGGGGGGGCCTTACAAATACATTTGATTTGATTAGATAACGTTCTCGATGTCTCCACCAGGTCGAGAGCAGTTCCACGGCCTGGGCTCCATGTACTGTCGCGGCGCGGCGGCCGTCATCCTCACCTACGACGTCACCAACTGGCAGAGCCTGGCGGAGCTGGAGGAGCGCTTCCTGTCCCTGACCGACACCGCCAACCACGACTGCATCTACGCCATAGTGGGCAACAAGGCCGACCTCGCCGACCCCAAGGCCCGGGGGGGCGGAGTCCTCGAGGAACAAACCGGCGAGGCGGAGAGGCCTGCCCCCCCCACCCTCTGCCCCACCCCTCCGGCCTCCCCTCCCCCCGCCTCCTACTCCTCGTCGGGGGTCACGGCGCACAGGCAGGTGAGCCACGAGGATGCCGTGGCTCTGTACGGGAGGATCCTGCGCTACAAGGGCGTGGAGGAGACCGACAGGCTGCCCGCCGAGAGGCTGTGCTTCGAGACCAGCGCCAAGACGGGCTACAACGTGGACGGTCTGTTCGAGACGCTGTTCGACCTGGTGCTGCCCTCCATCCTCAGGAAGAGGAGCGAGAAGCAGGAGTCTCCCACGGTGGACCTGGAGGACGACAGGGGGGCCAGCAGCAGCAAGCGGGCCAGAGCCTCCTGTTGCTAGGGGCCAACGCCTCCTGTTGCTAGGGGCCAACGCCTCCTGTTGCTAGGGGCCAACGCCTCCTGTTGCTAGGGGCCAACGCCTCCTGTTGCTAGGGGCCAGAGCCTCCTGTTGCTAGGGGCCAGAGCCTCCTGTTGCTAGGGGCCAACGCCTCCTGTTGCTAGGGGCCAACGCCTCCTGTTGCTAGGGGCCAATGCCTCCTGTTGCTAGGGGCCAACGCCTCCTGTTGCTAGGGGCCAACGCCTCCTGTTGCTAGGGGCCAAAGCCTCCTGTTGCTAGGGGCCGACGCCTCCTGTTGCTAGGGGCTGACGCCTCCTGTTGCTAGGGGCTGACGCCTCCTGTTGCTAGGGGCCGACGCCTCCTGTTGCTAGGGGCCAACGCCTCCTGTTGCTAGGGGCCAACGCCTCCTGTTGCTATGGGCCAAAGACTCCTGTTGCTATGGGCCAACGCCTCCTGTTGCTAGGGGCCAACGCCTCCTGTTGCTAGGGGCCAACGCCTCCTGTTGCTAGGGGCCAACGGCTCCTGTTGCTATGGGCCAACGCCTCCTGTTGCTAGGGGCCAACGCCTCCTGTTGCTAGGGGCCAACGGCTCCTGTTGCTATGGGCCTACCTGTGGACACAGGGTGACGAAGGGCAATGACGAAAAGTAATTCTCTTGTTTCTTTTTGTTTTTTAATGACTACCTGTGAATTTGGACTGGTCACAGAAGAGATCCTGGGACCAGTCGACATAAGACTTTTTAATAATACCACATACATACACACAAACATGCACACTTTATGGCAATCAAAGCAACAATATATAGATATTTCTACACCAATGACTGGACTCTTGATACTGCACTTACGAGCCCAAAGATTTGTCTGTGAGCCGACAGACTACTGATTTACTTTCACGTTAGAAGTCGATCACTGTTTGTTTGTTAATGTTTTGGAATGGGAGTCTCACAAATGTAACTGTGGATTAACGTTCATTATTCCTCTTTACCGGGAGGCACATGGGGGTAACACATAGTCCTATTTTAAGGATTTAAATTGCATAGAAATCACACTTTTTTTCTTTTTGCTTTTGTATGTTCCGTTACTAGCTTTTATATTGATCCTTTACATTTCATTTGCACACGATCTGCACTGTTCAGTAAGTGTAAATCCTTTCAAATAGACATTGTAAATATCCTTGTTAAATTTTTACGTATGATAATAAAGATTTTTATTTTAAAGTGTGCCTGGCTGGTGTTGAGATTAGTTGGATTTTAAAACGCAACAATCAAGATGTATAACAAATGACATTTTAATTTGTTATATTCCAATCAATTTACAATACAATGAACTGTAGTGGGGGAGCAACATATTGACGTGAACGGAAGTGGGAACTCAAAATGGAGTAGGTGTTTATTTGGAATAACAGACCTTGACCTACTTTCTAGTTGTGTGTGAAAGACAACTCAAAAGCAGGATTGTTGACCAAAGCAAAGAATTGCAGCCAATCAAATCGGATCAGACCTTTGGTCGGAGTCGTTGACATTCTGTGCTGTTCAGACAGATAAACAAAAACTCAGCCAGGGGGGGGGGGGGGGTTACAGGGGAAAATTACAGTTTTGATAGAAAGTAAAAAGATGTATTCATAGCTCTCAGGAAAACAAAAATCAAGTTCATTCAGCTGATATAAATATAGGGGAGTGAATCAGTGCATCTTGTTTTGACCAAATGTTGTGTTTTGTAAGAGAACTGAAAGCTATGAAATATGACTGGGTTGATGTACATGTTTGTTACACATCGTATCATGAACTCAAAAGTGAGATTATTCATCATGTAAAAAACATTAATCGTTTAGAAGGAACAGTTTTTAGGGAAAGCAGAATACTGAGTGATGCAGACAAAAGTGTTATAACCTCTTTTTAACCCTTTCACTACCACACTACATAATGTTAACCCTTCACTACCACACTACAGACGGTTGTGTGGTAGTGAAAGAGTTAACCTGTAGTGTGGTAGTGAAAGGGTTAACCCTTTGTCGCGTGGCAGTGAAAGGGTTAACACCTCCAGCCAGACGACATTTACAATCGGTAGAGGTGCGATGTTAGTGGCGTTGGGTGGTAATACCTGAAGAAGAATGAAAAGAAACAACCATTCTGAGTATGTAGAATTCGAACAGTGCATACAGCGCACAGGCATCTGGTTTAGCTGTAGTTTATCGTGTTTTTTTTCATATCTGTTAGCTTGGTGTAACATAGGAGCTGAGGTAATAAGTTAAAAGAGTAAAGCACCATTTAAAACACATCGAACAAAAAAAACAACACTTTCTTTCCCCCCCCCCCCTCCATATCGCGCTGTTGACTTTTTCCATTTCTTATCAACGAGTGGAAAATCAGATCACACACAGTCCTTCAGTCTTTTTTTAAGCCAAAACGTTTTTGATGGTACAGGTTTAGAAGGTTCCCCCCGTGTTTATACACTGATCCGAGGTCATATTTGCCTCCTATTCAGATTGGTTTTAGTGGGACGAGGAGGGGAAGAGAAGGTTTGGCCCTCTGGAGCATTGGAGCAACCTCTCGCCCCCCCCCCGGGTAGTGCACTGCTGAAAACACAGAGTCAAAGGTGAGCTGTGTGACGTCCGCTCATCACAGGTTCTTCATGCAGACCTGGCAGCGGCTGATGCGTGAGAGGAGCTGGCCTGCTTTCAGGGTCTCTGACGTGGGCTCGCTCTGGAACGCCTGCTCTATGGAGGTCAGCCAGAAGCTCTGCTTGTTGGCGAAATAGTGGCAGGTGCCCTTGGCCCCGTTGCACTCGATGAAGGGCGTCGTGCGGAAGTCTTCCAGGCAGGAGCCGGGAGACGACAGGGACTGGCCTCCTCCTTCGTCCCCCGCCGCCGTGTGCTGCGAGGAAGAGGAAGAGGTGGTTGACAAAGAAATAGATATTGTCATTTTTTAGGGCTGAAACGTAAAAAACATTAAATTTTTTGAGAAGACACATTTTTTTTTGTTTTCTTGCTAAATGCAATTGTTTTTTTAAGGATATACAATACACTGCTTTTGGCTTTTGGAAAATATCTTGCAGACGGGAGGTTTCTCATCATCCAAAGTGAAATCAGAAAATCAAAAATTCTGCAGATAGGAGGTTTTGCGTTTCAGCCATCGATATATTTGTAATCTTGTAATCTTTATTTTAGTCATCTTATTTTATTCTATGCTAAATTTATTGTATTTTTATTATTGGAAGCTGCTATGGTCGAGGGACCACTATAAATAGAATTTCACTCTTCTTGCTGTAAAGTACTGAAATAAGTGACAATTAAGGAATCTGAATATTTGAAGCCTTCCGATCGCAGTAGTCGTATAGCAATCACGTAGCAATACATTTTGAAATGACTGACAATGATTTCAAAGATCATTATCTTAAAGAAACATATTTATACATATCACTATTGCACTATTTAAATTTGTTTTATTAGTCTATTTTAAAATGGCCATAGAATCAAACTGTAAACAAAGAGGCTTATTAGGATGTTGAATCCTAACGTGAAAAACGATGTGATTTAATGCTCTGTCTTACCTTGACTATTTTGTGCTTGTTTTATATGTCTGCACTTTATGCATTGATCTGCCAATTTTGTGGTCATTTTATACCTGTCTTTATACTGCTGTGAAGCACTTTGAGCTGCAATTCTTGTATGAAAGGTGCTATACAAATAAAGTTATTATTATTATGCTCATAATCTCACATATCCCCAAACTATAAACTCCTGTTCAGATCCAGTTGGTTTTAAAGTTATTGGATTAAACGAGTTGGAATATGTGATTTCATTATGATGTGACATATTCCAGGAAGTATTAAATACAGCTCATTGAAATTATGAAAATAAAAACCTTGAAGATCTTGCATATGACTTTCCAGGAAGTGTTATTCACTCACTAACGCCTTTTTTCATTGTCATTATTTCACAAAGCTGTATTTAATACTTCCAAGAATATGTGACATCATAATGACATCACACATTCCAACTCTTTCGCTGAATAACTTAAACCATTTTTTTTTTATAAATGTATTAAGACAGTACAAGTCGAACTTGAATTGTTAGAAAGGTCATTCCCCCGTCAAATCTTTATTCCCGAACGGTCGTAGGATGCTTGAAAAAGTTGTCATGGCGATGGCCATTAGTCTTTGGGAAAGTCTTCCTATGTTAGAATTTAGATTTGGGTTGAAAGAAAGGTCAATACATGTGAAGTTGTAATGCGACAGCAGTTGCTGCCCCCATGCTTGGTGGAATATAGACCGTTATGTGCCACTGAGTTGCCCCTTGGCTCATAATAGTCTCTGGTCATTGAATGATGAAGGTTTGTTGTCAAACGACTACTGTCGGCGCTGAGTGGGACCAGCGTTCTAAACGCTTGACTCGCTTCAATAGAATCCTGGGTCCCAGCACTGTCCTTTGGGCACTGGATTTCCACAAAGGAACATCATCAATGTCTAGACCAGCGGTTCTTAAACTACGGGTCGCGACCCAAAGTGGGGTTGTGCACATTGGCAAGTAAAAAAATAATTTGTTTTTATCCCAAATAAAATGGGGTTGTGGACTTGTGGTATAAAAAAGTTTGAGAACCCCTGGTCTAGACCTTTGTCTTAGTTTTTTTCCTGAAGACCTTGTGGTCACGCAGGAAGATTTAAGAACTCACCATGAGGAAGGAATAGCCTATCCACAGGCTGCGCCAGCCATGAGGACACTGAGGGATGGTGATGTCCTGGCTGTGGATCGCTATGGCAACAGACGGAGCCTCGCACACTGAGCAGCGGCTGATGTACGGTTTGATTTCCGTCTCCTCCACAGGCATCATGGGAATAGGTGCGGTGGTGGACAACCAGTACGACTTGTCGTTTCTGCTGGCATAGTAGCACACGTCTCCGGGGTTGCAGTACAGGAAGGGCATGGTGTTGAAGCGAGGGAGACAGGAGCCAGCGAGACCTGGGAGAGGACAACCAGTCAACAAACCAGATTATACTCAACAATACAAAACAACCGTATCACAAAACCAGTCAACCAGATTATACTCAACAATACAAAACCAGTCAACAAACCAGATTATACTCAACAATACAAAACCAGTCAACAAACCAGATTATACTCAACAATACAAAACCAGTCAACCAGATTATACTCAACAATACAAAACCAGTCAACAAACCAGATTATACTCAACAATACAAAACCAGTCAACAAACCAGATTATACTCAACAATACAAAACCAGTCAACAAACCAGATTATACTCAACAATACAAAACCAGTCAACCAGATTATACTCAACAATACAAAACCAGTCAACCAGATTATACTCAACAATACAAAACCAGTCAACAAACCAGATTATACTCAACAATACAAAACCAGTCAACAAACCAGATTATACTCAACAATACAAAACCAGTCAACAAACCAGATTATACTCAACAATACAAAACCAGTCAACCAGATTATACTCAACAATACAAAACCAGTCAACAAACCAGATTATACTCAACAATACAAAACCAGTCAACAAACCAGATTATACTCAACAATACAAAACCAGTCAACCAGATTATACTCAACAATACAAAACCAGTCAACAAACCAGATTATACTCAACAATACAAAACCAGTCAACAAACCAGATTATACTCAACAATACACAACCAGACAACAAACCAGATTATACTCAACAATACAAAACCAGTCAACAAACCAGATTATACTCAACAATACAAAACCAGTCAACAAACCAGATTATACTCAACAATACAAAACCAGTCAACAAACCAGATTATACTCAACAATACACAACCAGTCTACAAACCAGAGTATACTCAACAATACACAACCAGTCAACAAACCAGATTATACTCAACAATATAAAACAACCAGTCAACAGGCGGTCAGGTGGCATAACGGAGATTGCGTTCGTCACCAACCCCGGAGCGGCTGGATTCGCCTGTTCGCCTGTTCGAATCCAGCTCACAGCTCCGGGGTTGTCACCAGCTTGGCTGGCCGTTCACACTAATACAATTGGCAGTATTAGAGGGTGGGAGAAGCTGGCGGGGTGGACGCGGGTCGCGTGAATATTAAAGGCAACCAACTTGTGTTCGGCTTTTCTCTGATTGGCCGCGACCCCCCGCCCCCACGCGCAGGCAAGCGGCAGGCTGTCCCACGTCCCAAATGAAATCCAAGGAGCTAGCGGCAGCGCGGGCAACCAACTTGTGTACCAACCAACTTGTGTTCAGCTGCTGTTCCAACCAACTTGTGTTCAGCTGCGGTAGCAGTGGAGCGCTATGAAATGCGCTGAACTAGAAAGCGTAACGTTATTATGTTTCGCGTTTTTAACAACCAACTACCAGATTCACTCGTCACTGTACATCACGTCTGAAGTATAAACAAAGCCCATACAGTTATGAAATGCGCTGAGCCCATACAGTTATGAAATGCGCTGAACTAGAAAGCGTAACGTTATTATGTTTCGCGTTTTTAACAACCAACTACCAGATTCACTCGTCACTGTACATCACGTCTGAAGTATAAACAAAGCCCATACAATTTTTTAGATGAATGATTGTGGATATAATATAGAAAACACATCATTATGATATTGTCAGATGGCGCAAAATACAATGGTGAGTGAGAAATATATCTCCAGTGATAAAACCCAGTGCTCTATGTCTCTATGATACACAGCGTGGATGGGCTTTCAGAGGGAGAGGCATGCATGTACATAATTTCACCATAATCAAATACAGACATAATTGTGTGGCTTGACGCAGCAGCGGCGCACGGAAGCCGGGGATAAACCACCGCGTCGCCCCGCTGGCGCTTCAGCAGCCTCCACGGGCGAAATAACATATAACGTTACAGCGTACAGTTCCACACTGATGTACAGTGACACCCAGCAGAGTTTCTAGTTACAGTAGTGACGCGTGAATCGATAGTCCTAACAGTGTTTATTATTAAGAGTCAGATAGTCCGCACGCGCACAGTGTTTATAGTCCTAACAGTGTTTATTAGTAAGAGTCAGATAGTCCTAACAGTGTTTATTATTAATTAACGTCATAAACCACATATCCGTTGTAGAAGCCCTTCAATGACAGCGCTCTCATATTTTGCGAATGCATAAACTATATCTTAAATTATGGCTATGTGTCTAATATGGCTGTCGCTTATCAATGACTTCGCGACAGCCATATTAGACACTCACTGTACATCAGTGTGGAACTGTACGCTGTAACGTTATATGTTATTTCGCCCGTGGAGGCTGCTGAAGCGCCAGCGGGGCGACGCGGTGGTTTATCCCCGGCTTCCGTGCGCCGCCTGCGGCTTGACTCGGTTCAGCTCCAGCAGCAGCAGCGCTCCGTTGTAGGAAGCCCTTCAATGACAGCGCTCTCATATTTTGCGAATGCATAAACTATATCTTAAATTATGGCTATGTGTCTAATATGGCTGTCGCTTATCAATGACTTCGCGACAGCCATATTAGACACATCGCCATAATTTAAGATATAGTTTATGCATTCGCAAATATGAGAGCTCTGTCATTGAAGTGGGTGGTGGCAGTTACTAACAGTAGCGATTTTTATTGTTTTGTCATGACCAAACATAATCCCAACATAGATAGGAGGTGTACTGTATGTCAAATGTCGGTCATGTGGTGGAAGAGTTTAGTACAGTCACACAACAGAACACCAGTGTTTCTAGTAGATATGTTTATTAACACTTTGGGTGCCGGGAAACGCTTTACAGCGTCTTTCCCGGCCATGCTCAAGGTGCCGAGGACGCTGTACAGCGTCTTTGATCTGTTTACATCTTTTTTCGATTTTCCCCGTCTGAACTTCACCGCCGAGCTTTTGGAAGAAAATTTTAACCGGAAACTGCATTTCCTCTCAAATTTCACTAGGTGGCAGTGTCCCCCTATTTTCTAACACTATCACAATAGGGGGAATATTGTACCCCACAATGAATCTGGCATTTGATTGGCCAGCATACCTGGCCAATGTAACCACAGGTATAAAACGTTAGCGCGATCCCAGAATCTACGAGGTTTTGGAGGAGAGAGAGAGAGAGAGATAGATAGAGCGATAGAGAGAGAGAGAGAGAGATTGAGAGAGAGATTTGAATTGAGATCAGCCTATAGTCTATATTTATAGTGTTATACAGTATAGTGGTAGTATCAGACTAATTGTAAGGTTTCAGCTGTGCTTTAGAAAGTACTTAGTCGTGCTAAGTAGTAGTACTATTCGAGGGATTAGTGTGTAGTCTAGGTAGTATATTTCAGTAGTAGTAATAGTAGTTTGATCAGTTAGTAGTTTCATTTAGATCAGTATGAAGAGACGTAGTGTAGGAAAGCGAGGGGACAATCCGGCGGCGGGTCGCTTTGTTCAGACGAAGCTGGCGTTTGGACCCGCGGTTGTTCAAGCAGCAGCAGCACCAACAGCACCAACGTCTTTGGTAGCTCCGATCGGAGAGAGCCGTGAGACCGTTGCTGGGCCCAGTAACGCGTCTCTCCCCGGGACCGGGAGCGGCTCTACCCGACGCAGTTCGAGGAAGAGGAAGGCTGCCGCTGTGGTCATAGCTTCTTCATGCGAGTCAGGGGACAGCGATTCGACCGCCCACGAATCTGATGGGAGCGCCGATTGGGAACCACCAGGTAATTACACGGTCTTATATATATATATATATATATGTGTGTGTGTGAAACGTGTATTTGATGATTTACATACTGTGACTATGTAACGTTAGTTCGACAAACCAACGGCGATATGCATGTGATTGTGTGTGTGTGTGAAACGTGTATTTGATGATTTACATACTGTGACTATGTAACGTTAGTTCGACAAACCAACGCCGGCGATATGCATGTGATTGTGTGTGTGTGTGAAACGTGTATTTGATGATTTACATACTGTGACTGTCTATGTAACGTTAGTTCGACAAACCAACGCCGGCGATATGCATGTGATTGTGTGTGTGTGAAACGTGTATTTGATGATTTACCTACCGCTTATTCTGTGACTATGTAACGTTAGTTTGCCAAACCTAACGCTGATATGCATTTATTATATTCTAGCTCCGGAATCATCTGACGATGATCTCGGCTTGGGTCGGAGGTATGAGTCTGATTCATCGCACGATTCAGACGTGGGAGTCGGACACGGTGGTGGTCGACGGGGCAACGGTACGTCATGTTTACTAATGCAATGTGAATATTGTTTTGTGCATGTTCAAATCGATAGTTGAATGATATAGGATATAGTAGGGATGTAGAGTACAGGCCACGCGACCATGTGCTACAGTTAGGTTGTCTTGTGTGCGTGTGTGTGTGTGTGTGTGTGCATGTGCACGCCCTTTGAAGTGGCTCTTTGAAGTGTGTAGCTATCATGTAAGTGATAATAGTTGCATGCTGGGCATGATACGACGTGGTGGTGGTGGTCGACGTGGTAATTGGTATGTTGCAATGTGAATATTGTTTTGTGCATGTTCAAATCAATAGTTGAATGATATAGGATATAGTAGGCATGCAGTACAGGCCACGCTACCATGTGCTACAGTTAGGTTGTCTTGTGTGCGTGTGTGTGTGTGTGTGTGCATGTGCACGCCCTTTGAAGTGGCTCTTTGAAGTGTGTAGCTATCATGTAAGTGATAATAGTTGCATGCTGGGCATGATACGACGTGGTGGTGGTGGTCGACGTGGTAATTGGTATGTTGCAATGTGAATATTGTTTTGTGCATGTTCAAATCGATAGTTGAATGATATAGGATATAGTAGGCATGCAGTACAGGCCACGCTACCATGTGCTACAGTTAGGTTGTCTTGTGTGCGTGTGTGTGTGTGTGTGTGCATGTGCACGCCCTTTGAAGTGGCTCTTTGAAGTGTGTAGCTATCATGTAAGTGATAATAGTTGCATGCTGGGCATGATACGACGTGGTGGTGGTGGTCGACGTGGTAATTGGTATGTTGCAATGTGAATATTGTTTTGTGCATGTTCAAATCAAGATATAGTAGGCATGTACAGGCCACTACATTTAGTTACATGGATGTGTGTGTGTGTGTGTGTGTAGATGCCTCACCCCATGCCATTTGATGTGTGTGTGTATGTGTGTGTGTGTGTGTGCAGTGTGTGTACACACACACACACACAAGATCAAAAGACATGCATCCTCTCCAACACCTTTGAACTTCGCAGTACATGGTGAGGCCTCTATATGCAAATTCCATTGATTACAGCACACACATACACAATGGCATGGACACATGGCGAGGCCTATATTTAAATGCATGGTTGTGTAGCATATGTAAAATTCCATTGATTACAACACACACACATGTACATGCTTTGATGGCCGCTGATTTATTTTGTGTTCACACAGCAGAACACTCCGAAACCGAATCCGGGGCCAATACACCAACATGCTTGGGTATGTACTAACTACATTTATGTATGTGTAAATGTATTACTATTGTGTTTTGTGAGACTTACTTACTGAATGAATTTAATCCAATTCAGATTCTGGCGCAGACCCTGCAGATAGTGACGCTGAGACTGGCAACGACATAGGATCACATTCTACTCCTGCAGGTAATTGTACATGGTGGTGACTGGCTGCTGCTAGAGCCTGGGCCTGGTGGTAGCTGGCTGCTGCTAGAGCCTGGGCCTGGTGGTGACTGGCTGCTGCTAGAGCCTGGGCCTGGTGGTGACTGGCTGCTGCAGGGCCTGGGCCTGGTGGTGACTGGCTGCTGCAGGGCCTGGGCCTGGTGGTGACTGGCTGCTGCAGGGCCTGGTCTGGTGGTGATGGTGGTAAATACAATGACAATGCGTTGCCCTAGTGTAATGTATTACATCATGTGATTCTAGAACTGGATGCTAGTCTGGACATGCCGGAACCTGTTGCAGGGCGGAAACGCACATCTAAGAGCGGTAAGTTGGCCTCACTCTGCACACCACTTCCAGCTCTGACCTCTGACCCCCACACCACGTCCAGCTCTGACATCTGAACCCCACACACACTCACTCATTCACTCACACAGTTTGTAACTACGTGGCATATGAATGTCTACAGTAGGGGTGTTATAGTATATTTGTATAATTGACAGGTCGTGGAGGAGCGAAGAGCAGGGCTGCGATCCGTCAGGAAGAGGAGAATGCCTGGTCTCGTGAGGGCTGGGTGCCTCAAAGGATCCCCTTCACAGCCCAACCGGGGTTGCTCCAGGACGCCAAGGCACTCAGATCTTACCGGCCTGCGAAATGGATGGATCTGTTCCTGACAGATGCTTTTCTGAACTCTATTGTTGCCCAGTCCAACCTCTACGCTGAGCAGTCCATTGCCCGGCTGGACCCCACGCTAACCAGTAGCAGGGCACTGCTTTGGAAGCCCCTCACATTGAAGGAGCTGAAGAAGTTCCTCGGACTCCATTTCCTTAGCAGTGTCCTGCGGAAGCCTCGCGTGGACCAGATGTGGACCACTGACGACATGATGTACACACCGTACTACTCTGATACCATGCCACGCAACAGGTTCCAATTGATCTGGCGATTCCTCCACTTTGCGGACAATACTTCCCTGGAGGTTAGAGACAAATTGTGCAAAGTACGCCCTGTAGTCGACCATGTAAACACGAGGTGCAAGGAGCTGTACCAGCCTGAACGCGAGCTCGCCATTGACGAGGGGGTGATGGCATGGCGAGGCCGCCTGACCTTCCGGGTCTACAACCCCAACAAGCCCACCCGCTATGGCATCAAGTCCTACTTCCTGTGCGAATCACGCACAGGATATTGCTTTTCATTTAAGCCATATTGTCGGGAAGGCTCGATCCTGGGGGACACGGTCGTCGGTCTGCTTGGACGTCTGTCTGGGGCCGGCTATACGCTCTACATGGACAACTTCTACAACTCGGTACGTATGTCAGCCAGGCTCCGACAGTTGAGGACCGACGTCTGTGGTACCCTCAGGAAGCACCGGGGCGAGCCAGCCATCATCAAGAACATTACCAAACGTGACATCGGTGTGGGGGAGCGCATTGCGGTCAACAACAAGGAGGTCCTGATCGTGGCATGGCGCGATAAGAGAATCGTGAAGACCATCAGCAGCTTCCACGAGGACACTATGGAAAAGGCGATGGTGTGGAAGAAGCAGAAGAAGGGCAAAGCGCTGAGGGTGGAGATGCTCAAGCCAACATCAATCCTGGAGTACAATAAATTCATGAACGGCGTCGATCAGCTGGATCAAAATATATCGTACTATCCGGTTACACGTAAGACTGGAAAGTGGACCAAAAAGTTTGTGATGTATCTGATCCAAATATGTATCTTCAACGCGTTTGTCTTGTACAAAAAAAAGCACCCACAAGGGCATTACTCCAACCTCTTCCGGTTCACCAGGGCTGTGGCGCGGACCTACACAGACGGTAAGGAGAAGAAGATTCCTGGGGTGACAGCGGAGATGGAGGCGGAGGCGGAGGCAGGGGAGGAGGCAGGGGAGGAGGCAGGGGGTGGGGATGAGGAGGAGGCAGGGGCTGAGCAGGTGGGGCGTGTCGACCCTAGGGCCCCACTGGGGGACCCGCAGAGCAGATTAGTGGGTGGCTTTGTGAAGCATGTAATGGTTGCATACAAAGCCACCCCGAAGAGAAAGCTACCGTGTAGGAAATGTCGTGTCTGCAGTAGGCGTGGCATCAGGAGTGAGACCAGATATTTTTGCACATCGTGCAAAGTCCCCCTGCATCGTGACAAATGCTTCGCTCTGTACCACACAAAGAGGGATTTCTCTAAATAGTTTCTTTATTAGTTGTCATACAGAAGTACAGACTACTTCTAAATAATCCGGCACACAGAAGTACAGATTACTTCTAAATAATCCATCATTGTGTGATACAGACAGAACCATGTGTACCGGTACATAGTATAGCTAGCTGAGTGTAGTATAGTATAGTGTAGTATAGTATAGTATAGTATATTGTAGTATAGTATAGTATAGTATAGTGTATGGGTAGTTGCACTGTTTTCTGTACAAGACAAATGCGTTGAACACATGTATTTGGGCCACGGTTGTCGATATTGCATAGGCATGTTTGGACCACTTGCAGATGAGACGTTATGTTAGCGATCTAGCTGTATCGACTCCATTCATAATTTGCATTGTGTGTGTATATAGTTTTTTTTTATTTATCTTTTTCCCCCCTCATTTTTACCGTTTGCACAGAACCAATGGTTGCTGACAGTCACCCAGTTTAAAAAAGTATATACTGTAGGTAACATACCACACTTTTCTAATGCAGTCCATTGGCCTATTATTTATATACTTTGGAAGCATGTATTGGATATTTTTTGGTCCACAGATCATCTGGCGCTTCATCCATTTATCAATGGACAATGCAGTCATCGATGCGAGAGACCAAGTAAGATATGCCCTGTAGTTCATGTGACGTGAATGTTACCAGCAAACTTCTAAATGCACTGAAACAATGGTTGGTTATCCTCCAGTGTTCACTTTTTATAAGGTATTGTCTTTGTAAATTACCATAATCCTATACTGTGAATGTTACCAACAAACTCCTAAATGCACTGACACAATGGTTGGTTATCATCAGCCAGTGTTCACTTTTTATAAGGTATTGTCTTGGTAAATTACCATAATCCTATACTGTGAATGTTACCAACAAACTCCTAAATGCACTGAAACAATGGTTGGTTATCATCACAGTGTTCACTTTTTATAAGGTATTGTCTTGGTAAATTACCATAATCCTATACTGTGAATGTTACCAACAAACTCCTAAATGCACTGAAACAATGGTTGGTTATCATCACAGTGTTCACTTTTTATAAGGTATTGTCTTGGTAAATTACCATAATCCTATACTGTGAATGTTACCAACAAACTCCTAAATGCACTGAAACAATGGTTGGTTATCATCACAGTGTTCACTTTTTATAAGGTATTGTCTTGGTAAATTACCATAATCCTATACTGTGAATGTTACCAACAAACTCCTAAATGCACTGAAACAATGGTTGATTATCCTCCAGTGTTCACTTTTTATAAGGTATTGTCTTGGTAAATTACCATAATCCTATACTGTGAATGTTACCAACAAACTCCTAAATGCACTGAAACAATGGTTGATTATCCTCCAGTGTTCACTTTTTATAAGGTATTGTCTTGGTAAATTACCATAATCCTATACTGTGAATGTTACCAACAAACTCCTAAATGCACTGAAACAATGGTTGGTTATCCTCCAGTGTTCACTTTTTATAAGGTATTGTCTTTGTAAATTACCATAATCCTATACTGTGAATGTTACCAACAAACTCCTAAATGCACTGACACAATGGTTGGTTATCATCAGCCAGTGTTCACTTTTTATAAGGTATTGTCTTGGTAAATTACCATAATCCTATACTGTGAATGTTACCAACAAACTCCTAAATGCACTGAAACAATGGTTGATTATCCTCCAGTGTTCACTTTTTATAAGGTATTGTATTGGTAAATTACCATAATCCTATACTGTGAATGTTACCAACAAACTCCTAAATGCACTGAAACAATGGTTGATTATCCTCCAGTGTTCACTTTTTATAAGGTATTGTCTTGGTAAATTACCATAATCCTATACTGTGAATGTTACCAACAAACTCCTAAATGCACTGAAACAATGGTTGATTATCCTCCAGTGTTCACTTTTTATAAGGTATTGTCTTGGTAAATTACCATAATCCTATACTGTGAATGTTACCAACAAACTCCTAAATGCACTGAAACAATGGTTGGTTATCATCACAGTGTTCACTTTTTATAAGGTATTGTCTTGGTAAATTACCATAATCCTATACTGTGAATGTTACCAACAAACTCCTAAATGCACTGAAACAATGGTTGATTATCCTCCAGTGTTCACTTTTTATAAGGTATTGTATTGGTAAATTACCATAATCCTATACTGTGAATGTTACCAACAAACTCCTAAATGCACTGAAACAATGGTTGATTATCCTCCAGTGTTCACTTTTTATAAGGTATTGTCTTGGTAAATTACCATAATCCTATACTGTGAATGTTACCAGCATATAATGCACAGCAACAATGGTTGGTACTGATGACTTGTCACCCAGTTTATTGAACATATTTTACAATAAAAATGTTCATGGCATCAAAGTTTCAAGTTTTTTGCATTGTAAAGTATTCTGTATTTTATAATAATGTTGTCTGGACCTACACCAGTAGTTATAAAACTTACTTGTTCATTAGCGCCAGGCATATCAATCAAATGACCAACAAAGTAATCAATCAATCAAACAAATCAATCTATGAATCAAACTATCAACAAAACAATCAAACATTCTATCAAGCAAATGACCAACAAAGTAATCAATCAAACAAATCAATCTATGAATCAAACTATCAACAAAACAATCAAACATTCTATCAATCAAATGACCAACAAAGTAATCAATCAATCAAACCAATCAATCTATGAATCAAACTATCAACAAAACAATAAAACATTCTATCAAGCAAATTACCAACAAAACAATCAAACATTCTATCAATCAAATGACCAACAAAGTAATCAATCAATCAAACAAATCAATCTATGAATCAAACTATCAACAAAACAATCAAACATTCTATCAATCAAATGACCAACAAAGTAATCAATCAATCAAACCAATCAATCTATGAATCAAACTATCAACAAAACAATCAAACATTCTATCAATCAAATGACCAACAAAGTAATCAATCAATCAAACCAATCAATCTATGAATCAAACTATCAACAAAACAATCAAACATTCTATCAAGCAAACTATCAACAAAACAATCAAACATTCTATCAATCAAATGACCAACAAAGTAATCAATCAATCAAACAAATCAATCTATGAATCAAACTATCAACAAAACAATCAAACATTCTATCAATCAAATGACCAACAAAGTAATCAATCAATCAAACCAATCAATCTATGAATCAAACTATCAACAAAACAATCAAACATTCTATCAAGCAAATTACCAACAAAGTAATCAATCAATCAAACAAATCAATCTATGAATCAAACTATCAACAAAACAATCAAACATTCTATCAAGCAAACTATCAACAAAACAATCAAACATTCTATCAATCAAATGACCAACAAAGTAATCAATCAATCAAACAAATCAATCTATGAATCAAACTATCAACAAAACAATCAAACATTCTATCAATCAAATGACCAACAAAGTAATCAATCAATCAAACAAATCAATCTATGAATCAAACTATCAACAAAACAATCAAACATTCTATCAATCAAATGACCAACAAAGTAATCAATCAATCAAACAAATCAATCTATGAATCAAACTATCAACAAAACAATAAAACATTCTATCAATCAAACCAATAAAACAATCTGTCAAACAATCAATCAATCAAACCATCCATCCATCCATCCCAGTCTAAATTGCTTTATAACACGTTCAGTACCTATTATCACCCCGCCGGCACACCTTTCATAAAAGTGCCTGTAACTTCTGTTCTAAATAATTTACCTCCACTTTTATCTTTTGTTGACGTTTTTTAACTTGTAATTGTGAACGAACGAAGACATGCAGAAACAAACGGTTTTTTGCATTGTGTACATCAACTTGTCGTCTTCAAATGAGCCCAACCATTTCCCCATAGTTATAATATAAAATATAGAAATAGCTCCGCTAAGATCATGAGATATGCTAGAATCGTCCAGGAATCCTGGCAACCCACAGTCATTTTCCGGATTTTTGGCCGGCACCCAAAGTGTTAATATAAATAAACACCTCTGTCTGAACTGGTTCGACCAGCGCGTTGGTTCGACCAGCGCTTCTGCCGCGTCTCTCAGCGGAAAAGGGCGTGTGCTAGGGCGGTCACGTGGCCGTGTGGCCAATCAGAGAAACGCTGAACGAAAAGCTGAACACAAGTTGGTTGCCTTTAATATTCACGCGTCCGGCGTGTTGTAAACAGCGACTCCTACAGTTTGGTCGGGGCGCCTGCTAAGCGCGGATAGGATCTAAGTGGGATAGTGTGATCCTTCCACACGCTACGCCCTCTCAGTGAGAATCCGCGCTGCCAGGTGAAAAGAAGCGGTTGATTGGCTGGATGTGTGTCGGAGGAAGCACGTGGTAGCCTCCACTCTCCCAGACCGACTGTGGGGGGTAAGTGCGCAGCGACCAGGAAGGGGATTGGGAATTGGCATAACGACGGAAAAAGGAGGGGGGAAAAGATAAAAAAAATAAAAATAAAAACAACCAGTCAACAAATCAGATTATACAAAACAACCATACTACAAAAACACACAATCAGTCAACAAACCAGATGATACTCAACTAAACAAAACAACCGTTTTGCAGGCCTGAGACTCAAGATGACTCCTCTCTCCTCTCCATCTCTCCTTTCCTCTCCACTCCATCTCTCCTCTCTACTACTCTCCTCTCCACTTCTCTCAATTTCTCCTCTCCTCTCCTCTCTACTCCTCATCTCCTCTACTACTCTTCTCTCCTCTACTACTCCTCTCCTACTCCTTTCCTCTCCTCTCTACTCCTCCTCTCCTCTCCTCTACTACTCCTCCTCTCCTCTACGACTCTTCTCTCCTCTCTACTCCTTTCCTCTCCTCTCTACTCCTCCTCTCCTCTCCTCTACTACTCATCTCTCCTCTCTACTCCTTTCCTCTCCTCTCTACTCCTCCTCTCCTCTCTACTACTCTTCTCTCCTCTCTACTCCTCTTCTTTTCTCTCTACTCCTCCTCTCCACTCTTCTCCTTATCTCTAATCCTCTCCTCTCCATGCTTTCGGTGGTGTCACGTATGACAGTGTATGTCTACTTAAAATGCTGATTTCAAATCAATCAGCCACATAGCTTTTCAGTTGAATTCAAAGGACCTAAGGCAACACAAGTGCAATCCTTCCCATCATAATAACATCTCATACCTTTCAGAATTCAAGAAGATTTGTTATTCAGCGACCTCACTTTGTTCAGTGGGTGGACGACCCTGACTCACCGAGGTCCTGGTTGTGGGCCTTCTCCTGGCCCTCGAAGTACAGCAGGCTGTACCCGTCCCACAGTTTGGACATGCCCACGGGGCACATGGGGGTCTGCTCCGATTGGCTGTGCTTCACCAGCAGGTAGCCCACACTGACGCTGCGCCCGGGCATCCCAGGCAGCCCGGAGACTCCGGGGTTACCACGGTAACCTGTGGACAGTTTTCAGGTCAGAAACATCTAAAAGTAAACCCATATATCTTCCACATAAAGGCCCTGATACTGTGGGTTAAAGGCCCTGTTGGTTAAAGGCCCTGATACTGTGGGTTAAAGTCCCCGGTACTGTCGGTTAAAGGCCCTGTTGGTTAAATGCCCTGATACTGTGGGTTAAAGGCCCTGATACTGTGGGTTAAAGACCCTGATACTGTGGCTTAAAGGCCCTGATACTGTGGGTTAAAGGCCCTGATACTGTGGCTTAAAGGCCCTGTTGGTTAAAGGCCCTGATACTGTGGGTTAAAGTCCCCGGTACTGTCGGTTAAAGGCCCTGTTGGTTAAATGCCCTGATACTGTGGGTTAAAGGCCCTGATACTGTGGGTTAAAGGCCCTGATACTGTGGGTTAAAGGCCCTGATACTGTGGGTTAAAGGCCCTGTTGGTTAAATGCCCTGATACTGTGGGTTAAAGGCCCTGATACTGTGGGTTATAGGCCCTGATACTGTTGGTTAAAGTCCCTGATACTGTGGGTTAAAGGCCCTGATACTGTGGGTTAAAGGCCCTGATACTGTAGGTTAAAGGCCCTGATACTGTGGCTTAAAGGCCCTGATACTGTTGGTTAAAGTCCCTGATACTGTGGGTTAAAGGCCCTGTTGGTTAAAGGCCCTGATACTGTGGGTTAAAGTCCCCGGTACTGTGGGTTAAAGGCCCTGATACTGTGGGTTAAAGGCCCTGATACTGTGGGTTAAAGGCCCTGATACTGTGGCTTAAAGGCCCTGATACTGTGGCTTAAAGGCCCTGATACTGTGGGTTAAAGGCCCTGATACTGTGGGTTAAAGGCCCTGATACTGTGGCTTAAAGGCCCTGATACTGTGGCTTAAAGGCCCTGATACTGTGGGTTAAGGGCCCTGATACTGTGGGTTAAAGGCCCTGATACTGTGGGTTAAAGGCCCTGATACTGTGGCTTAAAGGCCCTGATACTGTTGGTTAAAGGCCCTGATACTGTGGGTTAAAGACCCTGATACTGTGGCTTAAAGGCCCTGATACTGTTGGTTAAAGGCCCTGATACTGTGGGTTAAAGGCCCTGATACTGTTGGTTAAAGGCCCTGATACTGTGGGTTAAAGGCCCTGATACTGTGGGTTAAAGGCCCTGATACTGTGGGTTAAAGGCCCTGATACTGTGGCTTAAAGGCCCTGATACTGTGGGTTAAAGGCCCTGATACTGTGGGTTAAAGGCCCTGATACTGTGGCTTAAAGGCCCTGATACTGTTGGTTAAAGTCCCTGATACTGTGGGTTAAAGGCCCTGTTGGTTAAAGGCCCTGATACTGTGGGTTAAAGGCCCTGATACTGTGGGTTAAAGGCCCTGATACTGTGGGTTAAAGGCCCTGTTGGTTAAAGGCCCTGATACTGTGGCTTAAAGGCCCTGATACTGTGGGTTAAAGGCCCTGACACTGTGGCTTAAAGGCCCTGATACTGTGGGTTAAAGGCCCTGATACTGTGGGTTAAAGGCCCTGTTGGTTAAAGGCCCTGATACTGTGGGTTAAAGGCCCTGTTGGTTAAAGGCCCTGATACTGTGGGTTAAAGGCCCTGTTGGTTAAAGGCCCTGATACTGTGGGTTAAAGGCCCTGATACTGTGGGTTAAAGGCCCTGATACTGTGGGTTAAAGGCCCTGATACTGTGGCTTAAAGGCCCTGATACTGTGGGTTAAAGGCCCTGATACTGTGGGTTAAAGGCCCTGTTGGTTAAAGGCCCTGATACTGTGGCTTAAAGGCCCTGATACTGTGGGTTAAAGGCCCTGATACTGTGGGTTAAAGGTGCTGATACTGTGGGTTAAAGGCCCTGATACTGTGGCTTAAAGGCCCTGATACTGTGGGTTAAAGGCCCTGATACTGTGGCTTAAAGGCCCTGATACTGTGGGTTAAAGGCCCTGATACTGTGGGTTAAAGGTGCTGATACTGTTGGTTAAAGGCCCTGTTGGTTAAAGGCCCTGATACTGTGGGTTAAAGGCCCTGATACTGTGGGTTAAAGGCCCTGATACTGTGTGTTAAAGGCCCTGTTGGTTAAAGGCCCTGATACTGTAGGTTAAAGGCCCTGATACTGTGGGTTAAAGGCCCTGATACTGTGGGTTAAAGGCCCTGATACTGTGGCTTAAAGGCCCTGATACTGTGGGTTAAATGCCCTGATACTGTGGGTTAAAGGCCCTGATACTGTGGGTTAAAGGCCCTGATACTGTGGCTTAAAGGCCCTGATACTGTGGGTTAAAGGCCCTGTTGGTTAAAGGCCCTGATACTGTGGGTTAAAGGCCCTGATACTGTGGGTTAAAGGCCCTGATACTGTGGGTTAAAGGCCCTGTTGGTTAAATGCCCTGATACTGTGGGTTAAAGGCCCTGATACTGTGGGTTAAAGGCCCTGTTGGTTAAAGGCCCTGATACTGTGGGTTAAAGGCCCTGTTGGTTAAAGGCCCTGATACTGTGGGTTAAAGGCCCTGTTGGTTAAAGGCCCTGATACTGTGGGTTAAATGCCCTGATACTGTGGGTTAAAGGCCCTGATACTGTGGCTTAAAGGCCCTGATACTGTTGGTTAAAGTCCCTGATACTGTGGGTTAAAGGCCCTGTTGGTTAAAGGCCCTGATACTGTGGGTTAAAGGCCCTGATACTGTGGGTTAAAGGCCCTGATACTGTGGGTTAAAGGCCCTGTTGGTTAAAGGCCCTGATACTGTGGGTTAAAGGCCCTGATACTGTGGGTTAAAGGCCCTGATACTGTGGCTTAAAGGCCCTGATACTGTGGGTTAAAGGCCCTGATACTGTGGGTTAAAGGCCCTGATACTGTGGGTTAAAGGCCCTGACACTGTGGCTTAAAGGCCCTGATACTGTGGGTTAAAGGCCCTGATACTGTGGGTTAAAGGCCCTGTTGGTTAAAGGCCCTGATACTGTGGGTTAAAGGCCCTGTTGGTTAAAGGCCCTGATACTGTGGGTTAAAGGCCCTGTTGGTTAAAGGCCCTGATACTGTGGGTTAAAGGCCCTGATACTGTGGGTTAAAGGCCCTGTTGGTTAAAGGCCCTGATACTGTGGCTTAAAGGCCCTGATACTGTGGGTTAAAGGCCCTGATACTGTGGGTTAAACGTGCTGATACTGTGGGTTAAAGGCCCTGATACTGTGGGTTAAAGGCCCTGTTGGTTAAAGGCCCTGATACTGTGGCTTAAAGGCCCTGATACTGTTGGTTAAAGTCCCTGATACTGTGGGTTAAAGGCCCTGTTGGTTAAAGGCCCTGATACTGTGGGTTAAAGGCCCTGATACTGTGGGTTAAAGGCCCTGATACTGTGTGTTAAAGGCCCTGTTGGTTAAAGGCCCTGATACTGTGGGTTAAAGGCCCTGATACTGTGGGTTAAAGGCCCTGATACTGTGGCTTAAAGGCCCTGATACTGTGGGTTAAAGGCCCTGATACTGTGGGTTAAAGGCCCTGATACTGTGGGTTAAAGGCCCTGATACTGTGGCTTAAAGGCCCTGATACTGTGGGTTAAAGGCCCTGTTGGTTAAAGGCCCTGATACTGTGGGTTAAAGGCCCTGATACTGTGGGTTAAAGGCCCTGTTGGTTAAAGGCCCTGATACTGTGGGTTAAAGGCCCTGATACTGTGGGTTAAAGGCCCTGTTGGTTAAAGGCCCTGATACTGTGGGTTAAAGGCCCTGTTGGTTAAAGGCCCTGATACTGTGGGTTAAAGGCCCTGTTGGTTAAAGGCCCTGATACTGTGGGTTAAATGCCCTGATACTGTGGGTTAAAGGCCCTGATACTGTGGCTTAAAGGCCCTGATACTGTGGGTTAAAGTCCCTGATACTGTGGGTTAAAGGCCCTGATACTGTGGGTTAAAGTCCCTGATACTGTGGGTTAAAGGCCCTGTTGGTTAAAGGCCCTGATACTGTGGGTTAAAGGCCCTGATACTGTGGGTTAAAGGCGCTGATACTGTGGCTTAAAGGCCCTGATACTGTGGCTTAAAGGCCCTGATACTGTGGGTTAAAGGCCCTGATACTGTGGGTTAAAGGCCCTGATACTGTGGCTTAAAGTCCCTGTGGGTTAAAGGCCCTGATACTGTGGGTTAAAGGCCGTGATACTGTGGGTTAAAGGGCCTGATACTGTGGCTTAAAGGCGCTGATACTGTGGGTTAAAGGCCCTGATACTGTGGGTTAAAGGCCCTGATACTGTGTCTTAAAGTCCCTGTGGGTTAAAGGCCCTGATACTGTGGCTTAAAGGCCCTGATACTGTGGCTTAAAGGCCCTGATACTGTTGGTTAAAGTCCCTGATACTGTGGGTTAAAGGCCCTGTTGGTTAAAGGCCCTGATACTGTGGGTTAAAGGCCCTGATACTGTGGCTTAAAGGCCCTGATACTGTGGGTTAAAGGCCCTGATACTGTGGGTTAAAGGCCCTGATACTGTGGGTTAAAGGCCCTGATACTGTGGGTTAAAGGCCCTGATACTGTGGCTTAAAGGCCCTGATACTGTGGGTTAAAGGCCCTGATACTGTGGGTTAAAGGCCCTGATACTGTGGCTTAAAGGCCCTGATACTGTGGGTTAAAGGCCCTGATACTGTGGGTTAAAGGCCCTGATACTGTGGGTTAAAGGCCCTGATACTGTTGGTTAAAGTCCCTGATACTGTGGGTTAAAGGCCCTGATACTGTGGCTTAAAGGCCCTGATACTGTGGGTTAAAGGCCCTGATACTGTGGGTTAAAGGCGCTGATACTGTGGCTTAAAGGCCCTGATACTGTGGCTTAAAGGCCCTGATACTGTGGCTTAAAGGCCCTGATACTGTGGGTTAAAGGCCCTGATACTGTGGCTTAAAGTCCCTGTGGGTTAAAGGCCCTGATACTGTGGGTTAAAGGCCCTGATACTGTGGGTTAAAGGCCCTGATACTGTGGCTTAAAGGCCCTGATACTGTGGGTTAAAGGCCCTGATACTGTGGCTTAAAGTCCCTGTGGGTTAAAGGCCCTGATACTGTGGCTTAAAGGCCCTGATACTGTGGGTTAAAGGCCCTGATACTGTGGGTTAAAGGCCCTGATACTGTGGCTTAAAGTCCCTGTGGGTTAAAGGCCCTGATACTGTGGGTTAAAGGCCCTGATACTGTGGCTTAAAGGCGCTGCTACTGTGGGTTAAAGGCCCTGATACTGTGGGTTATAGGGCCCTGATACTGTGGCTTAAAGTCCCTGTGGGTTAAAGGCCCTGATACTGTGGCTTAAAGTCCCTGTGGGTTAAAGGCCGTGATACTGTGGCATAAAGTCCCTGTGGGTTAAAGGCCCTGATACTGTGGCTTAAAGTCCCTGTGGGTTAAAGGCCCTGATACTGTGGCTTAAAGTCCCTGTGGGTTAAAGGCCCTGATACTGTGGCTTAAAGTCCCTGTGGGTTAAAGGCCCTGATACTTGTTTTATGTCTGCACTTTTTAAATTCTGTGCAAATTTTATGCCAATTCTGTATGTTCTGTGAAGCACTTTGAGCTGCTGCTGTGAAGCACTTTGAGCTGCTGCTGTGAAGCACTTTGAGCTGCTGCTGTGAAGCACTTTGAGCTGCGATTCTTGTATGAAAGGTGCTGTACAAATAAAGTAAACTAAACTTAAGTAGAATAATTGTAAACCATGAATCCAAAATGAGGATAGCCTACATTATATCTAATTCTTTCATAACTGCTGCGAGGACTGGTGACCCTCCACCAAGTAAAGTACATGACGGCGCCGAAAAGGATGTTTCCAGACTCCTGATCTTTTTGTATAACTCTCAGTTCTCAGCCCGTAGCTGTTTTATGATGAACCCTTTCACTACCACACTACAGAAGGTTAACCCTTTCACTACCACACTACAGAAGGTTCTGTAGTGTGGTAGTGAAAGGGTTAACCTTCTGTAGTGTGGTAGTGAAAGGGCTAACCCTTTGTCGTGTGGCAGTGAAAGGGTTAACCCGCTGTGTTGTCGCAGTGAAAGAGTTAACCTTTTGGTAGAGTGGTAGTGAAAGGGTTAAAACTATGTCGCAACCGGCTCCCTCCCTCTAATAATAATAATAATAATAATAATAATAATAATAATAATAATAATAATAATAATAATAATAATAATAATAATAGCTTGGATTTATATAGCACCTTTCCTGAAACCCAAGGACGCTTATGATGCTAACTCCTCTGATCCGGCCTCGATTCCCCCTGATCCTAATTTGAACCCATTGCCCCCGCTGGGTCCTGACGCACCTTCCAGGCCTTGCAGACCGGCGTGGCCCAGTGGTCCGCCCTCGCCGCGGTACCCAGGGGTTCCCGGCATGCCCCCGATCCCTGGCATCCCCTTCTGTCCCTGGGGACCCAGGTAACCTGTCCAGGGAGAAGGTGGACGTCACATAGCTGCATAGGACACTTTTTCTTTATTATTAAAAAGGGGTGCAGATACAGTCGATGCATTTCATCAAATAATAATTTCTTAATTTCATAAAAATTTCACAAGAAATGATTACATGAAATCATATTGCTACACTCCAATAAGTACCCCACCCATCACCCCTGCTCCCCAATTCCATGCCATCCTGAATACCCCCCAGGCTTACATAAATAAAAAATAAAGAAAATAAAGAAAATTGAGGATTGGTAGAACTATACCTAACAGCAGACCACCCAAACACCAACCACCGCCCCGCATGGGCAGCAGACAGCCGTGCACGTATTCCCGGTGCGCGAATGGCAACGGCAGAACAAGCCACAACGCAGCAAAAAAAAAAAACGAAAGCACATCAAGCCCCGCAACCCAGTGGCAGCCTCCCTTAATCCTCCACTAAGACGTATTTTGTATATTTATTCAAGTTCAAGTTTGTTTATTATTTGTCACAACAAAATACAGAATACTTTATGATGAAATGCTTGTTTCACATGAGCCCCTAAGAGTGTGCTACATACAGTAAAAAAAGTCATTAAGAAGTAAGTAAAAAGTAAGTAAAGGAATGTTCAGTCAATATACATATATACAATATACAATACAGAGTATATTACATATTTATTCCCACTCTTCAGCCTTCCTAAGTGTGTACTCCATCTCTCCCTAAACACCTCTAGACTGTCATCACCTCGTACCAAGAGCCCCTCTATTATGCTGTGATGCATTACCTGCCTTTTGAATATCTCCAACTGCAATTCATGAATAAATTGTGCTTTAAAAATGTACCTTTTTCCCAAAAGAATAATCATATTTACAAATTTCAGTTTGTTTTAGTTTTCCATGTTTAGGAATGTGACACGTTTCATGAGAACCTCTCTCACCTGGAGCTCCAGGGAGTCCTAGTGGCCCCGGTGGCCCTCGAACGCCCTCTGGTCCTTTGATACCCTGCTGTCCCTGAGAGCCCCTCTCTCCTGGCATTTTAACGGGGAGTGCAGGCGGGCCCTGGTTACCTTGAGCTCCGGGAAGGCCTGTAAGGGAGAGATTTTTTGTCTTTCTTTAACCTTTATTTAAGGTCTGGCGAGAGGAAAAAAAGTCCCCTCGAAAGGGTAACAGGGAAAGGGGACACATTTTTTTTTATAAAATAAAATAGAAGAGAGACAGATGGTACAAACATCACAGAGGTAACGGGAAATAGTTAAAACACTGTGGTGTTTTTCATTATGCCTGTAGGCGGAGCTCTAACGTAGACTATGTCATTCACCCGCGCTGGGTGCATCCTCCTGAGAGAGAAAGCGAAGTACATGGTATTACAGAGCAATGCTGCTCCTGGTGATGCAATAGCAACCCATCCCCCTGTCCCCACTCACACAAAAAAGTGCAATACCAAGTAAAGAGGGGAAAACGTGCCTAGAGGTCGCTGTTTGATGGATTTACAGATTCTACCTTTAAGTAACTGAAAATGACCATCATACACTCTGTACTACGTGACTCACCCATTTCCATCGATCTACTGTGGCAACCCCAAGCCACCACTGGGGTTTTGATGATTGTAGGGCGCTACGTAACGGCCCAATGGTTAGGCGCTGCCCATATTTGGGCGTCCGCTTCCAGGCGCACCTGCCACTAGAAGGCCATCAAGACCAGCTAGCGAATCACGACGCGCTGAGGAGAGTGAGCACGTAGGGCCCAAAGACACACGCTCACTCTCTCATATCAGGGGCGAGGAGACAGACCGGTGAGCGGAAAAGCCGCCCCGGCAGACAGTCTAAGTTGAAAGTCAGAGAGAGAGTGAGGAGGAGAACCGTGAAATGTTTTGTTTGATTAGAAAATAAAGAGAAATTGTGTATGTATGTACATGTATTTTATGTCCGGATGGTGTATCTATGGAACGGTCACTGTCTCTATCACACTCACATGTGCGCAGGTATAGCCGCATACAAGTATCTAGGATACACATATTCATATGTGTACATAATGGGTTTACACACACTCATATACACAAGGATAAGTTATACACGTCAGGGGCACACATACATGCACATACTCACTTATAGGAAATAGGCATACACACACCTACATATACACATAGTTGAAGTATAGGCTTTCACTGACACATATGGGGGATACACATGTATATAGGAGACACACACATACGTAGCTGAGACGCACATATATATACACATCTGAGATATACACTCACATAGGGGGCAGAGGCACACATGGATACGAGACACACACAAGAGATAGGAGTACAGTCACATACCAGGAAGATGCACACACACACATATGAGGCATGTACACATGCTTACGTGATACACGTACCCACATACATGTGTTGGAGACATGCGTGCATACATGTTATCATGCACAACTGCATGTGTCTGGGGCGCTTTCTCTCACATGCAATATGGAGAAGGGTGGCATCCCGATAGAGGATGCAGCACATACCTGCTCGAAGGTAGTTCGGTCTACATGCAAAGTATATATATCAGGGATGTATACGCATAATGTATAGTATAGTATTTTTCTTTTTTCGTAAGTATTTTTTTATTTTCCATGTCAGTTGTTAATGTATTTGTATGAGTCCTTTACATGTTTTGTATGTTCTTACAAAAAAGAAAAAGGCAAATCCTGGAAATTGCATATGATGATGTGGAAAGAGATGTTTTGAATATTGGAGAGATTTGTGCAAAAAATATCAATAAAAAAAAAAATAAAAAAAAATAAAGAGAAAGTATTATTTTGGGAAACACAACTCGTCTGTCTGTTGTTTTATTCGGCCACCCCTACACCTGGAATTGCCACACTACGTAACTTACCCCACATCTCTCATACACTACTGTGTGACTCACTTATTCCTATCTATCTACACATCACTTAGCCCACATCTCCCATACACTCTGTACATTCTGATTGTACCTCTCCCCTATGTTACTCACTCCGTATCTGTGCAATGCACCCACTCAGTTTGTCTCCTCCTCTGTATAAATACTGTGTTAGCGCTCCGTTCTACAGAGATCCAGGGCAGTGCCTCCATCGCTCCACTCTGAATCTCTCCACGCTGCAACATGTGCTTTTTTTCTTTTTTTTTTTTTTTTTTTTACCAGTGGGCGATGGCCACTAGATACATTTTTTGGTACACATCAGGTAACTTAGAATGAGCAGAGAGGAAAGAGGGGAGAAAGAGGGAAAGAGGGAAGGGGAAGGGGGGGAGGTGACCAAAAGAGAGGAGAGAAGAAGAAAACATAAAAAATCAAATGAAAAATAAACAAACAACAAAAATAAGACTCAATAATAAAAACAAAGACAAAATAAAACAAAATAAAACTAAAACTAAGACCCAAAAAATCATTATCATTACCGAAATGTGGCACCTGTGGATCTCACGTGAATCGGTACTCAGTTAGTACCGATGTGATTCGGTCGATACCCTTAAAAGTACCAGATTCGGTACCCATCCCTAGTTGTGTATTCAAAAAGCTTAAGACCATTAAGCCTCATCCTGATTATACTTCCGCCTTAACTCTGGTATGAGATCAGAATAAGACAACATCATAGGTTACCTGTCAGACCAGTGCTTCCTTTAGGACCGGCTGGTCCTCTGTCCCCCAAACCACCAGACCTGCCGGGTGTTCCCATGAGTCCCTGTTCTCCTTTCACTCCTGTGAGGCAGAGGCATAAACAGTTCAATCTCTTCAGTCTGACGGTACGGTTCGATTATAGCTGATGATTATGTCATAACATTAGTCTGAGCGTAAGGCAAAATATATCACAGTTTTGACAGTATATCAGTAGTCAATGGTATTTCGTTTTCCACAGTGGCCATTTTCACATGGCATCGCAGGTTAAACGCAGGTGTAACTATTAACACTAATTACGGTTCCATCCTACTCAGAAGCCCTTCCAGTGAGACAGTATGCACTATACCAGGGCCCTGGCTCACCTAAATGGAATGGGGCCATAATTCATGTAATTAATTATACCTGTGTTTACCCTGTGATGACATGTCTCTCTTACTCTCACAGATATAGTCTCAGCCATGAAACCAACCACCTCCCCCCTTGACATAGTTCCCTCTGTTCTTCTCAAAGAAGTATTTCCCACAACTGGCACCAGCATCCTCTCTATCATAAACACCTCCCTAGTCACTGGTACCGTTCCAACCTGCTTCAAACATGCAGTGGTCCAGCCCCTTCTGAAAAAACCCAACCTAGACTCCACCCAGCTCAATAATTACAGGCCAATCTCCAAGCTCCCATTCCTATCAAAGGTCCTTGAAAAGGCTATTCTCTCTCAGCTGTCTCCCTACCTGCACTTGAATAACATCCTGGACACATTTCAGTCAGGTTTCAGAGCCAACCACAGCACAGAATCTGCCCTGCTTAAGGTCACCAATGACCTGCTCCTCACTACCGACAACCGGGACTGTGCTGTCCTTATGCTCTTAGACCTCAGTGCAGCTTTCGATACAATAGACCATGCTATTCTCATTGACCGTTTTCACCTCCTACCTCAGTGATAGAAGCTTCTCCGTTAATATCGGAAACTGCTCCTCCCCCTCTGCCTCTCTCTCTTGCAGGGTTCCACAAGGCTCCATCCTTGGCCCTATCCTATTCTCCCTATACATGCTGCCCCTTGGTCTGATCATTAAAAAACACAACATTTCTTTCCATTTTTATGCTGACGACACTCAGGTCTATCTCCCATGAAACCCAACAATATAAACAATCTCGACAGTCTTCGTTCCTGCCTAGACGACATCAAATGCTGGATGGCACACAATTTTCTACAGCTCAATCAGTCAAAGTGTGAAATCCTCCTTTTCGGCCCTCCGAACCAAACCATTGTCATTGCCAGCAGCCTGGGTAACCTGTCTCCCCTAGTCAAGCCCTTTGTTAAAAACCTGGGCGTGCTCTTTGACCCCGAGTTTTCCTTCAATAGGCAGGTAAACTTGGTGGTGAAGGGGTTCTTTTTCCAGCTCCGGTCCATAGCCAGGATCAAGGCCATTCTCTCCCCCTCAGACCTGGAAAGAGTCATTCACGCCTTCATATCCTCACGCTTAGACTACTGTAACTCCCTGTACCTGGGGCTAAATAAATCCACCATAGCCCGTCTACAACTCCCCCAAAACGCTGCCGCTAGACTTCTCACAGGTACCCAGAAGAGAGCTCACATCACCCCTGTACTTGCCTCCCTCCACTGGCTCCCGGTGCGCTTTAGAATAGACTTCAAGGTCCTTTTATTGGTTTACAAAGCCCTAAATGGTAAGGCCCCTGCTTACCTAGCAGACCCCCTCACCCCCTATACCAACGCCAGGGCCCTCAGATCGGCTGATAAGGGTCTCCTAACCACCCGTAGGTCTAACTTCAAGTCTAGGGGGGGACGCGCTTTTGCGGTCGCAGCCCCTGACCTCTGGAACAGTATCCCCATGTCCATTAAATCTGCCCCCTCCATCGATTCTTTTAAATCAAAACTCAAAACCCACCTATATCGCCTGGCCTTCCCTGACTCACCTTGACTCTTGCCGTACTTGTTGACGTGTTGTTCTGTTTTTCCTTTGTCTATCCGTTGATATTTCTTTTTTTTCTGTTTATTTTATACTTTTCTTTGTTCTTAGATTAGCTATGTGAAGCACTTTGGTTGACAAGCGTCATGTTTAAACGTGCTATATAAATAAATTTGATTGATTGATGTCAAAATGGCCACTGTGAAAGGGGCCCTTATAATTTTCATGGTGCTATTTCATAAGAACGTACTGTATATACAATATATATATACTGTATATCTAGGATATATCCTTTCTGTGATTTGACAGAAACGGGCTATTAATGCTAGCAGGGACTTGGTTCGATAACAGCAGCATGGAGAGAGACTGCAACACGAGCCTTCCCTCTACCCTTGATGACCAACAGGAAGAGAATTTGACAAGATGGAAAGTGGTCTTTATTTGTCTATTTATGCTATTGGGTGCAGGATGGGTCTGTGTCCAAATCGTGCCACTTTCCACGAATAGAGTGTAATGTAAATATGTAAATACAAATAATGAGAAAATGCTATTTTTAGCATGTAATGATAAGATAGCTGTACCATTATATCCAGACTCAAACAATGAAAAGCGGCACTCTAAATGGCTCATACAAGTATTGATAAACATAGACACTTTAATCTCTACCTCTCCTCCCGGACACGCCACCGGGCCCCCGGTATCCCGACGAGCCTTGGTCTCCTCTGAACCCGTTCCTGCCAGGGAAGCCGGGGGATCCGTACTGTCCAGGAACACCTGTCTCTCCGGGGGGAGGCTCCACGCCCGGAAGGCCCCTGGGCCCCGGGAAGCCTGCGAGACGGATCAATACAGGTGATCAGCTCCAGAGGACCAAGAACTCAATCAGCATTAATCCTTTCACTGCCACACTACAGAAGGTTAACCCTTTCACTACCACACTACAGACGGTACAAACCGTCTGTAGTGTGGTAGTGAAGGGGTTAACCGTATGTAGTGTGGTAGTGAAATGGTTACACTTCTGCAGTCTGGTTGTGAAAGGGTTAACCTTCTGTAGTGTGGTAGTGAAAGGGTTAACCTTCTGTAGTGTGGTAGTGAAAGGGTTAACCGTCTGTAGTGTGGTAGTGAAAGGGTTAACCGTCTGTAGTGTGGTAGTGAAAGGGTTAACCTTCTGTAGTGTTATAATGAAAGGGTTAACCATCTGTAGTGTGGTAGTGAAAGGGTTAACCTTCTGTAGTGTGGTTGTGAAAGGGTTAACTGTCTGTAGTGTGGTAGTGAAAGGGTTAACCTTCTGTAGTGTGGTTGTGAAAGGGTTCACCTTCTGTAGTGTGGTTGTGAAAGGGTTAACCTTTTGTCGTGTGGCAGTGAAAGGGTTAACCGTCTGTAGTGTGGTAGTGAAAGGTTAACCTTCTGTATTGTGGTTGTGAAAGGGTTAACTGTCTGTATTGTGGTAGTGAAAGGGTTAACCTTCTGTAGTGTGGTAGTGAGAGGTTAACCTTCTGTAGTGTGGTAGTGAAATGGTTAACCTTCTGTAGTGTGGTTGTGAAAGGGTTCACCTTCTGTAGTGTGGTTGTGAAAGGGTTAACCTTTTGTCGTGTGGTAGTGAAAGGATTAACCGTCTGTAGGCGGCTACGTGGCGTAGTGGGCAAGGCGCTCGCCACGAATGCAGAGACGCTGGGCTCGCCTGTTCGAGCCCAGCGCTCCACATTGCTTTCAGTTTAGCTGGTCGTCCGTACTAATACACATTGGCCGTATTAGGGGGTGGGAAACTGATGGGTGGGGATCGGGCGTTGTGGACAGCGACTCCTACAGGTCGGTTGGTGCGCCTGCGCAGTAGAATCAGGAAGTGTCGGGGGCAGCGTGAGCCTCCCACGCGTTACTCCTCGCCACTGAGAGATCGAGCTGCGCAGGTGAAAAGATGCGACTGCTGTTACCTCAAGTACCGGAGGGGACTTGTGCTATGTATGACTTAGTCCACATTGCAGCCGGCTTGTGGGAGGCAAGAAACAGCGTTCGTGACAGGGGAGGGTTGAATTGGATGATACGAAATTGGGATGGGAGAAAATATAGAAAAAATGGGAGAAAAAGTGGATAAAAAAAAAGGATTAACCGTCTGTAGTGTGGTAGTGAAAGGGTTAACCGTCTGTAGTAGTGTGGTTGTGAAAGGGTTAACCGTCTGTAGTGTGGTAGTGAAAGGGTTAACCTTCTGTAGTGTGGTTATGAAAGGGTTAACCGTCTGTAGTGTGGTAGTGAAAGGGTTAACCTGCTGTAGTGTGGTAGTGAAAGGGTTAACCTTCTGTAGTGTGGTAGTGAAAGGGTTAACCTTCTGTAGTGTGGTTGTGAAAGGGTTAACCTTCTGTAGTGTGGTTGTGAAAGGGTTAACCTTCTGTAGTGTGGTAGTGAAAGGGTTAAGATCAGTTTGCCCACCAGTGTATCCTTTTGGTCCTGGGAAGCCGAAGTCTCCAGAGGGTCCCAGTTTATCAGGCGTCCCGTCTGGCCCCGAGGGGCCTCTGAACCCGGGCTGTCCTGGGTGGCCCTGGTCACCTGAACACATGATGGGGGAACATAGTTTAGGACTGGAGCGCAGGTGCTACTTTAACTGCATTACTTATTCTTACTACTACTGGAGCTTAGTGAAGTACATTAAATGGCTTGTACTGTATGTAGTACGTACGTAATACTGAGATAAATGGTTTCATACTCCATTGACCTGCAAATATTCTTGTATTTACTGTAACTGTAGTGACCTGCAACCTAATCGAACTCTCCTGGTATGCTATGTCCTATCAGGTCCTATAAGGTCCTATGAGGTCCTGTCAGGTCCTTTGAGGTTATATCAGATTATATGAGGTCCTATGAGGTTCTATCAGATTCTATAAGGTCCTATCAGATTCTATAAGGTCCTATGAGGTCCTATGAGGTCATATGAGGTTATATCAGGTCCTATGAGGTCATATGAGGTTATATCAGGTCCTATGAGGTCATATTAGGTTATATCAGGTCCTATGAGGTCATATCAGGTCCTATGAGGTTATATCAGATTCTATAAGGTCCTATGAGGTCCTATGAGGTCATATGAGGTTATATCAGGTCCTATGAGGTCATATGAGGTTATATCAGGTCCTATGAGGTCATATTAGGTTATATCAGGTCCTATGAGGTTCTATGGGGTTCTATCAGATTCTATGAGGTCCTATGAGGTTCTATCAGATTCTATGAGGTCCTATGAGGCTCTATCAGATTCTATGAGGTCCTATGAGGCTCTATCAGATTCTATGAGGTCCTATGAGGTCCTATGAGGTTCTATCAGGTTCTATCAGTTCCTATGAGGTCATATGAGGTTCTATCAGATTCTATGAGGTCCTATGAGGCTCTATCAGGTTCTACCAGGTCTTCCTCAGAGTAGTGGTTCACCTTGCGGTCCAAGGTAGCCCTTCAAGCCCACTGAGCCAGCGACACCGGCCTCTCTGTTGGGGACACCGCTCTCGCCGCGCTCCCCCTTGGCTCCTGGCTCTCCATCCGGTCCAGAGGAGTCCAACCCTGAGCAGCGAGACCCGGCCGAGTGAGACAACTGCTGCATATAATACCCTATCTCTAAATGACATGAAATAATACCCTATCCCTAAATGACATGAAATAATACCCTATCCCTAAATGACATTAAATAATACCCTATCTCTAAATTACATGAAATAATACCCTATCTCTAAATTACATGAAATAATACCCTATCTCTAAATGACATGAAATAATACCCTATCTCTAAATGACATGAAATAATACCCTATCTCTAAATGACATGAAATAATACCCTATTTCTAAATTACATGAAATAATACCCCATCTCTAAATGACATGAAATAATACCCTATCCCTAAATGACATGAAATAATACCCTATCCCTAAATTACATGAAATAATACCCTATCTCTAAATGACATGAAATAATACCCTATCCCTAAATTACATGAAATAATACCATATCTCGAAATTACATGAAATAATACCCTATCTCTAAATGACATGAAATAATACCCTATCTCTAAATGACATGAAATAATACCCTATCTCTAAATGACATGAAATAATACCCTATCTCTAAATGACAGATGAATATGAAATAATATCCTATCCCTAAATGACAGATAATTATGGAATAATACCCTATCCCTAAATGACAGATAATTATGGAATAATACCCTATCCCTAAATGACAGATGATTATGAAAGAATACCCTATCCCTAAATGGCAGATGAACATGAAATAATACCCTATCCCTAAATGACAGATGAACATGAAACAGTTTTTACAAACACTTTGATCCATTAGGAAGGTTAGGGTTTTTTGAAATAGTGGTAAATACACTGCATATTCTATGAGTGATGGGATCACAGAGACAGGGGGGAGTCATTGGGTTGAATACCTGCAACTCCGGTGATACCCTTTTGACCTTTCAGCCCATGTAATCCATAGAGACCCTTCAGGCCGTGGAAACCTGCGGAGAGGAGCAAACATTAACACCAACTGATACCTTTAGTGTGTGTGTATGTGTGCATGTGTGTGTGTGAGAGAGAGAGAGAGAGAGAGAGAGAGACACAGAGAGAGAGAGACAGAGAGAGAGAGACAGAGAGAGAGAGAGAGACAGAGAGAGAAAGAGAGAGAGAGAGAGAGAGAGAGAGAGAGAGAGAGAGAGAGAGAGAGAGAGAGAGAGAGAGAGAGAGAGAGAGAGAGAGAGAGAGAGAGAGAGAGAGAGAGAGAGAGAGAGAGAGCGAACAGAAAAGTATTACCTCTGCCCCCGGGCGTTCCAGGTAAGCCATCAGTGCCCGATGCCCCAATAACCCCGGGGAAGCCCTTCTGTCCCTGGTTACCAGGGAAACCACTCTGTCCGTCTGAGCCTGCAGGGTAGCAACAGCAGCAGGAAGAAGCAGAAAGAAGTCAACGGAATCCTTCACACCAAGAACCATGTAACTTGACAACTTTAGATAATAAGGTTTGAAGGAATGAAAACGTTGTTTCTTTCTGAAAACTTTGAATTGGACTAATCTGTAAAACTCAAATTCAGATTTTTTGTAAAAAAAAATTGACCCCTCCCCCTCTCACTCCCAGCTCAGTGTCATGTCAGTTTTCCATTTTGATAACCTTCCCATTAACCCTTTCACTACCACACTACAGAATTAGACAATTAGTTTTATTAGTGTGGACGTATACTTTTGTCCAGTTCTTGCGATAAACCAGTGGATAGATGAAGAGGAACTGTCCAAGGTGCTGATGACTTTCGCTTGCATTAGACTAATACGTCATCTGATATGCCAAGTTCACTGAAATCGATATAAAAGAATTGTCCTAGAATTGTCTGTATTCATCCTATATTTTTTTCGACGGTGCCACCTGCTGTATAAAAAAAATAATACACTCAAACCCGTGGTATCGCATGAATATTGCCACTCTGTGATGCCTACGCCACCCGAGCTTCGCTCTCGGGGCTGCAGGCGCATCCAGGGCCGGACTGGGGAAATAATTCATACCGGGAGATATAGCGCGAAATATAGCCCCAATCAGGCCACTTTTTCCAGGAATTCTTTTGTTACAAAGACTTAATTTCCTGCATTCTGGTGAATTTTATTGCATGTGAATCACAAACTAATGAGCCAACAATTGCTTAGTACAATGTACTGTTATGAACCTCAAATAAAACTATGCTACTCTCTCCACCTTCAAAAAGAAAAAGCAAGAGCACAACATATTTTTCTATTTACTATTATAATACAGTTAACCACTCTCTCAGTTAAACAGTCAACAGTTAAAATAGCCCTTTACACAAACATTAAATTACAGACCTTTCATTACAATACTATAAGCCACTGCCAGAATAGTGACACATGTATCGCGTGTGGTGAGCACACGCATGCATGCACAACGAAGACAGAAGATTGCATTGTCTCAATCATTTTAACTATAAGTTCAAGTTCTTTAAGTTCTTTAATAGTTGTCATACAGAAGTACAGAATACTTTCATACAAAATGCTTCTTACTGTTACGCTCCAGAGACTGTGCTAGACAAGATAGTATCAAATAACATAATAACATAATATAGCATGAATTTAGAAGAAGAAAATGAGGTCACAGTTGTTCGGTATAGACATATGTACAATGTTCTGAGTTACCATATAATATACAATACACAACTATGCAGTGTACTAATGTACAGTACTATCTAGTGCAAAGCAGAAATGGGATGAGGTACAATTTTAGGTACAATTTACAGTAAGGTGTACGAGTTGTAGTGCAATCCTTCATCCATAAATATAAAGTGTGGGGAGTGGGTGCTACAGTGTGTTTGTTTAAAGTGGGTGTGTGCTATAAAGTGTGTGTAGTGGGTGCTACAGTGTGTTTGTTTAAAGTGAGTGTGTGCGTGTGGATGTGTGTGCTATGTGTGTTTGGTGGTTGTTGTTGTGTAGTGTTCATTCATTGTTCGTTTAGCAGCCTGATGGCCTGGGGATAGAAGCTACTTCTGAGTCTTTCTGTGCTCGCCTTGAGACTCCTGTATCGCTTGCCTGACGGCAGCAGTTCAAAGAGGCAGTTGTTCGGGTGGCTCGAGTCCTTAATAATTCTCTTAGCCTTCCCCTTGCAACGCTTGTAGTAAATGTTCTGGAGGGTGGGGAGCCCCCCTCCAATTGTGCGTTCGGCTGAACGTGTCACTCTTTGTAGTCTGCTTTGGTCTTTTGCAGTGCTATTCCCAAACCAGGAGGTGATGTTGCCGGTCAAGATGCTCTCTATTGTACATGAGTAGAAGTTCTCACTGACAAAAAGCATCAATTGTCAAATAATATTGATCACATTAACTAGACTAGATGTTTTTGAGGAAATTAGAAAGGGAACAACAACTTAACCCTTATGTCTGATCAGATTCTTATTTTCTTTGATAACTTTGCAGTGATTATGTTTGTAGCCAATATAATTGGCAAAGGTGTGTAATCTTTGAATTATCTTTGAATTATTTTGACTTTCTCTTTCATAAATTGTTTATTCAACTTCAGCCCCAATCATAACCACCACATATTGTTTTTTGTAATGTCAGATTTAACAACTCCTTTCAGAAAAGTGGGAGTATTTCATTTTTAATCTGAAGTTGAATAAAATATTTATGGAAAAGAAAGTGGGAAATTATTTCAACATATAATCTTTTTATGGCGTTTTTCAATTTAGTCCCCTAATATGGTAAGAGTATAACACTTTAGTTTTCAGACACAATGGTTAAATTATTTATTTGTTTCTTGGCAGATTTAACATTGGGCTTTTGACAGGGGAGATGATGCATTGCATGGTAACGTTAGCTAGCTAACATCCACATGTTTATTTTTATCACTGACTAACCTGCTGGTTCCTTGACCTTGGTGCAAGAAAACATTTGATAAATGTTGCCGGATTTAGCAGCATCTCTCTTTTTCTTTGTTTTATCCCTCTCTCCTCCACCCTTTCTCTTTCTTCCACTGTCCATCTTGACATCAACGTTAATTGACTTTCGCTCTACTGTATCTCTCCCCGAGTCCCTCACTACCTGGCTCAGTGCCTGGCTGTTATTCTGCATCTGAGTGCCATCTAGTATTGTACCCATTCTGCAATCTGTTAAATAAAGTTTTCATTCATTCATTCATCTGCCATTCCATTCGCCGCCTCCGCTGTCAATCAGTTGTATCGCCTGGTCCCGCCTCCACCAATCACAAGCGGCAGCACGGCTCCATTGTGTGTGTGTGTGTCCGCGTGAGGGAGAGAGAGAGAGTCAGATAGTTCTCCAACTCTGTCGCAGACAGTGAAATCCTGGTTGTTCCCCACCCACCTAGGTTATCTAACTATCGCGCCACGCCGCCGCCACAACTAGAAACAATGGCCTGGCAAAAAAAATACAAAAAATTATTATAATAAAAAAAATAAAAATTATATACCTTTTTTTCTTTTTTTTATATGTGCAGGCCAGGCCACCGGGAAAACTCCCGGTGCTCCCGATGGCCAGTCCGGGCCTGGGCGCATCACAGCTGTGGCAATATTCATGACATACCACTGCTTCTCGTGTATTATTGCTTAAGTGTACAAATCAATGGTATGTGCAGGTCAGTATTGTGTGCAAGTCAGCTGTTACCATGTTATGATTAAATAATTTTTTTGATTAACGAAGCAGACTATTAACTCATTGGACGCCAGACCCGAGATAAGTCGGGTTAACTCGCCATCGCTTGGGCGCCAAACCCGAGAAAAGTCGGGTTTTCTATCGTTATTTCTTTTATTTGATATTCCCATTCATAATTCATCGAGGGAGCCTGTGTTATCATTGGGAATGAGTCTGAGATTGCAAACATCCAATACTGCCGCCTGCCGCCTTGCGGCCGGTATTGCACATCCTTTGAAACCGTCTGGCTTGGGCTGTGTGTCGATCTAAAAAGTCCGGTCCGGGTTTTCCTTGTCGGGCAGGACAAGCGTTTATAACACATGGATTGAGGAGAATCAAGCACTCCCGGTTCATGTTCTTTGGTGGATTATGTTGGCAACACGATCGACATCAATACTTGGAATGGCGATCAGATAATTGGAATATTCTTTTTGGAGCTCATCCTAGTCAAGGTAAGGGCTATATGGTATCAATCTTGCGTTGATCGAAGAATCCCTTCCCCGTGATCCGAACGTATGTGTGTAATAATGTGTGTGTGTAACGTATTCCGTTGATGACGATCGAAGCATAGAAAAACGACCCCCCCCCCCCACCCTTTCATGCATTCATGATGAAACATAATACAGATAATATAGCGTTGATTTCAGATTGATTGTTGATACAGGCAAGGAACGCCACGGTTTTTAGTGAAATGCACTAAACGCTGCATAACGGCGTTTCCTGGGATTAGACAGGATTACTCTAAAACTATACTCATATTCACCACAGTATAAAACGGGAATGTATGGATGACATTTTTTTTTCTTTTTCACAAATTGAACGATAGATACTCGATGTCAAATGGGCAATCGTTTTATATCCATAGCTATGATATTTAATATAGTTTTAGCCCTGCAAACACTGCCATGTATCCCTATTCTTTAAAGCGCTGGCCTTCTTACCACATGGCCCACAGCGACCTCTGGCGCTGATTGAGTTAAAGGTGTCCATCAGAATTTACTAAACAGCTCGCTTTTGTTTATATTCACATTCAAGAGTTTTCTGTTGTTCTATAGTCTACAAGCTGAATACATTTCCTACCTCGTATAACCTTTGCAACATCCATTTTAGCTATTTTCTTTTCTCTTGCAATGTTACATCCCATCCAATGTTGTTTACATCCCATCCAACGTTACATCCCACCCAATGTTGTTTACATCCCATCCAATGTTACATCCCATCCAATGTTACATCCCATCCAATGTTGTTTACATCTCATCCAATGTTACATCCCATCCAATGTTGTTTACATCTCATCCAATGTTTACATCCCATCCGCGTTAAGTTTCCGCTTTCGGTTTTGGCAAACTTGTGAGTCCAGCCTCCTTTGATTGACAGGTAGTTAGCTTGTTAGATTTTGAGGAAGATCATATATAGACCAATCAAATTGAAGCACAGGGGCATGTTTACACACCACCAGTGCACTATTTTTGTATTCTACGTCACCCCCATGCTCCTAGGTACACAAGGTACAAAAGGTACACAATTTTCGGTTCTATAGCGCCAATTTCATCAACTAGTGCTAAAAAAAACCCATTGGATACCTTCCTTCTTTATTCCCCCCCCCACTGTCGGTCTGAGGAGAGTGTAGACTATTACATGCCTCCTCCGATACATGTGGAGTTGCCAGCTGCTTCTTTTCACCTGACAGCGAGGAGTTTCACTGGGGGAACGTAACATGTGTGGAGGTTCATGCTATTTCCCCCCAGATCCCCTCCCTGCTGAACAGGCGCCCCGACCGACCAGTAGGAGTCGCTGTTTGCAACGATCAGGACTCATACCCCCACCGGCTTCCCACCCGCGAACACTGACAATTATTGTGTTTGTAGGGATGACTGACCAAGCCGGAGGTACCGCTGACAGCTGGATTCAACCCAGAGTCTCTGCAGTGGTAGACGAGTCCTTAGACCTCTACGCTACCCAGCCACACCTCCCCATTGGATACCTTTAATTAAACAGTGTCTGGCAGGGAAGGGCGTGATGTCTCCTACCTTGACCTCCGCCTATGCCAGGATCCCCTGACCCGCCTTTCATGCCCAAAATCCCATGGAAACCAGATCCTCCTCTGTCCCCAAGATGACCGATCAGTCCTTTCTGGCCTGTAATGAGGGCATCATTTAATCATTTAATCAATTTAGTCATTTAATGCAAGCAAAGTCCTAGGCTCTCAATCTATCTCTCCCTATACCCTAGACTCTGTTGCCTATACTATATATACTGCTTTCACCGTCTAGAATGGCCTTACACTGTATGATAGCCATGTACAATAATACCGTATATGCCATATATATTTTTTTCTACATCTGTTTGAATATATCTGCATATATTCCTGTTTACATACTTGTTTATACTATATCTATAACTGTATATATCCCATACTTACACTTATTAGTGCCAGTTTGGCTTACTACCAGTGTATTTATACCTGTATCACTGTAAATAAAAAAAATACTGTACTATACTGATCAGATTAGCATATTTACTCAGTAGCTTGTTATATATATTACCTTGAATCACTTGTTACACTGCATATTGTTAATGCACTTTACTGGTTAGATGCAGACTTCTTCACGTTGTAACTGTACTTGTACACATTGAATCTAAGCTAATCTAATCTAATCTAATCTGTTGGCGATTATGGATCCAGAGAAGAAGAGACGGGTCCACTTTACCTGCCGCTCCTGTGAAGCCCAGTTCTCCCCTCAACCCTGTAGCTCCGGGGTAGTCCATGCGGTGACCTTGATTGCCTGTTATAAAAGTATAAATAAATGTTTACAAATTATTAACCCTTTCACTGCAACAATACAGAAGGTTAACCCTTTCACTACCACATGAAAAAAGGGTTAACCCTTTCACAACCACACCACAGAAGGTTAACCCTTTACATATACATTTACATTTAGTCATTTAGCTGATGCTTTTATCCAAAGCGACTTACAAGTTCTGTACGACAGGTCATCAGGAAGGGTACAACTCTATCAGCTGAGTAACAATGTTCATCAAAGTGTTGAGTGCTACAGTGTAGGTTAGTTTATTAGGACAAGTGCATGACAGTAAGGTTAGTTAGGGTTAGATTTTTTTTATTTTTATTTTTTCATTATTTCACATAATGGTTGAAGAAGTGCGTCTTTAGTCGACGGCGAAAGATTGGACGGGATTCGGCTGTCCTAACTGGGGTGGGTAGTTCGTTCCACCATTGCGGGGCAAGGACTGAGAATAGGCGGCTTCTCTTTGATGACCCTCCCGGAGCTCGGATAGGAGTAGGTCTGAGGCGGCCAGAAGATGCAGAGCGTAGGGGTCTTGAGGGTGTGTAGTTAGAGACCATTGGCCGGAGGTAGGCGGGAGCGGTTCCCTTTGCCGCACAGTATGCTAGGTCGAGGGCCTTGAAGCAGATATGTGCAGCAATGGGGAGCCAGTGCAGGTCCCTAAGAAGTGGAGTGACATGGGCCAACTTCGGTAGGTTTGAGATCAGGTGGGCCTGGGGGGGGGGGGGGGGGGGGGGGGGGCACCGCTGAAGAGTTGAATGATTTTGTGAATTACATCAACTCTACGACACAATACCTACATTTCACAGTGGAACAATGTAAAGAAAAAGTAAACTTTCTACAGCTGACCATTTATTAAAAAAAAAACAGGGGTCTCTGGATAGAACCGCATAAACCACTAAGCAACAGGACAGGTTCTGCGACTTAAAGGATCTCAATTTCTGATTTTGAACATTATTATGGCAACAACTATTTGCTATGTAAAGATATAGTGGAGTAATGGTGTTCTGAGCAGAGAATGAAGTCACACTCCCTCCTTTGTGTGTGTTGTTATGCCAGCTTCTCTGTTGTTTGTTTTTGGTAGCTGGGCCGGTGTGTTTGTTAGTGAACGTGAGTCCCTCCCTGTCAATGTTCTATTTTTCTGCCTCTTTTTCCAACCTAAATATGTTTCGGACATGCAACTGCTGGATCTTGATTCGTATTTTGATCTGCAACGCCTAGTTTGACAGTTTCATCTGAATTTCCCGAGCCAGATGCAGGAAGCAAGAATACACGACCGCTCGCTCGTTAAATAAACTCCTTTTCCATATAAATGGTTCACTAAAATATGTTTCGGGCAACATTTTAGGCGAGAAATAGTTTCTTAGAAATACTTCCTTGAAATATTCAACAAATAATTACTTTGCTGAGAACACAAAGGGCATGTGTGGCCGAAGCATTGGATTGGTCTGAGATTCTGGTGCTCTAGTGACATCTATTGGCTGAATCTGCGATATAACACCTTTAAGAAATTGCAGCACAGAGGAGGAATTTGAACTGAAGATTGACACCTCTGTGACAGAGGCTATGCGGAGAAGGACATCTCGGCAGCCTATCAGAGGGCGGTGCGCACGGAAAGAGCCCGCCTCCTTGATCAATCTGAGCGCGTGCTCGCTCCACGCCTCTGTTTCTCCACTGGGATTTCTCCCATCGCAGGAGAAATTAAGAACATTGTAAAGAAACACTGGCATGTCTTACAAAGCCACTCTGGCCTGAAACGAATAGGATCCAGAACCCCCTCTTATTCCTTTCAGAAGTTTCGTTCACTCA